>NC_055683.1:14261930-14900116 GCF_017639745.1 Melanotaenia boesemani | reverse complement strand
GGGATCTAAATCAGCCAGGAAAATTGCAAATGCTGCTTCCCCAGTAATACAATATTTAAGATACAAAGAACACATAAAAAGAGCTTTAAATGTCTGATAATAATGGTTATAAATTATTTGTCCTCATTCATCTGTGCTGTTGCCAGAGAACTGCTGTGCTGGCATGTTAGCTGAAGGTAAAAAGGTAAAGGGTTAGAGGGTTTACTGCAGGAGAGAATTATTCATGTGTGAATGACATCCATATGAATCATGCAGGCCGTTATTTAAACCAACATTTCTAAATTATCTCTTGGCTGCAGTGGGATACGCTCTGGTGACCCAACTCTGGCCTTTTACTGATGACAAAGCTGTCATTGCAGTTTAGAGGCAACAGGATTATAATTCGTTGAAATTAAACTACTTGTGAAGTCAACACAATGACGGTGTAGCTACATAGTGCCATTCAGGGACACGGGCCGATGACCTGGTATAAGGCCACAAGATTAGTGTACTCTCAAATGCATCATTATGATGTGAAAGAAAAGGGAAAAGTAAAGAAATGAAACAGTGGCACATGAGATGAGACATGATTAATTTGCGGTGCGTGAACAAACAGCATCATGACTAAAGAGTGCATTTTTATTCGCACATGGAAACTGAATGACTCTGTGTGCAGAAATAATTAGATTTCAATTTGTGTCAGTGGGTACTGGTCAAATGTGAGAAGAACGCATTCAGACCAGCCTTTTTTATGAATGAGTGTCTATTACAAGACAAAAAGCGAGTATGTTTTACTCAGAGCTCCGAGATAAATGAACAGGACTGCAGTGATGATGGTGTTAGGAGAAATACATGATAGCACCAAGAAGAGAGGCAAGCAACTTTAATAAAGCAAAGGAGAAGGAATATTATTTGAGTACATTTTACATTTATATACCTTATTTGTGTTATCTGAGCTTCTTTAAGAGTTATCGTGACTCTGTATAATATAATTACCATGTATTAACATAATCGGGAATGATGTAAATAAAGCTGTGGGGGACAAATGGAGCATTGAAACTCTGTTAGCATTAGTCTTCCTCTATAAATATCTGACTGTGTTCCATCTGTTTTAATATTAGAAAAATCCATCAACAACTAAATGCATCAAGAAAGAAAAATGTACACTAATATCTACTTTGTTAGGTTTTCAGTTGTTTGTTAGCACAGATCAGCCAATCACACACACAGTAAAATGAAACACTGGTTTAAAATATATCTAGTGGACATAACTTATTTTAATCTACTTGCTATTATAACTAGGCAAGGCACTTTATTTGTACAGCACATTTCATGTACAGGACAATTCAAAGTGCTTCACATAAAACAAAGGCATTACAGATATTTAGAAATAGTAAAACACAGCAACACATAGCAGGAATCACAATAAAATAATAAATGACACTAAAATGATTAAAAGCGAGATACATTAAAAAGTTACCGTGCAGGTTTCATGCGAATGAGAAAGGAAATGTTTTCAACCTGGATTTAAAAATGTCTACATTCGGTGAAAATTTAATCTCCACTGGCAGTTTGTTCCACTTATTTGCAGCAATGTTTTATGTCCTGTTGCTTTCTGCAGCAACAAGACATAAAATTTAAAACCCGTGTTTTAAAACAGACAGCTGCTGCATCGTAACGGTGGGTTCTGTGGTCTGAAAGTAGTTTAGGAAAAACCACGTCCACACGTTCCTGCTGCAAAGGAAGAACAATTTTAAGTTCACCATTCCTCTAAGGAGAACTTGAAATCATCATGTGTGTTGAAAATAAAATTTAACTTTGGGAAGAATCTCTTTTAGATTCTTCCACAACCTCACATACTTACAGCAGACTAAAATTTATGAAGTTAATAAAAGTTATACAAGTTTAAATCATTCCAGTAAAATAGAATTAGTCAAGCAAGCTAACAAAGGAAAAAGCTTGCTTTGTTTTGTTGGTAATGCCAAGCATGGCAGTAACTTAGTGCATGTAGTCATGTAAACATGGTGAAGAGGACTTGCTGAAGTTCAAACTGAGCATCAGAATGAGGAAAAACAAGGATTTAAGTGACTAAACATTTCCTGGTTGTCCATCCATCCATCCATTATCTTGACCGCTTATTCCATTTCGGGTCGCGGGTGAGCTGGAGCCTATCCCAGCATTTTAACAGGTGAGAGGCAGGGTACACCCTGGACAGGTCACCAGTCTGTCGCAGGGCCAACACAGATAGAGACAAACAACCATTCACACACACACTCACTCCTACGGAGAATTTAGAGTGTCCAATTAACCTAACATGCATGTCTTTGGATGGTGGGAGGAAGCCGGAGAACCCGGAGAGAACCCACGCATACACGGGGAGAACATGCAAACTCCACACAGAAAGGCCACCACCCTCAAGGTTCGAACCTCCCCCCAGCCGAGATTCGAACCGGCGACCTTCTTGCTGTGAGGCTGCGGTGCTAACCACCACACCACCGTGCAGCCCCTTTCCTGGTTGTTTGTCTAAGTATTACAGAAACTGATGATCTACTGGAATTTTCACACATAACCATCTCTAGGGTTTACAGATGGTCTGAAGAAGAGAAAATATCCAGTGAGCAGTTGTTGATGTCAGAGGACAGAGGAGAATGGGCAGACTGGCTGGAGATGATAGAAAGACAACAGGAAATCAAATCACCACTGGGTTTATCTAAAGTATGCAGAACAGCATCTCTGAACACACAACACATCCAACCTTGAAGCAGATGGGCTACAGCAGCAGAAGACCACACCGGGTGCCTCCTGTCAGCTAAGAACAGGAAACTGAGGCTACAATTCACACAGACATGGCCTGGTTTAATCACCACAGTCTACCTGAGTGTTGTTGCTGACCATGTCCATCCCTTTATGACCACAGTGTAGCATCTTCTGATGGCTTCTTCCAGCAGGAAAATGCACCATGTCACAAAGCTCAGATCATTTCCAACTGCTTTCTGGAACATGACAATAAGTTCACTGAACTCCAATGGCCTCTGCAGTCTCCAGATCTCAGTCCAGTAGAGCAGCTTTGGGATGTAGTGGAACGAGAGATTCTCATCATGGATGCAGCCGACAAACCTGCAGCAACTGTGTGATGCTGTCATCTCAATATGGAGCAAAACCTCTGAGGTTGTTTCCAAAACCTTGTTGAATCTATGACAGTAAAATGATTGGGTGAGTGTGGACGTAATATACAATATAATTAATGGCAGACATTAACTAATATTTTTTTATGTGTCTCATGATGTTGATGAGAAGATTACAATTGAAATGTTAGAGCTACAGCAAATGATTATCTAGTTAATGAAGTATAACAAAGATGTACTTTTCAGAATACTATATGCCTTTTTAAAGACAAATAAATATTATTTAAAATAGAAGGAGTTAGGGTTAACAGCTTTTTAGCAGAAAATATCATGAGATAATCAGTAGATCTAATCTAAGTAAAGCATGCTGCAGTTTTCTACTGAACAGACCAGCTACGAATCCATATAGATGAAGCGCAGCTCTGCAGTCGTAAGAACCTAATGCTTCTGACAAGATTGAGAAATGTATTCATGTGTAAAGCACAAAGAGATGCTTTGCTGTCACTAGCATCCCATTATCTGTCATCATCCACAGCGACCTCAATCTCTGCAGTGCAGAATATATGTAAGAATTGAGCAAATGGACGAAGCGAAGGGCAGCGCACTGGTCTAAGTGCATCAGGATCATCACTCCCTCTATTCACGTAGAGTTCTCACCAGGATTTTTACTGCGTGGAATGAGTGCTAACATGAAACTGTTAGCAGAAGAGTTGATGGAAATACACATGCGATAAGCCTGATATGAGAGACGGAGCAGGTGGATAAGAATGATACGACATAATGGAGACAGAAGAGGAAATCCAATGATCTTATCATTACAAATACAACTACAGTAATAAGGTTATAGGGACATTTCACACATTGTTGCAGCTACACAATGGAAATGTAAAAAAAAAAACAAAAAAAAAACATTCATTCATGCTGATACGTCTGAAAAAAATCAGGCAATCACAAATAATGATGCATTTGTTTCATTGAGCAAAGTGAGACTGCACCTCCTAACCAGTGCTAGCCTGCTGGAAATCCATCCAAACACTTGTTTACATCATCACATTGTTGTCTATTTAACCTTGTTGAAGGAAAACCTCCTTGTTTATGTGAAGCAGCGTTACTAATCCCTGCTTTCCCCAATTCTCTCTTTCACTTTTACATTTCACTATTTGTTCCTTACTAAAGAGAAATTAGGTTATTTATTCTGTCTTTCTTCTATTTTTAACCAATTCAATTTCATGCCACTCTTTCCCCTGCCGTGTTTTAGTCTTTAAAATATGAATCAGTGGGATGTTACATAAGCATCTTCCACACTTGAAAAAACATAAATGATTAAATATGTGTTTTAGAATAAAGCTTTTGCTGTTTTTCTGAATTAGGAAACTAATTTTACCTTAAAATATATTTTGTTGGATTTTGCTGAATGAAAGAGACACTTCTGAGTTCCACCAAAAACTCTTAGCCACACTGAAAGGAGGTAAAGACAGAGTTATAGGGAAAAGAAATAACATTTAGTGTTTTATAGGACAATTATTAGCTAAATTGGACTGTACACCTACAACGTAAGAAATGACTGCAAGTTAAGTTTCTACAGTACAGAAAGCTGCAGTTTAAGAAGGGTGGTCATTGTCTCTTTTCTGGTGTTATTCCATATGCATAGTCTATTTTAGTTGGGAAATTTTAAGATCAAATGAGGTCGGAATTCGAAGGGGGAACTCTGAACTCTGCACTGCCGACTGGTGGATGTATTGGCTAACAAACATGTCAATGTAGTGGAAGCATGAAAGTATGAGGGCAGGGACATTTGAAATGTACATACATATTTATGTTCCCAAAGGGAGCATAAATGGGCCTTTAGGAATGGAATGGGATGGGCAGGTATTGCATTTCTTTCGATATATTTGTACTTATTCATAACTTTGTCCCAGATGAACGTGGTTTAATTTAGCTGACACTACTATACTTTTTTTTTTCTATTCCAATCTGATGATATGTGCATATTTTTGGACCAAATCTAAAGTTAAATAAAATAATTATTAATTATTATTATTTATTGTTAATAAAACGTGTAATATGAGCTCTCCCTCAGGGATGGGACTTTCAGAACAAATGGGGGACGCTATTGTTTTGACAACAACAAAGGGAACAACGGCTAGACAGCAATGGGTGGAGTTTTTTTTTGGGAGCCAGTCACTGAGTTGCTTCAACGTTTGTATTTGTGACCAGTACTTCACTGCTGGATGAATACGGGTCAGTACAACGAGGGATTTGCTACCAGGCTTTAGCTGAAAGGAGGGTCTGTTCCTACAATCAAGGACCACGTTTCTGTTAAGTTATCTGTTTTGTTTTGATAGTGTGTGAGCAACAGTCAAACTAAAGGTATTAACCCACACTTACTTTTCCTGATCGTTACCAGCAGGTAACACACATGTAATGATGACCAGAAAGTTAGCGATCAGCACTGTAGATGGAAATACTGCAAACGTAACAACCAGGCTAAAAACACCCAGCTGATGAGCCACGTAAAACAGTAGATGTACATGAAGTGGCTATACAGCTAACTGTATTGTAACAATGCATGGAAGTGTTAGCAAAGAGCATCATTAGCTTATCTATTTCTTGGCAGCAGACATTTTCCACTTCTGTTGGCACTGTGGTACATTTGCCGCAGGTACGGCAATTAACAGGGGCAAGCACAAACATATAAGGCGAGTGGCAGACAGCAAACGTTATATCAGACTATAGCTGGTAAGCAGAGTATTTAACAAACTGATATGTCCTGCTGCAGTTCTTGCTGCAGGTTGCTGAGTTATGTACGGCTGTATGTTTTGTGTTGACATTGTTTACTGAGTATTTGTATTACTTAGGTTTGTTTATGAGTTCTGCTGGTGTTTCTGTGATGAAAACAGTGCATGCTCACTACAACTACTCCTGGTAGTTGACCAATCAGAGGCAGTCTGCATCAGGGGGAGGCGGGGCTTATGGTGGAAGAGTCTCATTCTGCTTTTTCTGGCAGAGGCTGATCTACGGAGAGGATCAATATAAAATAAATAAAAACCTTTGTGAACAATGCTGGATTGATTCCTGCCCTTGTAGACTCACATATTAAAATAAATGAGCCTGAAATGAGCATAATAGAGCCACTTTAAACTATATAATGGAAAGTTCAGTCTGGCTGTAAGCATGTCAGCCAACATCAGTGAATAGCATTAGCGTTAGCCTACAATGTCTCTCAGTTCAAAGCAAATCATTTTGGGAAGGTTATCTCCACTACTTTGTGTTGTGTCTGTGAAAACCTAAGAAAAAACAATAATAAGACAACTTGGAGATCCACCAGTACCAGTCACTGTTATCAAGAAGTGTTTTATAACTTTTTAGCATCAATGCGTACATGCTGTGAAACAGAGAACTCATGCTGCTGCACTAAAGAAAATAGGTTCATATATAACACTTCAGTATTGTTCAATGATTTTATTTCACATTATTGTCATAAAATCAGGAGACGGAAAAACACATCCGACTCTGGTTTAATGAGCAACTACAAAATCTACTCTAGTGGTTCATCCAAAGTGACCGGGTGCAGTTGGGTTTAGCCTTCAACCTTATGCTCATGAAAAAGAAGCCCTGGAGCAGCTGTTTATATTTGAGACAATTCTTTTGCAGGATGAGAGCGCTTAAGGAGGAGGATGGTATTCATGTAATGCAGCTTGATTCAGGGCTGAGGTGCAAAGGAAACTGGTTAAATATTGAGGTCATAACCGGGGTGAAAGGAGTTCAGTGCAGCTTCATGCGGTCATAATATTTTAAAAAGATCAACAAAGCAAAGTTTTCCAAATGTTTTCCAAATTTTGTAGCACATGCTCTAAATTAATGTACTTTTTCTTTTATTTTCCAGAAAGCTTCATTTACATGTTAAAATCAAAAAGTTTTTCTAAGGGGTGATAACCCCAGACCTCCCAAAAAGAGTTTAGTTTTTCACCTTTTTAACACTTTCTGAGGGGGCAGGTATACTTTAAGCTCATGTTTAGGTAACTATTGTGTTTATTTCCTGTTCCCATTTCACACCTGGTCCTCTGTTGCTGATTACTACACCTGCTCCTTGTTCCGTTGTTAGCTCCCTCTATATAATTACTCCTTGGTTTCTTTTGTTTCTTGTCAGATCTTTGTCATTCCTGTCCCAGTTTGTTGTTCCTTTTGGATCTTTTTCAGTCAGTCTGTCCACTTGTCCGTTATGTGTTTTAGTTTTCTGATAGTATTTTTGTCTTTAGTCTTTACAATTGTATGCCTTTGCTGTGTCTTTTGTTAATTTTAAAAACAAAGTCCTTATCTCTACATCTGCCTGCACATCAACTTTCATTTCCATTTCATAACAGTAACTCAGACATGGTTACATGAATCTAATTATAAAGATGGTCACATATTTTGAAATTCTTCAGACCTTTAATAACAGGTTACCAGAAGAGTTTTAAATATAGATTAAATTTTTTTAACACTTTTTAAAGTCAGTGATATATTCTGTAAGACTTATAAACAGTGTGTAACCTTTGCAAACATTTCCTCATCCAGCTATTTAATCTAAAGAGAGCTTGAGGGGGAAATGTACCTGTCTGCATGCAGGAAAATCTCAGATTTGCTCTGCTTTTTCTATGAGAGCATGCAAGAATTAGAGGGTGGTGATCACTCCTATTGCTGAAGCTAATAGGGCACTGGTGTTTGTCTGAGATCTCAGAGACCATCCACCAGCCATGCAGCACTCCCCAAGGTGTGTTTCCTCTCTGCCTGAATGAAAAAATGGATCAAAGCTAAGAGGCAGAAATGACAATGTTTGGTCTAATCTCATTTCACAGAAATGGGCGGCTTCTGCTGAAACTAGTAGATAGAAAGCAGGAAGGCATAAACTCTATTTCTGTTTCATTGCTCATTGCACAGGCAATCAGGTTGATGCAATAACCTCTCTGCAGCACAGCTGTCAACTTAACCACAGAGAATGTGAAAGAGAGAAACTGGTCGAGGTGGCAGAGAACAGAAAAGGAGCACATAGACTGCTGGTAATGTAATCCAATGCTATCTTAAATTATTATCATGAGCAGTTAGGTGAGAGTTGTTACTGTGTCCCTTACAGATTGGAAACCGTGCAAACTGAATTATCCTGCATGGTTATCAGCACCAGATAGACCAGACAGAGCCTCTTTAATATGCTGTAAAGAAAACTATATGAATTTGCTTTTTTTCTCCATTATCTCCTTTAACATCACAACTTTTTATCATGCATTAACATCCCTATACTACTACATATAATCTATTCTCCCCTTTCCTCTTCCCTTGCTATTACAAAATGAAAAACAGAGGTGAAGTATTCTAAACCTACAAAGCCTTCACCAATGCACATATGCTCCCTTGGCTGCCACTGTCACAGAAAAATCAATGCCACTCTTCTCCCATCATGAAGTCCTCCCTGCCATCTGTTTCACTAACCCAAATTTGCAGCATACAGACAAAAAATTAGATGTGTGTAGGTATGCGTGAGGAAGCATTGCATGAAATAAGGAAACAAATATAGAAAAGGGACCACAAGGGAGACCAAAGGCAAAAAGTTGTACTTTTAAAGCATTGATTTTGTCTGTGTAATTGTGCATAAATGTGAGAGTTTTCTATGTGGATTTGGTGTGTGGTCATAGTTCATCCGGATGGGGAATTATGCAGTTAAATGTCAGCCAACCGTCATTAAGGCTGAAGGAAAAAAAACTATAGGACACTTCTGATGAAGCGAACATGTATTGAGCAAGTTATTTAAAATATGCTGCAGGCTTGATATGGATGAGATTTGAATATCACTGACAAGCGGTCATGGCTAATTTTGGAACTGTTATTATTAACTCGAGGCCTGAGCATCATTCTAGTCATTATCTAAGCTGATTTTAGTCATGCTTTGCAGACCAAAAAGTTTCTAGTCATGTTCCAGCAGGGCTGCATGTAAGAATGCAAATTTTACTATTTTTTTATTGGCTTTTCATGTTTGCCACATTGCCTGCAAACATCAAAAGACCTACCATTCCTCAAAATGGCTTCTTGTAAACATCCAAGGTTGCTAGGTCTAAATGCACACAATTATTGTTATATTAACCAAATTAAGCTCTTGCAATGTATAAGGTTCTGCCATGTTAGTTTTCTGATCGCTTTAACCTACACACACACTGGAGCAGTTCTCAGGTAAGTATGTAGTGGCCGAGATGATAGTCTAAGGCCACAGTTCTTAACCAAAAAAGGGTGGAGTGCTCTGTATAGGATGGGAGTGAGTCATTGACTCAAGTGATGGAGTTTAAGTATCTTGGGATCTTGTTCATATGTTATGGTAGGATAGAGCAAGAAATGGATAGAGGGATTGGGGCTTGGTCATGAGGGTAATGGTCCAGTCCATTGTAGTAAAGAGAGCGTTTAGTCAAAATGCAAAGTGTATCTCAATTTACTGGCCTGTCTATGTTTCAACCCTCACCTGTGGTCACAGCATTTGGATTAAGAAAAATAACATGTGATTGTGGATATTGGCTGAAAAGAGCTTCCTTCAGAGGGTGGCTGGGCTCAGATTGGGTGAGGTGCTTGGACATCCATGGAGACCTTTGCATGAATCCCCTGTTCCTCCGTATCAAAATAAGTAAAACGAGTTGGTTCAGATGTCTGATTACGATGCCTTCCTATCAATTTCCTTTGGAGGTTTTCCTGGCATATCCTATTGACCCATAGTGCAGACCCAGATCTCACTGGAGGGATTTTATATTATATTATATTATATTATATTATATTATATTATATTATATTATATTATATTATATTATATTATATTATATTATATTATATATCTCTTCTGGCCTGAGAATGCCACAGGATCCCCCAGGAGAAGCTAGTCAGTGTTGCTGGAGAGCGCGGTGTCTGGGTTGGAAGAAAATGGATGGCATGGATGATGCATTTGATCTTAGTCTAGACAGCAGACCCAGACATCCCTCTCCTAGTGTTCCCTCACCAGAAGAGATAAATAATGCCTCCAGTATATTCTGATTCTACCGTGGAGTCACCTCCCAGTTTGATGTGCCTGAAAAACCTCCCAGAAAGACTGTCAGGGCTTATCAGATGCCTGAACTACCTTAGCTGACTCCTTTCATTATGAAAGAGCAGAAGCTCCCATCAAAACACCTCACTCTGTCTCTAAGGCTGGGCTTAGCTACCCTTTGCAGGAAACTCATTTCAGCTACTCATGTCTGTGATCTAATTATTTTATGTGAAGGTTAGAACAAAAAATGGATTGGTAAATTAAGCACAACAGACCAGTGCAAGGCTCTCACTGTGCTGAGGTAATATAACAGAGATTAACTGTGTAACTGGAAAGAGAATTTTTGAAGTTTTAAAGATAAGAAAACTAATAAACAGCGAAAAACAAACAATAACCTCAGTTTCATCCGAACTCAAAACTACAGGACCCCCACGATTCCATGTCTTTAACACAAGACTGAAGTTTCAGCAGCTGGTTGTTTTTTTTTTTTTTCTTTTTTTTTCAGGTTTAATGCACAATAAAGCTGGTGTCATTAGCATAACAATGGAATTGGTGTCATATTTCCTAATGATTTTGTCCAATAGAAGCATTTATGAAGAGAACAAAATAGGACCAAGCCCAGAACCCTGAGGAACACCATGACAAACTCTTGTGTGTTTAGAAGGCACATCATCATGCAAATGCACAAACTGGAATCTATCAGACTGATATGACTAAGTCAGTATAAAGCAGAACACTTCATCCAAATAATATGTTAAAAAAAAGACGTTATGTTCAATGGTGTCAAATGCTAAAATCTAACAGGATCAGTATAGGGATAAGAACATTATCAGAAGGATTATGTAAAAGAAAAATGAAAGAATAACATTTTTATAGACAGTAATGCAGTATTTAGTGTAAACTTTATGGTCTTAAACTTAATTATACTAACCAAGGTAGTCTGACTTTATCACAGTTACACACTTTTGAATGTTGGCATTTCCCTCATCAGATTAAAGTGAAATATTCTGGATAATAGAACAAAGTAAATGAAAACACTCCATGTTTTTTCTTAAACATATCTTAAGTGATTATTGTGTCAGTTTGATTAATAAATTCAATTTGGATTAATTGGAGCCATTGGATTGTTGCTCACTGAATTGATTTAATGATGAGGATCAATGTATTAATACACCCCTAATATCTGAATGTGAAAACCCCCTTATGTGTAACTTGAATTTAACTGGATGAGTCAGATTAGACTCAATTTATAAATTTAAGTTTTCATTCCAGCTCCTATCTCAATATGACTGCATTCACATCAAAGACCAATCCTCTTCCTTGTATGAGAAAAAGAACAGGAAGTGGTGACACAAGAACAATATTTTGACATCTTCCTGACGTGTACATGATTAGCACTCTGGCCTGTGCCGCAGACTGTGAAGCAAGCAAGGCGAGAAAACAGACAAGTTCACAGTATATATGTGATAATTGAGAAATGAGATGTGTAATAAGAGTTACAAGGGGGCATAAAGAGTCAGAAAAAAAGAAAAATGTGTTACGGGCTGAAATAATTTTGGTGAAAAAAATGTAGATTCAGGTGGTGAATGCGTTGAAAAGAATAGATTTTAGATGTTGGTTACTAAATTGTCCAAACAGAGACACAACGCAAAACTAAACACAGAGAATACTAAACTGCTAAAAGAGAAAATAAAAAGGCCATGAATAGAACATGAAGGTAAAAGAGGTCAACGTGAATCTGATGGAGTGGAGTGAGAAAGGAGAAAGTTTCTAAAGAATGAACGCACAACAAAGACGGAAAGATAGGGAAAACGGAGAGGGATTGACAGACTGTGAACACATGTTTACACAGAGTCACCGTGGATCTTTGCTAGATAAGCTAAATTTATTCTCTGATTAACTGGCTTACATGCTCCATTAGGTAAAAGTTCAACATGACCTTTAAATGAACCAAACTCAAACATGTGTTAAAGTGGAAAATCCCTCATGACATTGCAGATGCAGCAGTTTTCACAAAGTAAAACTTGATACTCCTCCAGCAGAATAAATCTAGTTTTAAAAAGCAGTTGGATGATAAAAATTCACTTGTTTGGTTAATAAATAAAACAACCCTGATGAAAATCTGCCATACAGTTTTGAGGACTTTTATCTGCCAATCAAAGTAGGGATATTAACGGATACCACCTTTTCAACCCAGTTCTCTACACATAATAATATGATAGTGACCGCATACTCACCGTGTGGACTCGATTATCTCAATAGCCCCTTACCCTAAACTTAACCATCAAAACAAAACGCTTAACCCCAACCATTACTCTTAATCTAACAATAACCTCAATCTAACCCTGACCCAAAACCCAAGTCTTAACTATTAAAAATCACTCTGTACCCATGAGGACTATTGCTGTCCCCACAATTACAGGAAGTCCCCATAAGTTGGTGTGCAGTCAGAAGTATTTCCCCAATAAATAGGATAAACAAGTGGACACACACATATGCATATGAACACACAACATGTATAACTAATGATATAGAAAAGTTCCCTGGATATATATATATAAATTTTTTCTCCACCTATTACTGCACCAGTATCAGTGGAATAACATTTAGTATATATTAGAGATGAAGACTCGGACTCAAGTCAACTTAATTTGCATTTCCAATGACTTGAAACTACTCAGACTCACGATTTGACACTCGTGAACAATCTTATTTTTTCATGATCTCCTCTAATCCAATCCAATCCACTTTATTTAAGCACATTTTAAAAACAAAAACATGTCTCCAAAGGGCTGCAAACAAAAAATTCAGCAATATCAATGAATAAAATGTTTCTATGGTCGATCTCCTGTCTGGTGTCAGTTCTGCCAATGTAACACTGATGCAACATCACACAGATGCATCCGCAGTGCACGTGCTATCAATCAAAACACTAACAGCACCAGAGAACACAGCTGTTCCTGCAGCTCCATGGCAACTTTTGGGCATCAAAAACTTGATAAAAGGGACCAATATAAGAGCAGTAAACTGGAACGGTAAAAAAAAAAAAAAAAAAAAAAATCCAGGACACTGGATCCGCAAAATCCACCTTCATCCACCTTAAAACACACCTGGAAAGGTTAGTCACTGTAATATGACAGCTAATGTTAGCCTCTATGTTAGTAATGAGCTTAGAGCAATAGCTACATAAACGTTAGCTTGTTACTACTTTTGTACTAAAATAATGTTATTTTCCACTGGATGTGTTAATGAAAAGAATGAAACGTTTACTGAACGGTTTCCATAAACTGTAATTTTGCCATGATCACGTTAAACTGGGACCAAACTGGAATCAGACCCACTGTAAACAATGTTTTACTGGGTCTGTTTCTTAGAAAAGTACAGCTGTTGCTGAGGAATGTAAGAAATGTTTATTGGGTCTGCAAATACTGGATCTACATAATTTAAAACATCGAGGGTTTTTTAAATTTAGTTTTAAAAAGTTTAAAATGAATATTTTCCGACAGAGTTATTTTGAACCATTTAAAAAAACTATGAAGATTTTTCTGACGCACTAGTGCAGGGATCCCTGACTGTGGACCTGCTGAGCCACCGTCCTGCAGATTTTGCATTTTTACCCGCTGCAATACATTTAAGTCAAATTATTAATGGGTCATTAAGAGGCTTGGGTGGAACTTGACAACAACCTGCCACGTGGATCTTATGTGTTCCAGCAGGGAAACATCAAAAACCTGCAGGACAGGTGGTGATCCTGCACTAAAGTGCATCATATTGACCCTCCTGTCTACATTCAGGAAAAAATTGCTATGAACTGCAGTATTAGTATTTTAAATTCCTTTCTGGGTCCAGATGGATTTTTGTACACATTAAAAACTATTTGATACGTTATGTTAAGAACATATTTACTAATCTGAATACATTTCCATGTTCATCTACAGGTTTTCTGAATATAATAAAGTAAAGAACTTGTTCAGAGGAGAGCAACAGGGTATTAGTTTAGGCTAAAGATGTTACTAAATGCTGGTAGATAAAGGCTGATTGGGAATTTTAAATTCATTGGATATAATAATGCAGTCTTCTAGCAGAACAGATGGCAGGTGTTGCATAGCAGATTTTGCATTACAACTAAAAGTGACTTGAATTGGACTTAAGCCATAAGACTTGAGACTTGACTTGGACTTGAGGTCAAAGACTTGAGACTTGACTTGGACTTGCAAAGAAGGACTTATGAACATATCTGGTATATGCTAAATATATTGCTATATATTGTGCTATATAAACATATTACTATAAACCAGACTGCTCCTCATGAGATCCGTCTAACACTAAATTTCAGATATTTCTCCATAATGATGCTTTATAACAATAATATCCATCATTTGGACAGAATTTATGGTGTACTCCTTAAAATGACATTTCAAGACAATCTGAAAATAAGTTTTCTATTTATTTTTCATATTCAGAAAATTAGGAGAAACAATCAAACAGATTAACGGTGACTGGATGTAGGCTGATTTATAAAATTCTCTTTTAAAAAAACATTAAAATCCATAGAAACCATACATGTGACAAACAGATTGAAAAGGGACAATAATGGTTACCCTTTTAAAAATGTCCAAGTGGAGGAATTGTTCATTGTGCTGAAGCTTTTAGAAAGTAATTGATGCTTTTACCTAATAATTCAGAGCCGGTTGGAGCTGACTCTGGAGACTCTGGCAATATCCCATATGCTGGACAATGGTGTCTAATCACCTTCAGTGACTCAGTCACAGGTCCCTTTTAATGTGTTTAAATTTAAATAACCAAATCCACATCCTAATCTATAATTAGTCTCTGCAGCAGCAATAGTATAATGCTCTGTCAGTACACCTCTCTGCCTTTTGATAAGATAGTAAAATTACCAGAATACAATGCTGCAAATCATCATGTTGCTTAGCAGCAAAAACGCTATGATAGATCCAGGCCTCTTAGCTAAACCCATATAAAAAGGTCACAGGTCTGTTTTTATGCAGCCACTTTATTCCCAAACACGAGGCTTAAATTTGCTGCTAGACTGAACAAAAGAGATGAAGCTGGTCTGGAATCAGCTATAAATGGCAACACACATCTGCACCAGACTGGCATGATCACAAGGAGTTCAAGAGTCTGGTTTACATTGCTGTTGTTACCCACACCACGGCCCATGTCAGCACAGGTTAGGCAGGACTAATGACTGCATGTAATGTGCTCTGACCCAGTTCAACATCCAGAGTAAATTTCACCTCAGTTCTTAGCAGATTTAAAGGTCTGCTTGTCTTGGGTTAGTCTGTGCAGTTTGGTGTTGCCAAGTTAAAATGGAGGACAATGTTAAAACCGATACGCCAACTAAATAAAAACAGTGCTTAGTTTTAAGCAGTAAGATAAATCTAAGCTGTAAGTCATGAAAAACAAATGTTTTGGTAGATTTGGACTTGTATTGTCAGCCAAACTTAACAGCTTATCTAGTTGTAAAACATGATGTGTTGCTAAAATCCTCAGCTTTTTCTAATAGCAGTCAGCATGTTTTTATTCAGCTGTTTAACTCCAGAAAGTGTAATAATTAACTTGGTTCACAGTGCATAAAGTAGCAGCTTCATGACAAAAGGCTGAAATGTTGCATTTTTGAGGCTCAGTATGTGACACACTTACCGTATGTTTGTTTTTAGAAATTATGTTTTGCATAAAACTGACAAAAAAACCTCATTTATGCCACTTTTATTGTCAACTAAACACTTGTATGGTGGTAGAATGGGATGGATGGTGGCTTTAAAATGTTGACTCTTCTATTGTCACTTCTGAATGATTAGGCTTAGGTATTGAAAATACACAATTAAGGCTTGGTTTTCTATGGAAACAGTCGGAGTGTCTAGGTTCACCTTCAGGGCCATGAAACACCAAGCTGACAGTTGGCCGTCAGGCACATCTACAGCTGGTAAACCTGTCTGTCTTTTATTTTTTATGTGTGTGCCCTTTCACCATTGTCAAACTCCATCAGCCTCCTGTTTCTGACTGATTCAAGTTGTAGAATTGACGTACTGCCAGTGAGTAACAGCACTCACTCTTTTTTTTCTACTACTACTTTCCCATATTGAATAAAGTACATTCTACCATTCCCTTCTGCACAGGCGAACTACGTCTTCTTGGTATCATGTTGTCTGAATGTTTCCAATGAAAATCTCACACATTCTTTACTTTCACTGAGATGTTTTGGACACATAGAATAACGTACCTCTTACACAGTTTCTTCAGAGCCTTACATGCTGATTTGGAAAGTTTATTTGAACATAAAGGCAAAAAAATAAAAATAAAAGGGGGATTAAACTAAAAAAAAAGAAAAAAGAAACCGTAAATTAAAAAAAGGACAACACAATAAAAGTCCCCATTCAGAAGGAGTAGGAGAGAGCATAAGCTTTTCTAACCTCACTCCAATAAATGATAAATAAATAAATAAATTATTATTAATTATAACCACTAGGCATTATATAATATAATAAAACAACAACAACAATAATAATAATAATAATAATAATAATAATATCTAATATAATAATGTTAGGAATGAAAATATAGTAATGATAATATGTACAATGTTTATAATCTATAATTTGATAGTTCAGAGGGACATCCTTAGCTGCAGGATTTCATGCATCAGGTGAATGAAACTGTATAATTTTCCACTGTGCTGGTTTAATCTTATGATGAGGTGTATTGTAAACCCAGTCATAAACTTTTTCTTAAATTCATCAAGTTGCTGTGGTGATTTTAAGTAGAACAGAGAATGAAACCAAATGAAACACCAAGGAGAAAAACTTTGGCTCAGTGAAAAAGAGTCTCATGTTCCAGTGGTGTTCATGCTGACTGGTCATAAGATTTAAGATCTCTGAGCAGAGAAATGAGCCCTACGATAGTTGATATTAAAACATTGTTATATTTTATCACCAAATACAAATATTTAATGAGCTCATCACATAATATAGTCTCATCAGGGTGTTCATAAACAGTAAGTCTTTATTAGAAAAACAAACAGTATATTGCACCTGTGAAATAAACTGCACACTGGTACCACTTCGCAGCCTTCCCCCCGGCCCTCCACTGCTGCACATGAATATCATCTGTGTTTGTTTTGTGTTCCAGTCTCAGAGTATTCTTGTCTTTGTGAGCGGAGGCTGTGGTTTTTATCTGAGTGTGTAATCGGGTTATTTGTCTGCTTTGTATAGTGGCTGCTCTTGTCTTCTGTGTTCTGTGTTGTGTTGCTTGTGCAACAATGGGAATGTAAGCGTTTCAGGTTTGTGTCTGTGCTTGGAGCCAGGTGCTCTGCGTTTCAGGCTTCCATCTCATTTGAAGTGCAACAGCTACCCGCATGCACACGCATGCACATGTATGCACATATATAAACAAAGCAAAGCAAAGAGAAAAAGAAACAGCCCAATCATATCTCCATTGTGGCCTCCTTGGTGCTCAGCCTTGCTTCTTCTCACCTATCGACTCAGGTTTGTCTTTCCAGGCAGCATCTGTTCCCTGTCACTATCACTCCATCTCGACTCCAACCTCTGCACTCTTTCTCTAATGTTAGTTCCTCTCTAATGACCAGTCTGCCTATTCCCATTACATCTCTGTGTGGTCTGAGTTTCTTCTGTAGACTTGCACACACGCATGCACACACACTCGCCTCTCAAGGATGCCAGTCTGATGTCTGTATATACAGAAATTCTTAATAGCAAAGCTGTAGAAAGTTTCATGTTTTACAGTTCAAACACACCACCTAAACTTTCACAACTCCCTCTATTTTTTGGCATTGCATCTTCCAGACATACACGTAAATAACTTCTTACCGTGAGGGTGGGGATGGCTGTAACGAGTGAGTAGATGAGCACTGGGGGGATCTTGCTGGTGTCATCCGGACCTGGATAGGGCTTAGAGAAGGTCTTGTCGTAGCAGAAGAAGCCCTGAACGTGAACAGGAAAGGTGTCCGTATACTCGAAGTAGTAAGCCAGTAACACCGTCCCAGCCATGATCACCAGCTGGAAATAGAACATTATCCCTCCGTTAGAAAGCGAGAGGATGAAAGGTGAAGCAGAGGAGGTGGAGGCGGAGGAAGATCAGGAGAGGAAGAGGGGAAAGTCAAGTCCCTGTTCCCCTCAGTCACAGGGAGATGCATAGGAAACACAACCCAGAGAGAGGCAGAGTGAGAGGTTCAGTGTTTGCATCCAAGATAAAGAGAAGGAGAAGGGAGGAGGAGGAGGAGGAGGCTTTTTTCTTCAAGGGATGAAACTAGGGGAACAAGAAGCAGGATGAAAAAGGGGTTTCTCAGCAGCACAAGCAGCAAAAGCAGAGTATTTCAAAGAGAGTAAGTGAGAAAACAAGAGAGCAATGGAGCGAGATGGACAGAATGGAAGGGAGGTGGGAGGGAGAGGAAGGGGGAGCAGCCTTTATGCTGCTGGCACTCATGAAACCTACTACAGTTGAGCTGTGGGTGTATTTGTAGATACTGTGTGTGTGTCTGTGTGTACAGAATACATTAATATGTGTGGCAAAAGCATGTGCAGCAGGGAGAAAAATGTGTTTCTGCAGACACGTGGTTTTAACTATCAGATGATGTCTGCTAAAATCTTCCTAAAATACTTGTCAGCAGGCAGAGAAGGACATGAACACTTTAGAAAATGTTGATTTAAGTTTAGTTTAATACCTTTAAAGTTAATTTAGTCAACTAATGGTTTTCTGGTAAAAACAAGATGATGAATAAATAAAAACTGAATGAGAACAAAAACTTTGATTCAATGTAGTGACCTTTGCTGACGAAAACAATAATTTAGTAGTGTGAAAGATAGAAAGAGACCTGATCAGACTTTGTGTGGTAAGAAGGAAGGTTCACACATTTAATCAGTTGGGAAGACTGTAGTACAATTAGCTGCAATGCAGTCTCCTGAAACTAATGCAACAACGTCTGGCAGAAAAAGAAGAGTCGAGTTTCACATTTGATGTAAAACAAGAAGATTTGTAAACTGTGTGGAGCAATCTGGTGAAGAAAACTCATTTGAAGCGACATTTTCACACCAGTCATCTTGAAATTCATGTAAAGCAGGGATCTCAAAGTCCTCAAATGAATGGCTCATTGCACAGGACTTGCTAAAGCTAAATTAGGATTTAGTTTTAAAGTTTTCAACATCTGGAGCAAACTACTAGAAAACCGAAAGTCTGGTTCAAACCTTAGTTTTTTATTTGTCATTGCTTTTAATTAAAGGAGCAGTGCACACTAAAATTTGTTATTTGAGCTGTAAATACAAAGTATTATTTGTGATCAAAACCACCGATACTGTTGTTAAAATTGGTCATTTTTTAATTTCTTTAAAAAACTGGATTTTATGGGTCAAAAATGACTCAAAGCGCCCCCAACAGGATAAAACCAGGTTTTGTTTTTTGTGAGGTAAACTTGGTGTTCCTCTACATTACAAGAAAATGCAAAAACTTCACAGCCCCCTACAATACAGGCAGGTCTTTGCCTTGCAGGCACAGAAGAATCTGACACATATGTACAGATGTGAACTTGTTATCTAAAGTAGATTCACTAGTTTCAGTCTTTTACGGAGCTCTTGAGAAAATATTGCTGCAATGGGACAGATGTGTGTTCTTATTCTTTACCTGCTGATTCTCATCTGGCGACAGAAAGCAGCTCAAATTGTGGCAACAGCCACAGCTTTCCAGAGCCTGTCGGAGCTGTTGACAGGCCAGGGAAACAGCGCTTGATCTTCCACCACTGCATTGTGTAGCTGAGGGGATTCTGGAAGGGAAAAGTCTTCGACCTCAAAGACCGCTCTGTGGTGTAGCTAATTTGTGAATCTGTATCTTTCCATCTCGCTACTGGCCGCTGAGCTGCTGTCATTCAATAATTTCTGACTATGTATTGTATGACCCACCTACTTTTCACCAGTGAGTGGATTTTAACCAAAAGGTATGGGGTGTAGTTACACTTTAAGATAGAAATATTTTCTTTTTGAATATATATGCAGCGTCTGCAGTGATGTGGACTCTGTATTGGTCTGTCATGGTGAAGGAGGTGGTAAAGCTCCCAATTTACCGTTCCATCTACATTCCTACCCTCACCTATGGTCACAAGCTGTGGGCAGTGCTCAAGAGAACGAAATCGCTAATACAAGCGGTCAAAAAGAGTTTTATCCGCCGGGTGGCTGGGCTCTTGCATTGAGAGGTGAGAAGCTCAGTCACCCAGGGCAGGCTCAGATTAGAGCTGCTGCTCCTCCTTATCAAGAGAAACCAGATGAGGTGGCTCGGGCATCTGGTTAGGTCTGGGTCTCTTCCCTTTCCACTGGGAGAAGACCCAGGACACACTGGAGGGACTATTTCTCTTGAATGGCCTGGGAACTCATGTTGTTAACAGTAAATCCATATTTGTCCCTTAAAATATTTATCCTAACAAAGCTGCTTTCCCAAATATGCAGCGTCTACTTGGATCAGTGTTTGTTTTTTGTTTTTTTTGTTTTGTTTAACAATGATTAAACTCTGCTTTCATTAAGTTTAAAACTCTGGCTTGCTAGCTGGTTGCTGGCTCTCTGCTGTGCACATGGTCTGCAGCCACACTTGTACCATACACACTTGCACACATGAAGCTTAAATATGCAGCCATACATATGCCACATGTATGTGCAAAATTCAGTTCAGACAAGAGGCAAAATCAACACATGAAGAAATACAAAAAGGAACAATGAGGGTTTCACTTAAAATAAATTTAAAGTCAGTCTGTTTTCCTATTTGTATCAAACCATCCTTCATCTGTGCCTCCCTTCAGAGAGGTGTGCCTTGCATTATGTGGTTGTCATGGTGAAGAGATGAGTGGTGAACCTGATTTACAACAGTTTTGGTATTTTTTGTATTTCCACTATAAAACATGTTCATATAGACCAGTATTTTGTTAGGAAAGTGTTGCCATTACCATATACTTCCTGATCATAAATGAATAGTAATTTGTGCGTTTTTGTGTACTAGGGATAGTGGGATGTGCACGCTCTGTGGGAGCCCTTCAATGGCCTTGCTTTGGGCAGGATGAGGTGTTTTCTGTGTGTGACTCATAAAGCGTCTCTTTGTTTTCCTGTTCGTCAGAGCCGTGCTCCTCCCCTGCATTTACCCTGCATATTGTGACTGGCTCTGACTCATTCTCACTCTGAACTGACGAAACGCCACTAATTCATGTTGACACTTTAATGTGTATAGTTTAGCATGCCTCCCAATGCATCAACATAGAAATATTCAGGAATGCGTTTAATAGTGCCTCCACCTCCTGCAAGCTCACGTTTTTTAAGCTTTGACCTTAAAATCTGTGGGTTCGAGAAATATAAAGGTTTCCTAGAGTCATCACCCAATTCTGATTTTTTTTATTTAACTAATTGCAGTACAAGGGGGTCCCCAAAGCTAGCTTCTGCAGCCTAGGATCGGACCACAGGGTCTCTGGCTTCAGCCACCCAACCCCTATGGCCCCTTCCACAGATGGTGAACCCACAGGACGGGTGACCCATGTCACCCTTTTGGACTGAAGTTTATACAAGCCCCATGGGCATTGGTCAAGCAATAATCAAGCATAATTGTAAGGAGTGAAATCTGATCTCAATAAGGGCTCTATGCAGTACAGAAGCACACACTAGGAAGCAGCAATCTCAACATGTAGCACACCAAAATGACGGAGAGAAACTCAACTCAAAAACTATACAAAGCATTGGCATCCAAACAAAACACAATTTAAACTCCAAGCAGTTACATGAAAATGTAACAAAAAACATAAGAGCAGCACTGTGCACTTTAGGCCTTCTTCTAATTTCTCCACTTCAAACAAACCACACAACCAATCATATAGAGACTCAGCAGATTACAGAACTGTCTGGTCTCATCACTGTGGAACAAAAACTTTGCAAGCTAGCATCCAAAATCTGCTGTTTAGTAGTCAGAAATTTTCTTCCACCTCAGAAACGTGTTCTCCTATGACGTTGCCCTTGTTTGAAATTAATCATGAAGGTCCTGCTAGTTTCCATGGAGATGAAGGGGGATTTGTAGTGAAGTGTTCACACGTCCTATCATACAATTTCTTGGGCTTCACTTCTTTTTGGACCCTCATGGTGTTTCTAAGGTGAATTTGGGGGCTATCTCTGGATTCTCCTGACTATGACTCTTGATAGAGCTGTTGATTATCAACATCAGACGATGGGTTCCTGACATATTTACCTGTGTAACACCCCTATTATAACACCTGGAAATCTCTTTAGTTTCTTCTACAGTTCCTTATCAGGCATTACTTTACTTATTCCTAGATGCACTGGGCTTCTATCCTCTGGCTTTGTGGTTTTCTTTTAGGAGGAAATAACCATTTGCATTTTTACTGTGTTTCAGGGGAATTTTCTCTGACATAGAAGCACATATCTTGATTCTGACACTTCTGTAGAAATGTCATTGATTATTATATCTTAGAAGTGAAAAATGTTTCCTTTTGGGATTACAAAGGGAATTTGTAATATTTCAATAGTAATATAATAGTAAAGTAGCAATAAAATATTGTACTTAGGGTGTCATTTCCAACAGAATGCAGAAAAAATCTGAAAAAGAGGTTTAGTGACTTTAAATGTGGCATAGTTTTTGGTCTGAGTCAGAAACTGCTGATCTGCTGTGATGCCACAAGGTGATGAGTTACTTAAATCTAATACTAATCTAATACATTTTGAAAAAAACAACAGTTCTGATTGTTCACATCAGCCAGTTGTTTGCTTTGTTGTCACCCATGATGAGGATGACAGCAGCTTATTCACACTCTAGCAGCTCTCCACGCCACCCTCCCCATTTGCACGCCATCGTGCTCTTCTCCCTGCTCGGTTGTGCTTTTCTACTAACAAAATTTTTCCCTCTTGACCGCGTTTTACACAGCGCAGCCACGGACCGACCTCAACGTTAAGAACACATCCTTCTCTGACCTAATTCACTGCAGAGATGGAAAAGCAGATCGATTACACAAGAAGGCATATAAAGATAAAAAGCTGCAGCTTGTCGAGATAAAAGGTCACATTGGGACAGTTTGGACCTGTCAGGGAGACAGAAGGTATAAAAATGTGGATGACGACTGAGGAGTGTCTTCTTCTATTCTCAAACGTCTTGGGATGTCATCATCTCCCTGCGAGACCCTCTCTCATATCATCTCTTTGAAAGTATACTTCATGGCTGTCAGATTATCCAGGCGTCATGGCACTGCATCTTCCTATGTGCTGACATAATACTGACAAGATTATTTCAGGTATCGGATTATTTCGAACAAGTTCGGTTCATTCAGGAAATTAATTTTTCACCAATTCCTGCGAGGCAGTCAGTAAAAAAGGAGCTGATCTGCTCTTCATGTTTGACTGATCATGAATAGGAAGATAATGTCAATCTACACATTTAAAACCAAGATTCCTTTACTTGTTTAATTCAATAAAAAATATTCTGTATTTGTATAATAAACTTTATTCCTCAAGATCTGTCACACTTTGATACCATTTATTGTTTGTAGGTATACACTGACAGGGTGTGATGTCAAAATGTAGAAATACCATTAAATTTGATTAACTCTGTAAAGGTTGACATGTGTAAAGAGTGAAAATGATAAGTTTGATTATTCGTATTTCATTGGACCTATAATTTTTTAATAACCTGGACCACTGTTTGGTAGACCACATTTTTCTCTAATTGTAATAAATAATGAACATTTATGGAAGTAAAGCTGCTTGATCCCTCTTTTCCACCTAATTTAGGTATTACAATAATAATATAATAGTAAACAATAGTAAATATCTATGTATTTGATCATTTAATTATTCTTGTACAATCTCAACCAATTTGTGTTGTGTGTTCATGATGCTATTCTGGCATCAATATGTATGTTTAAGAAGACTGAGGAGAACATAAATGTCTCTAAATGTAATTATCAATCCACTGCAGGGTTGACTGCTATCACATCAAACACTAAAGATAAACATCCTCACATTGTGTATGAGGATGAACCTCTTAAACCTGAAAACAAATGTATATTTGGTGGTCTGCATGGTGGTCTGAAAGGCCACAGTTTTCAGCAGCCACTCACCCTCTGAGCACCATCACATTCCCAACAGTGCAACAGGATGAGCTCCTGGTCTTTTCTCAGATGAATAACCTGTTCTCACTGATATCTCTCTCTGTGTGAAAATATAAATATCACATTGTGCTTCTCTTTTCCCCCAGTGTCTTCAAAGTAAAATAAAGAATTTCTAATAGACTCAAGGCTCTCCCTTTTCCTTAATCCCGTCCAAAGTGAGTGTCCCCCCTTGGAAAACTGCCCTTTTGATTTTACTCCTGCCATTTTTCATTATTCTCTCATTAACAGATTTATGTCTTAAACCACTGAATATTTTATGTCTGTACTTCTGAACTTAAACATCTGCTGACAGATTTGCAGTGACTACTGGGAGCCAGCAACTGTGACACAGAGACACCTGAAATCACGTCAGAGAGAGATGGGAAGTATTTAGGGAACAAGTCCAGGGTACAGTACCAGTGCATCACCAAGGCATTTGTATATTAATACTAAATATTCATTTAATACTGATAAAGTAAATGCTGCAGTTAAATATATAAAAGGTCTGATTTTCTAGTTGAGGAGGAAAAAATCTGATTTTGATTTGTGCACAGACAATTTTTTGTGTAAGTTTTTAAAGAAGGATGGATCACATTCATCCCTGTACTTACACAAACTGCAGTTAACATTATGAATGACACAGCAGAACAATCCATTTTACTGTTATTAGCATTGCTGTCATTGATTTCAAGAACTAAAGAGCACAGTGGCTCCTGTCTTTATGAGTAGATTTATCTTGATTAGCCTCAAGGTTGTGCATTTTAATTATTACACAGAAGCAGAGCAATCATGTCATGCAGCTACTCTAGTTTATGGATGTAAACCATGCACAGAAGGTAAGGAAATTAGTGTTTTGTACATTATTTCTTTGTTATAACAATGGACATCTTTATTTTGGCAATAAATCTTATACTGTTGGAAAGCCTGGTTATTTCCCTTTTAGATTCAGCCACATTTGTAAGGAAAATGCATTTGTGAGAATTATGTATGTGGGTTGCACCCATGGAAAACTTGCCAAATCTTCTCTGCCAATGCCAAACAGCTTATCCTGCCACTGACTCTTGTTTTGAGCTTAGGTGAAGAAAACCAGGTGCCTACTTGGTGCCTGATCACAGGTGCTAACAGGGCCCAGGCTAAAAAAAAATGCAGAGTCCATGTTTCCCTCCGATCGGACAGGTCCATGCAGGGTCCATGCTAACAGATGCTAGCAGAATTTGTTAAAACGGTCAGTTGGGATCGTAAGGTCGAATTGTGGAGAAGAACGTTATTATCCAGTGGAGGCAGTGTGATGGTGTGAAGCAGCATCTGCCAAGGCTTGTCATCATTGGAGGAAAACTCAATAGAGAGAGATATGTAGATAAGACTCTACCAGTGGCAATCCCATATCTCCACACTCTAGAACCAAATCCTCTAAGATGACAACACTGGCCCCCACACAGCAAAGTTTATCAGGAACTTCCTCCAGAATTTGGGGATAGAGTACCTGTAGTTTTAATTTCAATCCCATTAAACACATGTGGGATCAGCTTGGACGTTCATGCCAGCATAACAAACACAACCACATTGGCTGAACTGTGACAAATGCAGGTTGAATAATGGGAATCCATCCCACAGCAGCATGAGGGGAAGAGCCAGGCTGCTGTAGTTGTGTATGGTTTTAATTAACCTTTATTCAAGTCTTTATTTATATAGCACTTTTCATACGGCAGCTCAAAGCACTGTACAAAGAAAAGGTTGCTATGCCAACAAGTCAGCCCAAGCTACCCACACCCATACAGAGGAGAGGTTATGGGGGAAAACCAGAGACCCAAAAATTAAATTAAATTATTAAAAACATCCAAACAAAACAATGAAAGTAAAAAAAAGCACAAGGAATCAGTAAACCAAGTGAGTAAATGAATAAAATAAATAAAATCTGAGTAAAACAATAAACATCTAAAACATAGCAGGTTAAAAAATTTACAGTTGATGAAAGCAGAATACAAAACAGTAAATAAAAAAGCATGAATCCCTTTAGAAAGAAAATAAATCAATAAAAGGAAATGAAATAAAATAAGGTTGAAAAGGTGTGTTTTCAGTCTTGATTTAAGTAATGTTTAATTATAAATAAGCACAGTAATGTGGAAGTACCACATTACTGAGAAGTCTAAAGAAACAATATTTTAACGATTTCTTCATATAACAATCATCCAGCGTGAAATGCAACCAAATTAGATTCAATATCAGAATAAGCTGCAAAGAAGCTTTCTTACAACAAAGAAATAATCCACCAAACACTGATTTCCTTGCTTTAGTTTAAGTCACTGATGGCACCATATTCAGTCCTGTTAAAGTTGCTCATTGAGCCCACACACTGAATATTTGTCAGGCTTCCTGGTCAAACCAGTAACGTCAATCACTTCCTCTCACGCACTTTCTAAGGAAATCTGAATGGCATTAAACTATCCACTGGTGTAGCTCTTCTACACCAGATCGGATGAAATTCAGACCACACAAATTTTGTTTTAATGTGTTTGTCAAACAGAATTTTTTATAGATAATTCATTACTTTCTTGCTTGTATTTACGTTGCATCCCATTTGCCTTTTTAGTTGTTTATGTTTGCTGGAAAATGTCTTATGTTTCCAGTCGTTGAAATCCTGAAACTGATAAAGGGTACTTCAGGGTTTCCTGTGAAGTCTCACAGGTCTGTTAGCTTCTGCTGGTTTTATGGGTAATTTAGAGCTCATGGGGCTATAAAAGCAAGATGCTGACAACAACATAGGGGTTGAACATTTTTGCTTCATTCAGCAGGACGTCCTGGTCATTTTTTTGATGAAAACACAGAAAGAATCTATTCCATGACAGAGTGAAGCAGCCTACAAACTGTACCTAAAACAGCAGAAACGATGGATTTTTGTTATGCTGGATCCCAACTGCTTTCACTCGTCCACACATCAAAAAGTTAGACACTTTTAAGCTTTTTATTTTTTCATCTACTTGGTAGAAGCTTGGTAATATTTCTGAAAATGGTTCCTTAAATTTTATCATCTATCTTACAGCTTAATGTTATGAATGTATCTTGTGTGTGAACTTGTGAATAGACTTTGTTAACCTCTCACATACTCGGTGCTTGTTAGCCATTTTGGTTAGTTTAACCACCACTTCAACATGAAAGAGATGTTCCGCTCAAATACATCAATATGAAAGCCACAAATCTTTTCATATTTTGTGATTTTTATGTCTAGTCATGTTTTGTCATTGGCACAGCTGATGAAAAGTGTAGGTTTGTGAATATGAAGATGTAAAATAAGATGTAATTACTTTGTTATGTGTTCTTGTTTAAAATGTCTCAAACTGGTTGACTGCCAAATTAAACTACTGAAAATAACATTGGGTAACATCTTACTACAGCGCTACTCTTTTATCTCTGACCGTGTCCGCTTTCCAAAACATCAGTGTGAGACTGCATCATTTCTACAAAGGCACAACATTTACATGAATGAATTAAGTCAATTATCTTGTCCATTCACAAGATGCCTTAATTAGATATGGTAGTAAAAGCAGCTTAATCACAATTCCTCCATTAGAGGGTAAAACAAACATGTGAAAACCAACACTGACTTGGTTTAAATTCAGCCATTGAGACTAACATCTAAAAAAACAGATAAAAGTCTGTAGAGCAGACAATAGCACCACAGTTGAAATGTAATAGTGAATCTCTGGGTGCTAACACAGCTAGCAATTTTTTAAACCCTACTCATTCACAACTTGGTAAAATCAAATGTAATCACGGGATCTTTTCCAATTAATGACTTAAGTTGATAATAAAACAGTGTGGTTAAAAGTGAGGGTTTTGCTAACATACAAGACACCAGTTTGACACAAATGACCAACAAATGCACACCAGGCTTTTTTATCACAGTAAAGGATGAAGTAAAAGATTTTATCAAGTCCTAGTTATCCTTTCATGAATATTTAGTACATATTATCAAATTGTCTTATAACAAAATGATAACAGTCATAACTGCCTGCATGAGATACGCCAACAGGTAAACGCAGCAGCAGGACTTAACCAGGATCTGGATACGCCACCTCTGAAAAATTTGTATTTGAGGAATTTCATTCATTCATTCATTCATATTGGTCACTGCAGGACGAACAACGTCATCATGGACTGGGACAGCACAAGCATACTGCTCTCACACAGCTGGGTTTCCCTATTCCAGAGACCACCACACAGCAGGGGGTGTGGCCATCCCAGCAGACCTGACAGGTTTGCTGAAGGTCACGCCTCACAACAACAGCAGATAGCATGTCAACAATGCGTCAGCTGACGTTTCTGAGGAAGGCTGCAGCTGACAGCTGAAACATGTCAGGTATGTAACAACATCTATTATTTAGTTTGAATAGAAAAAAAAACCCTCACATCATTCATTTATTTATTTTCTTTACCGCTTAGTCCTATTCAGAGTGGCGGGAAGCTGTAGTTCGATTCTAGAATTTAACATGAAAGAATAGTCAAAATGAAAAAGGTAGAGGCTAAAACCTGGAGACTAAATTTAGATGAATCTGTTTAATAATTCCCAACACTTCCCATACCGGAACAATTTCCCATCCCAAATGACATCTGTTTAAAACACACCCCTGTTTAGAATTAAAGCTTCAACCTGATTGATTAATGAGCTGTTTCTTTTCTATTAAATTGTTGAACCTCCCCTTTAACACTCATGACTCACTATTAAGCACTTAAAACGTCAATATAATTAACATAAAAGGAGGTTGAGAAAACTTGACATTGATTGTGGTTTCCCATCCTCCTTCACCGCTGGTACGTTTTCTAGAAGCACACTGCCCTCTTTCTGCTTGCTGCTGTAAATCTATCACAGTTTAACACAAAACCCATCCCAGTGGTACAGCTGAAGCAACCACTCTTCTGCTTTGGTCACATTTTTTTTTCTTTTTTTTAAGTAGCTAAAACTTATTTACCCTAAAACTACTGCAGACCTCCAGTGAGTGAGTAATGGCTGCAGAGCTCTGACAAGGGTCACCATGTCTGGCTGTTTTCCTGTCTTCTCTTTCACAGTCTCTTTACTCTGGTGGTTTGCTCATTTCTCAGATTGGTGTTAGAGCCATGTTGCCTGAAAGAGCAATTTTATGTTTTAGGGGCAGAGGATTTAGAGCAGAATGACGAAGAAGCACAGGGATCCACCATCAAACACAGGCTGTCCATTAAGATGCCTGCTTTAAACACATGCTACACTGCACCTCACCTGCATGTCAAGAGTCCTGCAGGCGGGGAAAGCCAAGAGAAAGGGATGGAAAAGTTATGAGGGAAAAAGAAAGGAGGGTTTAAAATGAGGAGGATTGGTGAAAGAAGGGAACAAAAATAGACAACAAGGAGATGGTTAAGGAAGTTGGTAAAGAATAAAGAGAGGAGAAAGAAACAGCATGAGTGTAGGAGGACAGTGTTGTGCCTGAATGAGTTCATTGGACAATCATTCATGAACTCATTCAAACTGAACGAACTGTATTTCTGCCTGATGAACGTTACTGTGAACGCACTCATTCTGGCGTTTCTGAACGCCGTTCTCTCACAAGAGAGTGCCAGATTTCCATGGAGCCTTCCAGGCAAAATCCCAGCTAAAACACATTGTAGAAAGGCTTTAATATATAGGTGAGAAACACCAAATCTGGCAACACCAGCCACCACAGAGCCACAGCGCACATGTGTTATCAAACTGCGAAACATGAAGGCAAAATCCAATGAAGGCAGCAGCACCATCTCTGCCTCACTGGTCATACAGCATCATCATATAATCACTTGAAATCATTTTTTGAAAAGGTCAGTGATGATCCGGGGGGAGAAATCTGGTCTTTTTGTGTAAACTTTGCCCACCGGGTGTCAGGAAGCAACTCCGGACATCAACAACGTCAACAGCAAACCTGAAACGGCAGATTGAAATAAAGCACCCGGCTAGCCTTCCAAGGTATGTGAACTAAATGTCACTAAAAATAATGTAGAGACTTGGCAACAGCGTGCTAAAGCAGATCCTCTACCACCTAAAACTAAATTACAGCATACAGTAGCAGCAGCTCCATAGTCTTCATCTCCAGCCACAGCTGGAAAACCTTTTGCAGGATATTGTCAGAGACCTGCAGCCTTTGAGGAAATTGGAACCTTCGGCTTTCATACTCTTGACAAATGTGAGACGGTCTTGCATGTCTTTTTGTTTGTTTTTTACTTGTTCATTTGTGCTGAAAATTGCACTTTATGACCCAAGTTCTAGAATTTTTCTTTGGACAAACAAGTCAGAAAAACATTCACAAAAAAACTGAAAGAGTGACTTAATGAAAAGATAAATAATGTTTAAACTGATCATTTAAATTGAGAAAGCTTTATATTACAAGACAAGACAACAGTATAAAACAATTTACAAATGTCACAAAATAGGCCTTGTAAAATGGGACACCCTAGAAGCCATAGCTGGCTTATAAATGGGGCCCCAGTAAACACACAATAAGATATTTATCCAATCTAATCAATTCCATCAATCTAAATCAAGTCTAGAAAACTACCTAGAATTCTATATTTATGAAGATATGGTTAGTTTCCAAGTTTTAAACATCAGACTTCATTTCCATTGAATGCAATCATAAGGGCTATGTTCCATATAATTTATGATAAGTTATATTTAAATATTATATTAATTTAATATACCAGCCAGATTTTATTTAAAGCTAAATATATGCTAATAAAAGTGCTTGTTTTAACTTATTTTGATGGAGAGAGATTGTACCTCTTTTATAGTACTAGGAGGACCTTTGCATGTTACACTAAAACATGTACATTTCAGTTTACGTTTCTTTCCTTTAAGAGTTGTTTTCCTCTTGTATTTTGTTGATGAGTAGGTAAACTAATTGGTATGAGATGACAGAGTCTGTCATTAAGCTTAAATACTACATCATACATAATACAAGCGTTATGAAAGTCAGTTTCAGAAGTCTATACCTATGGAAAAGAGGAAATGTTTAAATGTTTTGCACTTTGAGGTGCATCCTTTGGTTCCTACCTCAGATAGTTTGATAATTCCTCATATAAAAAAGACCATTTAAGCAAGTTTTTCCTCATGTTTTTATAATGTAGGTGTGAAAGCTGCAGCGTGGACTGAACATGTGGCAACAACAGGAAAATGTATTCTGATGGTTATAGCTTGCAGCTACATATTGGAAAAAGGAAAAAAAAGGAGTATGAGTTAGTTTTTAGAACTTTGAACTTCAATAAAAAAATATATTTTGAAGTATGAACTAAACTAGTTCATTTTAAAATGAGCGAACTGAACTTTGAACTAGTTCATGTAGAAATCAAACTTTCCCAACACTACTTATTTTTGGAGTTCTATAAATGATTCAGCCCAAAACAGTCCCAACAATATTTACAGTACTTTTAATATTAAAAGGAATATTTATTTCACTGAGAAAAGTGCCTCATTTTTCTGGAAATGGCTGTTGTTAGCATGTGTTAGCTGAACATGTCTGCATATGTCAGACCTGCTAGGGTTCATTCTGGTGCAAATACCACATAACATGACTGCAGACAACATTAATGATCCTCAGTGTTCAGTGATGTTACATGGAAGGACAAAACATCTAAAAACAGTTTCTTTTCATACAACTGGTTTCCTCTGCTACATATGCCAGAAAAACCTGTTTAATACTGGAAAACAATGATCTTGTATTGTTTTACAGGGAGTCTGAATCACAAATTTTAAAGGCAAAAACCTTCCACCCAATCACCACCACCACCACCACCCACATACCACACTCCCAGTCCCATTTCTGTGCTTCTCCTTATTAGCTTACATTAAAAACAGACATGACAGCCCTGCACACAGGAAGATAGACGTCTTCCTACGATGGAAACTGGCGCTAAATGTAAACTGGAAGCTAAAAGGAGGCCAGTGTTAACTGAAGCTTCACACTTTGATTTGTCATTCTGAATAGAAGAAAATCCTTGTGCTGAAACTGAAAGTGAAAGGTCAGGTAGACAAGAAACGCTAAAACCAAACTGCTTAATCAAATCTGATGAGGCTTCAGTGGACAGTAGAGGAAGCAGCAGAAGGGCCAGATGCATCTGCTGTGTTTCTTACATTTCACGTACTTCTCAGTAGCGTGGTATCTTTGAGTTCACAGCCTTGTAAAAGCATCTGTAGCTCACAGTAGCATGCTTAGCTTAGCTTTGAAAGGATTTTCAACTTTGTCTTTTCTTTAGAAACACAGTTTACAAAGTGACTTATTTTGCTTTATGCTAAATGTGAAATGTGTCCATATGTCAGGTCTTCTCTTTCTATCAGGTGTTAGCTTCACAAGTAGCTCTAAGTACATCAGCGCTACTAGTACCCCCCTCCTGGAAGTAGATTATTAAATGCGTGTACCTTCCTCCTTGTCTTATTGATATTAAGTCTAATTGGATGTCTTCCAACTGTTCCCACCTCTCTCCACACCTTGTCTTGACAAATGTTTTCATCTCATTCTCATTTGTTCATGTGACAGCCTTGTTATTGTGAGTGTCTTCTCCATATAGTTTAGCCCACTGGATCCTATCTGGGTGGTGTCTTTTCATTTGCGGACCTGAGCTTGGTACCTCTGGGTCATTAAAAACCCCTAATTCAGTGTGCTCAATCTCTCTCCTCCTACTGCATGATGCAACTCATTGGTGTGCTGCTGGGTTTGTTCACTACACTGATGTGCATCCACTTAAACCACAGATATCCCATCAGCTTAGATACATCAGATACAGATACTTTTCAGAATAAATTATACTTTGCTAATACATTCTATGTCCTTGTCTTTATTTTTGTCATGGCGTACCACAGAGAATATGACAATAAACGAAAGATTGAAGATAAATTTTGATATAGTTCTGTCCTCATGAATTTGTTTTTATTTAGTTATCACCCTGTTTTTGTCAGATAAAGTAATAAAAAATAGTAAACAATTTAACAATGGCATCTCTCAGGTCCTGTGTCAGATCTTTCCTGGATTCTGTTTCCTATTTACTAAAGACATCACTTCAGGCTACTGTTAGTCAGTTGTAGATAGGTGCAGAAAGAGAAGAAAGTAGCTGTTCATGTATGTCTCAGGGCTGATATGTCATACATAATGATTACATTTTCTAAATCAGAGGTCTTCAACCTTTCCCAGGCCAGGGACCCAAAATGGATACAGAGATGGAGCAGGAACCAGCACACAGCTGGCTGGTATGTGTACCGCAACCTTATATATAACCGTTTAGCTCAGTGAAAATGTGATAATATACAGGTTTGATGATCCAGACATCAGTAAAACCTTCCAGATAGGTGCATAATTTCAGCACCACGTAAACTTTGTTCCATGTGAAAGCCATTAAATCTCAGAGTGGTTCAGTAGCTCCATGTCTTTTTGAGAGATGGATCTACAGAGCACTCTTCTTGACTATATCCACAACTTTCATGACCAAGTCGATGACACCTGACAGTTCAACACTTGGGTCTTTGGCCACATGTTGCTCCTTGTGTAACATGTATTGTATCCAAATCATTTGTGGAGTTGCATTAGTGTAATTAGTCCACAAGTTTTCTAAAACCAAACTTAGCGCAACACATTGGTAAATCAACCTCATCTGTCTCCTGGAAGGTCAGTCCAACTGCAAAATATCATCAGTATATTTTCATGCAGCAGGTGCCGTCTCGCCACTTACATTTTCACCTTTTGTTTCTGAGGTGGAGGATATCTCAATATGCTCGAGGAGTATTTTGGTTACAAAACTTACCATTTTTGTACACAACAATAGTCAGCTGTTGTAACGAAGAGCTGCAGTATTTTAGCAGGAATATCTTCATCAGATCGTACAAGTTTCTTGGGTGGAAAATCTGTTGTGTTTTCCATTGATTTGTCTTATTTATTTGTTTTACAAAGGAATTAACACAGACCAACTGGGAAACATGGAGGGTGCCCCACTGAATTTGTGGAAGACCTCTGTTGTAGAAAATACAAGAGTTTGTTCAGCCAGAGGCTTTTTCAGTTCCACTGTAACAATGCCTTATAGCCACAGCCTTGTGCAATATTAGTGGTCAGTTTTTATGATTCCTAATTACAAAGAAACAAAAAAAGAAGAAGAAAAAAAAGAAAAAAAAAGAAAAAAAAAAAAAAAAAGAAAACACCAACTACAACAATGTATTTCCCTTTAGGAGTTATTAAATTAGTCATTTAATATTTCATGTCAGTGTTGTTTTGTTTTACAGATTGTGTTGTGACCCTTTTTGGTAGTCTGAGTAGATAAACAAATAAATAAATAAATTACCCATTCTGTAAAATGTGTGTTTTCTGGCTTTGTGCGGCTGTCAGACAGCAGCAGAAAGGAAGAGTCACCTCACAGCGAACGGCTAATGATTCAGCAGCTTCTGTCCGTCTGCAGACGCTATCCTCTCATCATCCATTCTGTCTAACATGATTTGCCTGGCTTTGCTCCACAGAAGTTTCAGGCGCTGTTTACAGACACTGTTTCCATGCAAACCGCAAATATTTTTCCTTTGCTTTCTGAAAGAAAAATGCATTCACACAACAACAGAGATGAAACAAGGCAGATATCTTTCTCTTGGTTTAACAGTAAATGTAGTTTTTATTACACTGTCCTCACATCTGTGATGTAATGAGTATAATAAGTTACATAGATATAAAAGTTATAGTATATATATATATATATATATATATTTAAATGTTTATTTCTTTTCATTTTGATGATTATAACTGACTATTAATAAAAACCCCAAATTCAATATCCCAGAAAAAATTACTTAACACTGATGCAAAAAAGGATTTCTAGAAATGTTGGCCAACTGAAAAGTATGAACATGAAAAGTATGAGTATGTACAGCACTCAGTACTTAGTTGGGGCTCCTTTTGCCTGAACTACTGCAGCAATGCAGCGTGGCATGGAGTCCATCAGTCTTTGGCACTGCTTAGGTGTTATTAGAGCCCAGGTTGCTCTGATAGTGGCCTTCAGCTCTTCTGCACTGTTGGGTCTGGCATATCGCATCTTCCTCTTCACAATATCCCATAGATTTTCTACGGGGTTAAGGTCAGGCCAAGTTTGCTGGTCAATTAAGAACAGGGACACTATGGTCCTTAAACCAGGTACTAGTAGCTTTGACACTGTGTGCAGGTGCCAAGTCCTGTTGGAAAATTAAATCTTATCTCCATAAAGTTGGTCAGTGACAGGAAGCATGAAGTTCTCTAAAACTTCCTGGTAGATGGCTGCTTTGACCGTGGACCTAAGAAAACACAGTGAACCAACACCAGCAGATGACATGGCACCCAAACCATCACTGTCTGTGGAAACTTTACACTCCACCTCAAGCAACGTAGATTCTGAGCCTTTCCTCTCTTCCTCCAGACTCTGAGACCTTGATTTCCAAAGGACATGCAACATTTCCTTTCATCAGAGAACATAACTTTGTACCACTCAGCAGCAATCCAGTCCTTTTTATCTTTAGTCCAGGCGAGACACTTCTGACGCTGTCTCTTGTTCAAGAGTAGCTTGACACAAGCAATGCGACAGCTGAAACCCATGTCTTGCATAGGTTTGTGCATGGTGGTGTTACGGTGAATCAAACAGAGATGGATTTGGACCCCAAGGCACAGACACAGACCAACCAGAATGCAAAGATTGGATCAAACAGAAAAGGGAGTTTAATGAAGGTTTTGAGTCAAATCAGGAAACAGTTTGTATCCACGTTCAGGATCTGATGACCGCTGTGGGTCTCAGCTGACCAGACAGAACAGGCGGGCAGGGAGAGCGTGGCACTGGATTCTTTGTGAATCTCCCCCACATTTTTGAATGGGTTTCGTTCCACAATCCTCTCTAGGGTGTGGTTATCCCTATTGCTTGTACACCTTTTTTTCTTCCACATCTTTTCCTTCCCTTCGCCTCTCTATTAATGTGCTTGGACACAGAGCTCTGTGAACAGCCAGCCTCTTTAGCAATGACCTTTTGTGTCTTGTCCTCCTCGTGCAAGGTGTCAGTGGTCATCTTTTGGAGTTAATTATCAGATTAGAGTGTGGAATCAGGTGTCTTCAATATTGAACCTTTCCACAATATTCAAATTTTCTGAGATACTCAATTTAGGGTTTTCATTAGTTGTCAGTTGTAATCATCAAATCCAAAAGAAATAAACATTTGAAATATGTCAGTCTATGAGGAATGAATGTCTATATTATACAAGTTTCACTTTATGAAATATATCAACTTTTTCATGATATTCTAATTTATGACGAGCACCTGTATATATATGGATGTTCAATCCTGCAAAGGGGGACATGGTAGAAAAAGTTTGAGAACCACTGGTTTAGTTGGAGTACTTAAAAGTGAAAAGTGTGGAGCTGGAAGAAGAAAAGCAACAAGGCTAATGGTGCATTCAGGGAACTTGTGGAGTCAGAGTAGGTAAGGTGGAACGATTGAATGAAAGGGAGGAAAGAAGAAGTGAGCTGGTGATGGGAAGTGTTGTTTGGAGGTGTGAGTTGTTTATGAGCAGCTGAGCTGAAAACAACTGTGGAGCTTTTGCACTTTATTTTTGTAAAAAGAAAAAAAAGAGAAAAAGAAAAAAAGGGAGAAGAGAAAGGAGTCCAATGGGACTCAGAGAGAAACGAGAAGCATTGCTTTACTCAACCTCCAGTCCAATCCTGTTTACCACATTTAAAAAAGCACCTCTTGCAGGACTGTCAACAGTCATCATGTGAGGTGCCTTTGAACAGATAACACTGTGTTGAGGGATACACATTCTTGCATGCTTTCACTGAGGTCAGATACACACCTCTGCAGTGCACACAAGCCCATGGGGAAACCTTGTGTATCCACAATACAGAGATTACACTGCAGCACAGAAGCTATTACTGGCCCTCTACCTGCCCCCAAGCCGCTAACTTGTCTGCCAAGTCACACAGCGTGCAATCTGTGTATTTTTCACTTCTCATGAATAAATAATGCCAGAGCACAGAACAGCCATTAAAATGTGGGCTTAGGTTTACTTTCTCTCTCGATGGTGAATTCTGTGAATATCCGTTATGGTACAAATCTAATGGATCAAAGCAGCTGAAGCAGGTGTGGCTAACAGGGTATTTAAAGCACTACAACAGATTTAAAAAAAATGTAGGTTGTTATCTGTACAACAGTAACCTTTGTACCATTAGAGTCCAAGCACAACCCCTGAGGGGAATATGAGGCTTATTAGCTGTAACCTTTCACTCAGTTCGCCAGCAAGTTGTGTGTGTATATATATATGTATATATAGTCTCTGTTCAGTGACTCTGATGGTATGAGGTAGGTGGTAGTGTTTAGGGGTCTTGCCTAAGGAAGACTTAAAGTTTGTAAATGCCCTGTTAAATGTGGTGTATCCCTGTGATGTTTAACCCTCGATATCAGATTCACACTTGAATGTCCCGTTTGCGAGTCAGATGCCCTGCCAGCTGAGCTGCAAATGACTGATTGATATTGTCATCCTGAATAATGGTAATATCAGGAAAAAAGAACACAAGAAACTAGAGAAATACCAAGTTCTGAAGGCATAGCTGGAGAAAGCCTGGAAGGTTTAAAGCAACAGTAGTACCTGTGGTTATCCGAGCACTGGGGGCCATGTCCCCCATACTGGAGAAGTGGCTCCAACACATACCTGGAGAAACATCAGACATCTCCATATATCCTAAGATACTGTAGGACCCTAAAGCTCCCAGGCCTGTGGTAGAGGACCCAAGCTGGAGATGAACAGCCACTCATCCCACCCAGGGCAGGGAAAGGGTGGGCTTTTCAGCTCTATATGATGTCAGAAGGAACCTAAAATGCACTATAACCTGTAGAGCTGAACTTTCTAAACGTCTGAATACAGATGTTCTTCGGTGTATAACAAATTGTTCTCTAACACAAAAGGAACAAAAGAAATGTCTAAACCACAAATGTACCAATAAATATTGTGGTTAAAAGACAGGTTGTGTTTAAAAAGTCGTCTTCTTCATGTTGCTCATATTTTGACATCAGACCGAGGTGACACCTAACACATGGCAAGTAATGCTGGACTAACACCAAACGATTTTCACAGTCGCAGACTAAAAACGGAAGTCTTTAGGAGTCTTATGGAGTCACAGCGCGCTCCCGTCATTTCCACCGTTAGGTTTCAGGTGGTAATCTGTGCTGTTTCATGTCAATCTTTCTCCAGTCTTGGGTCTGCAACAGTATCAAACGTGTTTGATATTATTGCAAGTTGCAGTGACGAAACACAATCCACAACCAATAGATGAGCTCTGACGGAAGCAGAAACAGGAATCCTGACAGTCAGAACACCGGTAAAAATAGACGGAAAAAAAAAGACGAACAAGAAGCAGTGATGAAATGTGGTTTGTGGACTGTCCAGAAAGAGGAGCGGATGGTTATTAAGAAGTAAATATCTGCTGTGGCTCATTTATGTGTTACAGTATAATGATCTAACAAATGAGAGAAGAATAGAAAACTCGTTCATCCTTCCAGATGAGTCGGTGTAACACCTGGTGAAGATGCAACGGCACAATTAATTAAATAATAATGATGACTCATTCCTTATTGATCCTGGAAGGAAACCCTCCCCTTGTTTGCTTTGCTGTGGGCAGATCAGCCCAGTTTGATATCAACTGTCCAACATATTATAAAAAAAATGCTAAAAGAATCTAGTTGTAGTCTTGTAAATAGTGACCCCACAAGATTCGCAGTCTTTGTAAAACCTCAGCCTGAGACTAGGAACTTGTCGTTAGATGTGAGCAGGTGTGAGCTGGTAGTTTTCTAGAGTCTTTTCCAAATCTTTTAAAAATCTTTTGATGTGAGCCCAGCTTTAGTGAGACATTGACTCTGTGATTAGCTTTTGTTTTAATAAATTATTTGATATGAAGGAATCACCATTGCACGATTCTACTTAAATATCCTACATTCATAAGTGTAGCATGAAATTTTTAGTTAAATATTCCTAACTTTTTGAGAGTAGTGTATGTATAATCAAGTCCTTCTCTGGTAGTGAGTCTTTACTTATAGACTGTATTAAGTATAGCTCTTCAGGTAATATATATCTATGTCAACATGGCCGAAAAGTTGCCCATTACTGTTTTAAGGTAATAAAACAGTAATAAGGTAATAAAAACATAAGAATGTATTTAGCAAACTCATTAGATACCAAGTGAAACCTAGTTTTTAATAATCATCTATTATCTCGTTCGGGTTTGTAAGACTAGAAATGTTCTTGACATCATGTGTAACTGGGTTAAAGTAAAATAATAATATATATTCAGAGAAGAAAATAATACTCTCTTTAATATTTCATTGCACACAGATATGTGCCTTATGTAGGAGTGGATGTGCATTTTATGTCTGAGGTTTATTTTCCCAGTGTTTAGTGGCCCCTCTCCATATGTTTAGCCTGCTGTATGTGCTTTTTATTTTTATTTTTTGCTAACGGGGGAGACCTCCAGTAGCAAGGGTGAACCCATCAGGCTGTCAAACTGTTTATAAAGACAGAAGAGGTAACGAAGCACCTTGATAAGGTATTCTTCATGGTGATTCTCTGTCTCATCTCAGCATGTCACTCAGGTGTTAATGAGGCTTCTGAGACTGAGCAGGAGCATGACACATTCATAAAAAATCCTATTTGTACTGTGTCAACTTGAAATAAGTGACAAAGTAAGCAATGAAAACCCTGGTGGTAGGTGTGTCAAAATATGTGGAACATAAGCAGTTCAGAGCCCGTTTACGATGGCTGCAGTCCACAGGGGGAGCTTCAGCTGTGTTACACTAGTGCCCCCTAGTGGAAGATTACCAGAATTCTCTATGCTCTCTGTCCATGTTAATTTCTTTTTATGATCTTTGACTCTTTGTTTCACCAAAGCAATGTATGTCTGCTGAGTAAATACATAATAACTCATATGAAATAAGAAACTGGTATTTTTAGAGGCACAAAAAAACAAAACAAAAAACAAACAAACAAACAAACAAACAAAAAACAAACAAACAAACAAACAAAAGAAACAAAGTAAAATATAGACTATTTGTTTGCAACGAATGTGCATCCAGGAGATAAATGCATTAGTTCAATTGATTTCTTTTATGGAAGGACTTAATGGTAAAATGGTGGAGAATTAACCTGATGGGTGGTTCAAATTAATGTTGCATTTACACTAATGAAGGTCCACCTGGTCAATTGCTTGTTAACAAAATATTTAATCAGCCAATCATATGGCATCAACTCAGTGCATTTGGTCATGTAGACATGGTCAAGACGACATGCTGAAGTTCAAAATGAGAATCAAAATGAGGAAGAAAGGGGATTTAAGTGACTTTGGTTGATGGTTTGAGTATTTCAGAGCCATCTCTAAGGTTTACAGAGAATGGTCTGGAAAAGGGAAAATATCCAGTGAGCAGCAGTTCTGATGGCTACTTCCAGCAGGATAATGCACCATGTCACAAAGATCAAATCATCTCCACCTGTTTTCTTGAACATGACAATGAGTTCACTTGACTTCAACGGCCTCCACAGTCACCAGATCTCAATCCGACAGAGCAGCTTTGGGACGTGGTGGAACGGGAGATTCTCATCACGGATGCAGCCGACAAATCTGCAGTAACTGTGTGATGCTGTCATGTCAATATGGAGAAAACCTCTAAGGAATAATTCTAACACCTTGTTGAATCTATATATGAAACAAGAATGAAGACAGTTCTGAAGGAAAAAGGGGGTACAAGCAAGGTGGAACTGATTAAGTGGCTGGTGATTGTGGCTAATCTGTGACATGGAAATTTATAGGGGTGAAGTATATTTATATTATTATTCAGGATTAATGAGATTTAAGGTTAGGGCTCATGTAGGCAGCAACTACCATCATGGGTGTAATTATTTGCATATCCTGCTCCCTGAAAGTTCCATAAGGGGAACATTGGAGAACTCAGCCAGGAAACTTCAGCTTTTTGCAAGAAAAGTAAAAAAAAAAAAAAAAAAAAAAAAAAAAAAAAAACAGCAATACATACACAAAAACTGTACAAATAATGATATGGATGCAGTATGGAAACAGTTTAGATATATTATGATGTTATTAATAAAGCCATGTTCAGCTTAAGGGGTTCTATGGGTGAAAAAAAGAAACTAAAACAAGTGAACAGTGCAGAGATGCGATCGCCTCCAACATGTTAAAACACTGTGCAGTTAATGAAAGGAGAGATTCCTAAATCTTTTCTTATGAAAGCAGAGCTGAATCAATCTGTTTGAAAAAGATGTGTTTTGTCTTTTGGGGGTGGAAAATTGTCCATAATGGAGGCTAGGTGGTTCAGAGACCTCCTGTCTCTGACCGTCTCCAGTGTCTCCAGATTCGGTCCAATGATCTTCCTCATGAATCAATTTGCTGATTCTGCTGGCATCCCAGGAGCTGATGATGCTCCCGTAGCACACCACAGCACATATGATGACACTGGCTATTTAACACTGGAAAAACATGTGGTCACATTTACCCCGCACTACCTCTGCTGGTAACCTTTATTTACCAGGAAGAGACCTAAACTGCAGACACGGTTAAACCTGATTCGGACCCTTTGTTGTGTGGGCCAGATGTGATTCAAATATAAGGAGTTGGTCTGGACATAGATAGATTAGAGCAGTTTCCTTGTGGGGGTCGTGCGGCTGAGTTTTGGCAGCCATGCTCACATGGAGTCAATGCCGTAAATCAAGGTCAAAAATGGGCCAAACAAAACTGCAGATGTGGGCCGTAATTGGGCCAAACATTTTTTTCTATTTGGAGAAGGACTGAAACTGGTTTACTTTGCCACAAGACCAAAAGTTGAAGCCACATTTGCTCAGATCTCTCCAGATCACAGATATACGATATTTTCAAAGGTTTATATAACTATGTATCAGAAGAATATCCACACTATGTGTGAACTATGCTGGACACCATGTAGGTGAAAGACTGAATTAATCAGCCGTGACCGATATAGATGAAGTTATCATGAAGATTGGACATGATTTTAAAAAAGGTTTAAACAAAAACTAACAAAATGCAGTGCTGAATGTTTTTGCAGTTGCAAATGGCTGAGAAAATTCTACAGATGGAAGATAAGTGCTGGCAGGGGGAGGGAGTCACTCTGAAAAATGGGAAATGACATAGTAAAATGGAGGGAATAGAACAGATCCCCAGAACAAGATGGCTGAGTGGGTTGCACTCATGGAAAAGGTTGTGACTTGTGATTAGGGCAGAGAGGATAAAAGGAGACAGAAGAAAGGAAGCAGAGAATGGCAATGAGTCAGACTGATTGGTTTCCATGGTAACGGTGGATGGGGCATGCTGGGCCAAATAAAAGAGCAGGTCCTTCTGGCTTGGTATGGATCACATTACACATACATACATACATATAACACTCTGAGGGTGTGGAGGGGCAGGCTTAATATGTGATGCTACACCTTTTGTGTGTGTGTGAAATTTTTAATTTATTTATTTATAAGTCAGCTCCTTTCTTAAAATACATAAGCTAAAAAAACAAAAACAAAACAAAAACATGTTTACTTGTTTGTTAAGCGGCAGAAGATGTATACCTCTTTCAAATTTGTCCAGTCAACATGAAGTTGATCGCCAGTCTATTCAAGAATCAGCTAACTTTATTTATTTTTTTCTTTTACACAAAGAGTTAACTAGGCTAGAGTAAATTATATATATACATATATATATATATATATATATATATATATATACATATATATATATATATATTAGTGCTGGGCATGTTAACACGGTAATCGCACGTTAATGCAACGATTATTTAACGGCATTAATTTTTTTAATCACGTCTCCCTTCCCTGCTGCAGCGGTGCGTCTGATGTAATCAGGAGAGAGCGGATTTATTAAAATGAAGAGATGTTTTCTGTCTGGAACTTAAGAAAGAAGAAGAAAAACCGACATTTCTCTTTGTCTGTCAAAACCCACACAGATGGACAGAACATCTGTGACTTTTGGACGGGAAACTGCCCCCAAAAGACGAAGAGAAACTTTTTATTTATTATTATTATTATTATTATTATTATTTTAAATGCGGTTGTAATTTATGCAAGACAGCAAAGGTAAGACATGTTTTCTGACTTTTACAAACGTGAAGCATAAATCAGGTCTTCTGCCTCTGGTTCAATGAATCTTGGTCGTAGCGAGATTAAACTTCCAGCTGTGGAATCTGTGAGATGTGAGCTTTCAGTAGAGGAGTCATTTGTTTGTGTTCATGGTGAGACATCATCTGTGTTTACATATTTTTCGGCCTTTGTATACCTGGTCTTTGAATTGTTTATCATTTTAACGGTGTTTGTTGGTGATAGAAATGGTTTTACTGAGCTGTTAGCGGAGATTCTGGACTTTCTGTGGATATCACACATGTTTATATCTACAGACCTGATGTTACACCCAGAAACGAGATGTTAACTCCTTAACTCCTGGTAGCGGAAGCTGCTGGTGTAAAGGTGAAGCTGAACAGTCAAGCTAAGAATGAAAGGTTAGAAAAATTATAGGCCAGAAATCTGGATAATGAAACACTGAAGGTGCATGGATAGACGTTATTGTGCATATTGTGAATATTTCTCTCTCCTCACCATCTAGAAGCTGTGAGATTCTCATCCTGCTTTCTGTCTGTTCACCTGATGCTGATATTCATCACATATTGTTCCTTCTGTGTTTAGAAGGAAGCAGCTTCACAGTTTTAAATTCATCCTGCTGACTTTTTACCTTTTAGTTAGTAAATCCGGAACATTTCACCCTTCCTTCTCATAAATATGTGATTTTATAAATATATATGAAGAAACTGTTCCTGTTTAAAGAGAAAACTGCTGCTAAACCTGTTTATGTGTTTAGTTCAGGGGTCTGCAGCCTTTCCAATCCAAAGAGCCATTTTTCCCTCAGGCAGCTAAATAAAACTCGTTTAGAGCCGCAAATGTTACGAGACTTTTCAAAAAGGCAACTTAATATATATTTTTAATGAAGAGCCACCATAAGATATTTGTTATTTTTGAAGAACCACATTTTAAAAAAAAATAAAGAAAAACATAAAACCTTTATAAAATGAGGATAGACAGATTTTCTTTTAAAGGAGGTAGATATTTGTGGAAAATGATGTAAAGAAAAAAAAAGTCCCTGGTTTCCAACCTAATGACAAGAAAGATAGATTTAAAAACTATATTTTAGCCACATATTTAGAGGCATTGTGGAAGGTCCAGAGAGCCACTGGCAGCTCCAGAGTTGCAAGATGGAGACTCCTGATGTAGTGTTTGTAAACTAAAATTGACTGTATTTTCTTTATATAGCCATAGGCCTTCTTGTAAAGGAAAGAGACATTTTGCATGTAACAATGCGATTAATCGCAGCATGTCATGCGATTAATCGCATATATATATATATATATATATATATATATATTTAGCCCCGATATGTTAAAGCATGGTCATACCCTGCTTCCAGTTTTCAGTTTCAGGTCTGTTACAGTAAAGTTTTGGAGAGTAAAAAAATTTACATTCGATCAATTGATTGATTGTGTGAAATGGAAATATTTATATTATGTACTGTCAGTGTTTGTATTCCACCCAAAGTTTTTAAACTGAATTAAACTTATTTATAAGAATCCAAAATCAAGAATCAAAGTTAACGGATGCTATTCTGAAATCTTCTCTCGGAAAAGAGGAGTAAGGCAAGGTAATTGTTTGAGCCCGTTACTTTTTGCTTTAAGTATAGAACCTCTAGCCAAAAACATCAGACAAGACCCAAACATAAAGGGAATTCAGGATGAAGGAAGTGTAGAATAAAAAATATCACTGTTTGCTGATGATATTCTCTTGTACATATGAGATCCTGCCATAACGATTCCAACCTTAATTAAAATTTTGCTTGAATATGGGAATATTTCGGGTTATGTAAACAATGAATCAAAGTCAGTAGCTATGGTTTTTTCAGGGAAATATCCATCAGACATGAAAGATAATGTGAAATTTAAGTGGACAGAAGAGGGATTTAGATACTTGAGCATTACTATAACACTAAAACCATCACATCTATTTACATCAAATTATATAAGGGTAATAGATGAAATTAGTAAAGATTTGATTAGATGGGATATACTCTCGCTGACATTAATGGGATAAATAGAGGTGATAAGGATGAATGTTTTACCAAGGTTATTGTTTTTGTTTCAGTTTCCTCAGACATACAATGTTGAGTAGTGTTTCATGGTGAGAATTTGAATGGAAATCTAAAATGCGATACTTCATTGTCCCAACTAATACATCAAAATACAGTAAAATGTCTGACAAGTGCTGGAGAGGTTGTAGCCAATCAGGAGACTATACACATATATTTTGGGATTACCCCATAAAGAATATTGGGGGAATGTAAGGACAAAGATTGAAAATATGTGTAAGGAAAAACTAAATCTAGCGTGGCAGATATTCTTATTGGGAATTATACCAAAAACTGTCATGTTTGCTGCTCTGCTGCAGCACTGCAATCAAGCTCATCTGCTCCACCTGCCCTGATTGCCCATTCGCCACACCTGCTCCCCACCCTACTTAAACACACTCCAGTCTCTGCTTCCCTGCCAGATGGTCATCTAACCTTGTCTTGTTCTTGAGCTTCCTTGTATTTGCAGACCTCCCCTTTTTTGACCCGGTCACGTCCCTGGATCACGTCCCTGCCCACGTCGGATTGTTCACCTTGCTGGTTGCCCGCCTGGATATTCACCCCTGCTTGGAATGACCACGGAGTTTTTGCCTGCCCCCTTTGATAAGTAGCCTGATATCTGTCTTTTTGTGTATGACCATTGCCTGCCCTCTTGACCATGTTTTTGGATATTGGATTCATGCTGTAACGCCTGGAGTTCTTTCAGAATACGGCAACACACAGTCAGCCCAGATCCTCCGGCAATATTCCATCAGACAGCTCCAGTTTCTCTCTATGACTCCTCCTGCTTTAATAAACCATACTCTGTTCAAACTTTTAGATCTGTGTGAGGCTGAATTTCCGGGTCTTCAGGTGAAACCATTACAAAAAACTGTGTTAACCAAAAATAAGAAATAATTCAAATACTGATTACAGTTGCTTGGCTAAAACCACAAAATTACAGTTTAAAGATAAAACATTTCAAGAAACATGGCCACTGGTACTTCAGGAAATAGAAAAACTACAACTACCCTAAGCTTTAATTTATATATATATTTTTTTTCTTGGACATTTATATACATATTGGTTTTTTTTGTTCAAATAAAGCGTTTTTTTTTTTTTTTTTTTTTTTTTTTTTTTTAAATTAAACATTACTTTTATTTATATATATTTTTGTTTGGATATGTAGGTATATGTGTGTGTATGTATGTATGTAGGTGTGTGTGTGTGTGTGTGTGTATATGTATGTGTGTGTGTGTGTTATGGTTTAAAAAAAAAAAAAAACATTTTAGCTTTCAGGTGTTTTATTCCTGTTGCTTTGCAAAGACGTTTGACGTCTGCAGCAGCACTATTTTTTTCTTTCAGAATTCTCCACACTTTCTCTGTTTGGGCTGGCTTGCGACTGCAGCTGCTCCGGCAGTCGTAGCCTTTTCTTCCTCAGCCATCGTAAATTGCTGAATGTGCTTTTCTGTTATTTTGTTGGATAGTGAATGCGCATCTTTGGAAAAGATGTGGTTCTGCAGGCATCATGTTGCTCTAAAGCAAGGGTGATGAGGAAGGACTGGAGTCCTGCTAGTTTTAGATGTGTCCCTGCTCCAACACACCTGATTCAAATGAATTTGTATTATGTAAAACTTGACAAGAAGCTGCTGGATCCATTCGATTTTAATCATGTGTGTTGGAGGAGGGAAGCATCTAAAACCTGCAGAACAGCAACACTTTACCACCCCATCATACCACAGAGCCTGGCTCGTGGACGTCTTGTTACTGATGTTATGTCTGACAATTAAACCAGTGTTGAGCCAATGGGCGTGTCCAGATGATGGATGCATTTAATGCCTGTATTGTTTTTTTCTGAGTATCGCACAAACAAAATCACTTGACAGCCTTGTTGAAAAGGTTGCGTTAAAATCAGGGTAGTTCTGCACGATCTGATGTCGAGGATCATTACATGCAAGCACTGCCTTGAAAGTGGAGCCACCTAAAAAAAGTGAAGGACATCAGCGGTTTGGAAGCATTTTTACATGAAATCTTCCAAAGACTATAAAAATAGGTTGCATATTAAACTTTAAAACTTTGATTTATATACCACGATTAATATATTTATATTTTATTGATATACCATGTAGAAATCAGATACTTTAACTGATACTTTTGCATTTCCAATTATGGAGATTCTGCAAATATGGGGAGAACCATGGCGGCCCCCTAATGTAGCAGCAAGCCAGTAACTGCGGAGCATGGAGGCCAGCCGGAGGACAGCGAGGCAAGTGACTGCCAGTACCAGTGGGATGGAGGCAAAAGTGGCAGTTTGTAGAGAGAAAGAGTCTGCAGCACCTGCTGCTGGAGTCTCAGACTGACTAATATCGGTTCATCACATTCACTTTGCATCTCCAGACTCCTTGCAGTCATTTGATGGCTTTTTTTGGAATGTGTAGACCTGAAATGCAAATATAGATCTATATTAACACATGAAATAAAGTGCAAATATGTCTGGAACTATCAGTAAGTGGTAACTGTGTGGAACGTTTCAGTTTTTGTTTTTCCATATTGTCCCATCACTTTCTGATTTGGGGTTTATTGACGCAACACTTCTGAACCTTTCTCACATTGGGGTCCTCTAATGAAGGATAATTTGGCATCTGTTTTGCATCCTGTCTTCTCTGAGCTCTATAGAGTTGCTGGTGTGTGAAGTGCAGTAAAGCAAAATCCAGTTGTCATGTGGTGCTCCAGGCTGTAACATTAAGTTGTAAAGAGCAGTTTCTCCGCCTCAGGATGCTGCAGGGCAACGGTAGTTCCAGTAATGTGCATAATGAATGTCAGTGGGTCATCAAAACCAGTCAGAAGCCCATGAATTTTAAGGATAGAAACTTATCCTGTGACTTAGATACTGTATAATGCTATAAAATCTCTGAGCATGCACTAGTTTTCTTTCTGATTTGCATTCCATATTTTTTTTTCTTTTCTTTTTGTGCTTCAGTTTTATTGGTAGTTTTCTATATCTTGTTTCTTCTCTGCACTACAAGGAGCATTTGGAGAAGACCCCAGAACTTTGGCACTACTAGTGCTGGGCTGCTGGGGCCAATAACACAAACTTGTGAAAATACAAAACAGGCTATGAAGAGGCCTGTCCGATGGGCAGAGCCAAGTCAATCCACATTTTAGGAGCAGCAACAGCCAAGACATGATTGGATTCATTGCCTTACAGGGGCAAAATACTGCTTTAACTTGACAAGATTAATATCACTATCCATTTTTAACAGTCCAAAAATGACATCTGGCTTCTCGTATTGAGCAAAGGAACCCAGATCTGTAAGGGGGACCCAGTAGTGCTGGCAAAGCCTATTACTATATACCTATTTTTCTTCAGTGTAATGTAAAAACTTACAAGCCATATAGGTCTTTCTGACAGAGACATATATGTTGTCTGAAAGAGTCATTCTTTTTGAGAGGCATATGAATGTGACTATCATCTGCATAACAATTAAATCCGTACTTGTTTCTCAAGTATGGAACCAGGTGGAAGCAATTAAAAGGGAAAAAGGAAGGAGTTGATACTGAACCTTGTAGATCTTAGGCAACAACATGGGCAGAGGACAAAGCCTAACCAAAACTGATGCTGAATGCTCAAAATAAGACCGGAACAATGTCCCCGATGTCCACCCAATGCTCCGCAAGACTTATTAGGATGTCATGTATTAACATTTCTTCAAGTCAGCTCCAAAATACCCTTTAACCTAAAGTGTAATCTTATACTATTTTCAATAGTTGTGCTTATCTGTTATTTTATTTTAATTTAGCTTTTATTTCATATGAACTAAACCTAATCCTGCATGAAGTTGGAGAAGACCATTCAGCCAAAAACCTGGCCAAATTTCACACTCATAACGACCATGTTTCACCTTCAGCAAGAAAAGTGTCTGTATGAACAAAACATGAGGAAAAAGTCTGAAATCAAACACCATAGTCACACCATGCAGTCAGTAGCACAGCTGAGGTGGTCCAAGGTTTGGAAATTTCTTGCAAAAGAACATGAATAAAATAGAAATAAAAATAAGACAGTGTAACAGAAGAGGCTGTCATTCTAAAGGACATTGTGTTATGCAATACTAGAAGTAAAGCATTGTTCTGTAAAAACATCTATGCATGAATGAACATTAGACTTTTAATAAGCAGGCCGAGAGAGAACGCTCTGATGTTGGCTGCCTGCTTCCCATCAGCCCTTTCTAATCCAGTTCATGATGTGACTCATAGCAGTGAATGCCATCCTGCATCAACAAAACCTTTTTTTTTGTTTTGCAAAATTGCACTGAAATGTATGATATTGTATCAAACTGTATCAAACTGTTCCTTTTACTGTTAATGAAGTTGTCATTATTTTAAATATATATATGTGTGTATATATATATATATATATATATATATATATAAAGCTGCATATGTGCATTCACTTCTAACAGCATTAGTCAGACTGAAAGCAGTTGTATGAGGTGGCCTGGTAGCTTATTTTATTCTTTATATGGAGCAACTAAAAGTCTGTAATCAATGACGCAATGAGCTGCAGCATCTTAAAACCCTTTGAGCCTGTGCCTGTTCTTTAGGCATCTGCTTGACCTCTTGCAAACCCATATTGAAGTGAGCAAATCTCTGCAACCACAAGGTCTATTTGAACACTTTTGGAGTCATAGTGAAGGGAGATTTGTTAAATTGTGTAAATATCAGTATATGTGTTACTGATGAGTAATAAATGAAGATGGGACACAGCACAAATAAAAAGTTTTAGCCTTGCCAAGAAAAAAAATTAAAAAAATAATAACCCTTTTGAATTACACAGCTGTAGCTCTACACCTCAATGTAATCATAGTACAATATGCAAACATTACCCCTGCAAAGGCCAATTCTGAGAAACTGAAGCAGAAAAGAGAAGTTTTAATACAGGCAGCTCAGGAGTGATGTACAGAATAGCCATTTTGGTAGTTTGGCACATCTGTTCTCAAATTCAGGTTTTCAAAGGTTAAGACACAAATGATAAAAGAAAAAATTAACCAAACAAAGGAAATGGAAAAAAGCTGCACCAAACAGAAATTGCCCTCTGCTTAGCAACCACGTCTGAACACAGAAGATCCATTTTGATTTATCTTCATGTTGGAACTCATGAAGAACCACAGTGCAAAACAACGCAGTTAAAAAAAAAAAAAGACTGAAGAGGACTATTTATACAAATGTAATGAGAATTTTCACCTTTCATTTCATTTTCTCTATATGGAGATGCAGCTTACGTGATGATTTGTGCATTATGACGTTCATCACCATGTACAATGCACACATTTGACACCCTCATGAATTTCTCACTTATAAGAGCTTATTTTTTACCCTTAAGTACGTTTTCATCTGCATAGGTCTCGGCACCCACAGACTGAGGATTCTGGGTAATTTTTCAATGCAAACAGACAGTTAATCTAACAGTGCACATCTGACACCATGCATTGATTGAATGCTGATTGGCTGGAAATTAACTCGAGCAGGAAAGACCCGACTCCAGCCAGCAACAACTGATTTCATAACAGCATAAAGTGCCAGAAATTTTCCCCCTCATGAGCACAAAAGCTTCCCATGTAACAACACTCTCTGGCAGCATTGCAGACTTTTAAGTGCTCAGTGTTCTTAAGTGTTCTTCCTCCACAAAAACCACTGAGGGTTTTCCTTTGTCAGAGCAAAAACAAAAAGAAAGAACAAAACCAAGAAGTACTCACATTTCAAATAGTTAAAGTTAAAATAGGCAGGTGTGCGTTATGGTTCAGTCCTAAGAAGGAGAAAATTGTTGATCTTATAGAAGCTGGTCATGCACATCGTTTTTACATGTTGCTAATCGGACCAATACCAGCTGTAACATTAACTAATGAAAATGAATTATCCTGCAAATTTAATATTCATTCATTAAGCTTTAATATGTATTTTCTTTCCTGTATTTCCTTAAAAATTTAATGTTCAGAGCTACATTTAAAGAAAAGAGAAGGAAACTAGCAGTTCTTTAAAAATGTATGCCAGACATGTACTAAAGCAGTTTGTGCCTTTTATCATCTGCTCTTTTCAAACCTGAGAGGACGTCCAGGCTGAAATTTTGTAGGACTCTGAGAAGTCACGGAAAGCTCTGGAGAGTTGAATCATGTGCTGTATTTTGTAAAAGTGCCACATGTAAATACATTCCTGTCTAATATAACTAATAAAACTATTTCATTGATTAAACACATTACTATTTTCTGCTCATTTTGCAATACTATCATGTTAAAACTTAAATTCTTTCATTGGAAGCTCAAGAACAGAAACACAAGAGATGCTCTCTTTATATTTAACCAAGATTTATTCTTATCAGGGTCACAGGTAAATCAATGCAGCACTGGCCTCAGAGGACTGATCATCCCGCTGAGCCCCGAACACTTGATGTGATCACATTTTATCTTCTTAGGTCAGGAGACTGCCTCGTACAATGGGATGGCTTGATATGCAACCGATTGTAATCATATTGTCCGATTGTCATCATAGACGCAAGCAGACCACCCACTGCTCATGCAATAGAATAGGATGTGCTGGTCAATGTGTGTGAATGTTGAGTTGAGGCGTGTAACTAATGCAACAGACCGGACTGATAACTGATGATTCTTAATCACATCAGAGTCTTGCTTATCTGTCACCATGTACTGGAGGTTTTAAACATGTTTAAAGCCTGGTACAAAAACATTTTTGGATTAATAGGTCAAGTTTACCTTCATGACAACTATGAGGGGGGTGAATTTTTTTCTAACTCATCCCTTTGGATGTTATTTAATCTTGAATTTCAGAATAATTAGGGAAGTGTCCTTTTGATTGACAGGTATCCATTATCTGTGGCAAGAGAGGAGAGCGTAGCACAACCAGGGTTTTTAGCCGGCTAACAATGCGCCTTAGCTTTGGCCCACCTACCTCTGTAGTAATTTTGTAGGTGTCTTCACAAGTTAACACTATGCGTTTGCAAGCTGCAATATGCAAGTAACCACTAGGGGGCAGTGTTGCTACCAATCTCACTGGAAGTAAGGTCATGGAGTCGACGGGTGAAAATGACGTGAAGTTTCCAGGACAAGACACAATGTGCTTGTTTAGGGGCTTTATTACGTAACATCTACTATATCAAATAGACCAAATGCTAACTTCCTCTAAAGTTGGCATGTTTATAGTCTTGTTTACATCCTACAAATTGATTCTCTGGTTTGAGTTCTAGAAAACGCCCGCTGGTGGAATCCGCCAGTAACAAGCATAGCACAAAGCCACTTGCAAACATGAATACAAGGTTAAAATTTTGTATATTTTTTGCCTTAGTTTACATAAAAAAATATGCAAACAAGTAAAAAGTTAAATAACTTAAAAGTATATTTAAATCAGACTAAAAGTAGAATAAATTTAATGCACTTACTAAAATAGGGGATTAGGAAAAGTAAATACAATGAATTAAATGAAAACAGGATTAGTGCCACACTAAATTAAGCTCTTCACAGGTAATAAATTACTTAAACTGATACATTCATTCATATTTATTAAGATAAGACATTAATTTACTAACATTAAATTGTGTCTGTCATGCACGTATTTATGTTATCTGTACAAGTAGAAAAAAAAAACTGCTCACTCGCCTTCATTACAGACAGCAACAGCTATCTTCCTATCTTTGGATGCCGTCTAGGCCTCACCACCTCAATATAAATAGACAGAAATACTCTGTTTCTCAATCCAACACACACCCAGATAGAGATAGAGTTTGTGGATGAATTGGTTGAGGCCTTAGGGCTGATGTGTGGGAGGCATATAGTGGAGCAGATTTAATAAAAAGCCTTTTACAGCATATTATAACCGAAGGGACCAGTGTTTCACAGACCGGCTCACACACCAGGAGCTCTTCAGCATAACTATCAGATCTCAGTTGCTCCTTTCAGGATGAGGCAGACACAGAGGAACAGTACAGAGTGGACAGAGTGAATGGAAGAAACTAAAACGACTACAGGAAAATAATCTGCTTGAATTTCTTGCTTGCAAAAGGACACAGAGAATGGGCGATGAGAATGTTGTTCTCAAGAAGTTTTAGTCACACTTGCTGCATGTTTAGATCTGATCAAGCTGTGGCTACTAGATGGAGGTTGAATTTTAACAATAGCGGACTGTTGGATTCATTCAGTTAAATTTAATATAATGTAAGATCTGCAGCTGCATCTGCAATGCAAACATCTCCAGAGATATCCTGTGAATGCAAGAGCTGGCGGTCGGCTTTGTCAGGGCTGCTGGATTTGCCTAATTGTATTACAGACCGTCTGACTACCTCACCAGCTCATGCATCTTTCTACCTCCTTCACTATTTGGGGAATGCTCGGGGACTTCCTCTGCCCTCTGAGTCATCGCTCTGACTGGTCTCACAAACAATGTGATGTGCAGAATGTGTGTGCAGTTTGCAGTACATTATGTTTTCTGGAGCATTCTCAGTTTGTATAATCTGAAAGCACAGCAGCTAGAAAACCCACTCTGCCCGTGCTGTGACTTGCACACCCACCTTAATGAATGATGGAGTTTTTCAAATTAGCTGCAAAACATTAGCGCAACATGCCACAGAATGACCACAGCCACTTTTACACATCCTGAGCTGCAGCTGGTGCAGGAACACTGTGGGATGTGTGACACCAAGTGAGAATGTGAGAGGTTGACAAGCATGTTTGCTGAGCTGTCCCAAACCTCAGCGTTGAGTCTGAAATATTTACCACTTAAGCTGAAAGTGCAGAAGATGTGAGAAACAGGAAAGTGCAAAAAATGCTGGAGGGTTAGATAGACATTCAAATCTCAGAGGCAGAGAAGTTTATTCTCACTGCTAGGAAAGGCAATCACAGAGATAAACCAGGAGTCAGCATGAACGCTCAGAGAAGCAGGAAATGGCCAAGAGATATGATCATGAATTTTGCAGGATCTGCAAGGTAAGGTGGAAGCTGTTCCATGCTCTGGATTTTGTCAAGATCTGATCAACTCCACTATTTGAAATCTGTCAGCATGCTGCTTACCTCCACAAACAGGAAGCAGGGAACGATGGAGCTGCTGCTCTTCACACCCGGCTTCTCCTCCATTGCCATCGTACTCTCCTTCTTTCAACCAGCCTGGTTCTCTGTCTCCTTATCCTGAAGAAAAGAGGATGAGTCAGGTCAGTCCACTTGTCAAGTTGACGTTGTGTTCAGAGTATGAGACTACTTTACTATTTCAGAGACATATAAAATATAGCTATATAGCTAATATAGCTAATAAAAACAGCTAGAGGAACATTTAACAACTAACTGGGTTAATTGGCAACAGGCCAATAACATGACTGGTTATAAAAGGAGCATTTCAGAGAAGCAGAGCCTCTCAGATATAAAGATGGGCAGAAGTTCACCAATCTGGGACAAACTAAGTCTTGTCTTATTCCTCGATGTAAAATTGCAAAGACTTGGTAGATCAATCATCAAAAGATTTAGAGAATCATGAGAAATCTTTGTGCGCTCAGGACAAGACCAAAGGTCAAAACTGGATGCTAGTGATCATGAGGCCATCAGGCAGCACTGCATTAAAACCAGGCATGATTTTTTACTGGAAACCACTGTGTGGGCTCAGGAAGACTTCCAGAAATCACTCTCTGTGAACACAGTTCACCCTGAAAATCACAAATGCAGAAACCTTATGTGAACATGATCCATAAATTACACCTTTATCTGTGGACCAAAACTCAGTTAAAATGGTCTGAAGCAAGCTGTTCTGTCAGATTAATCAAAAGTTGAAATTAGTTTTGAAAACCATGGACGCTGCGTCCTGCAGACTAAAGAGGAGAGGGAGCAGCAAGCTTGTTATCAGTGGACAGGTGAATGGCCTGCATCTCTGATGGGATGGGGTTAGTGCCTATGGTGTGGGCAGCTTCCACATCTGTGAAGCTCCATCATTGCTGAAAGGAGGAGGTTTTAGGGCAACATCTGCCGCCGTCCAAACAACGTCTCTTTCAGGGAAGGCCTTGCAGATTTCAGCAGCTAGAATCCTGCATCAGCCCAGAATGGGACAACATTCCTCTCCTAAAACTGCAGCAACTTCCCAGATGTTTACAGACAGATGTTAAAAGAAGAGGGGATGCTACACAATGCTAAACATCACCCTGGAACTACTTTTTACAGACGTGTTGCTGCCATTGATTTTTAAATGAGCCTATTTTTTCCATGAAATAAAAAAATGGTTCAGTTTCAACATCTGATATGATGTTTATGTTTTATTGAGAATAAAATATGAGTGGATGAGTTTAGCAAATCATTGCAGTTCTGGATTGTGTTGATTCTATTTACATTTGCTCCCCAACCTTTTTAGAATTGGGCATAAGATATTTATATCTCAAAGATCTAATATTGTGCCCATTATCACACAACAATAAGGTCTGAATTCATGCAACTGATTTATTTTGAACAGCTTTTTGGTGCTGTTTTTCTTTCTTTTCTTCAGTAACCACATTTCTTTAGTTTTTATGGTGTTTGTAGTTTACATCCACTACAGATCTTCAGTTATCTTCATCTTCAGCTCTTTATCTCCATTTTTACCATTTTGGATTTCTGTTGTCATTTATCAGCATTAGCTTGCACTCTACTTGAATGTTAGACTCTGGTCCTCCAGAACTATCCTACAGGTTTTAGATGTTCCCCTGGTTTGCCAAACCTGATTTAAATTAAATGAATTGATTCAAAAGATTATTAAACTCTGCATAAGCCTGTTAATGACCTGGTCAATGAATCTGGTGTTTGTCCCGCCATTGGAGTAAGTGCACTGCTGCAAGTGCCAAGTCCCACTATTAGCATCAATAAGCTGCATCCCACATCTGACCACACAGATCATGAGCTGGGGTGACTTCAGTTATAGGTTTGGGATGACTCCACCAATCCATTATCTATACCGCTTTGTCCATTAAGGCTTGCGGGGAAGCTGGAGCCTAACCCAGCATTTAGTAGGTGAGAGGAAGGTACACCCTGGACAGGTCACTAGTCCACCGCAGAGGTTTTGGATAACTGTTAAGTTGAAAACATATACAGTATGATTTTATATCTTGCAGGCTTGAGAACCACAGAGGTAGGCTGCCATATGCCCAGTGTTCTCTGACAGAAACTTACTGTAAGATTCCTAAATGTTTCACTATTATATTATGCAGGTACAAGTTTATATCAGCAGGTGGTGCAGTTATACTATTTAGAGGAATTTAACATGAACTTGATAACTATTTAATTAGCATACCTTTGTATTAGAACAATTACTTGAATTATATAATAAAATGCTTCCTTAAATATATTTTCAGCCATATTTCAACATTAGTGTAGGATATTAGACACACTAGGCCTACTTAAACTTAATTTCTTACCTGAAGAGGTATATGTTTTTGATGGGATTTAATGGCGGGATTGTGGCTCCTTTTAGGCGGAATAATTATTCCGTACTCATACGTCTTATAAATACATTTGATGTTATATATCATTCACTGTTAAATCAGGATGGGAACAATATTACGCCACAGGAAGAATTTATTTTTCTTCAATTGCTTTTGTGAAGCTTGAAAATAGGACAGTTTTACAGGCCATCAGAAGCTAAAGTCAGGATTAGGATTTAAAAGAATAGGAGTGATTATTTTGACAAGCTTTGTGAGGCACACTTGTGTTCTGACATTTAGCATAGACAAATGGGGAGAAAGTCTGCTAACAACTAATTAGCTAGTTGTGTTAGCCTTGTTAGCATGCTGGCCTACAAAAGCAACAAACACACAAAGGTAACCCTAAAATGTGTCTAAAAACCACATGTCAAATGAACATCCAGTATAGTTTATTTGGAAATATCTAGCCTGTATTACATACTTGTATATTTAACAGTGGTTAGCTGTAGTAAACAAGCTAACAGATAACCATGTGAGTCTGGCTGGTTTCTAGCTTACACTGCTACTGGTTGTGAATGCATTCAGGACAAAAGAAGAAGAAAAAAAAAATAAAATCAAGGATGGCAGTCAAGAGATTGTAAGATATTTATTTAATAAAAGTACTATTAGTTCGTATATTCTTGTTGTCTCCATAATACAATTGTACATTTTAAATGCTATCATTTACGATGTGAAATAGTTTAGCTCATGTAAAACATAAACATACTGTGGTTTAGCTAGCCTAAATTAGGGAAGGAATGACATGTTTGGCTTGGACTGTTCTAAATACATAATTTAATTCATTATCAAATATGTGGCGAAATTACCTGATCCCTGTACTATTTGTCCTTTACAAATCTGGGTACACACAAATTCTTAGATGTATTTTGAGACTTAAAGCTGGCATTTCAAAGCCTTTGCTGACTCAAAGGATCCCAGTTCACCCTTTTATTGGCCTGGATCTACAATCCTCTGTTCTCTCTTAATCTTTTTGGGGATTTTCTAGTACAGTTAACAGCCTAGTTTTTGCTAACTTTAGGTTATACAGTATAAGCATGGATTTCTGTCCCCTTGTTGCACACAAAACTTTATGATCAGACAAAAATGCAGTTTGCTTTTATTAATTTACAGCCCAAATAATTCCAGTAAAGGAAGTGGTGGCAAACAAACTAAAATAGTTAATGTAGCATAAAAAAGATGCAAGACATTTACAGTTTGGATGTGAGTTTAAGCTTATCCTCCCGAGACCCTGCCCCTTCATTTATGTCCTTTATAATGGACATTTTGTTCACCTGTATCTTCCTTAATATATTTGGAGTTACTCCATAAAGCCCTGTCCTGGACATCCTGGGCTTCCAGTGATGTGTCATGTGATGGCTTTGCATGATGGGAACTTTGCTTTTGTTCTCTATCAAGATGACCACCATGCCAACAACCACATTTTATGAAAAGAGGAGAGGGATTCCATACTGCATAATAGAGGGAGATTCAGATTTAGAGCTTTCAGATGAGGAAAATGATGAGGAGAATGAGTATCAGCCTGTGATGGTGGAAGATGATGATGAAGAAGGAGAGCTAAAAGATGCAGGAGAATCTGATGAGACAGAGTCAGAGGCAGAGAGTGAGCAGGAAAACCATCATGCTCTGTGAGCCAGTATTTAGTTTCAAGTTATTATCACGTTAGATTATTGTAGTATTTGTACTATGTGTAAATGCTGTTAAATATATGCAAGTTACCTAAAAATATGCTTATAAAGCTGATCAATAGGGAGTCATATCACATCCATGACAATGAAATGACTAATCCAAATTGATGTGGAAAAAATGAACTATTACTCCTTTTATTAACTTGAATTTGTTTGTGTTTTTTTCCATCCATCATAACAGATTCACACCTGGGCTGCCTGCCTATCAAGATGACCCTAAAATCTGTAAATACTGGAGTCCAATCCAGAACTTTTCACAGTACATCGATGACTAAATCTTTGAGGATCTGACAGCTTTTACAAATCAAAGACAACTGCAAACTACAGGAGTGTCACTGAATACTACGGCCCAAGAAATCTAAATTTTCTTTGGCATATTAGTACACATGGCCTGCCTTGGATATCCCATAGTCAAAGTGTTTTGGGCTAAAAAAAAAAAAAACTAAAGTGCCTGTTATTAGTAGGAAAATAACAAGGGATAGGTTCTACAAGCTGAGAAACTCACCCAAAATTGTTAATGACCTGGATGTCAGACAAAAAGAGTAAACAGGAAATCACACAAAAACAGATATTATAAGACACTTTTTTTCTTTGGTTCTCTGGAGGTTTAATCCAACAAAGCTTAAAGGTTTGAATTGGAGAATGCTCATCAGCTCAGTTCCCTGAAATTTCAAACTATTTGGTGCTTCAGATGAGTTTACAGCCAAGCAAATGAAAAGATGGGAAAGCTTGAAAGCCTGTACCTTTATCTGGTTGGATGGGTTGAAGAAACTGGGTTTAAGACCTTCAGGTCAAATCATGGCTTACTTTTGCCTCTATAAGTCCACATTTTGGTGTTTTTATGGCAGTGAGGCAACAGGTTGCACTCTCGTAACTTAGATTATCTGTAATAACACAGTCTAAGTCATCTTCATCATAAAGATTGCTAGGACATCCTGGTGAATGAAAAAAAAAATCAGTTGATGTTAAGATGATCTTAACTATTGTTGCTTAGCAACCACAATTTGATCATTAAAACAACAAAGAAGCTTCAACATCTTTTCTTTCCCAATTGTTCAACTTTACAAGGAACTCTGAAGTAACTTTGATTAGTTTCACAATTCTGAATAATTGAAACAACGGAAACAGTTGCAACCATAAGGCATAAACTATCAAGAACACGTTCACCACACACTGTCTGGTCTAAAATGGACTAGGTTTCCCACAACTTCATGTTACGTACAACATATAAAGCAGATGTGATGTCATATAAAACCCAGCCAGACACAAATGAAGCAATGCTTGCGAGCTACTTCAGGCATACAAGTTGAGCTGCTTTGCTGCAACCGTGTGATCTGCCTCAAACCTTCATGTATAAAACATATCAAACCAATACGGGCAATCTATTCAAGCTGCACGTTTCCTTTCTTGCTGTTTGCTTCATGCATGCTGCCACTACCGCTTCAACTGCTGCCATGATCACTGCACATCGCCTGCTTTTCTTTTGAGCTCCTCTATGGACCGTGCGGCATCCACATGTAGGCTCCAGTAAACAGAGAAAATATTGTTCAACACTCACTCCAACTTTTAATTATTTAAAAAATATGCATGCACAAGCAGTGAGGAAATCAGAGCCTAACCACCAAACTACAATGCTTGATAAAGCTTCCATCAACTTGTGAGTTGTCTGACTGATCTGCCTTTTACAGCAAGCTGGATTAGCCAGCAAACTAACATAATTGCTAATTACTAGTAGCATCAACTCCTGACATGATGGTGCACCAGTGGTAGCTCTAGTTAGTTGTTAGTTCTCATTCATTCGGATCATGTTTTTCATGCTAGGTTGAGTCATTTCAGTTGGACTGGGTTTAGTTTATTGAAAACGTTTTGCTCTCTTTTAGGAGAAGTTTTGCATTTCTGATGGATATAGTGGTAGTTTTCACATCAGTAGCCTGTGCAACCACTGATGAGTTTTAGAGCTTTTTACCAGCAGTGATAGTCTATAGTTCCAGTTAGATCCCGACAATCCCCCATTGATCCATTCCGGTCTATCTAAAGACCTGGTAAGATCGTGATGCAATTGGCATACTTTATCTATCCCTCATTAAAAAGTGTGATGCAATAGCTTGCATAACAAGTAATGTTAATGAAGTATTTTGTACTCTGTGCAGTACCTTGCTAACTTCACCCACACTGACAAGATTAATTGACCTCAACAGAATTCTGAATTCTCCTCTGTGGGAAAAATACCACAGTGGGGGGCATTCCTTTTATGTCTTTTAAGCAATTAATAGCACATTATATATTTGGATTTTGCAGCTCTGATGACTGATCCTTGCCTCCTTTGTCTTAATTATCTTGGATTCTTCACAAATACTTGCAGGTAAATTCTGTTTCGTACTTTCCTCTTGCGGCCAATATGTTGCTGGTACCTTGAGAGCATATTTCCAAGATTCCAAATTATTCCTTTGCAATATTTTTGTGCTCTTCTCCAGTTTGCTTCTACTTTTGCCCCGAGGAAAATTGACAGCCGTGAAGAGAAAAATCACACAAAAAGGCAGGAATTCACTGCCAACAACACACACTGTGTGATCGCTGATGTCACACTTTGCTAAATTTTTGTTTGCCAGAATTTGTCAGACTAGCAGCTATTCTGCTGGTGAGTGGTGGGTTCGTGCTGAAAAGCTTTTTGAATTCTTTCTTTGCCAATGGAAAGAAAAGCCCTGAGGAATGAATAAAAAATAAAGCCATGCTCTTAGCAGCCTTCTGAACATAACATTGTGCCAACCAAGACTGCTTTTAGGAAGCTTGTGATTGTGCGAGTGCAGCTGTGTGTGTAACATATCCGAACAACTAAAGAACCCAAAAAGTGTCAGGTTGAAGAATCAGAAACCCCAGGTAATGGAAACCAACAGTGAGAATAAAACAAACATAGAAACAAAGACAAATCCTGACTCTTCTCCTTGGGAAGCAGATTAAAACGCATTTTTTTTTACCACAGTGTGAGGCAGCACAATAAGACCCACGCCTCGGACCACCAGCTACAGGGGGATACAACTCACGTGGACTGAAGTCTCTGAAGATTTTTCAAAAAAGAATTGAAATACTAAAGCTTTAGTTTAACTTTAGTTGGGGTGCGAAGAGATGTGTTGTTTTTTTTAAATTATTATAATTAGTTTAAGAATCAACACGATGCATAATACCCCCCACCCTACCCCGAATGACAGCAATACAGTACACAATATAACAGAGAGAAAAGAAAAACAAAAATAGTTTCCACATTAGATATACAAGGTCCACATTCCATTACATGCACCAGGATATAGAAGTAGTGAAAGATAAGTAAGCACATAGTACAATGTACATAGAAATGAAGGGCAGCTGCTAAATATTACAAGCTGAGGCTATGACTATAAAGGAGGTTTGGTCTTACTCCAGAAAATACTTAATTCCTCTCTCATAAGTAAGGGCCCAAAATCGTTTGATAAATACTTTATGAGGGGCGGCCAGATTTACAGAAATATATTATCATTTTCTTCTGTGGTCGTCACCAGGTTTTCATGTGGGAGAAAATTAAAGTATGTGATAGTTAGTGCGCTCTCTTTAGTCCCTTAGAGTAAAATACTCATTCAGCAAGTAAGATGATGTTCTCATGAAGGATGTATTTTGAAGCAGAAAGTAGTACTACCTTAGAGGGAAGGCCTACAAGAAAAACACTTGGATCTTTCTTTATCGCTACAACAAAAATCTAACTGATTATTTTCATGACGTAAGTCCAAAATTTAAAGATAAGTCTGCACTCCCAGAAACAAAGGAATTAGGTTCCCTCTAATTTTATACTTTTTGCAGAGGGGAGATATTGTGTTGTGACCAGTGATGAAATGCAACCTATGAAGTATCTTGTATTGAATTTCCCTTAGCCTATGACGTAGATGTTCTTATCACATCTTGCCTCTTTCCAGTCAACCTCCATAAATGCAGTGCCCAATTCACTCCCCCATTTACTAATACTTTATTAATGTCTGTCTCTATTATTTGATGCAGTTAAATATATTTAAATAAAAAAAATGTTGCTTTTTGGGGCAAATATTTTTATGTGATTAAAATGCGATTAATCAAGATTTATTAATTACAAAGCCTGTACTTAATTAGATATATTTTTTTTATCAAGTCCCACCCCTAAACTTTATATTTTGCTTTTGTATATCAACACTAACCCCCAGCTTTATAACCCCTTTAAAGGTACAGTGTGTAAGAACTACTGATATCTAGTGGTAAAGATGGGCATAGAAATTACTTCAAATGCCAAACATAGTTGTGTGTGGTTGTCAGTGACCAAAATTCTTTTAGATATAAACATGTTTTCATCTGCGAGTAGATCCAGTGGCCTCAAGTGCAGCAAACCTGCACTACAGGTAACTACTTCAACATGTGTACTGTCTTCTTGTGCATTTCAAGGCCTTACTTTTTCCAAACGGTGCTCTAGCTCCTATCACAGCCAGTAGTGCAGTTTTAAAGCACAGAGGGTTCACACTTCACACAGAGTTGTTTGTCTATTCAGAGACACCGTAGTACAAATGATGGCACACATATGGCAGCTGCCATGTATGTGGATCTATGATAAGTAGATGTACAGTAAATTGCTCCCTCCAAGGGAAGAGATGGATGTCAACAGCAAACCGAACACATACTGTTTAATTTATCAGAGTAACTGGAAAATACTGGGGGTAGAAGCTGCACCCAAGGCTGTTTTACTGCACTGGCTTATCAAGAATCAAGCCCTTGAGCTTGACAGCTGGAGGTCCCACAAGGCTCTGAGAAAAATGAATCACTGGGAGAATAAAAAATTATGCTTGACTTTGTAGGTAACCTACTTTCATCTGTCGTGTGTGTCAAGGTACGAGAGAAGGGTCATGCTGGGGACAGAAACTGACTCTGATTGAAGTCAGATTGATTCATCAACATCAGCTCACCTGCCATTCAAATATGTGGCCTGCCTGTCTTGGTTGTTTAGTGAATGAGTTCTGTTTAAAAGGATGTTTATGTCCTAAGCTTCCTATTAGGACATAGCAGCAGGGTACAAGAAACAGGCAGGTAAGGCATACACGGAGCACCGTGGCTGGAACAGTGTACAGGAACCTCTGCACAGAGTGTGGGTCAGAAGTCCTGAAGTCAAAGTGGGAGACAGATAACCACATAGGTGTTGGACATTGACAGAGCAAAAAGCCTGAGGGACTTCCAGATACAAAATTTAAAAAAACATTGTTATAGTTAACCAATGAAACATTACGGTGGCTAAATAATAGTGAGAGTTGTAGCAATCCCAAGAGAAAAATAATTTGAAAAGACGTGGGAAGGGCTGTGACCCCGAACTGGAATCCAACGGATCCCAATGACTGCATTAAGGATCTCTGTCCAGAAGAGGACTGTCCTAGGAACAGCTAACAGCTTATTTTTTACTTACATAGCTGTTTACGTAGCCCTCAGTTTTAACACACTGAAGGATTCTTTGTCATTTTTTTAATACAAAAAAAAAGCTATGCGGCCTCCAAACCAAACACAAAACTGATCAATTCTTAACTCTGTTATTGGGGGGGTTTATGGCTTTCTTTTACAAATTTCTCACATTTTTAAAAGCATTTGCTAATGTTTGTTGTTTCTGCAGTTTGTTGTGCTTTTTCTTTAACCCTTTAAAACCAGAACATTAACAGAAAACGACTAACATTTTTGAATTATCATAACTATTCACCGTATTCTGAAGGCTGCAGTAGTAGCACCACTGCCGCTAAAGCTTTATAAGGTTGCTAGTGTTAAATTTGATAGCATTCGTGCCAACTCTATAAACTTCAGCCCTGCATTTTATGTATGTCGTTGTTTTGCAAGTGGGATTTTCTGAAGAGTAATAATGCCAAATTGGTGACACAGTGCTAATGCTAAATGTCATCACAACAATGACCCGTGTTGCGGCTTCTCCACCAACCAAATCATTGCCACGCTAGCTTGTGTAACTTCCTGTGTCTGTGTGTGGCTGTATTAGGTAGGAAAAAGTGAACTATTATTCAGTTTACATGGTATCGGATGGTGTTAAGACAGAAATATTCACTGATACGATCCCCTTATTTTGGCAGGATCGAGTATTTCCGATGCTAGTATCGGTATCGACCCAACTTGACTTTTAAGTATGAACTATGTCCCATGTAAGAGGAAAAACTGTCAGCAGGTAAAACTAAACAAGAGCAGCAATGGTTCAAGCTGTTCCATGTTTTAGACACTGCCCCCATGTTGCAAAAGAAGGTAACACAGGTAGTCATGCAGAGATATTACCATTTAATCTGTTTCAGTCAAATCAGTTTTTACTCTACTTTCCGACTGCTAGCTCTCCTCTTTTTCAGAATTTGACCATTTTGATCAACTTGTTAGCCAAACAGTCTATGGCAGGCACTGGAAACAGGAAGTAAGTAAAAGTTTTCTAAAATCTTGGTGCTCCTTTTCCCACCATGCATTTCCAATATTCAGATTTAGTGGTTTGCTCTCTTCTATGTTGTGATGATAATTAAGCACTACTTTACACAAATTTGCAACAAACAACTTTAATTATAATAATTTATCCAATATAGTTTTTTTTTTTACTATATTTGCTTTTATACAATTGTCAATAATTCAGATGTTAAAGAGTTAATGGGATGAGTACCTGCAATAAACTTTATTGTTGAATATCAAACATCAAAGAACCAAATCACAAAAAATGCTCATATTTTGTGCACCCACATGACCACATGTGAGGAAACAGTCCATATGGATTTGATCTAATTAGCAGGGAGCATGTGAGGAGGACCTTTATTTGACAGTCTATCTATCAATCAGAGAAAATTAAGTCTACCTTTCAACACAGACAATAGAGAGACAATAGAGGGGGGTAAGCTACAGCCAAAAGGACACATCAGAATAAAAAAAAATAAAGAAAGAAAAATAAAGAAAACTTGAGAAAAATTAAACCAAAGTTATGGAAATGAGAGCAGGAAAATGAGCCACAGAGGATAAAGTTGATTTCTCTCTTTCACACACACACACATGCACACAAACCTGCACATCAGGGTCAGCAGGATGAATGGCCTGCCGCTCTGAGGGCTCCAGTCAAAGGATAGAGACCCAAGCAGACATATGTCCTCTTTTCAGCCTCTGCAGTCTGCCACCCTGCTCTAGGACATACTACACGCATTCCCATGTGCATGAACACACACACACACATATAAAAACACACAAAGGCTAATTGGGCACAAAAGTCTGGATCGTGCTTGGTTCTGCCCTTGCCAAGCAATGCTTTTGCAGATCACATGTCCTTTGTATGCTTAAATCATGAGGCAGAAACATTGGAGATGCAGCAGCATTGCAGCATCAGTCAGCTATTATTCTATTTCTGTGAGCTACATCCAGACAGAAAATTAATGCTGTCGCCTCAATATTTAAGAAGCGGTTAGCAAAAGATTCATGATTAGAAAACACTGACAAAATAAATACCTCAGTACTAAATTTAGGTTTTTTGTAGTAGTTAGTTTTTCTATTTGTATCCTTTTTGGCTATTTGTTACCCTGTACAATGTCACATTTATCTCTTTCTTGTCAGATCCCAGTGTGTGCTCAGCATATACAGTCACCAGTCACACTGACCATATGTCTTGTGCATGCACACACCAAGACTATAAACATGCACAACACACCTATCCCGACACTGGAGTTGAACCACTAAAAGGACTCCTCTGACTATGTGGAAAGCATCTCCTGCTATCAAAAGAACAGAGGAAAAACATGAGAGTAAAGCCATAATTGGATTCATCCAGTGGTGGATAATTAAGTGTTTTGCTTGGGGAATACCACAGAATAACACACAATACCCCAGAGAGAGGCGCTGACACACCAACAGGCACATTCAGAGACTGTAAAGCCAATTTATGACCACAAAACATGCAAACCAGTGACTTTTCCCAACAAAACTGTTTTTTTCACCACCCCAGTCAGGCAGGTCATTCAAATCATCCGGGTATAGGAGACAGGAGAGGAAAAACCTGCCGTATGCCCATTCATTCATCATTCCTTCCCTCATTACCTTGGATACCTTGCAGCCAAGCTGACGGTTGCCGTAGCACCGGATTCCTATGTGCTGACCATGTCAGAGCAAATGATGGTAAAGTGGTGTGAAAATGCTCCTCCAGCCAGCTGCGTGTCTCTTGTTTCTTCCTCCTCCTCCTCTTCTCCCGCTGCCTATCGGTCCACAGTCAAGAGGGTGAGAGAGCAGTAGGAGAGACAGCAGCAGCAACAGCAGTGTCTCTGTCTCCAAATCATCCACACACACCCTCACTCACACACACACACACACACACACATACAAACACACTCCCGTCCTCCTTTTAATTAGCTTGTTCCAACAACCAGCAATGACTAATAAATCAAGTGGCTGAAATCGCCTCCTGAGCTCCGCTGATCTGGTGAGAGGACACTGAGGAAAGGGAGGGAGCGCATGAACATGTGTGTGAAGGAGAAAGAGTGAGTGAGAGTGATCAAGAGCAGAGAGAGAGGGAGAGGGAAACGGAGAAAGAAGGGGAGGGCATGCATTATGGGTGTCAGCTCATTTGTATTCAAAGCTTGTTTGTCTCACCACCCCTCCATCCATCTTTACCTGTATCTTCCTCTTTGCATCCACTCTTCCTTCTCTCTTCTTCCCTTTCCCATGAACCTGACTTAAAAAGGAGGGGAAAGGGGGAATCAAAGAAATCTGCAGACTAAGGACACGGGAGGGCAAAAGAAGGCTATATGTGTGTGTGTATTTTTGTGTGCCTCCAGCGCAGCATGGTCAGGAAGTGGGTTAACAATACATGACTACTGATACATTACTGCTGGAGCATGTGTAACACCACAGGTCAGACCTGGAAAAAGAAGGAGCGACAGGAAGGTTGGCTGGAGAAGACAGTAGGAGGGTGGGCTTTTACTTAAGCTAATAAAGGTTATTGAACGTTTTTAGTTAATGTTGAAAATAACAGCTTTGATGGAGCAGCAAGCCAAGATATTTCTGGTCTCAGTTGGATATACAGTAGACCATTCTCAGCTTTCGTCACTTGCACGTCTGTGATGCTTGGGGGTGGCAAAAAGGCAAACAAAGCAGGCGTACTACTGCCAGCTCAGCTGCTACAGCTAGCTTTCGCATAAAAAAAATAGAATAATCGTACATCCATGCTGTGCCTTTGGATGTTCCAATCGACATCCGAAGGATGGGATTTTATTTTACAGACTGTCTGCTGACCCTAAACAACGGGCTAAATGTGTTGCTCCCATCAAACAAGAGCTCTTTGTTGGTGGCAAGTTTATCAAAAAAAATTTTCGTATGTTTTCTAACTCAATTTATTGTAGGTTGCTCTAATTTTGAATATATTTATTTATAAAAAAAAAAGTAAAGTCAATGAGTTACTAAAATGCAGCAAACTTTAGTGATTTAACATTATTGCACCTGAGACCAGACATGTTACTCTGTTGTTAACGGACATGAACTTGGGACTAATTTTGTCTTCCTCTTGGTAAAAGTACAACAACCTGTTGTTCCAGCCTATGTTACCGTGCATCTTCGTGTTTGTCTGCATTCCTGAGAAAAGAAGGTAAAAACATGATGATCTGGAAAAGTTTGAAAGACAACAGCAAGCAAAAAGAGTACAAAGTACATTAAAGCTTTTTTTTTTAAAATGGTCTTGTTCATTCATTTAATTCTTGAACAGATATTCTTGTTCATTCAACAAGAAATATAAAAACGTTCATGTGTAATCGGGAGGACAGTCAGATAATACGTTTATACATAAGTCATGTTTTTAGCGAAACGACAAATGAACCAAACATTCTCAAGTTTCTCACAGTGTGCGACTGCGGTGAAACTGGTTGGATATTAGACAAATTCAACCTCCACCGTGGATCACCACGGTGACGGCATGTATTTTCCTTTATGGTCTCAATAAACAAAACAGTCTTAAAGTAGGAATGTTTTCTCACAGTAATTGTTAGCAATGTTAGCCCCTAATCACAGGGACATCCCTAATTTTGACATCGTATTAACGTTATCTGCTGTTTTCTTACTTGGCTTTGACATGAAGAGGAAATACTTTGTTTGGGGCACTTTCCACAGCTGAAGGTCTGATTCCCATCCTGCAACGAAATATTTATAAGCCTCTAATCTGACTTGAATGCTGTAAATTCTGCCCCTGTGAAGTGTGAGTTGTAAGTAGATAGTAGTTGTAAATGTAAAGGTGAGGTAAACCGGGTAGCAATATCTCCGTCACTTGGATGTTTTGGAGTGTTTTTAACCAGAATTTGGAAAATCACACATATTTTCAGCACCAACAAGCACACATTTTTCAAAATATCGCAGTCTGACCTAAATACTTCAGTGCTGATCTGGTTTGGAAATTCTAAAGACCACTAGTGCCATCCCTGAGGAGAAACAATTAATAGTCACTCGATGGCGGGAGCAAGTCCCAGCCAGCTTTATGCCACCCAGTGTGGCGGCGTAAACGAACCATGTAACATCACTGAGAATGGTCTATAGAGCAAACAGATTTACCTGTTAGAACTGCTTTGTTTGTGTGCGACTGTGTGAAAGTAAAACAAATCAAACGAAGGTCTGAAAACTTTTAGAAATTCTCTGCTGAAATTTAACAGGTTCCCCCAGTTTATCCTTGTGCGAATGCACCCTTATTTGTTATTTAGTAGGGTTTCACAACATCATTCTACATCAATATATCAATTCAATGATCAGCAAGCATATAGCATTGATCTAAACTGAAAACACTGATAATACATCAACACTAGTTTAGTGTGGAATTGTTCCCATTTTCTTTGTTCTAGCTAACTTTCTGATTTTAGTGAATTTGTTAATATCCAAAGGTGTGGTGTGTAACTATCATGAAGTCAGATTGTTCAACTGTGGTTATTAGAGCTAAGTTATAGAAATATTTGCTTTGAGATTCTAAATAGGACTGAAGTTCAAACTATGGTATGCTTTAATGTCTGCAAATAGAAATGTATTCTTTCAATTTTCTTTTACAGAATGTAAACATTTTAAAGGACCATTTACAGAATGTGGATCAGTTTGCTTCAGTAACTAAAACAGTTTCTCACTTAAATGACTGAGCTCAGGAAGAATATCATAAAACTGTGATAATGATATGCTTGAAAGTAAATGTGGAAAATATGATGTCTCATATTTTTAATGTGTTGATACAGAAAATGCAAAAGTAGATCTCAGCCCAGCTGTGATTACTGCAGCATTCACTGTGGCATTGTTTCAATGAACTTCTGCAATGTCACAAGATTTATTTCCATCCAGTAAATACATTTGTCACCAAGACCTTGTATTGATGATGGAGAGCCTTCTCCAGCACATCCCAAAGATTCTCATTGGGGTTCAGGTCTGGACTTTGTGGTGGCCAATCCATGTGAAAATGATGTCTCCTGTTTCCTGAACCACTCTTTCACAATTTAAGCCTGATGAGTCCTGGCATTATCATCATGGAATATGGCTGTGCCATCAGGGAAGAAATAATCCATTGAAGGAATATTTTGGTTATTCTGTATATTCAGGTAGTCAGCTGACCTCATTTTTTGGGCACATGATGTTGCTGATTCTAGACCTGACCAACTGCAGCAAGCCCAGATCATAGACTGCCCCCACATGCTTGTACAGTAGACACTAGGCGTGATGGGTGTGTCACTTTATCTGTCTCTCTTTTTACCCGGATGCTCCCATCCCTCTGCAACAGCATAAATCTGGACTCATTAGACCACGTATTTGTCATATTTATGCTTCCTAGCAAACTGAAACCTTTTTCTTCTGTAAGCCTCACTGATCAGTGATTTTCTTATGGCTACACAGCTGTTGAGTCCCAATCCGTTGAGTTCCTTCAGATTGTTGATGTGGAAATGTTTTACTTTCATTATTAAACATAGCCTTGAGTGTTACTGTTGTTATTCTTCGATTTAATTTTACCAAACCGCATTTCTTCCTGAAAGATGATGGTTCCCCAATGTCCTTCCAGTTTTTAATAATGAGTTGGAAAGTTCTTAACCCACTTTAGTAGTTTCTGCATCTCCTTAGATGGTTTCTCTGCTTAATGCCAATTATCCGATCCTTCTGAAACAGACTAACATCTTTCCACGACCACGGGATTTGTCTTTCCACATGGTTGCTTAAGAAATGAGAAGCTACTCATTGCATCAGTTGGGTTTAAATAACTTGTTACCAGCTGAAAGATAGTCATGCATGCAGTAATTATCCAATATGCTGCTCGCACCAATAGCTTAGTTACATCCAGGTGGCGACTTTTTATTGGCGAGGCAATGTATGTTGACATCTATTACATCACTTAATGGTTAAAAACCTGTTGAATACATTCTGATACTTGTATTCTGACCTCTGGTGGATACCTTCTGAGCTAAAATAATTCTGGCATATCACCCAATACATACATGGTACATATATGCAAAATAAATAAATAAATAAAATAAAATGTTTTCATTTATTTATTTGTACATTTTGGGAAAGAGATCAATAAAATCTTCAGGAAAAAAAAAAAAAAAATTGTCCAGCATTGTAGCAAATTTTATATGGTTTATGGACATAAGGCTCGTCCTGATAAGCTGATATATTTATTTATTTATATACTGTTTTTTTATTTACTTTGAATTATAGAATCTTTGTAATCTTGTTGGAGACTGGAGTGGACAGTAAAAGGTGGAAGACAAAAAAGAAGCAAAAAGGAAAGCAGAAAGACGAAAGAGGAGACAAAAACACAACAGATAGAAGCAACAACCCTTCAATCCAAACTATAATCAGATAACCAACTGCTACACTTGTACAGAAACACACCAGTGAATTACTGGTTATTACAAAACAACTTATTATTAGGTAATAACCAGTTACAGTAGTTATTTTAAAAGGCATATAGCTTATTTGTCAAAATAATGAGAAAAATAAAATTATTTTCACTTAAAAACAGCTTTGTTATCTTGAGATAAGAAAATAATTAACTCGTAATCTCCAGATATTGGCATTAAAATAAATTATTCCAGGCAGTGCTTGCTCCTGACTTCCACAATTTATTCCTTTAATGATTAACGTTAACAGCTGTGGCATCTCTACATCTTGGGCCTTAAAAAAGCGCCTGTAGCTTATGATAAAACGTCAGCTTTAGCATGTTTAGCTTTGCATTGATTTCCAGATGGCTAGCATACAAACAGTACTTCAAAGTTCTCGTGATTTACTACCATATTGAACTCCACACCAGTTACAAAGCGTCTCATTCTGCTTTAAAACAATTGTGAGTCCATATGTACGGTGGCTGAGAAGTGCAAAACACATTTTTAAAAATGATAAATATTCATTCACTGTTTCCTCATTCTTTAAAATAAATTAAAAACAAGATTACATTCAGTAAATGCATTTACATTGTGAAAATTAATTTATATTTTATTAAACACATTTGCAAATTTGAAAACAAATCTACATTTTTGGAAACAAATTTACAAAATATTAAACACTTTTACAAGTGTTGAGACTAATCTACAAGAAACAAAACAGAAATAAATCCTAAAACAAATAAACACAAGACTGTGCTCAACCAAAAGGAAATGCCCTAAATACGGGAAGTGATGCTAGGATGACCTCATCTTGTAGTTCAAATGATTTGTAGTCCAGCTACAGCAGGAGGGCGACAGGATCTCATCTCTGTTTAATATTTCCATGATGTTATTATTAACTAACGAAAGTGTCAATACATAAAGAAATAGATTCCTGGAAACAACTGACCCTGCCAACTCTGAGGCATAAAAAGTATTAATATCTACCAGTTGTACTGTTACAAAAAAAATAAAATAAAAACGTAGAAATCCTGAAGACTTTGGTGATGAGATTAAGATCATAATTCTAACATCTTTGGTTTGTTGCCTCTATCTCTATTAGGTGCAGAAATGACAACTAGAACACATCCTGATCATAAACAAGATGCAAGATGGTCTTTTAATTGGCTTTTTTTTCTTCATAAACATCATGAGATTAAAGAAAAATAGAAATTCTTAATGATAAAGAAATCCCAACTTCCTGAAGAAAGAATCCAACCACAATCTAAGCTGTGACAAAATCTGCTTCACAAATCAGTCATAATAAATCTGTTATAATGATTGTACTTGATGTTTAACTTTATAATTAACCATTTCAATTAATGGGAGTAAAAATTTCACCGTATAAACTTGTAACCTGACGTAGACCTGAGCACTTTTATTTCATGGTATTTTTTCTTCGCAAATTCACAGAAAGATCGAAATTGTAAAATTCCTCTGAATGTATTTAGAAAAAAAATATTTGCCCCTCACATCGTATAACATTATGTTTCTTCTCTGTTCATTTATTCATCAAATAATTAGTTTTACAAAAAGCCTCTCACACCGAGGCCAACAACAAACATGCTAACTCTGCTCCGAAACCCTGAATATTTCACCACTTTACATCAAGTCCAGTCCGCTCACTGAATAAAAAACAATGTTAACATCAAAGTCAAATTTAAAATGTGATGTCAGGGCCAATCACATTTTGCAAAAAGCTTTGATCTTAAACTAGTTACTTCATCCAGCCCATGACATCTGTCTGCCCACTCGCCTAAATCAGACATAAACCAGAGAACAGGTGGACCTGTGTGGCTGAAAAACACCCAGGAGGTCAAAGTGAATCTAGACGTTGATGTTGGGTTTGTCTGTTCGCCTTCTCTTCATTAATATAGCATTACCTCAGAGGCATGAGTAGCCACTCACCACATTTCAAGCACAAAGCTTCTGACCTATTTTACAGAATGATAAGACATCAAAAAGAGGCAAATAAAAAATATCAACAAACTGAGAAGCCTCTTATTTCTTTTATCTACAATGAGACAAGGTGGAAACTTTCTCTATTTAACATGTAAATTGAATTTTACCACATTTTTCCTTCTTCCCATCCAAATTACCACCTTACCGGGTTCTCCTCCCCCTCCTCCACTGCTGAGTGTGCTGTCCTGGCTTGTGTGGGTCTCAGTGGGATTGTCACAGTGGTAGATGAGATATGGCCTGAGCTTCGTGGAAATGAGAAATCTGCCTGTTATGGAGCCATTATGGTTTACAGCACATCGTATTCCTGTCCCAGGGGTCTATTCTCCTCCTGGCCATATGCCCTGCTGCATCTCGTTGTCCATCCCCCTCTGTCTGTCTGCTTGCACCATCTTCAAGCCTTTAAGCCCCCAAAACACAAACCCCATCCCTCGCTGATGCAAAGAGAAATCTGAGCACAAAGGATGGAGTATAAAGAATGAAACATAGAAACCTCACAGCTGCACAAAAAACTATGCACAGAAAACAATGTTAGTCGGTGCCCGGATGCTGTATCTGAGTTGCATGTGTGCATGATTACAAGAACTCAAAGCTCCATTTCTTTACCTTTACTGCATACTTGCACCTGCCTTGTGTAAATAATTTATTGGATCAATTCAGGGTCGCTTGAACATCAGCCTCTCATCCATGCAAGAATGCATTTCTTCTAGAAGCATAAAGAAAAGCTTTAAAGCTGAACAAAAGTACCAACAACAGAACAACACCTCCGACGTTAAAATGATTTCATGCTCAAAGATTTTACACTGGATGTTTTCTAGTGTATTAACGTAGGAGTTAGCACGTTAGCATATTTGTGCTAATGTTTAAGTTGATTGACCAAGTTTGCTTCTGCAGTTGCTAACTGTATTACCAGTTAATCAATTTATTAGCTATATATAATCACGTAGATTTTCTTCTTTTCATGTTTTGTTTTTTATATCATCTAGAAAAAAATCAGATTCATGTCACACTTGGCTAATCAAATTAAACCAGAAGCAGCTAACTCCTGGTAAAATAACAGATTTTTATTTTTGGTCTTATTTTCTGCTTCTGTTTGTGTACTTGTCAATGAATTTAAACTGTTTTCTTAAATGCATGTAGTTTAAAGTAATTTCTTTTTGTCTGGCTGTTTTACTGTCTGGTTTGTCTAATTTATTTGTAATGTTGCCTCTAAAATACATACAATGTAAATTTTGATGTAGGGCTGAGCTTTATAAACCAAATTTCATATCTCAGTATATTTCTTACCTGAATTACAATATACAATATATTTTTTCTGTATATATCTATATAGGCTATATATTTATAGGAATATACATTTTTTTTTTGGTCATGTAACCAAAGACACAGTTCTAATTTACAGCCTTGTGTAATAAATACACTTTTATTAAGGACCGGAAGCACATGTGCATTAAAACAGGTGACGGAAATTAATGTGGCTGTATAATTAAATTCTATTAAAACAACACCAATAAAAATACTTTTCAATGACCATGACAAAAATACAGTCGTGCAAACTGCAAAAAAATGATAAAAATGGTAAAAGGTTCGTATTTATATGGCGTTTTACTGTACCTGGAATGATACCCAAAGCACTTTACATTATACATCACATTCACCCATTCACACACACATTCACACACTGATGACAGAAGCTGCCATGCAAGGCGCTCAACCATGACCCATCAGGAGCAAAAAGAGATACTTTTACCGCAAAACATCTATCTCAACATCAACAACATTCCCTCATTTTATATCACATGTGAAAAAGTCTTGATATATTTGAAAATCTCGATATATTGCCGAGCTCTATAGGGATGGTATTCTTTATGCATTTTTGAAGAGATTACATTGTGTCTGCCTCTACATATTTCCACACTGCAAATCCCTGACATTTGAATATAATGTCATTTTCATGGTTTTTCAGTTCTTTGGTCCCTTGTTGTTAGGACCTGTGAGCTTCTTTTCTCTTTTGTTTTCTTTCTCTGTTCCCGACAATCACAGGCATGGCTTCTGGAGTGGCTGATTGATCATGCAACACACCTGTGAATGACTGATTGCATCCTATTCTTAAAGGCGAAATAAGTAGCATTGACACCTAGTGTTTGAAATCAGAACTGCAGTTGAAAGAGAAAAACACGGAGACAAACTTGACAAAACATTGTTAATGTGGAGAGACAGAATGTTTATGGGGAAGCTTCCTTTTATCCCTCGCAACAAATGAGAAGATTTTAAATTATTCTTACAGAAAAAATCCTAATTATTTAGCCTTTAAGCATGGGTCTACTCTCAGTTTGGTCCTGCTCTTCTCTGCTATTGTTCAGTCAAATTAGTCTCAGTGTTCTGTGAAGGTCTTTTCTGAAGTCACACCAGGACTTTTAACTGTCTTGGATTTCTCTTTGTTGAGTTTTTTATCTAGTTGAGGAGCATTTCTGTCTTTACTTCTACTTATGTGGTAAGTCATTTGTCACTCATTTGTCTAAAAAATCCTGCCTGGTTAAAAAAAAACAAACAAACAAAAAAAAAAACAGACAAACAAAAAAAAAACAAAAACATTTCCTTCTTCGATCTGAGACTACATCCACATGGAGATGGAAATGATTTTGTATTTACAATTTATTCACTTTGGGACCCGATTTTAAGAATTTCTTTTTGGATTCACAAAACTGTGATGTCATGTAGATGATATGTCCAAATGACAACAAAAACTTGCCTTCGTGTGGACATAGTGGTCTAAATCCTCACCTGGAATCTTACCTGTCGACTTCATCTCTGTTGCCCTCTCAACCATTATTCTGACCAACCTGCACTGTGGACCATTACCAGCACAATCTCACGTCTTTTGTAAATAATTTTATTTACAAGGCCCATCGTATTATTAGCAGTCTTAATATTTATGTGAACGTATCGTTTCCACTGCTTCTGTTTTTTAATGTTTTGGGGGTGTTTGATTTTCTGTTTTGGTTGATAGGTTGCATTTATTCATTCACTTTCTTATTACAGAGAAGTTTCCTCATGCAACTGCAGATAAGTCATGCAACAACATGACTGGTCAACAGTGCATAAGACAAAAGAAATTATATGAAACTCAGAGCCAATCAACCTGTGTATACACAACTTCCTAAATGAATGCACCCACCCACCCACAAACACACACACACACACACACACACATTGTCCTCCTGCCCATTTCCCCAAGCACCAACTAACCAGCACACACCAACCCCCCCACCCCCCCCCCGCATCATTACACCGGGAGCTCCAGCTGTGGTCTACAGGGAAAATTCATTAATCAGCCTCACAACAAAGGACCAAATTCCTACACTATCCTTATTCCTTTGTCTAAACCACCAACATTATGCCTGAAATAATTCATCCACCTGGAAGCACACAGAACCTCCTCACACAAAAATACATCATGGATGTCTTTATTTAATGACAAACATTTTCCAATTAGTAAACATATAAAAAAGAAAATAGCGGACATCGTTATTACCCATAAAATACATGTTTTTGTTATTTTATTTTAGCTCAAGTGTCATATAGTAGGCGTCTGACTTCCTTGAGAGTCATATTCGATTCAATTTATGACCATTTCCCTGCACCATAACACAGTCCCCTGTTTAACATGGTGCTGTGCTGCTGCATACTTGCATGGGAAAATGCCATTACTGACAGACCATTAACATAAACACATGTGGGCAAGGTTCTACAAATATCTAGAGGGGGGCTACAGCAGGTGCTCCCCTCCTTTCACGGTGATTGGAAAATAAATTCCTTCTCAGGCATTCAGATTTCTTGAGCTGTGGTTGGCTGTTATCGCCTCCACCCCTTCACACAGAATGCACTGAAGTGGTCCCTTGCTCATTTGCTATAAACCCCTCAGGCACAAAGGGAAATGATGCATGTTATTGTGAACACACCAGATGGGGTCCCGTAGATAAGATGGAGGTAGCACAGCAATCGTGCTATAATGACATGTAAATAGAGGTGACTCCAAGCTGGAGATGGTGACAAGATTATTCTAATGGATTACAGAGCAAAGTAAAGTAAGTGACAGGTTGCAAACCTGCATTAAAATAAATTGTACTTGTCAAACTAGACCCAAAATCCAGCTCCTCCTAGACTGGAAAGCACCGTTTAATTTGTATAGAACAATTCATGTACAAGACAGTTCAAAGTATTTTACATAAAACATTAAAAGCATTGCAGAATAAGCATTAAATAGTACATTACAAACACACTTTAAAAGAAAATAAAGACAGAAAACGCTCAGATAAAATATTTTGAATTGCAAAAATATAAAAGTGTGAGGAATTAACAGTTGTTTTGATGAACGGCATCAAATAGAAAAGTTTTCAACCCTGATGAGTTTTCTCGGTTTCTTCAGTTCTGACTCCGGGAACAGAAAGTAGACCTGACCCTGATGACCTGAGGGATCTGGTTGCTTCATGACCAACTAGAAGATCCTGAATGTGTTTTGGCTGTAAACCTTTCAGTGCTTTGTAAACTAGCAGCAGGATTTCAGAGTTCTGGTGAAACTGGTGTGAATGCAGGCTGGTCCTCCAGAAAGCACCAAGGTTCTGAGGCTCCAGAATAAAACCGGAACTGTGACAATATGCCCTCTTACTCCAGAGGTAAGACACTGTCCATTCATGTTTGTGAGAGAGAAGAACATGGTTAATTCATCACTTAGGGTAAAAACTGTGTGAAACACTAAAACCAGTATAACTTATTTCCCTAGGAAGATTTAAATATATATTGGTGTTAATTTGTTCAGATCGTGTTTTCTGTGCTCTGCTGTCCAGCATTGATCCGCTACTCTCGACTGTTGTTCGGTACATGCTCACAGAGGATGTGACAGGTTTCCAGTAAATTTACTCACGAGGAAACATCATCTAGTCTCTCTTGTGATAATTTATTTCTTCTTTATCAGCCACCTTTATGCAACGGATCCAAAATGGTGTTTGTCTGAAAGCACATTTAGTGTTCCAGAAATTAAAGGAGGTTATGCAGATTACTTCCAGTGTTTGACCTCATCAGTGATGTCACTGGAAGTGATCGATAATCCAAGGGGGTTGGTTGTTTTTGAGTTAAATAAATAATTAGATTTTTCTTTAAATATAGTGTTAAACCAGAAAAAAATGTGTTAGGGTTTATATAAGAGCATTGCAGGAAATGAGCTGCTATTTTGTTAAAGAACAGACTTTCCTGTCAAAGGGGTAAGAGTGTAAAGCTATTTTATAAAGAGGAACCAAGTATTGCACATTAATGTGCAAAGAGTTAGCATGACTGCTAATTGACATCTGTTGTCCCTTGGCAGGTCACATTGGCTAAATGAACTGTTATACCCCTACATTTCCTTTTTGTGAGGAGTCGGTTGCAACATGCTCTTTTGTAAAATAAACACTTGTTACACTGGAAGACCTGCTGCTGCATTTTAGCCACCGTGCTCGTGCAACCCATGTTGTATTTGATAAAGCTCTAAAATTCTTACACAGAATACAGAATCAGTCCAGGGCCAAAATACCAACCCAAGAAGAATTTTCCAAGTGGAACAAATCAGAATCTGAATCCACTTTACTGTCATTGCACAGAGTACAACAAAAGTGAGGTAGCAGCTCTCATTTTATGATAAATAAAAAGTAAATAGGACACAATATGCAACACAATAAAAACAAGCACTGACAAAATAATGATAAAATTAAAATACATTTAACATTTCACAGACAGCAAAAATGATGGCACAGGCTCTATTCTGTGCAATGACTCAGTGCTTCATGGATGCAGAGTTCAGGGATGTCATGGCTCTGGGATAAAAGCTGTTTTTTAGTCTGGTCGTCTTTGCTTTTATAACCCTAAAACGCCTCCCTGAGGCCAGCAGTTCAAAAATATGGTGACCAGGGTGGAAGGGTCTCTGAGGATACTGTGGCCTCTCCCGAGGCAGCGTATGCTCTAAATGTCCGCGAGAGATGGAAGCGAAACAACCGATCCAGTTTTGTGACAGCGTTAATGAGCCTCCCCAGTTCCCTCCTCTGTGCTGCCGTGCAGCTGGCAGACCACAGTGAAATGCCGTGGCTCCACACTGCCTCTATGGTGCAGAACACCACAGTGTTTCCGTCAGCTTGTTCTTCCCAAGAATCCCGAGAAAATACAGTCTGTAAAAATCTGTAATTTGTTTAGGCCTATTATCTAAAAATCACAGACACAAAGCAGTATTTTCAGTGTCTTCACCAACCACCTCCATTGTACAATATTTAGAAAAGAAGTTGTGTCATGTAATAGTAAACTCCCTTCCTCAACCCTGCATTAAAAGCAGTCTAGACAATGGATAGTTGGATGGACATGAGTGTGTTACCTGCAACAGCTCTGACAGTGAAAGCTAGATTCAGACACAACTCACTCATTATTTATCAGCAGATGACGGTAAAGCTTCTGCAACTGAAGGCCACAGAGCTGTCACCAAGATTATTCTGAGAGATTTGCATCACTTCTCTCTGGAGATGAGTTGGTTAAGTTAGTCTCAGTAGCCAGTTGCTAATATTTGCTAATGTAGTGGTGTATGTCTCTTCAATGTTTACATGGTTATCGCAGGACTCTCAGCCAATCATGTTATGGTCTGTATCATATAAGGGCAGATGTTTGTTTCACTGCTACGCTGAACTCTTTCTTCATGTCCAGTTTACTGATTTCTGCTGGCCTTGCTGGTCTGGGTTTTCTCTAAAACTGAGTTTTTGTTGCTAGTTTGATAAGCATCAAGCTTCCTTCTGTGGTGGTGTGAAGAGGTACGTAGTTAGCTAAATCAACCGTTACATTATTACAACTCTTTGCTATCACTCTATTTCATGCATCACAAGGGTTGTTAGCCTGGGTTAACTGGTTAGCCTGGGCTAACTGGTTAGCCTGGGTTAACTGGTTAACCCTGCTGCTACTGTGGTGAAGGCCACAGAAATGCTGCTACTTTGCTTTTTTAATTTTAAGGTGATGCTGCCTGTTTTGGACCATTCTCTGTAAACCCTAGAGATGGTTGTGTGTTAAATTTAAGTAGATCAGCAGTTTCTGAAATACTCAGACCAACAACTGTGACACGTTCAATGTCACTTACATCCACTTTCTTCCTCATTCTGATGCTCAGTTTGACTTCTTTGTCTTTATTTGTCTACATGAGTATATGCAGAGTTGCTGCCATGTGATTGGTTAATTAGATATTTGTGTTAACAAGCAATTAAGCAGGCATACTTTATAAAGTAGATAAGTGTATATTAATAAAAAACTAAACTTTCTGAATGGAATACGTATCTTCCATTAAGTTTAATAAACCTGACTGCGTTTTGGAAAAGTAAACATTTGGTTAAATACCTAACCAAATAATATTCCTTGGGTGAAATGACCAGTGATGTTGCAACTTATTTACCAGTTAAAAGATCTCATCGCAGGCTCTCTCCTCCATGCCGCTGTATTCTCGCTAAGCTGCTAAACAGTCGAAGGCGAAGCCCTGATTTCATGTAAGAGTTGCCCTGACAACCTCACATAACCGAATTCACGAAGCCTATGATCAATATTTTAAACGCAGGGAGACCATGCTTATAAATATATTATGCACCTTACATTGATCCACTGATTCCTGATTCATTTCTCAGTCCATCGACCGTCTTGTTTAATTATTATGTTCAGTTTCCAAGTTTTCTAACATGCTATACAACACAGTGAGATCAGATATATGTGGCTAGACATAGATCATGTGTGAGCTGATCCATTTGGCTGAATGTGTTAATGTGTTTCTGCATCTCACAGCAGAGCAAGACTGAGGGTCTGTCAAAAATACAAGGATCCAGATTGGTGCTCAAGGCTGCTGAGACTTGTAATAAGACACCCACATGCTGAAGCAGAGCGCCTCATTAGGTGAGACACGCAATGGTGGGGGCAGAGGACCATGAGGGAGATGGGTGGGAGGATGAAGGGGGAAAGATTTCCACACTCCACATGGATGGCATCTTTGAAAATACTCCTTCCTTGTCAGTACTTCACACTGGCAGATCAAAGTGTTGGCAACACTAAGAATGGGTGGAGGGTAGGAGGACACTATGAAATCCTCTGAATGTGTCTCTTACTGATAATGAGCAGAATCTAAATCTCAGACTGAACTGCCCACAGCTCTTTATTGTGTTATGATGACTGGCTGGTTATAGCTGACCCAAGAAGCATCATGAGGCTGTTGTACTTATTACTGATTTAACTTGACATAATTTTTTCTTTATACGTGTTGCAAGTGAAGATACTTTAGTGTCAAAGATCAATGAGACCCTGTCTAAGCCACCTTTGCCCATTCATAGAGTATGAAAACAAATCAATTCAAATCAAACTTTATTTATAAAGCACTTTTCATGCTTGGGCAACACAAAGTTTACATGAAAAATCAATTCTTCCATATTAAAACAAAAAGAAACTGCATAACAGGGGAGAAAGAAGAAAGAAGAAGAAAAAATAAGAAATTACAGTTGCATGCAGGAACATGCATTTATACACACATAGCATAACAACCTCAGACTGAGCAGGCAGAGCCCCCGGCATGGAGGATCCCCATGAGGAAAACACTGGAGTAAAAATAAATATTAAATAACCTTAAGAAACAATAATCTAAGAGTAAGTGAATAAATAAATAAACAAATCATTAAAATAAATACAATTGAGTAAAATGACATGAAAATAAAATAAGATAAACAAATTTAAAAGGTTAAGATCAAATAAAAATTAGTTAAAAGCTAAGCTAAAAAGGTAGGTCTTAAGCCTCTTTTTAAAAACATCAACAGTCTCTGCAGCCCTGAGACTCTCCAGCCGGCTGTTCCACAGACGAGGGCCGTAACAATGGAAAGAGGCCTCACCGTATGTCTTGGTCCTCACCCTTGGAACAACTAATAGACCGCTACCAGAGGACCTCAAAGCAAGTGGGATAAGTAAGAGGGCCCAAGACCATTAAGACATTTATTAACTACTAAAAGAACCTTAAAATCAATCCTGAAACGCACGGGAAGCCACTGCAGCGATTTTAAAACTGGTGTACAAACAAGCCAGTGCAGTCCTGCATGGATGTGTCCTTTTACAAATCATTACACCATTACAGAATAAGAAGTAGTGTGAGTTTAACTCAGAAAGGGTGTACATTATCAATATTTTATATTAATTTTTACATCACAAATTTAGCTTATAACGATTTGATCCAATTTAATTGAACAGTCAGGGATTGATGTGAAACAAAAACCATGCTGATTCAACACAGTCACTTTTATTTATGTCAAATCACACAAAGGAAATAAAATATCATCTGACATTTTTAATTCTGAGCTCAGTCTTAGATTAGAATGAAAAACCTGATAGATGATTGGTGATATTTTCTTTTGCATCATTGAATTGATGCATTGAAGTAAATTGATATATTGTTTAATCCCTATGACTCAGTGAAGTTGGTGGAACATATAGAATATGTCTGACATACTATGTCCCTCATAACATCTCACTAGTTAGCCGTAAGGAGCTCAGGTTATAATAATCAACAGATGATAAAATATTTAATTTGTATATTTCATTTAATGATTGTTTATCTTCTAGTATACATCCTGCTTCATCACAGCTTGGGGGAGAAATTAAAAGGAAAAACAACAAAGAGGGTCTTAGTGACATACATTATTTTTATTATTTTATTCTTTTTACTAATGTAATACATTAGTACAATACAACAAAATCATTATGACAACCTTAATTTCAGAATTTGCTATGGTTAATAGAATAGAATAGAATAGCACAATGTGCTTCTACTTTTACTCTTTGATCACCATGATTGTTCAGTTTGGTTGTACTTCCCATTATCGTACTGCCTCACTGTTCGACTAAGATTTCAAGATTAATGGATGTGCTCCATTGAATTTTATACACTCTTGGAGATTGTTGATTTTTTTTTCATGGAGATCAAAAGCAAGAATATTTTAAACATGGTTTTAAATATTTTGTGCTTTTTGGCATTGACTAATGCTGGACCTACACCAGAAGACTTTGAAAAGATTTGCATAAGACTCTAGAAAACTACCAGCTCACATCTAAAAGCCAGTGTTTAGAGTTTTCCTAGTCCTAGTCTCAGACTGAGATTTGACAAAGACTGTAAATCACTATTTACAAGACTACAACTAGATTCTTTTAGCATTTTTGTGATATGTTGGACAGTTGATTTTGAACAGGGCTGATCTGCCCGCAGCAAAACAAGCAAGGGCAGAGTTTCCCTTCAGGGAATTACGCATCATTATTAAGTGTGGCTTTGCATCTCCACCAGGTGTTACACCAACTCATCAGAATTTGGAAGGATAAATGAGTTTTCTGTTCTTCTCTCATTTGTTAGATCATTAAATTGTAACACATAAAAGATCCACAGCTGACATTTACTTCTTAATAACCATCCACTCCTCTTTGGGGACGGTCCACCGAAAGTTAAAGTTAAGAAAAATTAAAAAGAAAGGATTTGTATTATCATGTTTTTTACAGCTGAAGCAAATGTTTATCAAAGTCAGTTGTCCCTTCTAGTCAGAGTTCCTTACAAACCCAACCAGTAATGGCCAGATTAAAGCCAAACAGTGAATGCCAAGTAAAAATAAACTGGTGACAAGAAGTGAGAAAATAGCTGTCCTAATGAGGTTGCATGTTTTAGTACTGTGACTTTCCACCACGTCACCTCCCCTCCAGAGGTAGGCATATCATAAGAATCACATCTGATAAGTTTCTTCTAAAGATTTTTTTAGTCAAGGAAACTCTCTGTGACACTAATGAACCACTGAGCTTTGAATCATGCACTAAGCTTTAATTCCCTGATGTCCATCATGTGGCTTACAGCAGTATCTGGAGATACCAGCTGACAAGCTGAAAAAGAGCTTTGAGTTTCACAGGTGGTTGTCAGTTTCTGACTGACATGATGGACAGGTAGAACACAGACACTAAATCTCTGCTCTCATCGTGTCTGGTTTATTTCCTAGAAAAACTAGTCAGAATGTGGCTCACTGTCTTAGACGCCCTGTCGTCTACACTGCTTGTCAAAACCACACATCTACCTCAGTCTTTCTCCTCTCTTTTCCTCTGCATCATTTATGAGCCCCTTTGTCCTACAGAGCCATTACTCTCTGATCAGTTATGATGGGGATCTCTGACCCACAGATACGTTCAGTATGGGACTTATAAATCAAGCTTTACTGACATACAAACCTCTCACTTAGATGTTGTATGAGCAGTTGGAGCCCACTGTAGTGATAAAACTGGTGTAATAATGGACTGTAGCCATACTCTACCACTACACACAGCACTGTAAGAATCACATTTAAGACAAAAATAAGCTTGTTTTTCTATATTACCACAAGATCAGATATTTGTTTTGTTTGTAGTTTTGCTGTTGTACTTTTCTAGTAAAGGGAAAACATAGATTGTTTTAAAAAATGAAAATACATGCCACAGAATTATAGCACCACTGAAAGGATTTTCAGTTTTGTCTTTGCATCCTGTTTCTCTTGATCAATTTTTAAACAAAAACAAAATTTTTCATGCTGAAAAATGGATCACTGGCTTGTTGGAGCTATCTGAGTGTATTATTGATCTCAGGACACAGGAGTGAGATTATCTTTGTTTTATATTTGAGAAAGAAGCAAGATGGATATGTGAAGGAAGTAGAAATATTATGTGGTCTACAGAGCACACACAGACACAAAAAGCTATTTCAAGAAGACAGATCAGCAAAGGCAAGAAATATCTTTGATATCCAAAAATTCTTTTCCTCTCAGAAACTATTCCTGGAAGTTAATATTTGGAATATTAGTTTGAAAGATTCTAGCTATTCAAAAATGAAGGTCAATCTTTGACAAATGTATAAGAAAGTAGGTGTAACTATTGTAACTTGTAGCTATTTCATAAACCTTTATATCCAAAACTCTCAAGCAGGTGAAAGTGAAACAGAGAATTAATGGACTGGTTATGTTCACTGCATGGTCACTGTGTGAGCAAAATGTGACATCCCAACCCAAATACATGTGTGAAGACCAATGACCAAACTTGTCTAAGCTTCTGTTTGCAGAGAGGCACCAGGCAGGGCTGCCCGCTTTCTCTTTCACTTTTTGCTATTTTTATTGAACCCCACCGGCTGCCATAAGATAAAATAAAAAGATTAAAGGAATCCATGCCAAAAATATAGAACATAAGTCTTTATGCTGCTGATATATTACTTTTCCTCCAGAACTCACTGACATATCTCGATGGTGCCCTGGTTCCCGGGGTGTGTGGCTGGAACATCGGGGTGTGTGCTCGCCCATGCTGGGTGGTTGTTGTCTGGGGGGGGGCTGGGGGGGCCTGGTTCTCCTAGGCATGGTGCGGGCCCTCTACCTTTGGGGGGGGGGGGGCTCTGGGCTCCTGGGGCCCTGGACCCTTCGCTTGGGCTGCCCTGGATGGCTGGTCCCTGGTGGGGGACACTGGGCCTGTGTCCCAAGACCACGGGGGCTCTTGCTGGGGCTCTCCTTTGCCACCCTTTGGGTGGGGGTAGCTTGGGATGGTGCTCCGGGGCAGCCCGGGTCTGTCTATGGCCTCCGTAGAGGCGTGGTCACATTTGCACGATCTCACTTACCACTCCTCATCACTGATCACTCCTTATTCCTCATGCTCTGCATGCTGACACAGTCACTGAGTTGTCCAGTGGGTTTATATACTAAGAGATAATTTATCTTTCTTTCCTCTGTGAGTTAGTATTTGGTTGTTTTTGTGCCACTTTTGTGATATGCATTTTTGATTGGGTTATTAGTTAAGAACTCTTAATGACTAGCCGCTCTGTTCTTCAGTAAAAGCCGTAGGAAATTTTCTGGTGTGTTTATGTACAAGTTTAACAGTTTGTTGTCTGGTGACAGTATGGATTGAAGGGTCGTTGGATTCTGTCTGTGCTTTTTACGTCTCCTCTTTCTTCTTTCTTCTTTCCCTTTTGCTTCTTTTTGCTGTCTTCCTTTTTTATCTGTCAGGTCCAGCAAGATTACATAGATTCCATTATTCAAAGTAAATAAATAAATTAATTAATCAGATTATCAAGAGGAGCCTTACCCATAGGCCTCCCCTTGGCAGCAATCATTTTAGGTGGCTCTAACAGCCAATCAGGTTCTACACAATGACTCATTAATTTGACTCAGATGTGTTGGTGCAGGGATACATGGAAAACCTGCTGGATTGCAGCCCTCGTAGGACCGAATTGAGTAGCCCTGTCTTACAGGAAGTACAATAAACATTAAAAAACAAAACTGCAGTTTTAACTTATGAGCTTTAAATTAGGGGTGGGACTTTACTGCTTTAATTACAATTAATTAATTCTAAAAAATTTACCATATTAAAAAAAAATTAACACATTTAATGACAGTTTGCATTCCAAACATCATGGAACGTTTGTCAGTGCACGATTTTCAGTACACCCATTTAATTGAGACTCGTCAAAGCTCGGCTGCCAATTTAACTAATTTGGTGCTATATTTAGCGAGTTTCCAGACCCATCTAATGACTTTATTTCAAAGAAGCCACAGGTGACAACTTTTTTGGAAGCTAACATGAAAGAATGTAATGTGTACTTTTCTCAATGAGTAGTGCTTCCGCCCCCAGAGGTGAACGGAGGAGATGTTTATGGCCAGAACGCAAGCTGCTGCTGGCTGATTCCACCCTGGCTTACAGTCAGATATTAATGCCTATTAATGAAGAGTGTGGACGATAACTGTTACAAAAGCTTATTGCTGCCACCTGAAGCTCATTCTACATGCAAACGTCTGCCCCATAGTGCCTGCTTGGAATTGACTAGATTGGACACGCCTCAGCCGTCTTCCTTCTGATTGGATCCTCACTGGTCCAATCACAGCTCCTGAGGGCACCATCCAGGAAATAAAAGCCAGAGGCAACTGTTTGACACAGACAGTTTGCCCTTGGCTTGTGGTGTTTGGTGTCTTTGGATTGTGTGCTTCCTGGTAGTAATTTTGTGTAGATAGGCTAGGGATATCCGACTGTGCTTTTATGGTTTGGTTTTTGTGTTATACTTTGTTTAATGACTGGTAGTCTTGATATCTTTGTTCTAATTGGTAAACCCTAAAGCCCATTTGGCTTCGCTTTAGGTTAAGTCATTTTCTTGATTAGCATTACCGTGGTACTGTTTAGTTTAGAAGTTGTTAATAGTAGAATATGCTGAGCTAGTTAAGTTTAAGTTTATGGGAAGTACTTTCATTCTACTGGAGCTGCTCCTCATTTTTACTGGTATTGCCTAGTAGGCCAGTTCTTTGCATCCGTGTCAGTTACTCTTGGTTTTGTTTTCAACTGGGTGGTTTTGATTTAGATTATAGTGGTTCTGTTGTGTTCTTTTTTTTGAGCAGCTTCGCTAACCCCAGCACTTGTCATTGCCACCATTTGTTTGTTCCCCATTTCCCGTTATAACAATAAAACTATTGGTTTCCTTTATTAACATCTGTCCACAGTTCTTTATTTTGTTGCGCCTCTTCATACCCCTATAGTGAGTCGTAACAATAACATTTAAAAATTTAAAGTACAGTTGCTTGTGTAGACTCTTAAGAAGCTGGAACTTGAGCTGATAGTTAAAGTACTTAAAATTATGCAATTAAATGCATTTTTACAGGCGTTACTAGAGTTTGAGTTTACAATATTAATGTCTGTGTCTATTATTTAATTAAGTCATCCACTAAGATACATTTAAATAAATAAAAAAAAGTTGCTTTTTGGGGGAATGCAATTAAATTGCGATCAATCAAGATTAATTCATTACAAAACCTCTAATTAATTTGATAATTTTTTTTCTAATCGAGACCCACCCCTAGTTCAAATATATCACTGCATAGCATTTGGATGTTTTTGTAATTGCATTTTGAGTTTTCATGGGTTTTTAAATGCCTGCTTGAAAAATTTTCCCACCTGGATTTCAAACACGTCATTTACATGTTGGGTCAGCGGTATCAATGTTGGTACATGCCACTTTTAATAAGGTCGAGAACTATTTGCATAAACTTCTCATAAGGAGTCATGACTGGAAAGAAAGACAAAAAGTACCAGTTCTTTGCAAGAAGGTCCATAAGTTACCACAATGTTGCATCCCCCACTTCCTTCTTTAAAGCTGATTTATGCTCTATGCACAAAATGGATAGTGAGGATTTTGCTTGTCTCTTTCTGAGAACGTACATGATCCTGATCTCCTTCACCATCACCATGGTGGCTATTGTCTGAAACTGATGTCGGAACTCTGCACTGCCATCTGGTGGATGTATTGGCTAACAACCATGTTAACGTCAACAACGCATGAAAGTATGATGGCAGTGACATTTGCAACAATATTCCTGTTTACATACATAATGGGAGCATAAATGAGACTCTATAGTATTTCTGGCCAAGTGAACATTGATGAGACTTGGATCGTGAATATCATCACAGTGAGAAAAAATTCATAATTGCACATTTTTTAGCTTTCAGTGCCAAATAGTTCACACTTAAAAAGTGTCTTTTAACCAAAGATTTATTCTAAAAAATGCTTTGAATTATTTTACCCTTATTTATCCTCTCTAATCTGTATATAGTGTGTTTTTGCCACAATCACATACTAATGGGGCAACATGGGGGTTCCCACTAACTCAGTGGGAAGAAAACCATTTTGCAAATAACATCTATCCTGGCAAGGATAAATCTGTTTATCAAGATATTTTCTGCATCTTTTCCGAAATGAATAACTAACAAATAAATGGGGAACTGTTTTTATCCAATGTTCGATTTCCTGTTTTCCAATGTTAAATTGTACTTCTTGTATTCTGTAACACAATAGGAGTCACCCTGTCGTTGAATTGTGCTAAACAAATAAACATGCCCTGCCTATAACTTTGTTTTTACAATAAACTATCACATTGTAAGATGATTCATTTCACATTTTTACAATAACACTTATGTTGTGACATGATATGGTCCAAATCTTTTTTCCTCTTGGGTGGCAGCTCCACGCTTCCATGCTTATGTTAATGTTGGGATTGCTGCTATACTCACACTGCAGCATAACTTGATGGAAATGTTACTTGGGCAAAGATATAGCCCAGTGTTTCTCAATCCAGGTCCTCAGGACCCTCTGCCCTGCGTGTCTTAGACATGTTCCTAATCCAACACACCTGATTCAGATTAATTAACTTCCTCATGAAGTTCTTTGCAACCTTTTAACAAGTCATTCATTTAATTCAGGTGTGTTAAAGTAGGGTTACTTCTAAAACATGCAGGGCAGGGGGTCTTACGAACCTGGATTGAGAAACACTGATATAGCCTAACATAAGTAACCAGACATTAGAACAGGGCTACTCAATTCGGTCCTATGAGGGCCGCAATCCAGCAGGTTTTCCATGTATCCCTGCACCAACACACCTGAGTCAAATTAGGTGGCTCTAACAGCCAATCAGGTTCTACACAATGACTCATTAATTTGACTCAGGTGTGTTGGTGCAGGGATACATGGAAAACCTGCTGGATTGCGGCCCTCGTAGGACCGAATTGAGTAGCCCTGCATTAGAAGCTGGCTACATATTAACTTTCATAGCTCATCTGTAAGAAAAAAAATCAATTTTCATACCATGCTAACATAAATAATTATATATGCTAATATATGAGATATGGCAAGCCTGTTTTGTAGTATGTGATCTTTTAATCCATTTTGAACTGCAGCTGACGTCATATTTTGACCTTCAGTAAATGGTAATCCCTTTTCAAGCACTGTCAACCCATTAAAACTATCATTGCTGATCCCTGACTCCCCGCTCGTCCTACATTCTCAGGGGAGAACAGAGATACAGTTTGAAGGACAGAGTGAAAGAGGAAGGGCAGCTGTTACAGTACAGAGAAAGAAAGTAACTATAAAACAGAGAAGTGTTTCCAACCTAAATTCAGCAGATCTTTTGTTGTGTTGCTACCTGAAGCTGTACTGATGTTTCATATGGATGAAACCCACAGGCATTATGAAGAACAGAGCATACACGTTATTTCTGTGCTAAATAACAGTTAAGCAATCGCAGTGCAATAGTTCAGTCTGTATTTAGAGTGGGAGAACTGGGAGACAGTGCTGCATATTTATTCCTCATCTGGGTCATGTCTACATAAACATGTATGCTAATTGTTCTTGCTCTAGGCGGGTTACAGTGCCAGCATGCCATGTCCTTCCAGCCAGTTTGTGGGCAGATCAATGCATTCACATTTGGTGCATCATACGTTTCCTTAAGAGGATGGGGGGTTTTCTTTGTAAGTGATCACAATGTGTAGACTGCAGTAAATCAGGGGCAAGTATCGCCGATACCAATACCAATATCAATATCAATACCAATACCTTTTACTTAAAATTTCACAGTCATTTAATGATTTTGCTTTTAATTTTTGATGATTTTTATTATCCAAACACAGTATAAAGATTATTGTCAAATAAAGTATTTTTATCAAGAAACTAAATGACAGAACTGAAAAATGTAAATTTATTTTTTTTTATTTGTAAAAAATATAAAATTACATTAACATAACAAAATAATAAAATAACTGTTATTCCCTTTTATGCCCCTTATATCCCTTTTATTATTTGAAGAAAAATTAAGTCAAGAGTGCAAATTAACTAAATGAAGACAAAACCTTGTTAGGATTTGTTTTGTGTCTTTGCCCTTCCTCCTTCGTCCTGCTCTCCTTTGTGGCTGATTATTGGACACAGCTGTTCCTGATTTGGTTCCACTATTAAAGCCTGGGACTGCTCTTCATTCTGCACCAGTTGGTCTGCTTACCAGCAGTAGTTTACCGCCATCTAACAATCAGCTGAGTTATATTTCCTGTCATGACTTTCCAGTGATCCTGATGTTTTTGTCCCTCACTGTCAAGCTTAAGTCAGGCTGCATTCTGCAGTCACTAGGTCCTCTACACTTTGGAGAACTCCAGCCACTCTGCATTCCCACAGCTTATTTTCAGTACTTGACCATTTCCCAGATGTTTTGTTATTAAACCTCCTTCTACGTTCACCATCATCTTGTCATTTCTGTGATGTTCCTGCCATCCGCCCTTAACCTTAACAAAACCTACTACTTATTGGCTCTCATTCTTTGGCTTTTTGCCCTCAAAACTCTTCGTAAGAAAAATAGCGATCTCATCACTCTGATATCGATCAATACCAGTACTACCCTGGTATTGATAATATTGATACTTGGATTGATCCGCCCAGCCCTATTCAGTGGCAGATAAATGGAAGATACAAGCCGAGATGACTGAATGCTCGACTTCTATCCAAATAAAGACATGGAGACAAGTGTCTTGGTTTGCAAAGATGACCTAGAATTTACCACCTTAAAGAATAGACTAAACTCTAAGTAATTTATTTGCAACATAATCTTAAATACAAAAAAGGAAGTGTAAATTATTAACTACGAAAAGAAGCACAGACATTTGGGGTATTGCATGGTCTTAATTATTTCTTACACATATTTTTACTCCACAAGCTTCTTTGTCCACCATGACTTATAATGTTGGTCTTTAAAACATCTGGACAGATTCTACAAGACCAGCTACAAAACAAACATTACCAAGAGTTTTCTACATTTGATGTTCTTCTACATATTTCAGTCACTGGGTCAACAAGCAACTGTGTCTACAGAGCTACAAAGCAAACAAGAAGCCTTTTAGTTAGTGGAAATATCTTTGTTATTTAAGAAGTAACAGATAAGATGCATGGATGCAGTCATATTCCATCTGTTCAGCCCAGCCAACAGCAGGGATATCTGCCAGACCAAGATGCCGATGGGTCCTTTTACTCAGTGAGGAGTGAAGCACAAATTTTATTTTGCCGTCTATATGGAAATTATCTTGAACCTGTGAATACCCGTGCTAACTAATGCAAAGAAAAATGAGACAAGGTCTCATTACCTTGCAATCTAAATTGCTGTAAATATTCTCAGTTTCTTCTCCCCTTATGCAACACTTCCTCATATAAAGCAGAATTGTTGCATAATGTTGTTTAACCTAAAAAAAAAAGCTGGCTTTATGCATCATCTGTAGGGTGTTTAATTTATGAACTAAACAATTTTCTATTGCTGGTATGTCACAGCTGAGGAGGCCGGGGGTGACATGAAACAATAGCTGCATTTAAATAATTGCCAGCCTGAGGGGATAAAGTAAAAGGTGAAAATGGAAATTCCTGCATCTTATGTGATATTACAAACCCACTGCAGTAAGATGTTAAGTGAGAGACCTCTGACAAATGTCCCCACACGCAAATGTGCTAAATCTGCTGTACAGTCAAAGCTGAAACTGCTGTCAAGTCAAGAATTTGGGATTATTATCTTTTTTATAGCAAAAGTCCATCAAAACATTTACACAGAAAACAGTCAGGTTGAAATGATGGCACTGGGGTGGCACACTTATGTTTGATTCTGTTATGAGCAAACCACAGCAAGGTTGCATGTGTAAAAGGTTAAAAATAGCTGGAGATCAAAAAAGGCTGTAAAATGTGTTGAGTCATGAGCATATTCTGGAGGTGGATGATTGACATCTATCAGACTCTGAGCTGCCTGTAGCTAAGAGCTTACTGAGCCAATTTGGATCTAATGTGAGCTAACCAGCTAATGAAGGTAGGTGTTCTAAAGCTAAAGCGCACTGTTAGCCGGCAAAAAACTGTGTTAAACATGTTTATTTCTGCTGTGAAGTTGGCCTTTTTAACATGGGAGTCTATGGGGATTTGCTCTGTTTTGGAACCAACCCCTAGTGGATGAGAGGTGAACTGCAATTTTTTGCACTTCTGCATAGTCTTCACATTTCACTGCTGGAGGTTGCTGCTTGGTCAATCCCCATAGATGCTAATGTTAAAAAGACCAACTTCCCAGCAGAAATAAACATGTTTAAAACCTGGTTCAAAAAACATTTTAGGATTAATAGGTCAAGTTTATCTTCATGACAACTGTGAGGTGGAGTGATTTTTTTTTTTTATAACTCGTCCATTTGGATGTTATTTAATTTGAAATTCGGCATAAGGGCATGTCCTTTTGATTGGCAGGTATCTTATATCCTTGGAAAGAAGGGAGAGTACCTTAGTTTTTAGCTGACTAACAGCATGCCTTAGCTTTAGCCCATCTACCTCTGTTAGCTGGTTAGCTACCATTAGCTCAGTTAGCTCTTAGCTCTTAGCTACAGGTAGTTTGGAGTTTGATGGGTATCAATCATCCACCCACACTTTCACAGTCCCCCTCTCAGCTCCACCTCTTTGCCCTTTGCATTTTTTAATTTTCCGAGAATGATGACACGCGTCACGATGACACGCGTCGCGATGGTTGGACCTGCCCAATGAGCTTCAATTCAGCTCTTCAGAAACCTACAAGTGACATCACGGAGGCTCCGTCCTTCTTTTATAGACAGTCTATGGTCAAAACACAGGAAGAATAAATCTTGCAGGTCCTGTCCTCTGCTCTCTGGTTTGTTATTAACAGATGGGTTAAACTTGTCAAATATGGGTTTGTTCACAATAATTGAACTTAAAGGAGTGGTGAAAACACACATACAGTATATGACCTATGATTTTAAAAAAGTGTGTAATATTGTCAGAATAATTGAGAATGCGTAGGTACCTTCGGTAAGGACCTGGGGGTCACTCTTGGGCTCCTGGGGTATGTACTTCATGGCTGCAGGGCACTCTGGCTGGGGCCTTCCTCTGCCGTCCTCAGTGCATGGTCGACTTTGTGGCGGGCTGACTAGGATATGTGCTTTGGGGTGGTGGCTGGTCTCCCGGTACTGGGAATCCCCTGGTCTGGCTCTAATCTTTGCAGTGGCCTGTTCACATTTGCACGATCACTGATCACTATTCATGTCTGTTACTATACTCCCACATTTATTAACCTGCATGCTGATACAGTCACTGTGTCGTCTTGGGGGTTTAATCACCTACATCTACAGTTAAGTTCATCATTTTTCTTTGTGTTGGCGATGTTTTTGTTGCTGATTAATAATAATTTCTTTTTTTTCAGCTTTTTGTAGGTGCTCCCGATGATTGTCACCTTTGTTTCTTGCAGATGTTGCAGGTAGTTTTCTGTTTCTGTACATGTGTTGCAGCTGGTTGTCTGGTGTATCCTAAGATAATGCTGTTATACTATATATATATATTATATAAACACTATATAAACATTTTGAAACTACACTAATAAATTTGATTTTTTTCCTTTATAAGATTTTTTATTATTATTGTTTTGAGCTTTAATAGAAATTTATTATCTATTATTCCCTCAAACTGAAAAAAATGATAAAGGGGCCTAATGATGACTGAAAAGTTTTGTAATTGCACATCTTTTATTTATTAATTTGGTGCTTGAAATGACTGATGTTCTCAGCAGCTTCTAGCTCACTACAAGGGACTGAAGGATTTGAGATAAGAACATTACTTTTCTTTTAAGCAAAACAGAGTGCATCAGAGCGGGAAGCATGCACAGCAAAGAGCGCTTAGAGAATCTTCTTAGTTTGCGCAAGGGAGCGGGTTAAAACAGGGAGAGAAATGGACTCAGCAGCACATGGTGTGCAACAGTCAGCAACATCATATTTTACTGATCTGTTATTTCAGGAGAAGGGAGGGGTTAAATACTGACGGCTGTACGGGGCAGCTTTCAGCCTGCTGGGAAACACGGATCTCCCCTCTTCCTCATTAACAAGTACTTGACAGAGCCGCTCTGACAAACAAGGCAACAGAGCACACAGCAGCCATCTGCAACAGCCTCGTCTGCCGGGGCTTTGATGGTGATTTAAGCCAATGATGAAGTAAGTCACACTGACATCAGGCTACATGTAGGCCTTTGAAGGAAGCCACACGCGATGGCTCACAATCTGTGCTGCAAGATGACAACTCCATGGAAAACAAATCCGTCACACAGATGAGAGGAACCCTAAAGGCTGAGATAAAAACCTGAACGTTCACAGGAAACATAGCAGTACATGCTTGCACCTGCAACAGAAGCAGGATGTGATCAAACATGATCTAAAACTAAAGACAAACATGGATATGCTCATTCTCAAACATGCATCTGTAGAGAGATTCGGCAAACAATAAGCCCAAATTAAAACATGAAAGCATGTGCATGCATTTGTGTGTGTGTGTCTATGCTGAGGGCGGCCTTCAGGCGAATCTCCAGCACAGAGCATATTGATCTGACTCAGCCCCCCCAAGTCCCCAAGGCTCCCTGTTATCAGCTGAGAGGAAGCTCCTAGCCCTGGCTGCCAACCAGTTTCCCTCCAAGGATGTGTTTCTGTGAAGTTTTACATCAGAAAATGTTGCTGGAAAAGGCTAGATAAAAAAAATAAATAATAAAAATAGAAAATCTGACATGTTAACACATCCAGTCAGAGGGAATCTGGCAGATGTCAACAATCAATCCCTCTAGCAAATTGTCGTACATTGTATTGAGTGATGGCTGCCTTGAGTCTCGATGTAACACTCCCCAAAAGGTTGTTATATTACTCCCTACTCAGCCTTAAGTAGACCTGGAAGTGCTCACTGTACAGATGAGCTTAAATTCTCTGAGCTGATGCCTTTCCTGATAATGTTATGAGCCCACATTGTCTTAGTTGCTGCTAGCCTCCTCCTCAGTAAAAGTAATACTGGCAAATGTTTTGACAGATTCTTCCTGCAACAAAATCTGTAGCTGAAAAAATGCAGCTTCTTCCTGGATATCTTTTCAGTTGCTTTGCAAATGGCATCAAAACGTAAATATGAGTTGTACATGTATACCCTTTTCCTCTCTACGACACCCTATCTCTGAACTGAAGGAATTAACAGCTGTTTTGATAAAAGGCAGCCAGGAGAAAAGTTTTAATCATTGATTTAAAGCAGCCGAGAGTTTCAGCAGACCTGCAGTTTTCTGAAAGTGAGGAGCGTAAAAACTGAACGCTGACACTGGAAACAGAAAGTAGATCTCACCCTGATGACCTGAGGGATATGGCTGGCTCATCACAAACCAGGAAATCCTGGATGTATTTTGGCCCTAAATCTAGAGTGTGTGATTTAATGTGTGGGATCTCTAATATGCTGAGTCAGTCCAAAGTTTTCCACATTGTTAGAGCAGATAGGAAATCAGAGACTGGAGCAGTATAAAAACTTCCGGTATTTTTCAAAATAAAAGCCCCCATGCAGATTTCCACTGCTGAACTGTGTAAACATTATGTGTGAACAGATTAGGGGGTCTCTGTTTTTTTTTTTTTTTTTTCATCATGGATGAAGAGACGTTTATCCTGGAAGTGGAGAATCACAAAATTCTACAATACTCCTGTCTTTTCGTGGTCTTGCAGATCCTGCTAGGCAGACTGCACTCGGGGGCGCTCCACACCTGACATGCTCCCGGTGTGGATTGAAACACCACAGAGGTTGGAACAAAACCATGATGCAACCGTGACGCGGCGCATACGCACCCGGTGGAAATGAGGAGTTACTCAGGTCTTTAGTCTCTTTGTCCTGAGGGTTGTACATGGATGTTAAAATCACCAACAATAATTACACAATCAAAATCTACACAGATTATAACAGCAGTTCACTAAAACCATTATAAAATGCTGCGCAGTGTCCCGGTGGCCTGCAAATAGTTTAACATATTACACTGGACGAGGCTCTCAGCTGAAGAGCCACGTATTCAAAACAAGTAAAATTTCAAAAAGATAACTGCTTGCACTGAAATGATTCATTAAATAAAACTGCTACTCCCCCTCCTCAGGGGGGTCTCAGTTCAGTCTGGCCTCACTGATAATACTAAAGTTGGGAGAGATTGATTCGATGAGAGCAGCTGCACTGTTATTTTGGTTTAACCAAGTTTCATAAAATCTACATACACATAAAATCTAGGTTGTGCTCAATAATGAAATCATTAAAAATGTTTTCCCTGCTAATGACCTAACATTTAATGAAGCTAACTGGATGGGTCTGGAATTATTTACCCTATGTTTAGGGGCACGCTGTGGCTCAGAGGGTATGTTAACACTACTCGGAAACCTTTTAGAACGCAGCTCTCTGTGTTCTGACCGAGCTACATTTCTCCTTCTGTTACCAAACAGTACAGATATTTTTTTAACCTTCTAATAAAAAGGGATCCAGCTTGTCCTGGAAAAAAACTATGACCGCCATTATCCATGCAGCCTGGACCCTCCACACATCATACATCCAAAACACGAAGCTGGCATGGTGGTACAGGAGGGGCTGGGTGCCCTCCCTTTAGCCGCTTTGTGAGGGGTTTATGGGGGACAAAACATATTGGTCTGGGGTAGATCTGAGTCAATATGAGGCCATAGTGACAATACCAGGGCGCACTGAACTCAGATTGTGAAAGAGTGGTTCAGGGGACAGAAGATCTCATTTTCACACATGGATAGGCCACCACAGAGCCCGACCTGAGCTTCAGTGAGAATCTTTGGGATGTGCTGGAGAAGGTTTAGCTCAGATTCTGTTGAAAAAATTGTGCAACTCTGGGCAGAAATAAAAGTTGTGACATTGCAGAAGCTCACTGAATTCCTCTTCCGGCTCTCAACCGAGGCAGACGCTTTTCTTCTCCCTCCCTCTCCCACTCTGCCCTGCTACTGTCCTGTCATCTCTCTGAGCCTCTCTCTGCATTTCTTTCTGAAACTCAAATCTTGAGATATGGATTTGATCAGCTGGTCCCTAAATGCAATCGACCAAATTTATTCGAACCGGAAAACAGGCGTAGGGGAGCCTGCTTGTCCTGGCGGAACGTTTTCGGCTGGATATGTGATGGATTCCTGGGGAGTGTGGAAAGTCATGTGTCTGTCGATCCTTTCTGTTGAGGACGCTGAAGACATCTATACATTCGGATTCATGATAACTGGGTTTCTGCAGTTTGGAGTGGGCGGTTTCCTGGCATATCGCAAAATTCGGACACTGTCGGCAGTCACTGGCAAGCTGCCGGATTTCTGTGCTGGTGTGTGTCGAGCTATGAACAATCAGGCTTTGGCGGTGCAGGAGCTGAATCGTAAACTGGAGGCTATTCAAGCTCTGGATGGCAAACTGGTTGCGATTCCTGAGCTTGTACGTAAGATGGTCACCAACTTGGAGAAGTTGTCGGCTCGGCTGGATGGAAATTGACCCACAAATTCGGATGATTGGAGTCGCCAGTGGGACCACTGAGAGACTCAAGGCAGACGAAACAGCTCTGGCCTGAACCAAAACAAATGCTGTTATCAAATTCGGCTCCCTGTACTGGCCTTGGATGGCTGGTTTAAAGTTCCCTGGAATGTTTTGTTGACGGATGCTCAGTCCCCCCATCCTACCCCCACCCTCCTCACGGGCGATGGACTTTAACCTGGATCAGCTCTCAAGGATGCCCACTATCATCAGGCGGCAGAGACTGTGAGGGAGAACTGGGACAGAGTTCATATGCTCACTTCTACGCACACACACGCTCCACACTCAAGTACACCACTACAGATACACCTCCCCGTTATTCACTGCCTGGGCTGTCCTTCCCACCTCCCTCCACTCCCGGGCAGTGGGTTGATTGGACGCGCTCTGAGAATGCAGCTGCGTCTGCACTTGCTGTGATGGGAGACCCCTCTCCTCCCCCGCCACGTGTTTCTGATGTTGTGATTGTCTGAGTTATGTTCTTTATGTACTGAGGAGTGTTTTTTGTATCTCAATAATGGGCCCTTAGGCCCAGTGTGGAGATGCCTTTTTTTTATCCTCTCCAGCTACATCTTACTCCCCTAATGTTACCTTTCACCTATATCTAAGACAAGGAGCGCTGTAGAAACGGCTGCTCCGTCAGTCTGCCTGTTCCTGTTTGTGTTATATGTTGTTTTGTCTAGTCTTGGATGGGTTGTACTGAAAACATGAATTTCCCTGCAAGGGATTAATAAAGTATTTCTGATCTGATCTGATCTGAATCATGCTGTAATCGAAGCTCAAGGTGGTCCAGCGAAACATTAGTGTGCCTTTTTCTTAGATGGACAGTGTAATTTGGCTGATGGTCCATAGTTAAAACTAACTGTTTTATTCATTTATTTTTCCTTGATTAGGGAAATAATTAAATATAGATTATAAAGGAATAACAGTTTTAAAGTATTCCACTCCCTATCACTCTGTCTTTGAATCATTATATTTTTCTTTTTTATATTAATCAGCTGATGTTATAATATTTGCTAATAGGTCAGTTGCAATCAAGAATATAATATCTGATGACACTTTATATCTGAGCATCCCTACAAATAAAAAAGTTACTTTTAATTTTTAAAAATAGTCTTTTGATGTAAAATAATTAAGATTTTGTTAAATATTATAAATTAAACTTCATAAATAGTGAGAATAGTAAAGTAACTTCTAATATATCCATAAATTGGGTCTCTCGTGATCTTTGAGATGTTCTGTGTGACTGTGATTGATGCAGGATGGGCTTAAAGACAATTGAAAAAAAGATTTACATCATTACCCCAATTGCTAATAAGAGCAACATAAAAAAAAATAAAATAAAATAAAAATAAAAAAAATAAAACAATGAAAAGCTTTAACTTTAACTCATCTTTTATTAAATCATTTGCTGTTAGTATGTGAATTGACTGTTATTTGTTTTTTCATTAAATATGTTTCTAAAACTCCACATTCTGCTACCTGCCACAGAATTAAAAGTAGGACAAATTCTGGTACTAAATTATTAGATAATTAGTAATATATATTATTATATATCTATGGTGATCAATTTTACAGCAAAGTATTGACGTAAGATAATTTTTGGAAACCCCAAAAAACCCAGAATTCATAAAAATGTCTTTTTTAGATAATACAGAAAGAAATAAACAGTTTGCTACATATAGACCCAACATATTATATTTAACTTTGATGAAATGGTCCTTTTTTAATTTCCCTCTGTAATTAATTTTTTCATTTAAAGTTATTTCTGTGCTTTCAGCTCATTTAACTGTCCTCATTGGCTAATACATTAACTGTAGCTTAAACTCAAACAACTATGTAAAATAAGTAAAGTAACCTGTTTAACAACAGATTCCCCGGTGAGGCATGTGAAGGCATCATGCTTGCACCAGCAGGACAGCATCAATGGAAAGACAGTGGCTGGGTTGTGATGGACACAAAATTTTAGTGTAACTTTTGTAAATTTTTGTGTAAAATTTTTGTGTAAACTGGTGTTTATTTGGCATTCTGAAAGACTTTGGTCCAGTGTAAAGTTCCCACAAACACATTTGTATCTGTAAATGAATGCTCACTTTCTTACATTGGACAGTTAAAATAACAAAGGCTGGTTTATCTAAAAAAAAAATCTCAAAATACGAGATTTATGGGTACCAATTAACCTCTTTCTTCATGTTTGTGCTGCTCTAAAAATTACAATAAAATCTGTAAGGCATTTGTGTGATAATTTCACTTTAAAAACCAGAAGCATGCTGTGCCTCATCTCTCCTCACTGATGTGCAAACTGATTGCACCCGCTCACAGCACTCACACAGTCTCCCCCGTCACTTCTAGACAAACCTAAACAATAAGTGACGTGTAAAAAGGAAGTGACAGCACTAAAAGGCCATTTTGAGCCCCCTAGGCGACAATGAGGCAGAGGAAGAAAAGAAGCCTCATGTACTGTAAGTGATACAGACCATGAAATCCATGTGTCTGCCTTTCCTACTTTTGTTCTCTCTTGCAAAGCAGAGAGAAAGCAGATGAGTGCTATTAACAAAGAACATGTGGAAACGAAATTGTGATATCAGCAAACATTGGCTGAATTGATATAAAACAGTGTCATAATCAATTTGGAGATTTATATCCCTTCTTTTTGGATCTAAGGCTTCACTTATTGGAAGCAAGAAAGCTCCAAATGTCTAAATAGGATCTTGTTGTATACAAAAACATTAAAACCCCTGGAGGTAGAGATAACATGGTGAAACACTGAAGTGAAAATGGAGCAGGACATGAGTTTCCTGCTGTCAAATGTCAAAACAGACAACACGTAAACAGAAACTCTGCAGCTGATCAATCACAGGACGACCTATGTGCACACTGGGCTGAACATCTCTCCTCAAAAAAGAAAGAAAAAATCTGATTTAACGTTTCTGTCAGCTGCCTCAAAACCAAGGACACACTAATGAGAATTTTATAGTAGCAAGTGTAGATGTCACAGAAAAAAGAAGACACTTCTTTGACAGAGTTATAGCTGGAAAGGAGAACAGAATCAACTTGAATGACATCTGGACATCCAGTCAGCATTTATCAGTCACTGCATGTCAGGCTGAGCCAGCTGAACTCTGCCACCTGTCAGTTCCTGTCGTACAACTTGGTTTAACATGACATCCATTATATAGCTGCATTTGTCCCTGAAAATCACTCAGTTGAGGTTGGAAAAGAAACATGACAATTAATAAACTTTACAAGTAAAATAACCAGTACTTAGACACTGTAAGCTGGACATATTAATGTAGGGAAGTGTGGGATAATACATCTGCACTGGTGCAGTAAAACAAACACTAATGATATAAACACTGCTGTGTATGTGTAAATTTGTTGCATAATTTTGTTCACATCTGAGGATTTTATGTAATGAAACAACTCAAATTAAAGTAAAATTAAAAGAAGAAAATGCATAAGTTAAGAAAAATACAGTAAGAAGTAATGTATGCATATGTATGTACTGGGTTAAAAAAAATCTAAAACTATAATAAACATCATTAAACTAAATGAATTATCTTAAAATGAAAAGTATATAGCATCATAACAAAGTTGCAAAAACAGCCCGGATCACCAAATTTCACAGATCAGACACGAAGAACACTAAAAAGCCCAACAAAAAGTGGCTGAAATGAAGCCAGAACATCAGGAGAACAAGACAGCATGGTAGGAGATCGATCACCACTGGGGTATCTGGAAGATTTCTCCAAAATGTGGACATTGGTTAGTGGAGACCGAAATGGAATGAAAAAACAAAGCAGGTTTTTCACTGGCAGGAACTGGTACAGGAACATATACTAGAAGCACTTAACTCCATGCCATTGTAATTTTTTATTTATTTATTTATGTTTTTCTTAGCCAATGATTGTGGGCATGACCAGGATGAAAACAGCACTGCTCCTCCTCGATCCGAGGTTCGACTACCCAACGGACCCTCCTCTCCAAGACCCCTGAGTTGGCCTTACCAGGAAGGCTGAGGAGTGTGATCCCCCTGTAGTTGGAGCACACCCTTTTTATCCCCCCTTATCTCCCTTTATAAAGAGGCGGACCACCACCCCGCTCTGCTCTGCTTCCTCATCGGAAGACGTTTTGGTGGGATTGAGAAGGTCTTCGAAGTATTCCCTCCACCGACCCACAACGTCCCGAGTCGAGGTCAGCAGCCCCCATCCCTACTGTACACAGTGTTGACGGAGCACTGCTTCCCCCTCCTGAGCTGCCGGATGGTAGACCAGAATCTTCTCGAAATGGTCCAGAAGTCATTCTCCATGGCCAATCCTAACTCCTCCCATGCCCAAGTTTTTGCTTTTTGCTTTGGCCGGAAAAAGTGTTTGACCGTGTCCCCCGGGATGCTCTGTGCGGGGTATTGCGGTAGTATGGAGTGTAGGACCCACTTGTACGAGCTGTCCGGTCCCTGTATGACTGGTGCCAGAGCTTGGTCCGCATTGCCGGTAGTAAATCAAATTTGTTTCCAGTAAGGGTTGGACTCCGCCAAGGCCCTTTGTCACCGATTCTGTTCATAACTTTTATGACAGAATTTTTAGGTGCAGCCGAGGTGTTTAGGGGATCCGCTTTGGTGGCCTCAGGATTGGATCTCTGCTTTTTGATGATATGGATCTGTTGGCTTCATCGGGCCATGATTTTCAGCTCTTGCTGGAGTGATTCGCAGCCAAGTGTGAAGCAGCTGGCAGAATCAGCACCTTCAAATCCGAGACCATGGTCCTCAGCCAGAAAAGGGTGGAGTGCTTACTTTGGGACGGGAATGAGGTCCTGCTTTGTTCACAAGTGAGGGAAGGATGGACCGGGAGATCGTCAGGCTGATTGGTGTGGTGTCTGCAGTCATGCAGACTCTGCACCAGTCTGTCGTGGTGAAGAAGGAGCTGAGCCAAAAGGCAAATCTCTTGATTTACTGTTCGATCTACGTTCCCACCTTCACCTTTGGTCATGAGCTGTGGGTAATGACTGAAAGAATGACATCTTGAATACAAGCGGCAAAAATTAGTTTTTTCCGCAGTGTGCCGGGCTTTCCCTTAGAGATAGGGTGAGAAGTTCGGTGATCCAGGAATCCTCTGCATCGAGAGAAAACAGATGAGGTGGCTCAGGCATCTGATCAGGATGCCTCCTGGACGCCTCCCAGGTGAGGTGTTCCGGGCATGTCCCACTGGGAAAAGGCCCTGGGGAAGACCCAGAACATACTGGAACGACCACATCTCTGGCTCGCCTGGGAATGCCTCAAGATCCCCCCAGACGAGCTGGTTAATGTGGCCCGGGAGAGGGAAATATGGGTTTCCCTGCTCAGGCAGCTGCCCCCGCAAGCCAACTCCCGATAAGCGGCAAAAAATGGATAGATGTTATGGCAAAACTATCCATATCTCCCCAATGCAAAGAGTTCTTTTAAAAAAACCAGCTTTTTTTGCTAACAGAAAGACAACCGAATACATAATCTCTGCCTTGGCTGAGCTAAAAACGCATAATACAAGTTAGTGGCTGGATAGCTTAGTTGATAAGGCATCTGACTCCCATATGGGAGACTTGACTTAGGATTGGCTTTTCTCAGCCAAACCAGCTACTCCCAGTGGCAGGGTAATACTCCCACCCCCCACTGAACAATACTGGAAAGGAATATGGGAGAAGAAAGCATTACATACAGAGGCACAGAAAGGCGTCTCTCTCATGTCTTTTTCCTGGTTATGAACTTTGAATTGGAAACGCCTCCCTAGGTGGTGGAGAATGAGAGAGCCAGGATCCTTTGGGACTTTCAATTAGAGACAGATAAAATGGTAATGGGCAACCAACTGGACATCATGACCATCATTGTGATCAATGTTACTAATAAGAATAATGACAATATCAGAAAAAAGGAACACAAGAAACTCGAGAAATACCAAGGGCTCAAGGAAGAGCTGGAGAAAGCCTGGAAGGTGAAGGCAACAGTAGTACCCTGATCATCAAGGTACTGGGGGGCCATGTCCCCCACACTGGAGAAGTTACAACTGCTCACTTGGGGCTGAAATGAGTTCATCAAAAAGTAATCTGATCAAAAAGGATAAAAAAGCAGGAGGAAGATGAAAATTCAGCTCATCAGTTGACCCGAACCAGAACATAAATCCTTTCCTTTTTGTCGGCTCGTTTACTACAAATAAATTATATTGTTGAAACAACAATAAAACATTTTCAATCTTGAGATTTCTGTGTTTAATCTGGTGTTTAAACCTAATATGATTTTTACAAGAAGCTGTCCAGTATGAGCATCGGGAGAGGCAGCAAGAGGCAACAAGATATACAACCCATTGCTCTACGACACGCTTATCATTTTATCATTATCATTTCCTCTCTGTGGTTAAATGGATGGTTCGTTTGCTTTCACACTGTGAATGAACCACACCAGGGTTCACTCACAGGTGAAACCTGGTTTTCAAGCTGACCAGAGTTCACATCTTTGGTGTACTCCAGAGTGCACATGAGCATTCGCATCACTCCAAATGAACCGTATCAGTAGAGGTGGACTATGGTTCATTTAAGCAGACCAAACAGCACCAATGTGAATGCACTCTTAGAGTGAGATATAGGTCAGTGAGGGAACCTCTGAATTTGGGATAATAATACTGCTACTTTAGTGAGCTCATAGTTTATTAGACAACATTATGCATGATGAACCTTAGGTCTTTTAGCCTGAACCTTTGGTGAACCATAACTGTAATTATGTGTTATGTCTAACACTTGCCACAGGATACATCATGCATTAACTAACTCAAAACATCTATTTAACACATGAGTAGCATAATCTATTAAAGATGCTATAAAGATGTCTGACCCCTAAATCAGGGCCCTACAACCTTTATGATCTAAAGAGCCATTTTTCTCTCAGCCCAGCTAAATAAAACTTGTTTGGAGCCGCAAATGTTACGAGACTTTTAAGAAAAAGACAACTTAGGAAATAATAGAAAATAGGAAAATTTAGGCTTTAAAATAAAGAAAAATAGACTGACTTTATTCTATGGGATGTAGATATTTGTGGAAAATTTGTGTATTAAAACAAAATAAAAAAAACAAACAAACAAAAAAAAAAAACATAAAACAAAAAATATATATATTCTAAAAATTTCACTGGTACTTTTTGTTCATGTTGTGGAAATTCAATGCAATTATTATATAAAAAATATGAAACTGCTAAAAACTTGCATCTGTTATTTTATCTGTATTCTTTAGCATTTCAGTCATGTATTAAGAGCCATTGTTGAAGGTCCAGAGAGCCACTGGCGGCTCTGGAGTCACAGGTTGCAGACCCTTGCCCTTGATCAATAAAATGGGTAAAAAGCCAAAGAGGGTGAATACTTTTTGCAATACTTCTTTATGTTAGCTTTTTTCCTGATAAACGTCAATCTTGCTTTGTCAAAGAAACACAAGATACTTTTATTCATTTGTTTTCTTGTTACTTTTTAAGTCATTTTTAAAAGAAATATTATTTCTTTAAGTCTACTATTATCTCTATTAGTCTACTGCCGTGGTTCTCAAACTTTGGGAAAATATAGCAGACAAACTAATGTTTTGACAACTTGGGCTCTTGGAAACATTCTGGTCCACACCCCAGACCACTTGGTGGTAGTAATGCACCAATTTGTTTTGCCAACCACCAAAAAGAAGAAGAACTGCAGAACACAGATCAGGGTTTACTGAATGCCTCAAAGGGAGAAAAGAAAGAGAGAGACATGGAGAAAAGGTAACTGGGATGAAAGAGGGCAGATATCTTGCTCTTGGTTTAACAGTAAATGTGTTTTTATTACATCTCCCTCACGTCTGTGATGTTATGAGTAAGGGGGGCACAGTAAAAAAAGTTTGAGAACCACTGATCTACTGAATGGTTAAACCTCCATATTTGAGTCATTTGCATGATTCAGGGACGTTCTGTTCTCTTCCTTTGACTGAGGGGTTTTCTCCTGAGTCATAAATCTAAGTGGAATTCAGGCCACATTTGTTTGCCTCTCTTTATTTTTATCCTCCAAACAGCCTCGTTCTTGCACTTGTCAGTGTTTTCAGTCATTTTGTTGTTCAGCTATCCCACTGTCTTTATGTGCCCAAGAGTATAGATACACAGTCTAGCATCTAGCATCCATCATATAAGTCTTTTTTTAAACATTTCTTATTACATATAAGACATAGTATTCCTAACTATATAAGTTACAACAGCATGTTTAATTTCTTATAGCATATGCGTGTGTGCACATTCATCAGCTGAGGCTGTTGTCATGAGATGATACCAGTTCCCCCGGGCACTGTCACTGACCTTGTGCTTCTCAATGAGCTGCTTACTCATATTCAAATAGAGCTGAACCTCCCAGCAGTGAACTCGTCATGACTCCTCCTTCATATGTCGCAAAACCTCAGTACACTTCCAACCTGTGGCTGGATGCTGTTGTCTTTATCTTCCCATATCTGTAATCTAATTTGACTTTAAGTGACAAGTTATTTTAGATTATAACTGTAAACTCAGTACCTGTACTTGTTACCACAGCTTTCATCTCTTCCTTGACTTGGTTTTATTATGTACTATAACAGGAAACCTGCATAATGCACTCACATTTATGTAGAATCATTTTACTCGAGTACAATGGTGCTTAACTGATTGTTTTAATGTCCTTAATGGAAAGTTTTTAAAGAATTTGTAGTTTAAATGTCACTGCAAAAGATTAAGATAACTACTTTAATCTAATATCCAGTCAGTAAGTGCAACCGACAACAGATTGCATTCAACTGCAAACAGATTCGATAAATAAGGGGAAATCAAACATGTATAAGACTTCCTCTTGCAGAAAAACCTCCTTCAGTCTAATCAGACTAGCTGTCAGAGTCACTACTCAACTGAAACAGCTCTGCTCTGTAACAAAAGCCTTTGAAGCAGCTCCACGGCAGCTCAGCCATCAGTTCTTATCTTGGCAGACCTATCAGCTGCTTCTGACACAATAATACCATGGCACTCTGCTGTACTATCTAAAAGGGGGATCACTTCCACCATCACGACCACCCAAATCAATTTGAAATGATTAATGCTGCCTATGGAGGAATTTTTAGGTCTACAGCCAACCATCTAAACTCTGTCATACAGCCTTATCGTCCTTTTTGACCGGCGGGTGCTCCCATCCCTACACACAAGGCAGTCCAGACATACACCAAACCAGCCACTGGTGGTTATGCACATGTAAAACATCACTGAAAGTCCATTTCTTTTGTATTATCAGTGTAGCGTACAGTTGGCGTATTTGGATTGTGTCAACATGTTACACAGAACAATATTTTTCCCTTTAAATATTTTCCGTAAATCCATACAATCTTCCAGTTTCCCTGTTTTCATGAAGTACATACTACCACCCACTTCTGTAGTGGCGAGCCCTGTCTTCATGTACAGATGTAGATTATTTGTTCTCAATAACAGCTGAGCATTATCACTAGCAATGGTAAAAGAGCCAAAATTAAGACTATTAAGCACCCTGCAGTGTACACTGCGTTACGTACAGTGTTACATAGGCTGTATCCCCCCTAAGGGCACTATCTGATCCAACCATTAATAAGCCTGCACTGGTAATTAAGTGGCCAGTGGTGAAAAGTAGGGAGGAGACAACTCATTCTACTTTGGCTGTATCATGTATCGTGTATCTGTTTATCAATAAATGATCTGTTGTCTCTATTAGCATTTGATAGGCTAACAACTAGCATTTCTATGGGTCTATGGTAACTGGATTGAACACTCGAATAGGCTTTAGTAAGGAGAGGCTGGCAACTATCATGCTGAAGCTGACAACCTTGTTCCTAACATAACAGGTGATATTCAGTTTGTTTTATTTTACCTTTATTTTACCAGGAAAGTCCCATAGAGATTACAAAATCTCTTTTTCAAGGGAGCCCTGGCCAAGACAGCAGCAGTCCAAATTCCATTACCAACAGTAATCATTGAAACAACCAATCAAAAAACAAACATACAGTATAAAACAGATAAAATATAAATCTAAGAGGGGAATAGAATACAGAAATCTTAGTTAGCTGGACAAGCAGTTGCAGACACCTAATGAGGCAGCTTCCCAGCACTTTAAGACATTTTTACAAAAGTATTATCTGTTCTCCTTGCTGCTTGATGGCTGCTTTATCCAGGAGAGCAGAGAGCTGCCTCCCCAGCCTGCCTGCTGTAAGTTCCTTTCATTTTCTCTCCTCAGTTTTTCCTTTCTATACTGCCACTGGTAAATAAAGAGACCAACAGCATGAATAAGACTGCTTGATGACATTACTTTTTCTGTTTGACATTTAGCAAATTATTACTGCAAGTGTTAATTATGTAGCCTAACGTAAACATACACTGCTGTGACTGTCTGTATTAATTACAGTCGTCCGGGGGCATAGGTCATGCCATCTAATTTATTTACTTTCTTACTACTTCTTTAGCCCTATACAGTTCCTTCGGGTGCATTTCAAATAAAAGTCCTCCTGTAGCAAAAATAGTATTAAACATTACACACACAATACTAATATATTGTATAATGTACGGCCCTCATTTAGCGTCACTGCTAAATTAGATGGTCAGCCAACTGTTAAGTCCTCCAATAATTGAACAAGGCTGGCCTTTGTTCTTCTTCCTATTTTATTTTATTAATTTATTTTATGAAAGTTTTCTCTCAGCCAGCTAAATAAAACTCCCCTAGAGCCACAAATGTTACGAGACTTTTCAAAAAGGCATCTTAATATATATTTTTAATGAAGAGCCACCATATGATATTTATTTTTGAAGAACCACATTTTTATTTCCATTTTAAGTTTTAAAATAAAGAAAAACATAAAACCTTTATAAAAAAAAGGATAGACAGACTTTCTTCTAAGGGATGTAGATATTTGTGGAAAATTATGTAAAGTAAAAAAAAAAAAATCCCTGGTTTCCAACCTAAAGACAAGAAAGTTAGATTTAAAAAAATATTTTAGCTACGTATTTAGAGGCATTGCGGAAGGTCCAGAGAGACACTTGCTGCTCCAGAGTCGCAGGCTGGAGACCCCTGATGTAGTGTTTGTAAACTAAAATACTGCATTTCCTTAATATAGCCATAAGCCTTATTTTAAAGGAAAGAGACAATTTGCGCGTAACAATGCGTTTAATCACGATTAATCGCAACATGTCACGTGATTAATTGTGATTACAAATTTTAATCATTGCCCAGCACTAATATATATGTGCATGTGTATGTGTGTGTGTGTGTTTCCCCTAGGTTCTGGAGACATGGCCTGGTGCTTGTTGCAATTTTGCGACTTTGGCGTTTAGAGGATGATAAAAACTGAAATAAAATGAACTAGTTCAGTATTAAAATGAACTATGAACATGAACTATCCCTTTATAAACCGAATGTATATAATATCTGTTCATACTTTATAGTATAAGTAGATAGTTTATACTATCTGACGGTAAGCCAGTGCAGGATCATCCAGCAGCAGCTTTGTACGTTTCCTTTTCAGCCTGGTCATGAAACAGAGGTGATCATGTACTGCTCTGAATGCAGCTGGGAGCTGTTGCTGCATGAGGACCAATCCTATTCTGAGTGCTTCTGGACAGGGAAGGCGTCTGCGCAAGACAAGAGTAAACTGTGTTCATTTACATCAGTAGTAGGTAAATGGTACGCCCTGGGTAAATGGTTCTGTGAACTCCCTCTGATACTGCCATTACCTTATTCTAAACCCATACCTTTAACATTGACACAAAAGATTACGAGATCCTAAAATGACTAATAGTAAAGAATCAAAACAACTTCCTGCTAAATGGTGTCACTTTACTAGCTTTTATTTCATTCCCAACACCTCCTCTGAAATAAAACACTTACAATTTAATACTTATTTCCACTGAGCTATAACAGGCAGAGGTCACAGAATATCTATTCCATATGATTCCCTCTTCATGCTCATGTGGGCTCAAAATCCCCACAGAGTTTTACTAAAGTCCACCACCTCACTTTCACTTATGCAGTAGAAATATGAAATCACTGCTCTCCGGCTGGGTGGTGCTCATCAGGCAGGATAGAGCAGATATTCCCTCATCTCTGCTGAACTAACAGTCATCAATGGTACATTATGATACATCTCAAAGGGTTTTTAAGCTGGCTGACTTCAAAGAGACAGTTCTTTAGAGAGAGAAGCTTTGATGTAAAGAGCGTGACAGCATTATGAAGCATGGAGCACTGCTTTACAGGAGGCGGCTGTGCATATCATGGCATCTATGGACGAAGTCAAATTGAATAGATAATGTCTTTTTGTTAGCTGTTCAAAGTATAGTTAGCACATAATTAAAATATCTGGATTTTGATGCTCTCCTCACTGTTAGCTGCAAAAGAGAGTGCATTTTACAGATAAGCGCCATAGGCCAGGAAAACAGTTGGAACTGAAGTCGATCTTGCGCCCAAGATGTGTGAAGAAAGTTCAGGGGGAAAGCTAAATATAAAATGACTGAGAGCTGTTTCTTTTCACAGTTTTACACTACAGGTCCACCTCCTCTCACAGCATGAGCTGGCGCTTGCCAAGGGCTTCAGTGTGTGATCCCAGAGTCAAGCTAATCTAAATCCACAAAGTTCAGCGCAGTCTGTTTATTCGTCCCCTCCTCTCTGTTTGACAGAATAAGTCTGCCCCTCCAGCATCAATGCTTGCTTGAATTTGCCTCCATGTTAACATGGAGGGGGTAGAGCCTTTTGAGATAAGGACCATGCCACCTATTCTTGCCAGTGAGCTCTGCCAAAAACTGAACTGAATTCATTAAATTTGCTGGATTTTTCCAATATTATGTGGATGAGACTTTAAAGCTAGATACACAACATCCAAGGAGAATATCACCCTTTTACTCACTTTTACCCCTCAGTAATATTCTTTGTCAGTCAAAGCAACAACATAGCGGCCAACTTTTCAATAATCCTTGAGTGTGATTTGGAGGAACCAACCCAACTTTTGTTGCATACACGGCAGCAGGACATAAGACTCATATTGACTCGTTTTGTGCAGGTTTAATCATAAAATATAGCACCCATAAGTAAAAAAAAATGTAAAAAAAAAAAAAAAAAGGCAAACAAATAGGTCTTCAAAGTACCAACAGAAACTTCAAAATAAAACAAAACGTACAAAAATGAATACAGCATGTGGAAAATAAAATAAGGTTATCGTAACCTGCTTATAGCAGAACATACAATAGAATAAAAGTTAATGTTAGTGTTACTGAGATCATTCTGTTTGAACCAGCTGCAGATGATTGATTGTAAATGAAGAGCTTCAGCCTCATCTGGACGTGATGATGGACCTGCTGCTGGGTCTGAACCTGAGGATCACGTGGTTCATGATGTTAATCTTTGCCAATACTGACGTTACCATGTTAAAGTGGTGCTGAAAGGTTCAGTATATATGATTGTTATGCAATAAGCCATTTGCTAAGATGCACCAAAAAACATGTCTTCTTTTGTATTGTACCTCCTGTCTTACTGTAAATATATGCTGCGTATCTTAGAAGATGCAGGCTGGACAGCTTTCTGATTCATCCATCCATCCATCCATCCATCCATCCATCCATCCATTTTCTATACCACTTAGTTCAATTCAGGGTTGAGAGGAAGCTGGAGCCTATCCCAGCAACTAGCAGGCGAGAGGCAGGTACACCTGGACAGGTGGCCAGTCCATCGCAGGGCCACTTTCTGATTCATGTCACTCCCTTAATTTTTAATGCACCGAATGAATTAATTCAGTAATAATTATAAAGCATTCCTTTCCTTTTTTTTTCCAGGTTAGATATTTTATAAGGTATTAAATCTGACTCAGATGCATTAAATGTAGGTGATATAATAACCAGACGCTGACTTACTGATCAGACACCTTAAAGTTGGAAATGATTCTGTTTTGTTTAGTTAATTTAAAAAATTATGGTAGATCATTTGTTATCAACATTTCAGGCTTCAGTGTCTGGTACATTCGGTTTTTCAGGTAACACAACGTCAGGAGCATCTTCACAATCCAGTTACAAGTAATCCATTGACACCAAACATGTCATGATTGATCAGTGGGAAAGGACTAAAATATCAAAACAAGCTGGAACTGGTTTTTATCACGAGGCGGTAACAACTTCGATGAATTTCTGATAGCAATCAATCTGTTGTCCCTAAATGAATCCTAACATGTTACCTAGACAACTGCTGAAGATACCAGCTCAAACTCTGTTTGAGTTCAGGTGCTGCTCACCTCTCTTCTCTAAGAAATTAATAAGAAGTTGCCCCTCACTTCATTTTCTTATCCTATTTTTTTGTTTTTTCTCTCCCTTTTCTGGCATCCAGACTTCACTTTCTTTGGGAAATACGTGACTTTCTCCTCTGGCTGTCTGGCTGCATTCTGTGTGTAAATTTGGTAAAACCGACTGACAGTGTGGACTGAACCATTTGGCACAATTTTAGAGGGGTGATAGGGCCTCTAAAAACATCCGTTATTCATTTTATATATATATATATATATATATATATTAGTGCTGGGCAACGATTAAAATTTTTAATCGTGATTAATCTCATGACATGCTGCAATTAATCGCATTGTTAGGCGCAAAATGTCTCTTTCCTTTAAAAGAAGGCCTACGGCTATATAAAGAAAATAGAGTAAGTTTTGGTTTACAAACACTACATCAGGGGTCTCCAACCTGCGACTCTGGAGCAGCAAGTGTCTCTCTGGACCTTCCACATTGCCTCTAAATATGTGGCTAAAATATTTTTTTTTCATGTCATTTTTCTTGTCATTAAGTTGGAAATCAGGGACTTTTTTTTTACTTTACATAATTTTCCACAAATATCTACATCCCTTAGAAGAAAGTCTGTTTATCCTCTTTTTATAAAGGTTTATGTTTTTCTTTATTTTGAAACCTAAAAATGGAAATAAAATGTGGTTCTTCAAAAATAACAAATATCCTATGGTGACCTTTTTTATATCAAGTTGCCTTTTTGAAAAGCCTCGTAACATGTATATATGTATATGTATATATATATATATATATATATATATATATATATATATATATATATATATATATATAATAGATATAATATGATATATAATATATAGTTTACAATGTCAGTTTACAACTGTTAATGGAACCAATAAGCTGATAACAGTAGATAGCTGTTACTTATCAGCATAAACCAGAATTCTTTTGACAAACAGCTCACACCCACTCTATCTCACTCACAGACACCATGAGTGTAATAAATGGCTGGATTCACACAAGATCCAGTTACTATTTCCAAAATAAGTATTGGGACTGCATATGCTGTGTTCCAATCAAATCAGGAACGTCTTCTGTAATAATAAATATTTACACCCCTTAGCAGAACACTGTCACTTGATCTAAACCGCCTGGAGTAAAAGTGGGGACAACATTCCCAAGTTAAAGGTTTGAGGGCGTATGTGGAATCTGTCTGACCTCCATCAAACCCTCCTCGATGTGGCCCCGATATGTTTACTGATACAGTAACAGTACAGAAATGTTTCAGGGCCGAATGTGCTGACTCGCTGAAGTATTTCTTTCGGCATCCCTGCGTTTCAGCCAGCTGCATCTCCTTATTTTAATCTGTGGTCAAGTCTCCTAAAAATACCACCCCAACCCCTCCCCCACCTCTCTCTCTCTCTCTCTCTCTCTCCCTGTCTGGTTTTCTCACTAGTTTGCTTTCATACAGAGGAAGCCCTTGTCTTTAGGGACCATAACAGCAAAAAGGGAGTTACCAAAGAATTATATTGAAAAGCAAGTGTTACCCACAGCTGTAAATACATTGGTCTCGGACCAGGACAAGAAAATACAGCAGATTCAGCTGCTTCTTTTCAAAGTAGGCTGCTGTTTTTGGACTAATTCAAGTAGGGGGTGAGTCATTTATATGCTTCAGTCTATAAAAATTACCCATAATAATAATGTTTTGAATGTCTAAATAAACTTTCTGTTGCTGTGAGTAGTTTAGTTCTTATTGCTGAGTACCACTGATCACATTATAGCTGCCTTGTTTTCATCTTTTACTGTGGTGACACACCTCTGCCATGTGAGATTAAAAAAAGAGAGAGTGGCTGAAAAAGTTCAATTCAAATTATTATTATTTTTTTTTTAGACTTTAAATTTCCTCCTGTCCAAGAGGGACATCTGCAGATGCCGAGGTGAAGCCTGAGGCTAAGAGGTAGGCAAAAAACAGGTCCGTCTATCTCACCGAGTGGCTCATCCTAAACACACAATTTGTCGTTAGAGGTTTGCAAAGTAAATCATGTGGAAATATTGTAGTCATCCAGGAAGTGCGATTTGAATTATGGGTATTTCTCAGCAGAAAGAATAGTATCCGTTCTCTTATTTAGCTCATTGCAAGAAACAGAATAAAAGTAAAATGTGGAGTTACTTCAGTTGTGTAAAAGCAGAGAGACAGCTCTTCCTTCCAGCTGTTTCCCATTTAAAACTGACCTCTGCTGAGTCCCACCCTCGCGTCATGTCATGGCTTTAAGTGAGCTGCTTCCTGGATGACGTCTTGTTCTGACATTCTGGGTGGGGTCGCTTGGACTTGTTATTTTACTTGTGTTTTATATCAGTTACATCTGATGTGCAGAATTTCACAGAGCTCTGAACTAATAGCTGCTCGTATTTAATAATTTGATGTTAACATAGAGAAAAGCTACAAGGAGGAGTACTGATGCTCAGGAAGGTTAAAAAGGACAGAAACACTGGAGTCTCTGATCTGAGCTGCAAGCCTCACCATTAACTACCTCCCTGAAGGAGATCTTGCCAGAAACGTTTATTTATATAGCTCATTTCATACATAAAAACACTTCAGTGTGCTTTACATAAAAGAAAGAAGATATGAAGAGAAATACAAAATAATAGCACATAATTAAAGTGTGTGCAGAATCATGATAAAATCGTTTAAAATAACAAAATTAAAATTATTGAAAGCCAGCAACAGTCTAGGAGAGTTAAAAGATACGGTGCAGGTTTCATGCATAGGTGTATGAGAAAAAGAAAGAAAAGTGTTTAACATGGATTTAAGTGTCATTTAGTGACTTTAATCTCCACTTGTTTGCAGCATAACAGCTAAATGCTGCTTCTCCATGTTTGGTCTGGACAGACCAACGCTTCTGCAGCTGCATGAGTTTAGCCACAAGATGCAACAACACCTCTCTTTGTCTTTGTAGCAGCTCAACACGAGGAAGAATTCACCCACCTGCTACTCGGGTACACCTGTTTAATTGCTATCTAATTAACCAAACACATGGCAGCAAAGTTCATCATCCAGTTCAAACAAATTAACATTAGTCCGATTTACAAAAAATGTGTTTTTACACACCAATTCATAAAAAAAGCCTAGCCAAGGAAACTTGTTTTTGATTTTATCCCGAGCATGTGGGATCCTAACCAACCAAATTAAGGGGATTTACAAACCTTTCACTGAATGATCACTACAAATTCTAACATGCTTTGACTCAGCTCTTTTTAATCCCCCAAGCCACTATTATTGACTTTTTTTTTTTTTTTTTTGTAAAATCCTTGTCTCGCTTTACCTTTTTATGATTTCACAAGGAACCCTGAAATAACTTTAATCAGTTTCAAAATTTGAACAATTAATAATACCAAACACAAGGCAAGCGTGAGGCATGTCCAGCAGCCACCACACAGGCTCTGGTCTACAGCGAGCCAGGCTGCCACAACAAAAAAGTTAATCATATGAAACCAAATCATATCCGTAGCAGTATGGGAAACATGAAATATAGATAGAAACAAAAAAATTAAACCATCTATACCAGGGATCACAAACTCCGGACCTCTTGAGCCAGTGTCCTGCAGGTTTTCACTGCATCCCTGCTGCAACACACCTGGTTCAAATGAAATAGTCAATAGTCAAGGTCTACACCAGCCTCTTAACGACCCATTATTTGAGTCAGGTGTGCTGCAGTATGGAGGTATTGAAAACCTGCAGGACACTGGCTCAAGAGGTCCGGAGTTGGTGATCCCTGATCTATACTATGTTTGACATTCATTTTATTTATGTCAACTTCATTCAGTTTGTCAATATGCATCAGTTTTTGCATTTCTGGTCTTTGTAATGTTCCTTTACCTGTTCTGGCACTAAGGATAAAAGTGACGAAGCATTTCAGGTGTTCTTTTGTCGAATTCGTCCTGCAGATACATCACAAGTTGTAAAACAGTTCAGGGTCACCACATATTTTAAATATTCTCCAACAGGCCAGTCCAGCACATGTACCTTATTTTTCCTCAGCCATTTCTTTGTACTGTGTGCAGAAAGTGGTTTTGGATTGTTTTGTAGGAAAATGAACAAGCATCTCAGGAAAAGCCATATTCTTAAGTGCAACATATGTAGCTTCAAAGCAGGAGTCACCAACTCCAGTCAATGAGTCAACTTTCTTGAAGGTTTTATATATTTCCCTGCTGAAACACACCTGTCTCAAACCAACAGGTCATTAACTTGACAACAAGTTGTTGGACCATCTCATTTGAATCAGGTATGTTTTGTCAGGGAAACATCTAAAAACCTGCAGAACTGTAGTACTTGGTAGTCCATGCTCTAGAGCCTCAGTAAACTTTTCTGCAGGAATACTACTATCGTAGAAGTTCATGGGTGCATTTATACCTAATAGTTTGCTAGACTTTGTGCCATTAGGGGCTCAGTTCAATTTGGGTTTGCAGGTTTCGGCTGAGTTTGCTTTTATACTGCTGTTGGTCAAACAGACTGCAGCCACACAAGAAAACCAAGCTCATCTATTGGTTAATGTTTCCACCACAAAAGAGCAACTAAAGGAGTGGTAATGGTCTTGGGTTGCCCATGAGCTTCTACCCCGGCTATCGTTCTACACGCATGTCCGCTTTGTTTGTGTTTTACCTTCAGTGCCATGTGTTATAGTCCACTTCCTGTATGTGGTTCATCTGAAGCTGAGACTTATGATTGTTTGCAAACCAGAGTTTGCTTCTTTGATACATATTAGTTTGTTTGTTTCACACCTCACTAAACAAACTGAACTTTTCAAGCAAATGAACTAGAATTAGAATCAGAAAGGCTGCTGTTGTATTGTTGGTTGTATGTTAAGTTGTGATGGACTAACAGTGCGTTCCAGTTGTCTCAGAATTCCAAGCGGTCGAGAATATGTGACGTTACCAGGTAGCTGGTGTTCCGGTTACGACATCTTTAACCAATTGTTGAAATGTGCATCATGAGAACAGCAGCCATTTTGGTTAAAAAGATTAATTAACCACACATATTGACCAGATTTTTTGCGAACAAACCCGCCGTACCAAACGTAATTATCGATAACAACTCTGTGCTGTTTACAGTAGAAACTTAAGAGACACAAAATGTATTCTAAAGGATTTTTAAAAAGACCACAATGGACTACAAATGGTCCTGGGTGCAGCCATCTTTAATCTGGTATCTTGGAGGGTTAGGGTTAGGGGGTGAAGTAAGTTAGAGTAAATCCAAGAGTCACCACGATTCTTTTTTCTCCTTGTAATCTGTTTCTTTCACTGGCACAGCATTTTCTGATTTGCTCATGTAATAAGTAACTTTCTGTGTTACTGAAGAGCAACTCTGGTAGCTCTTCAGCTAGAACTAGGAGAGTTTTTGTCTCAAGTTAAAGGGTCCCATTGCTTTTCAAGTTGTTAAAACCACCATGTCCTGACATGAGTGATGGAGCTTACTGAGCAACGACATCCTTGTCTCTGTGCAGCCACACCAATCTGAGACACCTTTTCCCTGTCGTTCTCAAACCAGAGCAGTCTGTCAGCTTTAGTCACTGTAAATGGCGGCAACAGACGCTTTGCTCAGTCTGTAGAGGAGCAAAATGTCAGAACACTGCAGGCTGTTTGTTTTGATCTTTTGAACGACTGCATCAGCTCTGTCAGCGCCGACAGACAGTTCAAGTGTGTAATGTGTTTGTTTATGTCCTAACATGTTTTCTGTCTGCAGCGTAGTGTGTAACAGGACTTCTCCCCCAACACCCTCCTCCTCCCAAATACCAACTGTCCATTAATAGCTACATCTAGACTCAGCAGCTCTATTTCAGAGTTTTAGAGTTCTCCACATGCCGAGGCGGTGTGCCTAAGACCTCAGGAAGAGAATTAGTACAGGGACCTTCCACACGGTGTAGATTTACTATCTTTTACTTAACTCATCTGAGTGTGGGGCCCTGTACCCCATAATTTAACACCAGGCATCCATTTAACACAACTGTCAGGAGCAGCAACGATCTAGCAGAATGACTTACAAACTCAGTGTTTGGGTGTTGGAAGCTTAGCCGTGTTTTAAGCACAAGAATCACATCCAGTCATGAAGTCATGAAGTCAATGCAGTGACTTTAATTTCTATATGAGACCATCACTGTAATACTTTCAGTCATTTTCTGTTTTACTTTAGAAGTGGTTGTTCGGTGAGGTTAAAAATATAATTTGTAAACTTTAGGGGAGAAAATTTAAGCTAAAATATATTTGATTGCATTTTGCACAATATCTTTATTATTGTTCGATTTATCTTTACAACATTAGAGGGCAACACACAGTTTACCTCACTGACAAAAGTTTCCAGAAATTTAAATTTGCAGTAAATAGCGAGATAATGATTAACAAACTAGCAAAACAGAACCTGACCTATAAGACAAGAATAGGAATCATGAAGGGCCGAGCTCAACAAAATAACACAAACCTAACCACGGTGCTGGAATATGAAACAAGTAAATTAGGCTAATACTGACCAAACTCAGAACAGCAGCTTTGCAGAAGCAATGAACACAAGAAGAGCAAGATAAACTGAAAAACACGAGAAAGTCTCCATAAAACATAAACACCCCCTCCCCCCGAAGAAATCATGACCATAAACTCTTAGCATGTCAAAAAATAAATAAATAAATAAAAAAATAAAAAAATAATAATAATATTTTACTATTAAGTAGTTCGGCACTTTTTAGCTCTGAACATCACAGTAAGTAATCCCTCCCTAGAAAGGATGAAAGGATGGGATTATTATTATTAATATTATTATTATTATTAAGAAGTTCATTTTTTCATTTTAATACAGGAAACACATTTTAAGTAAGGCCAATATGTTAAAGAACACACCATGAGATTCATGTAGGTGGTTTGCAGAGTGGTGCAATGGTACACTCTACCTCTACACTGCTGTAAACAAAGATGGCTACTGGTTCATGTCTTGGTGGGATCTGTTTGCTCTCCCTATGCCTGCATGGAAAATAACAGAAATCATTGTCTGCTTTCTAAATTGTACTGGACTAGTAGTTTATTCTTTATTATTGTGGATCCCCATTAGCTACGGCTTATTGCTGCTGCTATTCTTACTTGGATCCAAGCCAACACCCATTCACATAAAATTACACTAGTAATGTAAAATATCCAAAATCAATTGCTGGAACACACACACACACACAAACACACACACACACACACACACACACACACACACACACACACACACACACACACACACACACACAAACAAAATTGACTATAAAATTTACATTAGTATACGTTAGTCCTCCAAAACCAACAGTATTATCAAAACTTAATCAACTCACCGTATCGTATCAATTTTATCTTAACCATATTAATAGTAAGTACATAGTGATTTTTCTTAATTATGGGATGCATTTGTAGTCTTTGTGAAATATTTTAATTATCTCCAAAATGTTAAAAGACCCTGGATGGTGCACTGATTTGAAAAAATCAAACCAGTCTATGTCGGATACATTTTCCCATGATGCAGAGGTGGCCTAACGCAGAAGAAAACTAAGTGTCTGCCACCAAGGGGAACTAGCCAACCGCTCCACCAGGGGTTCCAGAAGTACACGTAAAATATCAAGATATCGTGATTTTAAAAAATAAATTAGAAATTTATCATTCAATAATTTAAATTGACATAGTAAAACACACAAAAATGCTATTTTTAAATGGTGGTATGGCAAAAAATATCAGTTAAATCTATTCTTGTTGATTGTTATATGCTGCATGCATAATACGGTGCATATTTTTTCACACCACGGAGCACCATAGAATGTCTGAGGTTCACTAATGTAAGAGGTTGAGGACAAATCAGCCGCAGTTTTAAGATATTTTCTAGTGTAAGACTGAAGGTTAATTAATTAAGCTAGTGAACTTAAATGTTCACTCATATATCACACTAAATAACAAAAAATGTTAATTAATGCTAGACCATTTTCAGAATTCGCTACCCCAGTAAAGTTAAAAACCATATTGGTATTATGTAAGCCAACTACAAATTATTCAAATGAATATGTGTGTTAAATTTACATTGTATGAAATGATCAAACAGTTGAGTACCGATGGTGGTCGGGGTGTCTCCCAAATCAAATTCTGCTCAGGGCCCCATAAAGGCTTGAGCCGTCTGTCTATCTGCCTGCCTGCCTGCCTGCCTGCCTATCATTATTATTTTCATACATCTAAATGACACACAACTTTTCAGTTTTGTTGTGTTTCTTTATATTTATTTAACCACCAGCTACTCTTCTACACTTTCAGCCTGGTGTTACTTCTTTTAGGACAGGAAATATAACACTTGTATTATAAAAGATACATGTTAAAAAAAAAACTGAGCTTTAAACAAGTTAAATGCAGCTATGCCACTGTTTACTCCTGACTTTCTAAACCAGAAACTAGTTAAAAATGTCATAGCATTCTAAAAGAAATAGCTGCTAATAAAGCTGCATAGATGAAAGCAGTGTTCGAATTACTCGGGGGCTTTTAAGGGAGCCTTTTTTTTTTTTTTTTTTACGTGCACCACAACTTCCTCAATCACGTGCACACATATTAGTCCATGACAGCACAGTCAAAAACTAGGTTATTGCAAAAAAATATTCTGCTACTGTACATAGCTGAAACAATCAGAAATATCACATATAGGAACGATAACGTCATTAAAAATCATGCATCTTTGAAGTCATCATTGCATAAGGGTGGCAGAGATATAACAATCACAAAAGTAAGCTAATTAAGTGGCCACCACCTGGGCTCGGTAATGAAGCAGTAGCTGCTGTAGTGAGTCAGTCTCATTGAAACAGAATGGACTGCCTGCATCTTAGTTCAGAAAAACACTCACATAATCATCAAACTCATAAATATACCAATGTTAAAAAAGATTAGGGTCACCTCTTTTTATTAGCCTACCCCCAGTCACTAGCTGCCACTAAACTATTTTATTGGTTTTCCACAGAAACAAACTTGCTGCTGATCCATTCAATAAAACACCACATATAAGCGGTTATGTAAATCCAGTAGAGTATAGATGGCCACAGGAGGACTCAATGCAAAATTGTCTCAAATATTAAAGAGACTTTATAAATGAGTAAACTCACAATGCTGACAAATCAATGCTGTTCTTTTTATTTAAGAAACATCAGGTACCTTATGGAAAATAAAATAAGATGTAACTTGAAAGTGGAGCTTTCCCTTTGTGTCTCAGGTTAGGCTGCTGTAATTCGAACCATGCAAGTTAGTGACGTATGTGTAGTTTGTAGGCGGTGGTTTTAAATGCAGTCAGTGCAGACTAATAGCTTTATAAATTAGCAAAAATTCAAATCACCTCAGTATAAATACATGAATGTTACATGCAGGAAAAACTTACCATAGAAACATTAAAATAAACATGATTTAGAAAACATCTAGCTAACCTGGTAAGTGGAGGCCACATATTCAAAAATAAGCTCATGGTGCTCAAACTTGTCTTTCTGTTTAATGTTAAGCTCTCAGCAAAGACCTCCTTTCAGAATCAGACTTGTTTTCTCTCCCCTGGCTATGTTTCCCAACAGTTTGAACTTTCCTTGACTTCATCTTTCTCATTCAGATGAAGGACTAACATGTAGGAAGCCAGTAAAAAGTAAAAACAGTAAAAGAAAATCTCCCTCTGGTCATAGAAGACAATAGACACAGAAGAATATTTCAGGCACACATTTAAAAACATTTGCACACACCAGTTTGTTGCAAATGAGAATTTTTGACCATGAATCAGGGAATGAGGTATTTTTTTCCAGAGCACACGTCTCTGCTAACCATGATAAAATCAAACAGATGAGGACACAAACACACACACATAGACCCACGATGTGCTCTTATTTTCCAGTGTCAAAGAATGAGTCAGCTGTTATGTGCTCCAACGTGTTTGTTTGTGCGGTCACATATTTCGTTTGTGATTATGCGCACATGTGTGTGTGTCAGGGAACAAACCAAAAGTCAAAAGATGCCTCGTGACAAGATGAAGGAGGCAGCTGATCCCAAAAAGGAGTTCTTTCAAGAAGAGAAAAAATAAAGATTCAATAACTGCTCAGCTGCAGCTAAAAGCCCACACTGATACACCAGCTGTGTACTATTGCATCATCTGCAAGACTTCAGCTCATACACTCGTGTTTATCCAATAATATCCTTTTTTTTTTAGATACTTTTATCATTTTAAATGATGCAGAATAATGTTTTAGATACTATAGCAGGTGACCTTATCACAATCTAAATTTAAATGAAACAAGAATTTTACCTGAAAAGAAACGTAAATAATGATCATTACCTGCTTGTTTTAATGAACATTGGATTTCTCATGTTTAACCTAAAGCTAACCTGCACATTTCTGCTGAAGTTGTGCCTATAAGCAGATAATGTGGACTGTACGGCCCAAATTTAGCTCCATCCCTCACTGGCTATCCCACTGCAAGGCTAAAATATCCATTGGGTGAAAATAATCATGGCACCTCTTGATGTGATTGGTTCAACACTTCTCTGACGATGACTGTGAAATATTGATATGGTATGGTATGGTACTGATAAAGATATGGTGAAGAAGCAGCTCTGCTTTGACTGAAGCAACATTTCTAGCATTCTTTCAGCATTCCACAGTTAAAAAGCAGCATTATAACAAAAATATCTTGGCCCATTTCAGCCCACACTGTGGCCAAAGATATAGAACAGAGAAGATGAGAGGAGAGGAAGAAATGACAGATCAATAACTGAATTGTTTTAGCCATCGTCAAACACCCAGTTTAAACCATTTTAAGACTTATCTATGTTACACATGAATTTGTTTTTACCAGTTCACAGTTTAACAGTTCAGTTAGAAAGAAAATATCTCAATATTCCTCAAAAGAAGGCAGCTGTGCAACACCTAATATCATTTCAAAATGCCTCTTATTGATGTCATGCAAACAGTGAAACTTTGTGAATCTGATGGAACAGAAACTTTGTCAAATTTACCCTCCTGAAGTTCCATAAAGCCAGTCAAATAATCAGTTTATTCTGTGGTTTACTCCTGAAACCCAACCCTCTCTCTAACATATGCTGCTGTGCTAACTCTGGTCACATGAAAAATTAAACATCTTTACATCTGGATTACCAAGTAGAAATATTTGCATCCAGTTCAAAAACATCCATAGAAAGGTAAGTGGATTGTTTTATGTATGGTGCTTGATGTGGTAGTCGGGGGTAGGGTTGTCATGATTATTTAATTTTACAATTAATCGTGGGATTAAACACTACTATTAATTAATCGTAAAGATCCCTTAAAATCATCAGTTTATATAAAATACTATGTATGAACTATATAAGTGGATCAGTGCAACATCTGTACGAAATGAAAGCAAAGTTATACCAATTCTGCGTGTTTTCGCTTTTGTTGCTTTGCTTTTTTATTACACAAGGTTTGCAGAGGCTACCTGAGTGGGACAATCCGGCAGAGGAAGAGTTTTTCCCTCCAAACAAACAGATTAAGACATGCTTGTCGGATTTTTCCATTATTATTTTGTTTTGGGGTTAAAGAAAAGAAACGACCAAGGTGTCGTTGTGGAGGACGGCTCACCAGCCTGTAAAGCATGATCAAATAAAAGGTTGCAGAGAAAGGAAAAAAGAAACTACACATATTTTACTTTGTTGTTATATAAGTTAGCTTTCTTTTTGGATGAAAGATTGAAATAAACAAAACTAATAGACATGGGAGTTTTCAGGTAATTTTACACATTATAGTGCTGGGAAATTTATTTACGCATCATAATCCTAATAATCGTAAATTCTTAGACAATAATCGCACCAAGGAACTTAGTAATCATGACATCCCTAGTAGCGGGATGAATGGCTTCTCTCCCTATTAGTTCTGGTTAACTGGTGGTGGTGATAGACTGGATCCTTGTGTCTGACCACAATGATGTTGGTAGCTCCGTGTTACTGTGGTACTGGACCTGGGGTCTGCTTGGTCTAATCTGTGTCATTCCTCTTCGCAAAAAAGTCGGAAATGTCTCCCTTTCTATCTTACAAAATACAATACAAAATCAGTCTGTTTACAGGATATATTTCTTTTCATTTTTATGCCGTAGCTTACTTTAAAATTAACTAGCAGCCTTGCTAGCCTCCTGTTCACTTAGCTTTCAGCTTAGTTGGTGCAAAGCAACTTGGATACTGAGATATTATTTTTGCATCTTTATAGTTTATTTTCAGCTTCAATGTTAAAATCTTCATTAACTAAGTTGATATGTAGTCCCTAAATACATTCACTGAAAACTAAATATGAATACATCATCTTAAAAACAACACTGCTAGATTAGCACTGCTATGTAGCTTCAGGCTAACACAAGGTAAATAGCCTTACATAACATTAGTGGTTTTACTTCCACAGGGGCAAAACCTTCTCTAGAAATGTGCGGCAAAATGTCAGTATTTTTAAAGGTCCCATATTATACATATTTTCAACAACTGCATGTGGGTGTCAGAGATCCAACAGCATTGCTTTGAAAGTGTATTACCTCAAATTCAGCCTTAGTGAGGGAAGTGGTCCTTTTTTCCCTTTGTGAGGACACAAAGGAAAAGAACTCAGAAACCTCCGTTTGAACACCAGACGTGGCTCAGCGGGTAGAGTGGTCATAGCCTGAGGGTTCCCAGTTCAATCCTTGGCCTGTCAAGCTCCTGTTGAGGTGTCCCTGAGCAAGACACCGAACCCCAAATTGGTCCTGATGGGTTGTGGTTAGCGTGACAGCTTCCACCATCAATGGGTGAATGTGATGTATAATGTAAAGTGCTTTGGGTATCATTCTAAGTACAGTAAAAGTGCTTCATAAATATAAATGATTACTAAAAAGTAAAGCAAGCAGGTTAGAGATTTTTTCATTTGTGGGCCTCATACACAGGCTATGAGGATACATATTACTATTAGTGATATGCGTAGTATCACTAAATACTGTTCTTCCATTATGTTTTTTTTTATTTTATATGAAACCTGTAGGACTACTACTCCTAATTTCACTGCACTACCACATGTAATGATAATAAAGGCCTTTTTATTCTTAGTGGAAATTTTGTCTATATTGATTTCTGTGTGTATGTTTTCTTTTTCAGTCAATAAAAAGCCTGAGAATCACATCTACATACAAATGGCACACATGATGTTTCAAGACAGTGGGCAAGAAGGCCGATCAGGTGAGAAACAGGAACTGATTCTGTTATAATTAAGCATACATATTATTGTTTATCTACAGGAATAAATATTATGGTATCCCACTTAAAAACCTCCATAAATAGCCCAAAAATCAATCTTATCAAGAAAAATTATATTAGTGCAAGTTGATGAAGAAAAGAATTATGGTAAAAGGCTGTCTTTAGTTATATGCATTGGTCTCTTTTGCTTTTAAAGATGCCCTCTTTATCTAATGTTGCTTTGTCTATCAGTTCTGTACATCAGCCCCCCAGCACAACTTAACGATGGGGCTGCAGTAAATGGCCTGAGTACAATGTTATATTTAGCCCACTTGTTATTTCTCTTCGTTAATTTTTCATGCAGCTGTGTAAAGATAAAACATTCTGCCTTTTTGCTCAATGTGGTCTTGTTATTTATGCTGTGCAAGTTTCCATTAATTGCACAAAGCTGAGTTCAATGTATTGGGCTTTATCAGGTGGGGAAAAGATCCTTATCTGGACTTTACATGATTAAAAACTGGGGGGAGTTTTATTCATTCTTAGGCATCTGACATTTCATGTTAGTTACCATAATCCAGGTTTCTTTGTCTTTGTCTTTGCAGTTCTGGGAATGTTAGAAGTGCAGGTGGACAGAGACCCAAAGACAGGCGCAACCATTGTCAGGTCAGTGGCCCCTGTGTCCACACCTGCTGATGCTCCAAAGGCCACCACAGTCTTCGATGATGGCAGGAAGAGCATCCACACCGTCGGCGGGTTAGAGGGTCAGCCCTCGAGTGACGAGCTCAGTCAGATCTTGAGCGCCATCGATGGGGTTGGGATGAAAGTGCTGCTGGATGAAGTTACAGTCACTCCAAACAATGCAGGAATGAAGACAGAGGAAACCAGTAGCTATCCAGAGGAAAAATTTCTTCCTCTGACTGCCTATAATGTGACGTCAGTGAACAACATACAGTCAAACAGCTCTGGAAGCAGCTACATGAAAGCTGAGGTGAAGACAGAGACATGTGCTGTACGTGTTGGAAATACAGATGACAAAACCATGATGGTGGTCAGAGACGCTGCAGAAAAAGGGGATAACATGGAGGAAAATCCTGTCACACTTCTGTTCCTGGGTTACACTGATGATGCAAGTTCCAGTCAGGAAGAAAACGAAGGCATGCTCACTGTGGAGCGAGTTCTTATTACTGAGGATGGAGAAGAGCATGTCTTAGGAGCTGAAATGTCTGCTTCACCACAGTCACCATTAACTCAGGGAGCAGAGCCAGAGAATGGGGAAGAGTCCAAAGACAAAACCTTGATTCCGGTAGATGGAAATGAAGCACGGGTTAAAGATGAGATAGAGAAGGGGGATAAAGGAAAGTGCAAGGCTTGTCACTGTTGCTCTGTCATGTAAGAAACAAGGGGAGAAAGATGCTCCCTTGCAGCCTTAAACACATCATTTGCCAAGTTTTAGACACTGTTAGCTGCATTGTTTCCTTAGTGTCTTGTTTTAAAACCCACACCTCTGAACTACTGAGAATAAGACAGACTCCTCCTCCTGGTGGACAAAGCAGAGAACTACACCTTGCTCAATTGCAGCAACTAATCTTTGCAATTTCTTTAGCTTTTCCCCCTGATTAGCATTGCTATATGTAGGATCAGAAAAAGCCTAATAACAAAGAAAAAGCCATATTTCATATCTGAGCATGCTTGTTTTGACTGTCATGGTGTGATTCACTTTGTCCACTTTGATCTTCATGTAAGATGTGTAAAACATATGTTTTTGTGTTATCAAGGGCTGCAGTTATTACTGAGAACACTAGCTTTTACATGAATATGGGGGACTTATCCTAAAATGTTCATGTTTCATGCTTTTATGTTGAAATTCTAAAGCTTGCTGCAGATGTATCTCAGTGTTCAAGTTCCTAAGGTAGTATCCATTTAGTAAAATCCATTTAGGCCCTACTGGCCCTTGCTGACAAAATTAGACATAAGAATAAATATCATTATATAAAAGGAATGATAATAAAACAGGATAATGGTGTTTATTTTCAATTGCTGCGTAAAGTTTAGATCCTAATGCTTATGAAACAAAAGTAAAAGTGTATTTCAGTGCAAATAAAAAAAGCACCGCTACTGAACTTCAGATGCAGATTTTTGCACTTTGCACCCCAATGACGGAAATTCTTCATCCATCTTCATCCTGTCTCTTCTCAGAGCTCTCTCTAGCCAGTAAAGGTCATTCTGATGTTGACTCTTGTCTTCTCTCTTGTCACTTTCTTTCTTTTCCTTGCTTCCTCCAAAAATGTCCTGCATTCTTTAGGTGTATCAGCCATGGTGTGCATTCAAAATGGCCCCAGGTGATCCCCCAAGCTGGAAAAAGTCATGCAATAAAGTTGCTCAGCTTCAGGATGCTGCAGTGTGCAACTGAAACAAGTCAAAAGCAGAGTTTTGAGGTCAGAAACTGTGGGATTGCTCTAATCTTTAGAAATGAGTTTGTTGCTGAATGTGATCACTGTACCATTGTTAGCATGATGTAATCCTCTATCAAAAAGAGAAAAGGAACAGTCAAGAAATTAAATTTTACCTTTCTTCTCTATTTTATCGCAACTCATTCAGGTGTAGTAACCGACAATAATTTATTGACCCTAGAAATACATTTTCTGAGGTTTCTGAATATCCATAGACACCAAGAACATGAATATTAACCTTATTATTATTGAGCAGCTCTTCATCTACTTTGGGTATTTCTTTTGTTGCCGATAAGATGCTTCTGGGCATTACAAAGAGGATTGTTGAATACATAAATAAATAAAAGTAAATGGATACTAATGTAAATTTTTATTTTTATTGTTTATAATAAGGCTATGCAAGTATGATATTTTCTTTACATTGCCAGTTCGGAGTTCATTAAAGATTAAGTCTTCAAAAAGGCTAATTTAGCTTTGATCTTTAAACCAAATTAAGTACACTTTAATCCCGGATTATCTACAGACCGTGACTTTCAGATTATTTTTAACCAGCATGCCCTCTGGGCAGAAAAATGCACCACTCAGTTGTTAATGGCGCCTGCTGAGTGTCGTACAAAGTTGTGATTAAATCAAGAGCGAAAGTGTTGTTTTTATCACGTGAAGGATAAACAACATTTAAAAGGAAACTAAAACTAGTGGTTACACATTTCATACACTTGAAAAACGAGTATTTGGGCTTTTGTTGATCTGAAGCAGTTTTTCGTTTTTTTTTTTTTTTAAATAAATTCTACTTAATTATTTTGGCTAGTCATAAAAACTTTCTTTTGTTGCTTGAATTAACATGAAATCAAGAAAATTGTACAAACAATTTAAATAAATTGCTTAGATCTGTAAGAAGTAATTGAATTAACTTCATCGAAGTAAATTTATTGAATTAGTTCAACTTGACAGGCAAAGCTACTCATTTAGTATCAGTTGTGCAAAGACTCATGGGAAATGTGTATTTAGCAGGAAATTTAACCTTTTGTGATTGTTACCCTATAAATTCCAGTTATGTGCTTTACTGTCTGTGTTATGTTTACATTTAGACAAAGTTGTTGGAATAATCTGTTAAAGTTGGCCCCATGAGTGTGAAGGATGGCACAAAGAAACCCATCACCACCTGGTGCTGGTGTGTGTTATTCTTTCCACAATAGCAGGTTGGAGTTATTGAGATTCTTAATTTGAAAGAAAATAAACAATTTAAGCTGTTGAGTTGGACCAACTTAATAGCTGAACTTGGATAAACTTAATTCAATCACTTGTTACCAATTCATTCAAGTTGTTCAGCTAATCTTTTTTTACACATGCACTCAACTAATTTGCTTTCTTGCTACATTTACATTAACTAAGAAGTTAAATCAGAACAATTTAAATAGGCCACGGCTGGGAACTAAAGTACAGTTTGTGAACTAAACAACTTGCCATCTTAGCTACAACTGCCAAGCTGCTAACCCAGTCAGTGTTGATAATTTATACTAATTCCTTAAGGGTTAATAACATGGTTGGACTTTTCACACCTGGTGAAGCAAAACAGATAATTAGTTGGTCTATGACATAATTTCATAGGAGAATGCAACAGGACCTCCAGTGGTGTCTGGTGGTTTTTTTCATCAAATCATCAGTAGCATATCCTCCAAGCCACGGCAATTCAGTTTGGTCCCTCGAGGGCCGCAGTCCTGCAGGTTTTCAATGTTTCTCTTCTCCAACAGACCTTACTCAAATTAATAAGTCATTGTGCTTCATATGCTGTTTGATCAAATTTAATTTGAGTCAAGTGTGTTGGAGCAGGTACACACTGAAAATCTGCAGGACTGGGGGCTTGTCGGACCAAATTAAATAGCCCTGCTAGCCTGTACATTGAAGGGTGAGATGTCCATAAACTGAACTAGCACATTTACATCTAATCCAGTGCGGTTATATCCACATTTGAGCCAAGCTATGGTTAGAGTTCCACCTGGACAAATAACTGGACCACTGTCTTTGTTCCAGTATACATGCTGCCCAGGAGGGGAACTGAGGTTATGTGCAACTAACCTCACTGTACACTGTGAAAGAAAACCTGCAAGTGAGTATCGCAAACATGTTGCATTTAAATGACTTGAAGGGTTATTTTATCAGATGACGCTGTGGTTATAAAATCCTGATTTTATTAAGGTGGTAATGTGAAAATCCTTTTTAGTTAATTCATTCAATTATGTTAATATACAATTAAGTGTAGAAGTTAATGCATCCCTCCAACCTCATTACCTGGGTGTTTTAGTCCCGTTTTGAGAAGCTTGAATTCCTAAAATTTCAGTGGATCAACATGTTTTCTTTAGTTTTAAACTCTCATTTTCATCGCACTGACAGTTATTTATGTATTAGTTTTTTTTTTTTTGTTTGTTTTTTTCACCATAATTTCATCAAGTTTAGATACAAATAATCTGGAGGTCATTTCATTATTTTCAGTGAAGCAAGGTCCATTTGTTTTCCTTGAAGAATAATGTCGTCATGTGGTTTGGATATACAATAATGTTTAAGTACACTTTCTCGATCTGTTTTACTTTTCCCTCTTTCCTGCTTCTGTCTCTTCAACAGGTGAACAATCAGGCTGTCCCCATGTTGTTGGTGAGAAGTGGATTTATTGCAGAAACTCCAGCTTGCAGCTGTGCAGAAATATGAGCAGAGAAAGCTGTAACATCAGCTCTTCTGTGTTGATGGGCCACAACCTGTCAAATATGTTGTTAAACAGTCATATTAAAAAAAGGCAGAAAAAGAACATTTTACATCGGTCTTTTGGTGACTTTTTGAGGTTTGAGTTCAAAATTTAGTAACTAAAACAAATGAAAAGCATGATTATGTGGTTGTATATCACCAGTAAGTTAACTGTGTAAATTGACAGTAAAGTCAGATTTAAACTCACAAATCACAGCACATCTGTGATTTATCTATCTATTGTGACGATCAAAGTGGGACCTGAATTCAATATATAACCTACTTTAGTCACAATCCATGTTATTACTTTGTATGTACTGTGGCTCACTTGAACAGTGGGGCTGCTTTTTAAAGACGATTTTGTTTGCTCACGTGACACAGAGGACAGGAGGATACATCTGTTAAGCAGATCATCTTGGTCATTCATATTTACACTGAGGAAAGTAGGAGCATGGTCACAGCGCTATCAGGTGGGTGTCTGCTTGAAAAACTTCCATATGATGCATCAACTTTTGCAGAAATTAGCTTTTTGTTGTTATATTTCGTTTTCTGATTACATGCCAGGTTTAAGTTGTGCAATACTGTCTCGTGATAGCAGAGGAAAAAGTTTAACTACAGATAAACATTAAGTCTTTTTCATCAAAACGCTGCTTTCATGAATGCTACTAAAAATTATACAGTGTGTGTATGTGTGTGGTTGTGTATCAGCATGTGCACTCAGAATAACCTGCTTACAGATATCGGATAATCACATAACATGTTCAGACTTTTAATTTAACATTTATTGTATCTAATGCTGTCTGTTTAATCTGTTTAATTTAATCATTTAAATGATAATAACCTGCAATAATCTTCATAACAAAGGAACAGAAAATGCTCCTTGAAAGGCATGTGGTGTAAACAGGTTAAGCTCATTTAGTTGCATTAATATGTCCTGTTGCTTGAGCTCTATATACTGTGTGCTGTTGTTGATAATCCTGAGCTGCAGTGTGGATGGCATTAAGCCCCTGAATGCAGGTGTAAATATAAACTAGATTTAAACCGGCAGCTCAGTGGACTAGATTAAACCAGGATAACACTTCCATCAAAGAGAACATATTCTTTAAAAAAGGCATCAATAACACAACATAGTGAATAATAATGATATTACGTCAGTGTAAATATGCATTATATATCCAGTTAAAGAGGGTCAAAAAAACCTAATGCTCAGTATGGCTCATGGATAGATGTTATTCCTATAATTTAAAATATCTATACCAAACAGAAACATGAAAGAAATGTCATTTTTAATGGGCAAACTGCTATGATAAGAGTCTCTGAGGCCGAGCAGACTGGCAGACACTGTGGACAGTGCGTGTCAAAACACAGAGGAAAGCCGATTACTCTTTCCCTTTATCAGCAGAACTACCTGCACTAGGACACAGTGGGATAAAGAAATCACCCAAACAAGACAGTTATTCTAAGTCCTGCTAAATACAAGGTAATGTAGCTTTTATTGACTTTGGTGCCCCTACATGTATACGGAAAAATGTTTTTGTGACTTCACATAGGAAACTTTGAAAACAATGTTTGGACAGTCTTCTTTCTCTTTTAATAGTCTACAGATCTGCAGTGCACTATTATGATAAATAAAAATGCTAACAAACCTGCAAATTTTTAACTGTCAGGTAAAACATTGATTAAATAAAGTTAATTCTGCAATCATTAAATATAGACATAAGCGTTATCTACTTTTGAAGGATGATTTTGCTTCCCTTCTTTTCTTCTCATTTGGATTCAATTAATTTCATATGCTCTTTTTATTTCTGATATGAGGTGTAGTGTTTCTTTTTCTCTTTTTCCTTTCATTTTTTGTATATAAAGACTAACCAGGGAAAAGGAGTGCAAATTAACTGTATGTACATACATATCAGGGGCTGCATTTTTTCTCAATAACATGTTTTTAACCTTTTAAAGCCTGAGTTCATCCAGTTTTTTTAGGCAAGCCTGAAACTTTTTTTTCAATTTGTGCTATGTCACATCTTCATCTATTCTTTAACAGTAACACATACAGTGATATTTAGACATCTTAAAAACATCTCTCTTTACTATGACTCCAAAAGTATACAAATAGACCTTGTGGCTGCAGTTAGATACTAATTTAATCATGAGCAGAGGCCTAAAAGAAAACGGCACAGAGCTCAAATGGTTAATGTATTGTTTCTGTCAAATTAAAAACATTAAATTAGCATAAGACATAAACATTTGGACAGTAGCTCAGTTTACATTGACATTTTATACACATTTAGAGAATGTGAATAAGTAAAGGTGCAAATAATTATTAAAAATCGCCTAGTTTACCTACTTTAAACTAGTGTCACAGACAGTGAGAGCTTACTGTAGATGCCTTGTACTATTGCACACATGCTTGTAATTCCTTCAGCCACATGTGTCTCTAGACAGCCTAACCATCACCTATGCATCAACAGAGTTGCAAAACTGTTAACAGAAATATCTACCTGGGTGGTTGTAGCTCAGGAGGAAGATCTTCCAACTGGAATATAAATGAATTGATTCCAGGCTTCCACTCACAATTTATTAAAGTGTCTTTAGGCAAGACATGTTGCCTCCCGTTGTGCCTTTCAGGGTGTGTGTGTGTGAATGGATGAATGTAACAGGTAGTGTAAAGTGCTTTGAGTGGTCAAGCTGACTGGAAAAGTGCTATATAAGTACAAGTCCATTTACCATCCAAACTAAAATCATGCATGTGTGCTGTTGTTAGTACATTTAATTTTCAACTTCAATGATGTTTTGTCATGTTTCCTTTATTCAACCTTAAAGGAACTTGAAAGGTGATTCAGATGAAACAGCTCTAAGTGCTTCAAAGACTTGTTATCACTGAAAGAATAGATTCCACACCCAAACCTTGAAGTGGTCTCCCAGGACTATGGTAGCCTGTGGGTGAAGATGGACTCCAACCAGGTGACTAATTGTGCAGAGAGTTCCTCAGACATCTTTAATGAGACACCCCAAGTTCAAACAAACATTCCACCTGCTGCTCCTACACTGAATACAAGGTACTACAGTGTGATGGATGATGAAGGTGCAGATGATGTCTTTATCCACCCAACCTCTCTTCCTACAACCTGCTTGGTTCCTTCAGTGCCAGCAGAGGGAAGCCCAGGAACAACAGACAGTAATTCTGGTGTGACCCTTTCAAATGGAGCAGCTGACGCCACAGAGGCTGAAGCTAATCCCAGAGGCTTAGACAGGCATGAGACTGAGAAGCAGTTAATGGCAGCACGAAACAAGACGGATGAAGTCATATTAAGAACAGAGCAGCCTTCAAGGGAGTCTATGGACAACATTTTACCGTCCAATGACAAGGACTCTACTCCACCAGCTTATCAAGAACAAACATCCACTGACGATAACGTTTGTCTGATGGAAGCATCAGATGAGGCTGGGAAACAGTTTGAGGATAACATATCAGGAGATCAGGGATCAGATGGAGAGCCTGAAGACATTTTAATTCTGAGTGAAGGAGATGAAAGTTGTGAGGAGACTGACACAGAAGAGGACAATTATCCACAAAAGCCTTCAAATTTGAAGGAAAATGAGGCCTGTCAAGACAAAGAGGAAAGTGAAACTAAACATAAAGACATTTGTTGTCATGGTGAAAGAGACTCCAAACTATCAAGGGATGATCTAGACTGTGTCGAGAAAATGGCCCCAACACTGCCTGGTCGCGGTGTAAATCAAGGTGATTTTCAAGCCTCTGAGCCATCAGTTATCTCTGAAAGCAAGCAAGACACGATAGAATTAACAACCAATCAGCCACAGGTAGCTGACTTCTCAGCAGAGGTGATCAATGACAGTGAAGGGCAAATTGAGAGCAGGTCTTTGGATTACACCCTCACAAAATTTCTCTGGGTGAGAAGAGAGAGTGGCAGTACAGAAACTCAAGTAACTCAACTTCCCACCTCCGAAGATTCTGAAAAAATGGTGGAGAAAGTAGATGGAAGCCGGAGAATTGTTACTGATATCCAACAAGGAGAACAGCTGCTTCAGCGTCTGCAAATGGTGCAGTTACGACATGAGGAGATCCCTAATGAGTCCCAGAAGGTTGTGAAAGTGGTGAGAAGTGAAAAAGAGGTTGGATTTGAAGACAGGAAAGTGAGAGGAAGGAGTGTGCCAGATGAAGATGATGAGGATGGTAGATTTCAAGACAAAGCAAATACAAACTTGATGGTTGACAATAAGAATGAGAGTAACCAAGTTCAAGCAAAAGCAGGGATATCTTTGATTACAATGCCAGGACAGACAGAGCCCAAGGAGATTACCAGAACTGAAGCGAGCGATTCTGAGGATGATCAGAGTGACCACCTGATCCCTTCGGATTTGCCGCTTAACCCTCATGAAGCATCCTCTACTGAAATTCCCTCTCTGTCTACTGGACAGCGATTCTCAGCTGCTGAAACCTCAACGGAAAGACAGATCCATGAGGCAGCTCAGGGGAAGCCGAACCTGCAGAGAGCCGACGGTATTTTTAACCTTGCAGGTAATCCAGATGTACTAGAGATTCCCTTCAAGACAAATGTCTCTCTTGAGTCACTTCTTACTAAGGCTTGCACCAGTCAACACACTCAGTGGCAATTCTCTGAGAAGAAGATGCAGAAAGAGATAAGTCAGGAAATTCAGAGAGAGCTGGTGCTGGTCAACCAGGGTAAGATTCCTGGGGAGTACAGCAAAGGGGAGGTCCGCCAGTTAAAGGAGACAAAATTGTTGTTTGAAGCTTTCCAACAGGGCAACAGCGAGGGTCTGACAAGGCACCTGAAACCCCCCGTCACTGTGGTGAAAGATCAAGTTTACCCCTCTGTTCTGGAGCGAACTCGTAGCCTTGAAATGTTTACTCTCAAGAGCTCTCCTGTCTCCAGAACACATTCTCTCAGGCTGTTCAACCCTGCAACCTCAGAGAGAGACAAAAGTCCTGAAAACTTCAGACCCAAGAGCCCAACTGGGGGCACTCGGGACAAAACACGCCTATCTCCTTACCCAAAACAAGACAAGCACCTGCGACTGCACAGAAGCATGGATTCAATAAACAGTGAAGCCACTATATCAGCTGTGGAGACAAGAAGCAAAACAACGGAGGCAAATAAAAGCCAGGAATCCCCCATCCTTAAACAAAACCCCTTCTTCAAGTTGCGTCCTGCACTGGCTCTGCAGCCAGAGGTAGCGAAGGACATTCGGGAGGCCAGGGAAAGGGAGGAAGAGCTGCGCAGACAGAGAAGCACTTTGTATGGGGTCTGCAGACAGAATAGTGAAGATGAAGAAAAGTCTCGATGTGCACTGACACCAAAATCAGGTTAGTCTGCATTTTACATCGTATACATCAATTTCACATTTACCATCAATCCCAAAGTTTCAGTTCAAAACGCAGTAGTAACATAGAGCTGTGTCTCTTTTTTGGTTTGTTTCACCACTGAAATATCATTCATTTTTAAATATTCTTAAAGACTTTTATAATGCAAACTGGAACTACTAGTCTGGCCAAAAGCCTTTCAAATTGAGATCATAAATGAGTGTCACTTAGATCTTTATTCATCCGGCTTCCCAACCCTAAAAAATGTAGTCAGTAACACTTAAATAAATGCCACTCTACATTAGCTTTACATAGAGTTATCCAAGTAGTTATCGCCAACATACTGCCATGTCTGTCACCTCCAGTTAGGGTTGCATCTTTCTAGCAGCCACCTTGAGCTGAGTCAGCAGATGCCAACAGGCCAGGTGCCAAAATGAGGGACTACTGTTTGCACTTATACTTGAGCTGGAGGCAGCTCTGGTTTTGGTTATAATTTTATAGTTTTACAGTGCAAATACAAATGGCTTCAGTCAGTTTGTCTTGTTGGAAGGAAAACTGAGTGTGAACAGCTTGTGTGAATTTTTGGGCCTTCTTATGTTGGCTGAAGATCCAAGAAAACAGTGTAGCCAACCAGACAGAGACTGAGCAGCCCAATGCTGCTATTTTCAGCCAAAGTGGCTAAATGATGGTGAGTGAGCAAGATTAAGATGATTAAGATATGATTAATAAGTAGCAGATTGTGTAAATTAAGTGGTTGACTCATAAGATCACAATTAGGACATGAGAATTTATGAGAAAATCGTAATATGCGAAGATAACTTCCAAGAGGACATTTTTGTGGAACTGTGATATCAAAAGTAAAAACTTTGCTAAACCAAAGAGACAGTTTAAATTGTGTCACAGGCATTTCTTTGCACAATAGATGTAAAAATTAAGATTTAAGGTGATCATTTGCTATGCCAACACAGTTTCTAAAAATTTGCTGAATAGCTTTCATCAGATATACCTAGCTAGAAGCTTAAGCTAGCATTAACTAATAACACATTCTGTTAATATTACCTTAATATTTAAAACTGCCTTGTTTAAAAATGAGGTTGTGTTGGCTGTATACAGTATACATAATTACATTTTTAAAAGACATATGTTGAAATTGCATGATTATAGCTAAAGTTTTGTGACCTCTGTAGCTAGCAACCTAACCATCGAAAAGATGTTTTACACTATGATATGCTTAATCAAAGATAAGAGAACATTCCAAGAGGACAATTTTGTGCAACTGTGATATCTTTGCATATAAGATGTAAAAACTAGAAAGTTTTAAAGTGACCATTTGTTATATAAACACAGTTTCCAAAGAAGTTGCTAGAAGATTTCTTCTGCTATGACTAGCTAGAAGCTTAAGCTAGCATTAACTAGTAACACATTCTATTAATGTCACCTTAATGTCTGAAACTGTCTTGTTTTAAAATAAGGCTGTGTTGGCTGTATGCTCTAAACATACTACATTTTTTGAAAGACTAATGTTGAGCAATAATAAGCCAGAACAGGGATCAGTTGACCTTTTTGGCCAGTGTCCTGCGATGTTTCCCAGCTGCAACACATGATTCAAATGAAATGGTTCTCCAAAAGATAGTTATCAAGCTCTGCAGAAGCTTTTTAATAATCCATCAATTTTAGTGAGGTGTGTTGCAACATAGGAATATCTTAAACCTGCAGGACACTGGCCCAAGAAGTCCAGACTTGGTGATCCCTGAGCTACCAGCTTAGGCTAGCATTAACTTAGCAGATGTCACTTTGATGTCTCAGACTGTCTGGTTTTAAAATGAGGTTGTGTTAGCTGCACATTTTTAAGAGTTAAAGCTTGTACATACTCCACAAGGTCTTTTTTATGATGTGGCAAAAACAAGAACAAAGTTTGTTCTGACCAGAACATTTCATGGACAGGAGCACGAGGTGGTGGTTTACTCTTTATAATCCTTACTTTATGCATTGCGTAGTTTTTGCAAACTTCCTCATCACCTTTTCGAGCTCTTGCTAAAAAACTAACCATTCAGCTTAGGTGAACCTTTTGCAAGAGAGAACAAATGTTTCTGTACTTCAGCGTATGTACAGGCCTTAATGTTTTAATTGCATAATTTTGGGTACACACGTGTACCTACACTAGCTAGTAATCTATGGCTGAGTCATTTTCTAAAAACTTGCTTACAGCAGCAAGATATGGAGATGAACAACATTCGTTAATGTATTACAGGGTAAAGCTTGTTAGTCTCAATGTTGAACTATAGTAGTAGACTATCCCAGTTAAGCAGGACAAAGCGACTAGACTTCAGTCTGGTGGAGTAACTTCCTGCATCAGCTCCTACAAATTCTACAAAATCGTTTTAAACATGTTTTTGGGGAAATAACCATTTACCCTTCAAAATAACATCCAGGCTGCGTAGCTGAACATGCGTTTGCATGTTAGGATTCAAAAATGGTAATAATAAAGCCTTTAATGGTCTATTTTTCTCTCCCTTAAGATTTTAGGCTACAGGCACGTGGGAAACTGGAACGGGTTTGGCCTCCACCTTCTAAGAAAGACCAGAAGACATCTGAGCAAACACAGGTGATGCTTCAGCTCTAATCTCTGTATATCAAGAAAGACTTAGGTTAAATTCTAGTAATGTAATTCATGGATTTAGGTGTACTGCTCTATGTGGCTGTCACAATGAAGAGTGAAAGAAAACGCAAATTGTTGGATTAGTCCAAATACTTCCCATCTTAACTTCAGAGGATCAACATGCAGGAGCTAATCTCCTACTTTAAATCCTGCTCTTTTCTCCGTCTTATCTCGCAGCAGGACCCAAAAGTTCATAGAACCGGAGGTCAGAAGGCTCAGCTTTGGCAGCGCTGGGAATGTGGCCTGATCAACGGGCAGGCATCGAAAGAAAAGAAGTGACAATGGTTATCCTAGTCCTCCAAGACTACAAACAGAAATCCAGTGATTTGCAAAGCTAGAACCACAGTCCCAACAATGATAAATCAGTATAACCAATATTGCTGTTAGTTCCTGCTTAAACAATTTCTGAATCTTCAAACTCTGCTTTGTATATCTGTCAAATATTCTTTTTTCTTTTTTGATATATTAAAAACTAGTTTTATTTAGCAGGTAAATAAAGTGAAATGGTTAAATTAATGATAGGCCCAACTGGTGTTGTCTTTTCTATGCTCTGCATCCATCTACTGTGCAATTTTTAAGAAAATAATTAGCATATAAAGAAACATATCAATATTTTCAGTGTGATTGTAAAAGTTAGACAAAAACCAAAATCTGTATTTGTCAGTCAGGAAGGTCAAATAGACTGTACTGTGCTGTGCATCATGGGAAAGGACAGATTCAGGGTTTTTAAGAAGAACATACTGAACAATAAAAATTAAATGAATCACTCACATTCATCTAATATGTCCTGCAAGTTTTAGTTCTATGGGAGCACAATGATAAACTTATGAACACACTGAGGAGGTTTCAGAGTGTGAATGTATTGTGGGAGGACAATGACTAAGACACTCTTATTATCACTTCTGAGACTACTCTAGATGATTACAGCTATTTTAGTTACTTTTCTGTTGACTGACATTTCAATTGTTGTATTTCCTGTTTTATAATTTACCCAAAAATCATTGCAGGTAAATAAGACTCCCAGATGGAAAGCAGTAAATTTTATAACAAATATATAATCTGTGTTGTGTCCTCTAGGGACATCTTATCACTCCAATGACTGTACACAAAAAATGGGATATGCAGAGTCGAAACAAAAAGGGAATCCTAATTAGAAAAAAATATTTTTTCTAAGGCAAAAATTTGAGGAAAAAAACGTTTCCTAGCTGACCTGCAGTCATGTTTACTACAGTTTCTAATCTCCAGAGAGGGAAGTACACAGCTTAGCTTTTCTAAGCACCATCTGTCAGGAACGGTGCCTCTGCCAAGAAAAGACAGACTTTCGCTCTGCCCTTCCTGGCCTGCGTAAAGCAGTGTTAATTGGCTACAGATCCCACCGTCACATAAATACCAAGTAGGACCGGTATCAAGGCCTCAGCTTTTTGCATTTAACAGACTGGCCTCCAACTATGTCCCTTATTCAGTTCTAATATGCCAAATGTTAGTGTTTGCCAGGAAATGTTCCATCAAATGATGCCCTGCCTAAATTGCATGAACATTTACAATTTAATTTTCATGATAGATCTTACTGGATGCACTCTTCCAAATCAGGGCATCAATACCAGGCAGCGGGATTCTATCTGTGCCAGTGATCAGTCGTTTAGAAAAAATGTTGCCTCAAGCATTTTATCTGGAAAATACAGCAAAATACAAAATACTCTTTTTTTTAAGAGTTTCCACTGAGTTGTAATAAAAAACAATTCTCATTTCTGTAGATAGTGAGAGATTTAAGGTGAGTAGCACAGTATGATGAATTCTTGTATCACAACATACTTAATTTACATGACTGTAGATATTTATGCATGCAACACTATATAAACTTTATCTTCACCTACTGTATGAAGCTGATGTTCTTTTAGCTGATTTTGATTGCACATTTGTTTTCATAGAGTGTTTTCTTCAAAGTTTGAGTTTTACCTGTTGATCGTGTCTCAATTGATTATGGTAGGGAAACGTGTTGCTCCTGCTAGTCCATTCCAACACTGGGCGTGACATCAGTAACGTCATGCCTTGTGTCTGTTTTGCATTATTCCCCTTTACAGGGGGTAACGCATCCATATGCAAGTCATCTATGCCACAGACACAGATGCATCCTTATACCAACAAGGAATCTGACATTCACTTTTCACAAAATCAACTGTGACGTGGACTCATTTGACCACAGTACATATGTCCACTGTCTTTCTGTTCACCTGAAAGAATCTGATAGTTCCTAATAGAAGATACTGAGTTCATATATATGGCTTTCTCTTAAGTCCATGTGGCTATGCATGACATGGCTGTTTCATGCGAGTGGCTTCCAGCTTCGGCCATCTTGCATTAAAATTTCCTGAATCAAATTCAAGTTTTTGTACCATTTTAGAAAACTTCCCACCTTTTGTATAAATGTGGTTTGTATTTCATAATTCTACACTGGTTAAGCTCTTTTAGTAGCTACAACACCAATCAAAAGTTTGGAATTGCCACCTAGTGCACATTTTTCTTTATGTTGGCCTTTTTTATGTTGCAGAGCCATTTTAAAGCCATTCAATCTTTCAAAAAGGATTCTCTACATTCCTAATGTTTGTTTACATGCTATATGCATGAACCGTTTTAGGTTTGAATGTAAAAAGCCAATTAAATGGCAGCACCTTACTGCATTTAGTCATGTAGACATGATCAATATGACCTGCTGAAGTTCAAACTGAGCACAAAAGGGATTTAATTGATTTTGAACGTAGCATGGCTGGTAGTCCGAGTATTTCAGAAACTGCTGATCTACTGGGTTTTTCACACACAGCCGTTTCTAGGGTTTACAGGGAATGGTCTGAAGAAGAAAAAAAATACCGAACCACCAGGAGTCGCTCCTGTCAGCTAAGAACAGGAAACTGAGGCTACAATTTACACAGATTCACCAAAACTGGACAAGAGAAGATGGAGAAACGTTGCTGGTCTGATGAGTCTCCATTTCAGCTCCACACTCAGATGGTAGGTTCAGAATTTGTTTCAAACAACATGAAAACATGGATCCATCCTGCCTTGGATCAACAGTTCAGGCTGCTGGTGGTGTAATGGTGTGGAGGATATTTTCTTGTCCCACTTTGAGCCCCTTAGTACCAACTGAGCATCATTTAACCACCACAGCCTACCTGAGTATTGTTTCTGACCATGTCCATCCCTTTATGACCACAGTGTAGCATCTCTCTGATGGCTACTTCCAGCAGGATAATGCACCATGTAACAAAGCTTCAGTAATACTGAACCGCTTTCTAGAACATGACAATGTGTTCACTGGGCTCTATTGGCCTCCACAGTCACCAGATCCAACAGAGCAGATTTGGGATGTGGTGCAACAGGAGATTCTCATCATGGATGTGCAGCAACTGTGGAGCAAAATCTCAGAGGAATGTTTCCCTCACTGTGTTGAATCTGTGGCACAGTTTATGAAGGAATAAATAGGGTATAATCTGGTAGTAGCCAGAAGTACCTTAAAAAGTGCCAGATGAGTATATGCTATGGGTGAGTCGATGATGCATTATGGACTAGAACCAGAAGAGGGCAGTACAAGCTTAATAACAGAGAGAAAGTATTACAAAACAACATCACAATCAGCTGTAAACAGATATACTTTCATGGAAACTTTAAGCTGATCAAATGAATGAATAAATTACATTTGTCCTGTTTTATAAGACAGCAAGACAAAGTGTCTTGGCTACATTAGAGGACGAGCAGTCACATCCTGGAAAAGTGCAGTAGTTATGTAAGCTGAGGCCCTGATTCAGTGATGAATCACTTAATTCACAGATCCACAGCCATCAGCTAAACATTATATCAATTACACGTAAGATGAAGAAAAAGTTGCTTAATGGAACATTTGCGTCATTTTTCTGCAGAAGCATGTGGGTGGCAGTTTCTTCACTGTGAGTCATTCATGAGGGGTGTTATCTACAAAGAGTACTGAGACCATGTTGTTTTATAAAAAAAAAAAAAAACTGTTCCTGATAAAAAAAAATATGTCAGTTAGATAAATCTTTCTTTGATAGGAAAAACTTTTGTCTGTTACTCTATACGCTACAACGTTTGTTTGTATTTAAATTTTTCAAACAGTTTAAAACAGCTGACAAGTGCTAACATGGAGCTAATGATACAGAGTACAGAGATTGGGGGGGGGGGGGGGGGGGGGGGCGTACATTCAATGATGTTATTGTGTTCCTGTCTGCACTGAGGTTACAAATACCAAGAGCTTTGTGAGAGGGTGCAAATGAGAGGGTCGAACAGAGACAGCTCTGACATCACCGAAGAAAGATAGAATTCGCACCAGTGGCGGAGACCTAATGGGCAGATGATGGATGACTTACTCTCACCACCCACGACTTCCCATCGCCAGGGTCTATCATCAACAAGTTCCACCCTAACCCTAAGTCCAGTAGAGAAGTATGTCCAAAGTGTTTACTGATACTGTCAATCAAGTTTTTGGTTAAGTTACAGTTAACTTTACCACAAAATTAAGTGGTCTACCTCACAGCAAGAAGGTTTGTGGGTTGGACCTCTGTTTGGGGTCTTTTTGATTGGAGTTTGTACTGTATGTTCTGGTGTGTGGGTTCTGTGTGGGTTTCATTCAAGTGCTCAGATTTCCTGCATGTTACGTTAGCTGATGACAATCATCATTATGTGAGCATGGACATGCATGGTTGTTAGCAGGGACGGAGCTAGGAGGTGGCAAGGGTGGCACTGGTTACCTCTGAAATCTGATTAAACACCCTAGGTGCACCTTTAGGTGATTGACAGGTCACTGTTGGAGGAGGATGGAAATGTCTTTCCAGACAGCATGCATCACCAGTGTCCCTACATCAGTTTCATCAGCCATTGATCCCTCTTCTACCACATTAAGCACCAAGTTCTGCACCCTAAAGGGACCATCTGGTAGATCCTTATTGAACCTTCTATGGGCCTCTTTGAACTTCTTGAAAATATTTCCACTTTGTGTTCATTATTATTATCGTAATGATGTTTTATTTCCAACATCTCTCTAATGTGACCGCAGACAACACAATAATTTCCTTTCTTTATAAAGTCTTGCCCTGTGTAAAAGTTTAACTCTGCCACTGGTTGTTAGTCTTTGTTTTAGCTTTGCGACTGATCACACCGAGCCAACAGAAATGGATAAATTGCATAAAAATGTAAAATACCTAAAAATAATGTATATATAACAATTATGAATGGCAGAGCCTTATGATAAGAATCATCTGGTATAAGGAAGAGGTGGAGATGGAATAAAGGGCAGGTTGTGCAAAAGTCAGCTCGGAGGTAAAAAAAAACAGAATAGAAGAAAAGACAGTAGCTGGAAAGAAGCCCATTTGACCAGATGACAGAATTAAGGATATGGTACAGAGCTTGTATCTACTCGATAGGAGAACTGTGAGCAGAGTGGGCCTGTACTGCATTTTTATTTGCACGGTGAGGAACTGATGAAATAAAAAGCTAGCTTAAGCTTGACTAAAAGTTAGCTGGAGGTTGGTCTGGCTGAACCAGCGGGCTATTGTCACTTGGATGTGGCCTGGCTATGCTGGCTGGCAGCAGTGTAGGGACTTGGCATTGTTTAATGAGTGGGCATTAGCTGTTAGCAGCCAAAACCCAGCCAGTCAGGCAGTAACTAGCAGCTGCTAGTGAGGCCAGATTAGTATATTCACAGATGCACATTTACTGAATTAGAAAAAACGTTTCCATGTTTCTATAGCAAAAACTTCCAAATGTGTAATGAATATATATATATATATACATATATGTATGTATGTATGTATATAGGTTTTGTGGTTTTGTGCAGTGAAAAAAAACAGAGGTGTGCTCAGTTCTTTAGTGTTTGTGTGTTTAATCGCCTTTCAAAAGAACACATTTGAGTGATGGTGATGAACCGCGTACATGAGGTCACCTGGCTGTTCTATGAGATAATGTATAAGGCAAGTTGCTGCCCAGTGTATGCATGGATCAGGTATGCATATTTCATCACATTTGTCTTTCCACAGATGGACAGGTTCTGACTACGAGACTTGCCTGGGCATCTCCTTGGATTTCTGAGGTAAAATCAATGAATAAACATTGGGTAGCGAGAGCATGAGGTAAGAACAGAATAAACAGACCTCAGAGGTCCCTGAAGAGTGGAGCCATTGTCCTCAACAAACCCTTTTATTCGCTTTTACTCTGTCCTCCTCCTCCTCGCCTCCCGCTTTCCCTTGTTGCACAATAAAACTCAATTGTCTAATTCCATTATCCCACATTACAACACTGAACAATAATAAAAAGAATTAATGCAGTATAAAATGAACGTGTTTGTTAAAGCTTTTCTATAAGGCTCTTTCTTTCTAGTAAGATTTCTAATGCATTTGTTATAAAATCAGATCAATCTTCTCTTGAAGAGAGACTTTAAGGATTATTAATTTCACAGTAAAAACTGCACTAAAACATCTTCATTCGTATCATAAACACTGATCTAAAGGCACATTTAGTCTGATCAGAGGTTATATTTGAGCTTTCTTAGGGTGGTGGTGTTTTTGAAATATCTTCCTCCCACACATATTCTTCCAAACAATGGTTTCGATTTGACTGTGGGTGTGCTGGTGAAGTGAAAAATGATAAGCACAAGTCTTGAACTAAGACGTAAATGAGAGAATTAGCACCTTTCTCTTTTGCTTCCTTCTTCTTTTTATAAATTTGTGACCAAATAAACAGTAGTGAAACATCTCTGTGCTTATGTATTGAAGTTTGCCTGCATCTCTGTAGGGAAAAGAATAAGAAAGATGGAGCAACTTTTATTCTTTATTGTGGAACTGAAACTTTCTGTTACATAGACCAAAGTAGGTATCATGCCTTCTTTTGTGAGACTGGGTTGGTTTTGTACATTTGAATTAATTATTGGTCACTATCCTTTTCAATACCACATCTTCTATGCTTCTGTTTTTTCTGTGTTTTTTATTTTACTTTGTCCATTGTAGCAAGCACAATGGCTGCTGTGTCGTGCTGAACAAATTTACTTTGCCAAGAGGACCTTCATGGATATAAGGCCCCTTTTAATAATTTAAACATTATTCTTTACTTTTCAATCTATCTATTGCTGATTTTATATTTTATGATGGACCTGACAAGAGGGTTGGAGGGGTAAGAAGGAGAAAGTAAATAAAAGAAAAAGAATGAAAGAAAAAAGAGGAGAGAAAAAAAGAGGAAAAAAAGACAAGGATATTCAAGACAAGGGAAAAAAACACCTGCAACAACTTTAAAAAAAACAAAATTGACCTATAAAAAAGACAGACAAGCTGTAGAAAAACATCAGTCACAACAACAAAAACATCAGCAGCACAAAGAAAAATATGAACATAACTGTAGTTGTTGGTGATTAAACACACAACGCGACACAGTGACTGTCTCAGCATGCAGTATTAGTCCCTAATTATTATTACTTATTCCTGTAAATAACAGGAATGAATCGAAAAGATCAGAACCATCCCAGGGGGCGCCGGGACCCAGGACACCAGCCGCACCCCAAGAGCACGTATCCAAGCCAGCCCACCCAAGGCAGAGGCCCACCCAAGGCCCAGAAGGACCAGGTGTCATCGGACAGCCAATGTGGGCCAGCACCCACCCTGATGCCCAAGTCAGGGCATTGCACCTCCTCCAGTACCCCCTTCCTTCCTCCTATCCCCAAATCCCCCAGCACCATCCCATCCCTGCCCAAACAAGCAGATACCCACATAAACACACACGCTAGCACACACATTAGTTCTAATTTCTAATTAATATCTAATTTCATGTACAAGACAATTCAAGTTCTTTACATAAAACATTAAAAGCATTACAGGGGAGTGCAGGAAGCATTAAAAAGTACATCAAAGCAAACTTTAAAAGAAATGAAAAGAATAAATAAAAACAACAACCAAAAAACAAAGCTAAAATATAGATAGATAGAAAATAGATAAAATGCAAGGAATAAAGTTCCAGTGTGATGAATTAATAGTTGTTTTGATAAAATGCAGCAAATAGAAAAGTTTTTAACCCTGATGTGAAACTTCTGAGTTCAGCAAAGCTGCAGTTTTTTGGGAGTTTATTTCACATGTGAGGAGCATAAAAGCTGAATGCTGCCTCCAGGTTTAGTTCTTACTCTGGGAACAGAAAGTAGATTTGATCCTGATGACCTGGGGGATCTGGTTGGTTCATAACGAACCAGAAGATCCAGAATGTATTTTGGCTCTAAACCATACAGTGCTTTGTAAACTAACAACTACCATATGAATGAACATCCATGAGGTAGAGCTTCCATTGCTTAGATGCATATGTCCAGCAGTCTCTTTATCATGTTTATCTCACTTTGAAACCCACAGTGAAAACAGCAGAAGACAGATGACATCTAATTCTGTAAAGTTCTTCAGTAGACTGTAGATCATAAGAAAATCTCTATGATCCTACACCCTTGAAGTTCTATCATAAAACTGTACGTGAATAAGTTTGAAGTAAAAAAGTGAAAGTACAGATGTGCATCACAATGAGAAGGTCAGCCAAGTGTCAGAAGCTAATCATGAACTTTACACATCAAGGCACAAAATTGCAGCCTAAAGTATTTTATATGTCAAGTCACAAGGAGAAGTTCAGACCGAAGTGCAGGATGAGGCAAGATGGAGGCGGAGGTAGGAATTCTGATTTACTTAAAAATAACAGAAGGCGCTGCAATAGCAAAGTGCTTTTGTGCTAAAACAACAAAACACTAAATGGACTAAGACTGACTAATACTAGGAATACATGGGAAAAAAACAGGACTGGGAAGACAAGAAAGTAACAAAAAGGATATGTCAAGGAATAAAAGAAACCAGGGGGTATATAAGTAAAGGGAGCTAACAATAAATAAGGAGCAAGAGAGACAATGAACAATTGAGAATCAGGTGAGACAGGGGAGCAGGAAATGAAAGCCAACCAGACTAAAGATGCAAGAAAGTAACAAGAACTAAACCAAAGACAACCAAGTCCCACAGATCCTGATGGTACATTTGTAGAAGTCCTACTCCAAACAGACACGATTCTGTTGTTTAAATTACGACATGGGCTCAGGAACACATCCAGAAATCCTTCTCTGTGAACACAGATCACTTCATCATCCAAAAGTACTGGTTACAGCTCTATCATGGATAAAAACCAAAAACAGAATTTATGACTCCATGTGAGTGTGGCAGCCAAAACTCAGCCTTATAATCACCACATGGCCCACACTGAACTTGCTTTAATCTGGCCTCCTTTTTGGACCGTTTCTGGCCTACACAACACTTACCTTAACTGAGCCAAAAGTGCTAAAACTAGCCCAGATTAGGCCCAAATATTAGAGCTGGGTGATATTGCAAATTTTCCTATCGATTTGATTACCAGAAAATGCCGAGCAAGTATCACCGATACAGATACTGATACTTGTTGCTTCAAATTTCACAATTATTTAATTTTGGCTTCAATTATTGATCATGATTATGATAAAAAAAAACAAATACAGTACAAAGATTTTTGTCAAATAAAACATTTTTATTAACAAACCAAATGGCAGCACTGAAAATTTTTAATTTAAGCTTTTTGTTAGCAAACTATATAAAATAACAACATCAACAATGTGATAAAATGATTAAATAACTTTGTTATTCCCTTTTTTACAGACAATTTTTTGAGAAAAATAAAATCAACAGTGCAAATTAGCTAAACAAAAGCAAAACCCAGTGTTAGCCCTCTGCAAGAAAATCATCAATCTCATCAGCTAGTGTGGTACCAATACTAGCCTTGGTGTCAGTACTATATTAGAATCAATCCGCCCAGCCCTACAAAACATGTCTGCTATCGGAGATAACATACTGTAGTCCCAAAATGGTGCTGTTTTCGATTTGTTTTTTTTCCATTTGGGCCAAAACTTGAGCAAAATGACTGAAGCAAAGGGGAAAAGAAGTTCAGAAGAGTCATCATCTGACATTAATTTTGGAAATCATGGACTTGTAGCACTTATAGGGCTGGATTTAAAAATTGATTTATCAATATGAACTAATTCTAATTTATAAAATTCAAGACTCAGCAAAATGTTGATCATGAGACTCAGCCTCTGTCCAAAACATAAACTGTATGGACAGAGCCTCCATGATGTCACCGGTAGGTTTCTGAAGAACTGAATTGAAACTCATTGGACAGTTCCCACCAACATAGCCATCTTGGCAGCGTCACGCGTGTCTTGATTCCTGGAAAATCCAAAAATTGGCAAAGAGGTGGAACTGACAGGGGGACTGTGAAGGTGGGGGTGAATGATTGACACCCATCAAACTCCGAGTTGCCTGTAGCTAAGAGCTAACCAAACTAACACCGGAGCTAACAGTAGCTAACCAGCTAACGGAGGTATGTGGACTAAAGCTAAGGTGCGCTGTTAGCTGGCTAAAAACCGCAGTTGTGCTGCACTCGCCCTTCTTGCCGTGGATATTGGATACCTGTCAGTCAAAAGGACACGCCCCTAATTATGCAGAATTTCAAGATTAAATAACATCCAAACGGATGAGTTAGAAAAAAATCACCACCCTCACAGTTGTCATGAAGGTAAACTTGACCTATTAATCCTAAAATGGATTTTTGTACCAGGTTTTAAACGTGTATTTTTGCTGTGAAGTTGGTCTTTTTAACATGGGAGTCTATGGGGATTTGACTTTGTTTTGGAACCAGCCCCTAGTGGATGAGGGGTGAACTGCAATGTTTTGGACATCCACATAGGTTTCACATTTTACTGCTGGAGGTTGCTGCTTGGTCCAAAATCCGCTTCTCTTGTCGAGATAATGTTAAGTTCAGATGTTTTCATTCGCCAGTGTGGATTTCGTTCACTTGCTAAGTATTTTACAACGTAATACTGCTCACATTAGCAGCTAACACCATTCAAAAACAAACAAACAAAAAAACATGGTATAGTCATTTAAGGAAATTTTACTCTAGAACAAGTTTACACTTCGTCCTTTTATCAAACAATAAACAGTCTGATGTTATTTATCTGGTTTACATGACGGCATGTCATAGCTGCTCTTTGTGTCCACGGCAGTGAGCACACACACATGTGCGTGTACACACAGGTTTCCATCAGAAGACGGAGTGCACGTGTCAGGAAACACGTCAATCAAAAAAGTTTTCCAAATTTTTTCAGGCAGGTGAAGATGGAAGCATCCTGCTCCAATGAGGAGCAGATGGAGTATTTCTCCTGTTACGATGTTAGCGTCACGGTCGTCATGGAAACGCGCACAGCTGAACAGGCTGAATCTACCGTCATTGAAGAAATTTCTGAGTCGTATTATGGGTTTAAATGGATTCAGTATTATTTGTAGGCTTTATTGACATCAACATGTTATCTGAAATCTGAACTTTAAGAATATTTAGAGCGACTCCACTGAATAAAAACGCTTTCATCAGGACATTTAAGTTTAACTTTTATCTGTCCAGTGTTTTTTTTTTTTTTTTCTTCATTGCAGCATTTCTGGCTGTAAAACTGAGGAAACACTGTATTGTTATAGTATTTCAGAAATACATGTAGATGTTTCAGAGCAGATTATTACAGTAATCTGATTACTTCCAGATAACTGATTTTGATTGTCAAGTAAATGGACTCATTGATTTATAAAATAGTTATCTGAGAATGTATTTAATATAAAAGAAAGAACAGGTGGTGTTACACAATTAGCTGTAAATGAATCGATATTGAGTCAAATCAGATTTAATCAAAATCAAATCGTATCGATTCAGGAAATTAGTGACCAGCACTAAGCAATGTTTAGAGTCCTGCATCTCTGATGCTTTGGGGTTGCATTTGTAGACCTTGAAAAACACCATCAATGCAGAAAAGTACCTGTTTTAGTGCAACATTTGTTCCCACACAAAAAGCAGATTTTTCATGCAAGGCCTTGCAATGCATCTGTTACAAAAGCATAAGTAAAAATAACCCGGATGGTTTGCGGGCTTGTCTGTAATTCAGACTTTTCACCAAATGACAACATTTGGCCCATCATGAAATGCAAAATACAACAAAGAAGACCCAGGATAATTCATTAGCTGTAATCTTCATTGTAGTCATTTCTTGTTTATTTCACTTCCAACAAGCTGTTAAGGAGCCCTAAGTTTCCTGTTTTCTGTGCAGTTTGGATGTTTTGGGCTGCTGCTCAGTTGAAAAAGCCTCTTTATATTTGAAGTGTTTTTGTTGCAGTAATAATTCCCACCACATCCTCCACCACATTGAAAGCTCTGAGCGCAGTTATTATCATCTCTTTGGGATTCCTTTTTAGGTTCAGCATTTACCAAGTATGTGATCCTTATACATCTGTAAAGTGTTGTTCCACACAGAGGACTGAAAGGATTTTCTTGAGATTTGAGCAAATTCTTTTAAATCCAAAAATAAAATGAGAGGCAGTTCAGAGGCACCTGCTAGAGAGGCAAACCATGCAAAAAGGGCTTTGAACAGTTGGCTGAAGGGGCTTATCCCAGAGTGAACTGCTCCCATGATGCTCAAAGCCATTCACCCAGGCCAGCAGCTAAGGAAAAAAAAGGAAAAATGTCAAAGTCCAGAATGTTGTGCTGTTAGGATTTGGCCTGAAGTGGCTTTTTAAGTTTCTGCAACCCCAGACAAACCTGCTGTTTTACTGAAGACAACTCACTCTGAGGAGCTATTGCAACTTTAAATTCCATGCATCATCATGTGAATAAAGCTGTTTCAGACAATGAGAAGCTTTACTGTAATGCAGATAAACCATTATCTGAGCACATCCTAAAATCATCCAATAAACCCTATTCCATATAGATGCTCATTTAGCTACAGGTTTCATTTTCAAATGCTAGAATTACAAGGCAGGTAGCCCTATAGGGCTACTCTGTTCCTATGCAGAACTGAGTTGGCCTTGGGCCTCTCTTTCTATTTTAGGATGGCATTAGAGGAAGAAAGATGACCTTAGAGCATTAGTTCATCTGAGACAGGTTTATGATGCTTTTTAAATAAATGTCCAATGTGAAGCATGTGTGATATGGCCTATTTGTTTAGCTGCTTTGCTCCATCACCACTTAAGTATCGGTTAGAGACTGTCCCCAAAAGGAAACCACGGTTGAATCCATCTGACTAAATATTGCTATTAATCATAGTTGGTTAGGTTTATGTACACTCGCCAGTCAATTAGGTACACCTGTTCATTTTGCTGTTAACATAAATATGTTATCAGCCAATCACACGGCAGCAGCTCGACACATTTAGTCATGTAGACATGGTGAAGAGGACTTGCTGAAGTTCAAACTGAGCATGCGAAGGAGGAAGAAAGAAGATTTAAGTGACTTTGAACATGGCATGGTTGTTGGTCTGAATATTTCATAAACAGCTGACCTACTGGAATTTTACACACAACCATCTCTACGGTTTACAGAGAATGGTCTGGAGAAAATATCCAGTTAGCAACAGTTGTCTGGACCAGAATGGGTAGACTTTGGGCCTCACCACAGTCTACCTTAGTATTGTTGCTGACCATGTCCATCTCTTTATAACCACAGTGCAGCATTGTCTGATGGCTACTTCCAGCAGGATAATGCACCATGTCAAAAAGCTCAGATCATCTCCAACTGCTTTCTAGAAGATGACAATGAGTTCACTGGACTCCAATGACCTCCACAGTCAGCAGATCTCAGAAGTTTTGGGATGTGGTGGAAGATGAGATTCTCATCATAGATGTGGAGCAACTGTGTGATAGGTGTGAAAATCTTTGAGGAAGGTTTGCAATACCTTGTTGAAACTATGAAATCAAGAATGAGGCTGGGGATCTTACTCAATACTACAATAAAGTGGCTTTTACACCAGTTTTTTTTCCCCATCTTTTCTACTCGTAAACACACACTTAGGAAAAGTACTTTGTCTCCTTAATTATAACCACCAACATGTGACACAAGTCAGTCCAACGAATACAAGCAGAGGGGTAGCATCCAATATAAGCATTTTATTTAGACAAAATCAGTTTTTAATCCTAAGAAAACATTCACTAGTCCTGGTGTCGTCTCTGGCTACACTGAAAGAAAGACTAAAAAGGTTAAAAAGATTTAAAAAAATAATAATGAAAAAGGACAGGCCTACTGGTGGGGAGCGAGCCCTGTTGTAACTTAAAACCAAAAGAAAACTATAACATGCTCCCCCACACTCCCCCACACTGGGGTTAATACACAAACCCCAAAGTGATAATAAAGGAAAGTAATCACAAATAAATGAAGGGCCAGATCCCCAGCAGTGGCCCACAATTAATTTACAAAGTATTAATTAAAATTGGCTCGTCTTGCAGCATCCTCTAAATGTAAGACTGGAAAACTGTCAGCATCTTCATAAATAAGGAGGATAAAGTGGTTTTTGGTGGTTCACTGCTGTAACAATATCAGTTTCTTTTGCAGAAATTATATTAAATTCCGATTTTTAATATGGCACATGTGCTAACTTTGTTTTATATGTGTTATCATATTAAAATGAATGTATATGCTAATTTCGAAGATTTATAAGGTAACAAACACTTAAATCCAGGTTGAAGTGCCACCTGTTTTCAGCTGCATTTCAATAGTTTTGATTTAAAAGTGCAAATCTGCATTTGTTTCTTTTAAGCTTGAATTTTTAAACTTGATCATGCTTTAATGCTGTTTTTATTAAAATTTGTTTCTTCTTCTCTTCTCTTTTGTTTTAATTTTAAATTATGCTTCTCATAATTTAAAAAATTAAATTTTCTGATGTCTCCTCCCAGAGCCGCCACCTTATCGTGGTGGAGGAGTTTGTGCGTCCTGACGATCATAGCGGCTATGTTGTCGGGGGCTCATGCCCCTGGTAGGGTCACCCACGGCAAACAGGTGTCTAGGGAAGGGACCAGACAAATCACCCCTATGGTGATGAGGAAGCAAGGACCAAGGTTTCCCTTGCCCGGATGTGGGTCACCGGGGCCCCCCTCTGGAGCCAGGCCTGGAGGTGGGGCACGGAGGTGAGCACCTGGTGGCCGGGCCTTTGTCCATGGGGCCCAGCCCGAAAGGGTGACATGGGCCTCTCCTCCTGTGGGCTCACCACCTGCAGGAGAGGCCATAGGGGTCGGGTGCATTGTGAGCTGGGTGGCTGCCAGAGGCGGGGACCCTGGCGGTCTGATCAACGGCTGCAAAAGCTAGCTCTAGGGACATGGAATGTCTCCTCTCTGGTGGGAAAGGAGCCTGAGCTGGTGCACGAGGTTGAGCGGTTCCGGCTAGATATAGTTGGACTCACCTCGACGCACGGCTTGGGCTCTGGAACCACTGTCCTTGAGAGGGGCTGGACCCTCTTCTATTCTGGAGTTGCTCCCGGTGAGAGGCGCCAAGCAGGTGTGGGCATGCTCATTGCCCCCGGACTTGGCGTCTGTAAGTTGGGATTTACCTCGGTGGACGAAAGGGTAACCTCCCTCCGCCTTCGGGTGGGGGGACGGGTCCTGACTGTTGTTTGTGCTTGTGCACCAAATAGCAGTTCAGAGTACCCACCCTTTTTGGAGTCCTTGGAGGGGGTGTTGGAGAGCACTCCTTCCGGGGACTCCCTCTTTCTGCTGGAGGACTTCAGTGCTCACGTGGGCAATGACAGCGATACCTGGAGGGGCGTGATTGGGAGGAACAGCCCCCCTAATCTAAATCCGAGTGGTGTTTTGTTGTTGGACTTTTGTGCTCGTCATGGACTGTCCATAACGAACACCTTGTTCATACATAAGAGTGTCCACATGTGCACTTGGCACCAGGACACTTGCGGCCGCATGTTCTGGACACTCGGGTGAAGAGAGGGGCGGAGCTGTCAACTGATCACCAACTGGTGGTGAGTTGGCTCAGATGGTGGGGGAGGATGCCGGTCAGGCCTGGCAGCCCAAGTGTGTTGTGAGGGTCTGCTGGGAACATCTGGCAGAGTCCCCTGTCAGAAAGAGTTTCAACTCCCATCTCCGGCAGACCTTCAACCATGTCCCAGGTGAGGCGGGGGACATTGAGTCCGAATGGGCTGTGCTTCTATTGTCGAGGCAGCCAGCCTCAGCTGTGGCCATATGGTCATCGGTGCCTATCGTGGCGGTAACCCCCGAACTCGTTGGTGGACACCGGCAGTAAGAGATGCTGTCAAGCTGAAGAAGGAGTCCTATCGGGCCTTTTGGCCTGTGGGACTCCAGAGGCAGCTGATGGGTATCGGCGGGCTAAGCGGAACGCAGCTTCGGTGGTCGCTAAGGAAAAAACTTGGGAATGGGAGGAGTTTGGAGAGGCCATGGAGAATGACTTCCGGACGGCTTCGAGGAGATTCTGGTCCACCATCCAGCAGCTCAGGAGGGGAAAGCAGTGCTCCGTCAACACTGTGTACAGTGGGGATGGGGGGCTGCTGACCTCGACTCGGGACGTTGTGAGGCGGTGGAAGGAATACTTCGAAGACCTTCTCAATCCCACCAACACTTCTTCCGATGAGGAAACAGAGTCTGGGTTAGCTGGTGTTGGCTCTCCTATCTCTGGGGCTGAGGTCGCTGAGGTGGTTAAAAAGGTCCTTGGTGACAAGGCCCCGGGGGTGGATGAGGTCCGCCCAGAATTCCTTAAGGCTCTGGATGCTGTAGGGCTGTCTTGGCTGGCACGCCTCTGCAGCATCGCGTGGACATCGGGGACAGTTCCCCTGGACTGGCAAACTGGGGTGGCGGTCCCCCTCTTCAAAAAGGGAGACCGGAGGGTGTGCTCCAACTACAGGGGGATTACACTCCTCAGCCTCCCTGGTAAGATCTATTCAGGGGTGCTCGAGAGGAGGGTCCGTCGGATAGTCGAACCTCGGATTGAGGAGGAGCAATGTGGTTTTCGTCCCGGTCATGGAACAGTGGACCAGCTCTACACCCTCTTCATGGTCTTTGAGGGGACATGGGAGTTTGCACAACCAATTTGTGTGTGCTTTGTGGACTTGGAGAAGGCATTCGACCGTGTCCCCCGGGGACTCCTGTGGGGGGTACTCTGGGAGCATGGAGTGCCGGACTCGCTTGGGCGAGCTGTCCGGTCCCTGTACGACCGGTGTCAGAGCTTTGACAGCATAACCAGCAGTAAATCAGAATCGTTTCCAGTGCGGGTTGGACTCTGCCAGGCTGCCCTTTGTCACCAATTCTGTTCATAACCTTTATGGACAGAATTTCAAGGCACAGCCGAGGTGTTGAAGGGATCCAGTTCGGTGGCCTCAGGATTGGGTCTCTGCTCTTTGCGGATGATGTGGTTTTGTTGGCTTCATCAGGCTGTGATCTTCAGCTCTCACTGGAGCGATTCGCAGCTGAGTGTGAAGCGGCTGTGATGAGAATCAGCACCTCCAAGTCCAAGACCATGGTCCTCAGCCCGAAAAGGGTGGAGTGTTCTCTCCGGGTCTGCAATAGGGTCCTGCCCCAAGTGGAGGAGTTCACGTATCTCAGGGTCTTGTTCACGAGTGAGGGAAGGATGGAGCGGGAGATCGACAGGAGGATCGGTGTGGCATCTGCAGTGATGCGAACTCTGCATCGGTCTGTCGTGGTGAAGAGGGAGCTGAGCCAAAAGGCAAAGCTCTCGATTTACAGGTTGATCTACATTCCTACCCTCACCTATGGTCATGAGCTGTGGGTAGTAACCGAAAGAACAAGATCGCGAGTACATCCGAAATGAGTTTTCCCAGCAGGGTGGCCGGGCTCTCCCTTAGAGATAGGGTGAGAAGCTCTGTGATCCGGTAGGGGCTCAGAGTAGAGCCACTGCTCCTCAACATTGAGAGGAGCCAGATGAGGCGGCTTGGGCATCTGGTTAGGATGCCTCCTGGACGCCTCCCTGGTGAGGTGTTCCGGGCACGTCCCACCGGAAAGAGGCCCCAGGGAAGACCTAGGACACGCTGGAAAGACTACATCTCTCGGCTGGCCTAGGAACGCCTCGGGATCCCTCCGGATGAGCTGGTGAATGTGGCTGGGGAGAGGGAAGTCTGGGTTTCCCTGCTTAGGCAGCTGCCCCCGCGACCCGACTCCGGATAGGCGGCAGAAAATGGATGGATTTTCTGATGTTTCAGTGTTTCTGTAAAGCACTTTGAATCACTCTACTGCTGAGTTGTGCCATAAATAAATTTGCCTTGCATATTCATTATTGGTTTAATTTTGACAGCCTTGGTAAAAAAAAGAAAAATCCAAAATTTATTTGATAAATGTAGGCTACATATCTTACAATTATCTGATGACCCCCTGAAATTATCTTGCGACCCCCATTGGGGTCCCGACCCTCAGTTTGAGAACCACTGAACTAGGAGTAATACAGTTGGAAGATCCCCTCCTAGTCACTTTTCCAGGAAATTTGTTAAAACCAAGAACAACTGTTTTCTTAAAAATAAAGCAAACCAATGAAACACACATTGAAATGAGACATAAAATACACACCTTGCTGAAGCCAAAGCCAACCCGTATGTGCTGCAGGCCTAGTAGTCTCTGGTCATAGCCCTACCCATTTTATAGCAGACTACCAGGCCAAGTGAAGGCAATCATTTAATTACAAGTGCCTGTCAGACATAAGACACCAACCTGAAAAGCTGGTACTTCTACTGTACAAACACAATCCTTTTTTCCCTGCATCATTTGATCTGTTTGATTTGTTTTGCTATTGAATGGAAACATGATTAACTGCTGTGAATAAATCCTGACACAATGATGTAGAAGTCAGATTTTATGGGCTTATAGTCACCTAAACATCAGTGTCAGACTGAGTGCAAAATAATCTTTCCTTCGATGTTTGCAGGTTTACTTACAAATAAAGATGCACTGCTGCTGATCATCTGTACAACACAGTGATCACGATTAATCAGATTCATTGTTGGACTTCTTTAATACACAAGAATATACCTGAATGTGGACGCAGTTGCTATTGTTTCATCTGTGTCTTCTTAAATGTTTTATGTGGGTGGCATGGCTTAAAGATGTTACATCATACTAATTATCCTATGCAGTGACATGAAAAAGACTTTCAGAAAACAGACTATATAACAAATTATGACTCACATTGCAAACAACTTAAAGCTCCATTCATATTCTTTCAGTAGGAACATGCAGCATTAACTGGGCCTCTGTGGGGAATGACTTGCAAGCACTGCTATGATGGCTGCAGATCAAGAATCAAAGCCTTGCCAGGGTTGCCTTGGGTAAACCTGAGTCCTTAGGACACTGTGCCACTGTCATGCTGCAATGAAGGAGGAAACTGGGCCATCTATATCTGGACTAGCCTCTGATTATGAACAGATTATGCAACAGCATAGCATGTTTTATGTAACCACTTATAGCCATGCCTTCCTCTGGCTTACCCTTACTTCCCACAATGAATGGTTTAATTGCCCCAATGCCATCTGTCCACCTGACATCTAAATATGTGATCCATCCCTGATACTAAAACTCCATCTTTTAAGGGAATTTCTCTATGTTTTTTGTTTTGTTTTTCTGGTGTGAAGCTCCTGTCCTTGTTTACTGATTTACAGTGATCACTGCTACAGTTACCCAAACCAAGAGGCAAAACATGTGACTTTCAAAATCTCTGTGAATCTTTGCTCAAAACAAACGGCTTTTGCTGCTAACTAAGCACATATAAAAATATCAAGGAGGAGGAAGGGACTTTGTTTTCTTTTATTTTTTTGTAAGAATCCTGCATCATGAAACAACTTCAGCCAACAGATGGAAGAGAAATCTCATCATGAAACTGTGTTGTACAGGTTGGATGGGAAACATCGCTCAAATCCATCCAATCTGTTCTTATTGTTACAGCTGCTGTTGTGTCGGAACCTCTAGCTTCTGATTAACTCCCTTCATGTCTGAATGAGCTCATGTGTAGTTAAGTTGTAGTAACATATGTTTATGATTTCCAACTGAAAACAAACCTAAACTGCTGCTGCAGTCATCACGTTAATAAACAATACCTATGGTTCATTTGTTCCGTGTGCTTTCAGGCAGCTAGTTTTTTTCCTTTGAAACAAAAAAGAAAAAAAGAAAATTTAAAACAAATTGTTTTTCTTGTGTTTGTTTCCTAAACCAAAATAATAATAAAAAAAATCAGATTACAAACTGTTCCTTGTCCTGAGTTAAGAAGTAGACTCAGCTCTTATGAAAGCACAGTGAGTGATGCCATAAGTTGTTGGCCAGTCATAAACTCTTAATCTAACTGCTCAGTATTTTACATCTACAGGTGAAAATAAATAACATTCTGTCATCTATAAAATAATTAATAATGCTCATGTAACATAAAATAAGGAAAGATGGATTTCTGGATGTATTTATTATGACGATCAAGAGGGCTCAACACAGCTTTGGAAAGTAATTAACAAAGAGTACACGCAGCAGAAATGACTTCCAGATTAGTAACTGTTCTCTGGTGAAAATCTTAATTTATTAATTAATTAATTTATTTGTTTGTTTATTTATTCCATCTTTACTTTTGGCAAAATATTTGAAAGCAGATTAAAATGAACTGATTTCTCATTTATTTTCAAAAATAGGTAAAAAATAGGTAAAACAATCATTTTTTTCCATTTTTATTTTCTTTTATTTTGTCTAATTTGGCATGTGATGTAGATGTTCAGATGAGTCAAAATGATTGCACAGCATGGATAAAATTGTCTAAGTTCCTGGTTTTACCTTTAACAGTTAGCTGAGAAGTCATTTTCTTTCCTCAGTCTGAGCCAAATACAGAAAAGCTGAAGCTCTATGCTCTATATGGTATATATATATATATATATATCAATATTTGATATAATATTTTATGTCAAAACGACACGTTGGTATTAGAAAACTAAGTCTAATAGAGTGGGATTATGTTTGTTGGCACAGCTTCATGCAAACAGCAGTGGTAGTAGAGACAGTTATAAAAGATCACACTTTCCTTCAATTAGCAACAACTGTGCAGTTACTGTTAAGCCTTAAGTTTAATTGCCTGTCTCAATTAAGACTTAAAATGTATAAAAACAACTTTTCAGTAAGCTTAGAATCATATAAAACTGTTGTTTTCAGCTGCTTCCACTACTATCCATTGTTATGGTAGCATGACATGCTGTTGAGAGAAAATGGAGTCTTTAAGGACCTTAGAGAGATAACTTACTTGATTTACTGTCCAAATATTACGAGACACGGGGGAATGTGTGAATGACACCTTTAAAAACACTAGCTTGAAAGTGATCAATGTCCAAATGACCGAATTCCATCAATTTAAAGGATTAATAAATACATTGATCTCACATTCGTGTTGGTGTCCAAGGTGTAATACAATATGAACAATATCTGGATGGAAGGAAATAATCCCAAACAAATGATTGATACCACTGGGTTGTCTCTTAATTGTGCCTCAGAAACTTGAAGTCCAATCCTGTATGACAGCTCTGCTTTATAAAAATTATGGCTGGGCATGCAAACTCACTCAAATTTGGCAGCAAAACTGGTTAAATTGAGGTTTCACACCTACTTGGTTAGGATTAGTTGAGTAATAAAAAGTTTTGATTTAGTTTTGTAAATACTACTAATTACTATAGATACCCTGTACATTAAAGTATGACATCAAAGGGTCAAAATGTTAGCGTGGTCAGTGTTGGGTAGTAACACGTTACTTTTGTCAGTAACTAATACTATAATGCATTACTCTCAGTTACCGTTTGCATCTTCTTTTTTTTTTTTTTTTACAGCGGTGATGCAGCACGACATGGGCAGTGCTGCAAAGTCTGCTTTTTGGGTTATTTTTCTCTGTGGTGGCTTGTAAATTCCATCAGTGTCAGTTTTGGGGCTTTGTTAGACCCCAGGCCGTGGCGTTTGTTTTCTCAAGTGTAGGTGCTTACTTAGTCTTCCTCTGCTTCCTTTCTGAAGCCCTAATGATTCTCTCACAGCTGTCCACAGTAAAGCAATAACACCTGGATGCGGAATGGGTAATCTAAACGCAACAGTCCTTTTTTTCCAGGAACTAGTTTTCATTTCCTTGGTGTGTCCTTGGTTACCGTGGGCATCCAAACCAACACGCCCCTACCCCTACCTACCTACCCCTACCTACCTAATTAGATTTCTAATTCCTTGTAAAACTCTGCATTTTGCTGCTGTTTGCTATAAATGATGGTGGTTATTTATTTATTTTTTTTCTTTAATTATTTGTAAAAATATTTCTGTCTTCTTCTCCGTCCAGCTATACCGCACCGTCTTTCCTTAAAGTGAACTGGTCACATGACCCCCTACGTCACATCTGGTGACGTGAAAATGCAGGGAAAAAAGTGTTCATTACTTTTTCGCGATTTACATCTGAAAAACCACCTCATGAGAGCATAAAAATGTTTTAGCAATATTTCAGCAATTCTAGGGGTAATGGAAATGCAGCCAGATACAGAGACTATACTAAGGAAATATATAAATAGAATATATATAATAGAGTAGGAGAACGATGCATTGGAGGGGTCAACATGCGGCATAGATTTAATTTATTTTATTTATTTATTTATTCATTCATTCATTCATTCATTCATTCAAATAATCTGCTGGCCTGATTTAAATAAATTAGTGTTGAACAATTACTTTCAATTTGAGTTTGTTTTGTATTTCATACAACACTAATTAAGCTATAAGGATATTAATTGGAGAATTTTTAAGAATGTTCTTTTACAAAAGTAACTAAAGAGTTATCTTTAAATGTAACTGAGTTACTTTTTAAATAAAGTGACTAGTAACAGTAACTAGTTACTTTTTTTCAGTAACTAGCACAACAATGCTGGTGACCAAACCTGTTTGAACTTCAGCAACCAGCCAGTCAAACTGAGACATGAACTCTACTTGGTTCAGACTAGTAGCAGAACAAACAATGATTTGACCTAGCTTGTGTCAGACGTTACCGTGTATCTTTTCAGCATTTTGTGATCAGTCAGTTTTGTTTTTTCTACTCTTTTACCTTTTGAATATGATTTCAATTAATGTTTCACTCCATTTGTATTGTTTTACTCCATTTACTAATACATTTTTATTGTGTTTACTAACTCTTAACTGTTGTGTTGGTTTACTTATGACTACTTTAATGTTACTTGCATTTTTAAAATTGTGTGAAACACTCTGGGTTGCAGTTGGGCTTGAAAGGTCCTACAAAGGTAAAGAAATCCAAATTCTTTGTGAATACTGCAAATTATAATGGGTATCCTGCACATTAAAGTATGACGTCAAGGGGTCAAAGTGGGATAACACTGGTCTCAATGATTGGCACCAAGAAATTATTACATCCCACTTCCACCATAATAAATCTTCTGCAGTCCTTTATTATAAATGGAGCATTTCTTTCTCTGTTTGTTCATCCATCCAACCATTATCTATACTTCGTCCATTAAGGGCTGCAGGGAAGCCTAACTCAGCATTTAGCAGTGAGAGGCAGGGTACACCCAGGACAGGTCACCAGTCCATTGCAGGGCCATCTGTCTGTTGATGTTTTACATTATTTTTATTTTAAAAAACAAACTGTAACGACTGATTTCAGGTCAGTGATTTGCAGGTAGTTAGAGGATGTAATAACAGAACAAAGTTCTTCAATAACTTGTAATAAAATAATTATGTTTAATTACAATTTGAAAATTACTTTTAAATCGTGTTTTTCTTTTCTTTTTTTTTTCTTTTTTTTGTCTTGTGTGAAATTTTGGAAAATATTCCCCAATCTTCTGACACATGTCCTTATATATATGTAATTGGTTTTATAAGAATTTCATAAGTCCCTTCCTCCACTCCCCAAAGCCCCAACACCCCTCCCCAGCTCCCAAAACGGTCAGAAGTGGTTGCTTTGGAAACAGCGTGACGTATTTTATAGCCCAAGAATAGAAGCACAAAGAGAAAAACAGGTCTAAGGCTCTTGGCTTCTGCTTCACAAGTGATCCAAGTGCTTTTCTGTGTTCCTCTTATATGTGTCAGAGGCCAAGACTCACATGATGGTGACATTTTTTGTCTGATTATGTGAAGACAGCTGAGACTGGAGCCTAATTTGAATGAAATGTAACAGCCCTGACTACAAATTATCAATAAATATATTCCTGCATATGCACAGGACACTCCTGCTATTACGAAACAGGCCCCAAAGTCAAATCAAATGAGTCATTGCCTATTTATAGTTGCTGCAATACATCCCTCTTGAGTCTGAGCCTAGGATAGGAGCTGTGTATCTGTGGTATAGACAAGCTGTTACATAAACACTTCTCTGCATATATGTCTCGGGGGCATGGTGATTCACAACATGAGCACAGATCTCATTTTAACTGCATTTTTCTTAGTCATCAGTAATATCATAAACAATTACAGAGGCAGCTAAATTTGGGTGCATGCAAAATGCTTCTGCACAGTTTTCTATGAATCCAGCATACAAGCAGAACAAGCATCTCTAGTTGGTGTCACTTCAATGCCAAATGATTCAAAATAAGCAATATTGTTACTTTCAAGATGAAAGTGAGTTATTTTTTATTAAAAGTGACATTTTAAATTGACTAAAAGCACATAGAAGGAGCTCAGCACAATAAAAATCTATAATGCCTTCACTTAGAGTCAGTCTGTGTTTTTTCTGGTCTTATCAAAGCTTATGTGTTTGGGACTGGTCACACAAATAAAGAGAGAGGTACTCACACATATATTATAGCTACTCTTTGCTAGAGGACTTGTGTTGTCCTACATTTCCCTTTGAAATACATCGAAGGTATTCTCTTGGAATCAGGTAAAGTGGCACTCTTGCTCAGGTCATAGTCTAGTCTTGTGTAATGTTGGCAGTGTGTTTAGGATCATCATCATGCTGCTATATTCTCCTCTGTCAAGCTTCTGGAAACTGGGACTCAAATTGTCTGTCACAGTTTTGGTTTATTCACAAAAGATTAATTCTTCATCCTCATCTCATTAAACTGTCACCTTTGTGCTTCACCGAGGATGATGAGGAGGCCCCTGATCATTTTAGATCAGGGGCCCCGTTCACCACAATCTGACGTCAAGTGGGTCAAACCAGCAAAACAACAGCATAATAGCTAAAGAATGAAAAAGCCAAATTTTCCCTTTAATTTTCATTTTAAAGAAGTACAAGTATATTATGTTTTCATTTATTAACTATCCTTTAATAAAACATGAACAACTTAAAATTTATTTTAAAAAAAAGAGTGCAATTTCAAGAATATTTAGCCTCAGTTACAAAACTGAATAACTTAATACATTTTTTATTTATTTCTTATTTTTGGTTTATTTTTGTATTAATATTTTAGCCTTGTGATCCGGATCACTTCTAAAACCTGATCACTTGTTCTTTATTTCACTTCTGAGATTTCCTGAAAATTTCATCAGAATCTGTCCATAACTTTTTAAGTTATGTTGCTAAGAGAAAACATCACCTTTACATGAGATAAAATTGGTAGAAATGAAGAACAGCAATGTCTTGGAGGAGGTCTGAGCTCTCTGAGTGCTTAATAGCTATTCTTTGGCCAGATGTTATATAAGCTAATAAAACAATGATAAAACAAAAATAAAAAAAAAACGTTCTCCATAAATTCATGAGGATTCTCTTTTTCTTCCTCTGCAAAGTTTAATCTTGTAAGTCTGTATGTCAAGTAAGCATCTTGTTCTTGAGTTCTGTCCATGCGGGCTGAAGTTATGTAATATTCTTTGTACTTCCCGTACTGTTGCAGAAATTTCTATTGATAACACCTGTGCAAAGTTTAAAATGCTTGCCTGCCTTGTTCCAGACTTAGACTGTAAAAGTAGAACAATGTTTGCAGTAAGTGTAGAGCAGCTACTTCCACTATTAACAATCTTCTAGAAGCCTCAGTTGATGCAAAGTTCATACTGCATTTTAATTAACATATGACACTAATGAATGGTGTCAGAGGGTTTAACTCAAGAAAATAATGTTAAAATATTGGATAAGATTTCAAAAGTTTATTAAACAGACTTGCATTGTCTGGTGCAGACGGCTGTAATTGCTTTTGATTTGAAAGACTTAAACTGTAAACAAGGAAAAGGTCATTTTGATGCATTGTGTTCTGACGGTTTTAAGCAGCTTTGCATACTTCACTCTGACCAAGTAGTGGGTGTGTAGCTCCACCATCCAACCACTCTGACCTACAAATGCAACCTGTCACATTTTATATGTGACGTAACTGTATTAAATCAAATGTGGTGACACAGTTTTCTTCTATGTACTTATTTTCATGTCGAATAATAGGAAAAAAATTAAAGATGCACATCTGGACACAAATCAATAAATTAGTTTTTGCTCGTTTTCATATTTTATAGTAAAACAGGACCAAAATGATACTTACATTTCACCCACCATTTTTTAGGTCCAGCTTGCTAGTTGGACCCCTTCTTGCCTTCTGAACTGTCTTAGTTCTTGGTGTCAGAGTCAACAAGGTGTTGCAAACCTTCCTCAGAGGTTTTGCTGCATATTGACATGACAGCATCATACAGTTGTTGCAGATTTGTTGGCTGCATCCATGATGAGAATTTCCCATTCTGTCAAAGCTGCTCTACTGGATTGAGATCAGGTGACTATGGAGGTCATTGGAGTACAGTGAATGTATCATCATGTTCTAGAAAGCAGTTTAGAACTACTGAAGCTTTGTGACATGGTGCATTATCCTGCTGGAAGTAGCCATCAGAAGATACTACACTGTGCTCATAAAGGGATGGACATGGTCAGTAGCAATATTCAGGTAGACTGTGTTTAAATGATGTTCAGTTGGTACTTTGGAGCCCAAAGTGTACCAAAAATATATTCCCACACTATTAGACCACCATTAACACCCTAAACTGTTGATAGAAGACAGGATGGATTCACGATTTTAAGTGGCTTTCATGGTTAAACCAGGTCACGTTGGTACAAAGGGGCCCAAAGTAGGCTAAGAAAATATCCCCCACACCATTACACCACCAGCAGCCTGAACTGTTGATCCAAGGCAGGATGGATCCATGTTTTTATGATGTTTCCATCAAATTCTGACCCTACCATCTGAATGTGGAGCTGAAATGGAGACTCATCAGACCGGCAACACTTCTCCATCTTCTATTGTCCAGTTCTGGTGGGTTTGTGTGAACTGTAACCTCAGTTTCCTGTTCTTAGCTGAGGAGTGGCATGATGAGAATCTTCTGTTCCACCATATCACAGAGGTGTTCTAGTGCAGGACTAGTCAGTTTGGTCACAAAAGAGCCACAGTCCTGCAGGTTTTCAATGTTTCCCTGCTCCAACACACCTGACTCAAATGAAAGAGTCATTATTGAGAATTTTATAGGCTATTGGATTAATTTGAGTCAGGTGTGTTGGAGCAGGAAAACACTGTAAACAATTTGCAACTGTGGAGACCCTTGGAGTACAGGGAACTACTCTCATGTTAAAGGCTAAATAAATAACAATGACACCTTGTGTTTAAAATCAGAACTGCAGTCGAAAGGGAAAAACACTGAGAGCTGGTTTGTGAGAGGACGGTTCTTTTATACAGTCTATGAAGGACGGAGAACATAGAGCCAGCAAACATCATGATGACAAGTGAAGATGATTCACACACAGTAAGTTGCTATGCTTTGCAATGCTAGCACTAATTCCACGCGCTAATTTACGTTAGCATAAAATAGAGTGTAAACAAAAGCTATATTAATCAACAAATGCCACGCAGCAGCAGTTTCCCCTTAGTCTCCCTTAATTAATGAATCTGAAAGTAGTTTCCTAAGTTTATAAGGACAAACACACTATTCACTTGGCCAAAACATCATTACATTTGTTGTTGTAAACTAATAAACTAGTAAACTAATAATTTCATGAGTACCAAGAAATAAATTAGACTAAAATCTTTGTAAATCAAGATAAACTTTTTGGTTAATTCAAGCAATATTCTGGTGTTTACCTGTCGAGGAGAAACTTTGTCAGCTCTGCATCCACCTTCAAATTTATTTGGTCCCTCAGATTTCTCCACCTTTTTACAATTTTAGTCGTTTGCTTTTTTAGCAGGACTGAGGATTTTTAGGTTTTTCTGAAACTATTTCTGGTCCGCTTCTTTTACTAGCTTCCATACCTAATCTGTTGCAGGCTGTCGACATAAAATTACAAACGCTGCGTTGTTGTTAACCTTGGGGAGTCGCATATGATTGGTTAAGGAACCAGGAAGTAGGAAAGAGCTATACAGTGCACCCAAGTTATTCCATCACGTAACTCTTATTTTGAAAGGAGAAAAGCTTGACAAAAAAATTATTAATGTAGAGAGACAGAATATTTATAGGGAAGCTTCTTTTTATCTTTTGCAACAAATGAGAAAATTTTAATTATTTTATTATTTTATTATTTTTTCAGATAAAATGCTACTTATTTAGCCTTTAAAGAAACCAGTTTGAATGGATCTTGGAGTTGATGGTCAGTAGCAGTACACCACCAGTGGAGACTCATCAAACCAGTCAATTTTCCATTTTTCCATTTTCCAGTTTAGGTGAGTTTAAGTCACTTAAATCCTCCTTCTTGCTCATCTGATGCTCATTGTGAATTTCAGCCATGCACTTTGACTGTGTCTACATGACTAAATGCATTGAGTTGCTGTCGTGTGATTGGCTGATTAGATATTTGTATTAACAAATAACTGAACGGGTGTACTGGATGAAATGGCCAGTGAGTGTATATTTGAGGGTCAAATACCTCACATCTGGAATTTGAAGTTTTCACCAGTTAGCCTACTTTAGCCTTTCTCTGTACAAATGTAAGATAGGAAGTTTCAATGTTTTTCATTTGGAAAGCACAGACCAGCTCATATTTCTTTTCCTGCTCCAACGACTACAGCTCCAAGCTCGCTCAATTTGGCAATCAGGTTAAAAACAGTTACAAAATATGTTAGAAGAGGAGCGAGTATGTAACACAATGTGTTTGCATAATCGCACAAGGTGCAAATAGTAACAGAAAGAAGAGCAGCTAAGCAGAGCTTGATGTGATGTGCAGATCAGAAAAGGACATGCTGATTATGAAGCTCCATTTGTATCTTTTTATATCCAGTATTACAAAAATGCAGCCTAGCTTTCATAACAGCAGCTGACTAGCATTGAGTGTTAGTTTCGCATTAGATAACATTATATAGCAGAAGGAATGAGGCCAAGCCTTTGTGCAGTTTGATGATACTGTGTCAGCAGCACACTGTGTCACGGCAAAGGGGTTTTCTCTCCAGCAATGAATAAAGCTTTTGATTGAGGCAGAATTTTAATATTAATAACTGTGTATAGAAACAGAATTATCTATACTAACCAGGAAAAGGAGAAAGGATGACATAAGATCAGACAAATGAGGTCAGGCTGGTGACGCTCAGCTGGTTGATGCTTATCTATGTGCTCTTCTGTATGTAAGAGTTGACTGGGCCTCTTCTACTCCTCATACTCCCCCTCTGGGCAGGCTAAAAATGTATTTAAAGCTCATCCTCACCACCTCCAGCAAGGTACTTTATATATAACATGCTTTCGCTCATCTATGCAAATTCTTCCAGGCTCATCTGTCTGACTCTCACTTACTGTTTTTGTAAAACTAGTCAGCTGGTGTAAACAGTCTTGTCTGTGTCACCCACTTGGCGAGAACAGGGCACAGATATTTCTGTCCTTCCTGCTGCCCACCACTGCTTTAGACTCGATCCAAGTCAGAGCAGATGAATGATGAGCAGTGGAGGAAAGCCAATTAAATGTTTCTCTGTTAGAAATGTTCGTGGCATGGAGGGTGGTGTCAATATCAAGGAACTTTATCCTAATAGATTTTTTTGTAACAAATACTTCTAATAATTTTCTGAAATTTACCAGAAGTATTTTTTTTTTTTAAACTTAATAAGGTATATACTGATTGATTGGTTATTGTAATTGGGCAAGTTTTAGTTTGACTGGCTGCTGAATTTAGCAGTGTTGTTTTTTTGTTTTTGTTTGTTTGTTTTTTTCTATTTTTATTTTTTTTACATCTTCTTTTACTTTTTTATATTTATTGTATTTATTTATTTATTTTGTAAACTAATGCATGTATATGCCAATCATTGTGATTTTGTTTTCTTTTGTTTGTTTGTTTTGTCTGTAAAGGCCCCAAAGTAAATTGGAATCAATAGATCAGACCTTAACAACAAAAGGAAAGAAAAAGGAAAAAAAAAATAACTTAAAAAATCTTTCCTTTGCTTTTTGTTATTTTATTTGTTTCTTTTGTTGATGAATTACGATTTTTTTTTTTCTTGTTTATTTTGTCAGGCCCCGGAGAAATTCAGAATTGGCATTTTTCTTCTTATTAAAAAAAATAATAAAAACAACAGGAAGACATTTGAAAATGTTTTAAAATATTTATTTCTTTTTAAAATTTATTTCAAATTTAACATTTAAATTTCAAATTTTATTTTATTTTATCAATTTGTCAATGAATGCACCAGAGATGTTTACAAAGTCAAAGTACAAGTCCAAATCTTTCCCCTCAAGTCTAAGTCCTTTCGCAAACTTGGCTTGTGATGCTGGTAGTTTCTTGCAGGTTTTCACACACTTCCATCAACTTTATTTAAAAAAACCGACTAGCAAGAAACTAGCAACTTTTACTGGTGTGGCTTTTGGAGACTGAATGCGTTACAGCCCCGTAAATGCACATTATGCAGAACGGACACAAGAAACAATCTTACTGCTGTCACGTTCAGTGTAATAAGTTTTTCAAAAGGATGTTTTCAATTTTTGGACATTTCAACATTTACATTCAACACTTTCAACATTTAAGATACCAAAATCTCAGTACAAACACAAATCCAAATGGGTGCTGTACTCACAATATGGGCAAACTGTATTATTACAGCAATGTTTACCAGCTAGCAAGTGCATTTACAAACATGAATGAAAATATTCTGACATTTAACAGTTACTACAACCAGACTGATTCCATCCACCTTCAAAACCATTAGCATTACTATTTAAACAATACAAAATTGTTTAACAGATCATAATATTTATCAAAAAAATACATCTTCTCGAAGTGCTGAACTTTGCATACAAACAGTACAGTCATCTCTATTGCAACACTACCTCCTCCACATGATGCAACTAAACTATTGTAAAATACCATCTTAGTCTTTTATATTTTGAGGTTGAGTAAGATGTATGTCCCCTCAGAGTTGCCATAGAGTAGGCACACTGTTGCACAGGTTGGTGGGATTTGTAGTCCAAGAAAAAAAAGAATAAAGAGAAGACTGTGATCTCTGCAGAATTGAACAAGTAGGTGTGTTTCCATTACCCCTGGAGTTCTGCAAAAGCTAAATATCGCAATAAAAAACCAGTAATGGAAACACCTACATTTAAAAAAAAAACTCCCAAATATCACTAAAGAGTTTTTACACTCTTATGAGGTGTTTTTTTCAGACATGTCGATATAGAAGTATATCGCAAAAGTGTAATGGAAACATTTTTTTCATATTTACGCTTCACTGGACATAGTGACGTAGCGGGTCACGTGACCAGTTCATTTCAAATAGAGATAGTGCAGTCCGAGTAGATGCAGGAGGAGATGGAAATCTTTCGACAAATAAATAAAGAAAAAAATATAATCGTCATCCTTGATGGCAAACAACAGTGAAATGCAAGAGTTTTACAAAGATTTAGAAATCTCTATCCTCCTCAAAGTGGAGTCTCACGGGATTTTACAAGAATAACGGCTAATGCACTAAACACCATTCAATGGAAACACCTGCAAATCACAATTGCACAAATATCGCTTTTATTTTGCAAAATACTGTAATGGAGATGCAGCTCTTGATGTCTTGTCCCTGTTTATTATTTTGTTATCAATTATTCAGTTAGTGAACCCCAGAAAGCTCGGTTACGTTGGTGGCAGTGGTGGGATTTCTGTTTAGAGTGAGCTCGGTTTGTTCGTAAAAGTTAGAAGGCATTGTGTAACTCCTTTAGCTGTATCAGTTAGTGAGTGGAGATTTTGCATCGATTACCAGTGCCTTAATTCAGTGACGATTAGAGATTCACACCCACTCCCACGGGTTGATGATAGCCTTGATGCACTGGCAGGCTCATTCTGGTTCCTTTCAACGCATGATGGAGCTGGTTCTTCAGGGCCTGCCTTGGTATATCTGCATGGTATATCTGATTAATATACTGATCTACAGCTGCACCTTTTAGGATCACCTAGTACATTTGGAGAGGGTCTTGTCCAGAATACAAGTTGCAGGCTTGAAACTCAACCCCAGGAAATGTCAGTTTGCCAGAGACCATGTTGTTTTCCTGGGCCATGTTGTCTCCCAACAGGGCCTCCAGCCAGATCCACGCAATACAGACAAGATAAAGAACTGGCCGACATCCCCGACAGCCAAGCCCTTACAAATACATGGAAAAGATGGTGCTCCTTTGATAGAGAGCTGTGGGCTGTAGTGTGGGCTGTGCGAGAGTTCAAACATTATGTGGGCTTGTCAGCACTCAGTCATCATGGATCACCAGCCTTTACTTGGCTTCAGGAAAATGGCACTGGAAAATGACCCATCAGGAAAGAGGGTTAGGTGGATCTTGGAGATGGACCTGTTTAACTGGACTGAAATGCAGACACATCCTGCCAGCCTGCTTCTCCCGACCCCACGAGTCCTGTACTCTCCTCCTCAGTGGTTGCTGCTAGTCTACAGCAGTCCACATTTTCATTGTGTCACAGCAACTCAGAGATGCAGTCATTGAGGACTCAGACATTAGCAGTGCTTTAGCCTGGCTGGAGCAGGGAAACACTAGACCACCTCACAGACTCATAAGGGCGTCCTCTATCTGCCTGCGTAAGCTGTGGACTGAGTTCAACTACCTCTCAGTGGTGGTCGCTTCGGCCCTGGTTCCTGATATTCTCCATTATGTGCATGGGGGCCCCATAGCAGCACAGGTCTCTGCTGAGAGAGTCAGGCATAGCTACTACTGGCCCTTCATGTTAAGAGACATAAGGCGATGCTGCGAACAATGCAGGACTTGTCAGACATGCAGGTCACCTGTTCCAAAGTCCAAATCCCCCATGGGGGGATTTTTTTTTGGAGCTTCCTCTAATATCCCAGGCCAAGAGATATGTCTTGTTGGTGGAAGATTATTTTACCAAATTTGTGAATGTATATGCCCGGCCCAATCAGACTGCAGAGAGTGTAGCTCACTGTCTTTTTGAGGATTATGTTCTGGTGCATGGAGTCCCTGAAAAGCTGCACAGTGATCAAGGTCGCCAATTTGAGGCAGAGGCTGCCAGTTGTTGGGTATTACTAAGACATGCACCACAGCTTATAACCCCACATCTGATAGCATGGTGGAGCATCACAATGGGACACTGATTAGTCAGCTGGCTAAGATGTTATTCTTTCATGGGAGTGAGTGGGATGACCATTTAAAGCCAGTCGCTTTTGCATACAACACCTCCAAGCATGCAAGCACACAGTTCACCCCCTTTTATCTTATGCATGGTTGGGAGGCACAGGTTCCTACAGAGGTTCTTGTTCCTGCCAGTGTGGTTGACTCCAGGTGCTCCAGGAGTGCTGCAACATTGCCCTCATATGTGTCAGCCCTGGTGGAGTGGCTGGAAGTTGCTTTTAGTGCAGCCAGGGCTAATACTGCAGAAGCTCATGAGAGGCCGAAGCTTTACCATGATGGGAACTCACACCGCAAAGCTTTTATGGTGGGTGCTTTGGTGTGGCTAAGCAACCCCATGGAAAGCTGCACAAAACTAGCCCCACACTGGAAGAGCCCTTATTGTGTTGAGCAGGTTCTGGCTTCAGACACTGAGGCTGGACTGACGTACCCCATCATTAACCCTGTTGACCCACAGGAGAGGGCCCGGGTTGTTCATCATGACAGGCTGAAACTGTCCACTTTTCCCCTACCTGCTTGTTCTACAAACGACTGCAAGAACTCTCCCCCTCCCTTCCCTTTTCCCGAGCAGAGGCTTCTCTGGATTTTCTGAATGGGGAGCAGCAACAGCCCGGTGGACTGGAGATGGGTCCTATGTACTCACATAGAGGCAGGATGGTGCGTGCCCCGTCACGCTTTCAGGACTTTGTCATGTTGTGATATGTGGTAATAACACTGGTTTCATCTTTTGGTCTGAGGTGGCCTGTTTCCTTGGTTACATGACTGTTGTTTAGTTTTGTTGTTTGCTTTGTATTGCGCAGTTGGATTCTGTGGAGTGTCATGTTTTTTTTTGTGTATTCAGTTGTAAGAGTCATGGTAGTTATTTGTTGGGGGGATGTTTTCTGGTGGATGTGCTTTCTTTAATACTTGTGGGTATTGAATTCTTTATAAAAAAACAAAATAAAGAAAGGAAAACAAAAGTTTGTGTGTTATCAAGCTTGATCTGTCTTAGTCTTTCATTTTTTGAGGTTGAGTAAAATGTATGTCCCCTCAGAGCTGCCGTAGGTTGATTGTTGCCCAGGTTGGTGGGATTGGTAGTCAAAGAAAAAAAAAAGGAATGCCACCGGGACCACTGTGTTTATGCCCACCGACCATCATGAGAGCACTCTTACTCTAATAGGCTGATCCCATCGCCCACTGGGGAGATTGCTTCACCAGTACACCAGGGGCCCAATCTCTAGCCCAGGGTGAAACAGCTTCGCCATACAGCACCGATTTTGATAAGGCAGAACGGTAATCCTGCCCGGGAATTCCAAACTAATGCATTGCCGTGAGGTTTGTGATCTAATAATGTGACGGCTGATCAGCTCTGCCACATAGGATACCCTTTTAGCCACACCCGAAAGTGTGTTACCAGCAGGACCACAAGAAGGTGAGGGTCAATATGTTTCTGCTGCACTCCAGCAGCTCTTTCCCATGGAGCTACTGTTTCCTAGCCTCAGCCTCCCTAACAGCCCCACCAAGAACCCTTTTGGTGACCTTAAGAGGGTCATAGTTACTCCCGTCAATGTAATGGAGCACTTGATGTTTTGTCCCTGTTTATTATTTTGTCACAAATTTTTCAGTTAGGCGAACCCCAGAAAGCTCGGTTTCACTATGGTGAGTAAAACCTAAATGAAGCCTAAAGCGGTTACTATATACAGATTTTACTTCCAACATAAATACAGACATTAAAATGCATCAATAAGTAGAGACTTTACCTGAAAAGGGGAATAATGCAGAACAGACACAAGATACAATTTCACAGTGTTGTAATGGACGAGCAGGAGCAACACATTTCCCCTACACTAACTCAGGCATAATCAGTTGATACACAATTTACAGGTAAAACTCTCAAAACACAAACTTTAAGGAAAACACTCTGACAACACATGTGCAATCAAAAGATCCACTGAAAATATTCAGATACTGGCATTTTAAACATTATCGTTCTAATGAATCTCTTAATGGGTTTATAACCTGAAGACCAGTAGTCAGTAGTCGATCATAGATCACTCGATCAGTAATCTGCCTTACCCCTCACTTCCACCAGGTGCGTGATTGGCAAGTTATGGCTGCACTGCGGCCTTCGCTGCTCTCCGCAGCTGTTGTGGTCAATGGTTTGGTTTCTACCGGGTGCTCGTGTCAGAGGCGTCACGGCTCTCTGCTAAATTTTCACAGCGAGTGTATTTTTGATGCTCCACGCACCCAGAATGCGTCAGTTTACGCAGTTCAGATAGGAGCAGACAGGAAATCAGTTAGTGTAAAAGCTTCCAGTATTTTTCAAAATAAAAGCCCCCATGCAGATTTGCGCTGCTGAACCATGTAAACATTACGTTTTTAACTGGTCAGGGGGTCTCAGGGTTTTGTTTTTTTTTTGTCATCACAGACGACAAGATGTTTATCCTGGAATTGGAGAATCACAAGATTCTCCAGTCCTCCTGTTGTTGCATGATCTTCCGGATCCTGCTAAGTGGACTGCACTTCCAGGCGCCACACATGACACGCTCCTGGTGTAGACTGCCGAGGTCGGAACAAAACCGTGGTGCAGTCGTAACATGGCGCACATGCATCTGGTGGAAATGAAGGGTTACTCTGACAAGTGTCTTTTATAAAGGAATTATTAGGTATCTTTTTCCCTTTTAGGCACTATTATGGATTGAAGCAAATTACTTTTTTTTAACCAAACAGTATTACAATATTATATTCTTTTGCTTTGTGTCTTTACTTAAACTATTTTATAACCATTACAAAAACAGGTATAGTTTATTGTTCTCAATCCTGTACTAGGACTGGGTGATACTGCAAGTTTTGTTATCGATCCAATACCAAGTAAATCCAGGGTAAGTACTGATGATACCGATACGATACCAATACTTTATGCTTGACATTTCATAATCAATGTAAAGATTTTGATCATAATAAAAAACAAAGTAGAGATTTTTGTCAAATAAAACATTTGTGTTAGCACAAAATGGCAGATATTTTAAATTTAAATTCAGCTTTTTAATTTGTAAACAATATAAAATAACAAAAAAAAAATAATACAATAACTATTTGTTCCCTTTTAATGTTAAAACCCACCATTGTTGGCTCTCATTCACATTCTTTGGCTTTTTTGTTCCCAAAGCCCTCTGCAAGAAAAATGTAGATCTCATCACGCTGGTATTGAACGATACTGATACTAGCCTTGGCATCAATACTATTGATATTTGGATTGATTCTGCTCTAGCGGGTGCTGCCACAGGCCCTGCCCCAAAAGGCACACTGTAGTCCCATCCTCACTCAGCAGCTCCCAGCTGCATTCAGAGCTCCACCAGACTGAAAATTAAATGTTCAAAATTGCGACTGGCTGATCCCGCCATGGTTTATCATATATTAATGCCTTTTAATGAAGAGTGTAGTGTAGAAGTTAAAGGGACTTTAATATGTAGACTTTTAATCAGAGAACAGCCAGAGTTGTTAGTTAAAGTACTTTAAATGGTAATTTATCTTTATGTCTGTTCAATTTTGGCCAGGGATATTTTATTCCTTTTTCTGCTGTTTTGAATTGAAATGCAATTAAATGCATTTTTCCAGACATTACTAGAGCTTTAGTTTAGTTTGTGTCTATTATTCGATTCAGTCGTCCACTAAAATCCATTTAAATTAAAAAAATTTTGCTTTTTGGGACAAATATTGTTACGCGATTAAAATGCGACTAATCAAGATTCATAATTACAAAGCGTCTTATTAATTAGATTGTGTTGTTTTATCACGTCCCACATATATATATATATATATATATATATATATATATATATAGCCTGCTTAAAAGGTAAACCTTGTTATATGTCTCATGTGTTGTCTTCTTTTATCATTTCCAGCTAACAGATTACCGGCTGCCGTTGTGACTAACAGCCTCCCTGGGAATGCTTACACGTTCCCCTGAGATGTGAGATGTTTTTCAGTTGAGGCAACACGCTCTGTTTGCACAGTTATCTACCCTCTCTATCTTTTCAGGTCAAATATACAAGGTGAGCACTTCTGTAGGAGCCTCTGTTAGAATGTCAAGAATCCAGCTTGAACTTACTGAACTCCTGTCCTTCCTCCTCACTGAATGTTTCCCTTCTTCACTTTAGCTCAGGCCTGACTGACTGCCTGATACTTGCAGTGGGTCATTATGAAGAAAAAGCTTTTTATACATGTCAATAATTCATGTATTTGCACTAAAATTATTGTACCTGAAATGTTGCCTTAAATCATCTGTGACTGTCCAAAGAAATCATTTATAGTTCATTTGAGTCACATCCGTTGTTACAGCTTAAAGACTGATACTTCGCAGAGTTGATCTTGGATGCTGGTTGTTTTTTAGGTTTTTTTTGTTTTTTGTTTTTTTTTTTGTTTCATTTCCAAAGAAGTTATTTCAAAACCTTAACAGCCCATCAAATGTATGGCGAAACTCACTTCCTGTTGCGTAAATCAAACATTGCAGTTTAGGGAGAATTCCCTTGTACTGAATGTCTACATATCCAACACTATCAGACAAGAAGTAAGTATTTTATAGAATCAGTAGGGTTGGTGGAGTTACATCACAATGACTCGGCTATCTCCATATTGGAAGCTGTAAGGGCTTGCAGGCATTGGAGCTGCCCAGAGAGCATAAAATGCTTGGTCCAAATATGGCCCACTTCTGCAGTTTGGTTTGGCCCATATTTAGTCTTGACTTACAGCGTTAACTCCATGTGACTGTGGCAGCTGAAACTCAGCCACATGACTTTCACATGTGGCCCACAAGAAACCTGCTGTAATTTCTGTCAATGCTAGCTTTGCCTGTTTGGACCACATCTGGTCCACACAACACTTTCCAGGGCCATGACTGGGCTTAAGTGCCAAAAGCAGCTCAGATTAGGCCCAAATATGCCTGCTATCTGGGTGGGGCATGGCTTGGCCTTTAAATTAAACTGGATCTTGTAGCTCTAGTATTTTGGATACTGAAGTATTCTTTGACCATCTTTATAGTTTATTTTCTGTTCAGTTGTGAAAATCTAAATTATCTGAATTGATGTGTAGTCCCTTAATACACTTACTGACAACTCAATATAACAGGGTTTTCCCTGAATTATCTTAAAACTAATCTAGCGCTAACATAACCAGATTAGCACAGCTGCATAGCTTCATGCTAACATCAGGTTAATGACGTTAGTATCTGTATTTGCACAGGGACTAAATCCCATCTAAAAATGCTCAGCCAAATGTCAATGTTTTCAAAGGATGACTAGGAAATTTTAAACTGGTCTAATGAAACTGATGATCAATGCTTGTCTTGAAAGATGTTGTTGTCCTGCTTTTCCACTGAGGTGGGGCACAGTTTGTCCAGTCAGATTTCAGAGCTGGACACCCCTCTGGCTCTGCCCCTGCCACATAATGAGGGGTAAAAGACAGAAGTCCCAAATCTCTCAACATAAAGGGGATTATCAATAACAGAAGCTTTTCTATTAAAGTATTTTAGGATCATAGTATGTTAATTAATGTGAACTCAACTGAAATAACTAGTATGTTCATCAGTGAATACGTTCTGATTCATAATATCCAGTTTTTACTTGCACCTGCTTGCATGTTTTTATTTCTACACTCATGACCTTCCCAGAACTCATGACACCCACAGGTGCCACCAACTCATAAAGCCAGCTTTCCTCTAATGTTGTTACTCAGTCAATCATTTGTGATTCCACCTAAAAGGTAAACCTGAGTGAAATACAGCTACAAGCACTCAGTTACAGTATGTGCCAGTAATTAAGCTGTAAAGTTGTGGCCATTGTGACATCATTGCTTTGTAGAAGAAACTGCTTTAATGTTGACTGTAACATGACTGTACAGAATGTTCAATAAATTCTGTTAATGGAGAATCTGAATCAGTATTTCCCAGTAATGTCCATCCACTTCCTATATCAGTGAAGCCAAAACCAATCATTTTACAATAGTAAAGACTGGGTCATGGCATTTATTAACAGAGTTCATAGAAATGATTGAATTGACTAAACAAGATCAGTTTGGTGTGTCACAAAGTTACTCTCCGTATTTTATGGATGGTACTATTTGAAAAGAGAATGAATGATATATTTGACAGCTTCAATAAGCTTTTTGTAAATGTGGGGCAGAGAAAATCCACGATCTATTGCCATCTGAGGAGTCTAGCTCAATGTTCCTCACAACAGTTAATACAAAGGAAACAAAAGACACTGTAAATAAATGTAAATCTAAGACATCTATTGACAATAATTAAATAGACATGAAAATTTTGGAAAAGGTCTGTAAACCACTAACCCATCTGTAATCTATCATTTCAATCTGGTAAATTTCCAAACAAAATATAAAAAGCCAAAACTGTGCTAATTTATAAACTGGGGATAAACATTGCAAAAATTACAGATCAGTGTCTTTACTTCTAGAGAAACTATTCAACAACAGATTAGATAAATTCATCAACAAACATAAACTACTCTCGAACAGTCAAGATGGATTCAACATCACTAGGACAAATTGAAGTAATCAAGGAAATCACTAATGCAATAGATAAAAAAAAAAGTATGCAGCTAGTGTATTTTTAGATCTTAGAAAAGAATTAGTCACCATCAATCATGACATTAACCAATAAACTGCAATGGTATGGGATTAGGCGGGTTGTATAGCACTGGGTGAGAAGTTATTTAAGGGAATAAAATTATTTGTTGGTAGGACATACGTCATCATGCTTAGACAATACTTGTGGCATCCCCCAGGGATCAGTCTTGGGTCCTGAGTTATTTATTTTACATATTAACTATATTTGTAAGGTCTCAAATATATTCAAATTTTGTGTTATTTTCAGATGAAACTAATATTTTTTATTCTGGGTAGAACTTGCAGGAACTACAGAGAACTTTAATGTTAAAATGTGAAAAGTAATTTGATGGAAACAGATTATCCTTTTCATTTAAATCCAACAAAAATAGTGTTATTTGGTTATTGTAAATGCAAGTACAGATAGATGGTGCCCATATGGAAAGTGTTCATTTAATAGGTTTCTGGGAATACATACAGGTTTTACATAACACAATGAAAAACCATTTTGTCCTCACTGGGGCTTCAGTCCCACTACTGAACTTTGGTAGATTTTCTCATTGCAGCTCCTCCTAGCGATGGCTAAATCAGGAACCTGCACCCTGTCTCTTCTCTGAGCTCTTTCCAGCCAGTAAAAGTCAGTCTGATAATGACTTTTTTCTTTAGGGATGGGGGTATTGATACCCTGGAATTGATACTATCTATCTGCCAAAACATTGGATTCAATACTTTTTATTGAAAATCGGGAAACCCCTCTGACAATGCAAAGAATGCCATTTGTATTTTACATTAGAGAGTTTGGGGCAGTAAAAGTATGTTCACGGGTCAGTGTATACCTTCCTTATGGAGGCTTTTCAGATGTGATGATGACGCTGTTAATGTTAGTGATGATGAATGGCATATATTTATCATATTACAATTGCATACTTTATTTATTTTATTCAATTTAAAAAGTTAAAATATTCTTAAATATTTACATTTTTATATTATCTTATACTAATTTGTATAATTATATATGTATGTATTATGTATTATTAGGGCTTTCAAAAACAACATGTTAATGACAGTAACTAATTTGTGTAATTAATTGTTAATTTATTTTTTTATGCAATTAAGACATGTGACAAGCATGTGACTGTTTTAGACAGGAACCTTCACTAACAAAGGTGCTGACAGGTGGTAGAAAGCATTTATACTTGAGATATGCGGGGCATATCAAACTGGCATATTTCAGACATAGTTGCAAATGGTAATTATTCATGATTAATTCATTTGTAAGCTGTAACTAATCTGATTAATTTTTTTAATGATTTGACAGCCCTAATTATTTTATAATTATAAATTCCCTCATTTTTATTCTAATTTTATAAGCATTTCTTTCAAGTATTTGTGTTTGAGTTTTTTCATATTCCATATTGCCCGTGCAATAAAGATAATGCATAATGTACAGTCATATGATTTTCCTTTAAGGGGCAAAAAGTATTAGTCTTGGTACTGATGAAGAAAATACCATAAATTAAAATTCATATATCAACAAGAAAAATGTTATCAGAACTTTAGATGAAAAATGCAATATTAGCTAGAAATAACCAAACTAAGCTAAAATGCAGAATCAGTTTTAGTCATGTAGACCTTTAATAGCAATAACTTGAAGTAATCCTTCTTGTTAAGACATTATCAGTCTCTGAGATGGTTGTGAAGGAGCACACCAACTGTTAAGCATGGTAGTGGTAGGCTGATGATTTGGGCTTGTTTTGCAGCCACAGGACCAGAACACGTTGCAGTCATTGGGTGGACCATGAATTTCTCTGTATACCAAAGTATTCCAAAGTCAAATCAGGTCAGTACTTTGACTGAAAAAGAAAAGAATAAGGGTGTTGCAATGATCCAGCCAAAGTCCAGACCTCAACCTGAATGAATTACAATGATGTAGCTATAAGAGAGCAGTGCAGAAACAAAGACCTGCAACCTTCAAAGAAATGAGCTGTAAAGAAGAGCAGACCAAGCTGTTCTGCAGGATTTTGAACTATTAAGGGAGTTTTTAGATGTTTCATGTAATATCTCTGCATTTTGGCCTAGTTTTTTGTAAATAAATAACAAAACAGTGTTATGTTGTCATGCATCTAAGATTATATTTATCCCATTAAGATCAAACAGTAGAATATTTTTCACTTGTTAAGTTAATAAAACTAAGCTGTCTTTGTGTTGCTTTTAGAGGTTTTAAGTATCAACGTGATTTTTATTGTTATAGTTGATGGCTGATGTTACCACCAAATGCAGGCTAAGTTAGTTATTATAGCATAGGTGGAAAATTCCACATTAGCAGATGTTGTTTAAGGTCATGATGGTTGTAGGCTCTGGCCTCAGTCTCTATCAGAAAAAGTGGCCTAACAGTAAGGGGTGAGGGGCTCAAAGTGTATCTCACTGTCAACTCCAGCGTGTTTGCTCAGGCAGTTTACATACATGATATAATACAGTCCGTGCAGTTCATTGTCTCCTGTGTGCACAAACGTTCACTGCAAAAACTGAGGTCAGTCCAGGTTTTTGGCCAAAGCCCTCGTGCTGGTCTCACACACGTGTTCTCCACCACCCAGTATACCTGTATCAACAAAAACACACACTCAGATACAGTTTACTGGGATCGTTCTAAAAGAAAGGTAGGGAGGCTGAATCACATATGGAGTGAACTAACTAACTGTTAGGAGTTAACAGGCACTATTTTGTGCTGTGAAGTGTGTGTTTATTAAAGTATGAAATCTGATCATACGTCACTAATATAACATAACAGATGGAGTCTTTTTGTAATAACTATTGATAAACCAGTATATCTGTCAAACAAACTGAATTGGAAACACAGTGAAGACTGACTGCTGCAACATCTCCCTGTAAACACATGCTCATGTGTCCTCAATAAACAATGGCTGATAGAAATGTACATTTGTCAGTCGTCCGAATTCCCTAACACATTTGCTTTTATTGAAGCTGTTGGCAACAATCTCCATTTATTTCTCTGGAGTGTCCCATTAAAAACTTGTGTTTGACAACAATGGTCCAACATTTTGTCTAAAAGGTGATGTGTGAGCTATGATCCCCCTGGTTTTTATGTCATTCTACTACATACAGTAGCCAACTGTGTTAGTCTCAGACCATCCCTCGTATCTTTTTTATTTTGCTTCCAAGCAGCCAGATGTTCTTGTCATCTTCTCTTGAGCAGCAGACTCGCTTTCAGAATCAGAATCAAGGACTTTATTGGCAAGTAAGTTTGCACATACAAGGAATTTATCTTAGGGTGGTGCTAAAATAAAAAGAACAAAAGCAACACAACAGAACAGAAACCGTATTTAAAGGGTGTAAATTATTAAAGTATGAAAAGGTACTCATCTATATCAAAGAAAAGGTCTACAAAACAAAGTGTGTAGTGGAAAGGAGAGGTAGTGGAATTGGGGGGATAAATAAAATATAAAAATGGAAAATAAAATGAAACTATGGTGACTGGTTATTTACATGGAGGTGTCGGTGATGTGTACAGTAGACGGGAGGAAACAGTTTCTGAGGGACTTTCAAAGATTTTCTTTGAATATTTGTTGCTTTTTCACTAACTTTCAGTCAATTCTTAAACCTGATCATTTTCAGAGGAATGTGTTTTTTTTTTTTTTGTTTTTGTTTTTTTTTTTTGTTTTTTTTGTTAAGTCACTTAACTGACCTGTGAATGTGCATTAAGCTTAATTAGTTATGTGTAATATCTCATCATTTCAACAGTCTATTTATATCTCAACACCTTACTGACTTCATTATTTAGCTTTAATTATTTTATCTTTATGTTAGTATTTTACTCTTTCTTCCTTTTTTTCCCACTTGAATATATTGGTTGCATGGTTTGTGTTTGCTCCATTGTTTTTTTTACTATGCCTTCTTATCGATCCTGAGGGTCATAATTTTAATCCACTCATGTTAAACGTGTTGAACGACAACAGAGAATCTTGAATCTTGAATCATTTCAGTAGGAACATGGTTTCTAACTGAATGGATTAACCGGTGCTGTGTCGACACATAACAGATCACTTAGGAAAGTACCAGTTTTACATCGTATCGTACTTTGTTAGAAGCTTGTTGAAAAAGAACATAACTTGTTTTCCAATTTCTTAAGCTGCAGAAGATAAAACAGTTAGGTAGACATGAAAAAGTTTATTTGGACCAACATGATGATTTTCAAAGAGGTATTAGCTAAAAACTTGGCATATGGCAGCATGGTGTGAAGTGGGTCTTTTGGAGAAACTGGACAAGAGGAACACCAAGGATAAGTGACCTAAAAGTTTACCTGCAACAACTAAACAGTATCTGAAAGTGATGTCCTTAAAAAAGGAACAACCTCAGCAAAGACCTGACACAGGACCTGAGAGAGGCATCTGGACCTACTGTTCACTGAAACCTCATCAGAAATGGCCTCCATTGAAGGGAGACTGTCATTAAGCCATCTGTAAGGAATGTAAACAGGGAGAAAATGCTGAAGTATGCACCATGACAGAAAAACTTTACTGATGGATAAATCCTCCCCCAGAGCCTGGATCTGTTTAAGTGTGGGATTATCTTACAGAGAATTTAATAAAAGGCAGAAAACATCCAAAGATCAGCTTTGGAAAGGCTTTCAAGAGGCCTGGAGAATTATTCCTGAAGATTACTTATAGGAGAAAGCTTGTTTAAGAGGTTTCAGACCGCCCATTAGAAATGTTTCGATTTGTCTTTATGTATGTTTCATTAAACTGCTGCAACTACTTCCCATTTTCTTGATAATACCACAAAATTTAATATTTTCAGCCTCCATTCTGATCCCTAAAGTAGAGGATATGGTGTTACTGGGGAAAAAGAAAATCTAATTGTCTGAAAAATCACATTTATAACTGTAACTGGATTGATGATGAGGGACGTTTTTCTTGCGAGGTTGAGTCACAGAGCCTGTCTTCACAGAGGGGCGCAACATTATCTAATTGTTACAAGATTATCCTATCGGAGGGGGCGTGGCCACAGAGGTCAGATGATGACGATGGTGATGATGATGTCTGAAAAGCTATGTTATATGAGCGTCGATGGGAGCTTTCCTTTGGATGGCGGAGGGAGGAAGGCGGTCTCAGAGACACACACACACAAACAGGGCTTCGCTAGTTCAAGTGAGGATAAGGACCGTCCTGAGGTGAACTCGACGTTACAAATAGGAGCTGCGGCATTCCAAGTGGAGCAGAGTGGAGGCGCAGCACGCCGGGGATAATATTAAGTAACAGCGAACAGAGAATCTGCGGCATTTAAGCAGAAAGGGAAACAGAGAAAAGCACGTCTTCCCGGACCGAAAAAGAAAACAACACGCTTGGAAAGGAGTCATGCGCACCGGAGGAGAAAACTGATCATTTCACCGAGGTATGATTATTTTATAAGCAGAGATTTCCTAAAACTATTTAAAATAAAACAAATCATAAAGTTTTTCCCCAAAATTTGTATTAACTTTAGTTTTCAGCTGATATTTTGTTGTTATTTGAGCATTTTTACGCATGTTTCGGTGTCATGTTTCCACTTACGCGCTTTCTTTTATTGTAATTTCAGTGAACTCATGGTTGCATAGTGCTTTAAAAAACATATCCGGATGCCTTTAAATCTCAATCTGAGTCTCACATTTCTACGATGAGACAAGAAAAGCAGAATCGGGTCAGCTTTGATAGTTAGAAGTGACCGAGTGAAGAGACATGTGGGTCAGTGCGCATTAGGCATGTAGACCAGTCACACCGGAAACTGGTTCAGGAGCTGAAATGACAGAGAAACGCTAATTCTTTCAAACACACCGTTCAAGTCTAAGTTTTTAACCTAATAGAAATGCATATAATTTATAATAACTCTGAAGAAATATTAATATCAATTTATTATTTGTTATATGCCGAATTAAAAAAAAAAAAAAACAGGTGCTTTGCGCCTAAATTATTGTCCCCCCTCCAAAAAAAAGACCTGAGGATAAACAGCTTTGACCTTACATGCCACATATTTAACATGTAATGAAGCCTGTAAGATTCTGGTACAAGTTGCTCCTGTTTTATTGGAGGGATGTAATGGGGTTACATAATATTGTGTTGTAATGGCTCTTGCGTAACCACCAAATCCCTCTGCTCTTCTCCTTCCCTCCTCTTTGTCACTAGGTGGCTCTGTTGCTACACACAGTTCCTGAGAGTTCAGCAAGCACTCAGCACCTCGCAGTGGTCCTCTTCACTCCCAGCAGCCAGGAAAAAGTCATCCCTCAGAAGTTATGTTTGAGGAAGAGTCTCGGGAGGTGGCTGTGCTCCATAACATGGAGTCACCTGCTGCAGGAGTGCCAGGTGTAGGTGCAGGAGTGGGGCTGATGTCCTTCACAGATGAACCTGTGCCCATATTGACCTCCGGCAGCCTGCTGGCTCGCTCCCTGCTGGGTCGCCCCTCAGCCATCAAGCGCAAAGAGAGTCCCCCTCCCAGTGCCCGCCGCAAGCGTGAATTCATCCCGAATGACAAAAAGGATGACGGCTATTGGGACAAGAGGAGGAAAAACAACGAGGCAGCCAAGCGTTCGCGAGAGAAGCGGCGTGTAAACGACATAGTCCTGGAGAGCCGGGTTCTAGCTCTGCTGGAGGAAAATGCTCGCCTAAGGGCAGAGCTGCTGGCTCTTAAATTTCGCTTCGGCCTGGTGAAAGATCCCTCCAACGCACAGATTCTTCCCCTAACTACGGCTCCTCACCACACCTCTCAAACTTTAACTCCTCACTATTACCTCCACAGAGAAGATGGAGGTCTCCAGGGCTCTCCAACACCAAATCCCAGCAACCAGACAGGCCAGTCAAACTCCAGGAGCTCCAGGGAGGCTGGTAACATGTCGGAGGACTCCGGCTTTTCTACGCCAGGTGGGTCCAGTGTGGGCAGCCCAATCTTCTTTGAAGACCGTCTTGGCGAGCATGAGAAGTTATCCCCACCCAGGGTGGAGGAGCTGGGCTACGACCTCCATCACTCGCCTGCTGATGCCCACCACGGTGCAGCACTCAATGGAGGAAAGCTCGATCAAGGAGAGGGGATGAAAAACCTTCCTCACAAGCTACGTTTCAAGATGCCTGGAAGTGGCGAAGGGGTTGAAAGTACGAGTGACAACAGTGTCAGAAGGAGCCCTGGACGGGAAGGTCCTAGAGAGGCCGTCAAAGGACTGATCGGAGTGGAAGTGGGGCACTGCGCTGGATCCTGGCTTCATAAGCTAGAAGGGGACGAGAGCCGGAGGGAGAGAATATCCCCTCATAATGGTGCTTCTACCACCTCCAACCCTCATTCACCCCCCACGCCAGCTCAAAGCGAGATCAAGCATGAGAACACTTACCTGAAGTCCCAGCTGAACTCTCTCAGTGAGGAGGTGGCGCAGCTGAAGAAGCTTTTTACAGAGCAACTGATGGGGAAAATTAACGGATGAGCCTCCACTTTTACGGACAAAGTCTAGAAAATGAAGCTGAAAAGCCGCAGTGCCGGACCATCCAGATGCTCACAAGGACTTTAAAGTCTTGCTAACATATGTTTTTCTAAATGTTGTATTAAACGTCTTTGAACACTCATCCTATATTTGCTGTTTAAAAACTTACTTTAATCTCAAGTATCACTGCTGCTGAGTCTTACCTGTATTAAAGTGTAAAACGGTGTCTGTTTCATACACTGTGACAGCAAAAGAAAAAAAAGCTCATAGCCTCACACCAGGTAGAATCGATTTAACTGGAGTTCAGGTTGCTAACACACCAGGATGGGGAAGTTTGTGCAGTTGTGTAATTAGGGTGGTGCGACCCATTGCAAAGCTACAAACAGTACAAACACACACAAAGGAAGTTATTAGCTGAAAAAACTATCACAGGCCCTCAAAGCTTCAGGAAAGATCTGCTCTGAATCAGGTTACATGAGCTATTGTGTATCATATTGTCTCATCACGGGATACATTCAGTTTAAGTAAAAACACTGTCACTTGTAGAGTTTCGTTGTTTCACATCACTGTTCTGGCTCAACTTATCTGTACTGAGGTAATGAGAATTCATTGTTTGCTGTTTTTGTGTATTTTCATATTAAAAATAAATATTTGTCTGATTCATTGTTATGGTGGAGCGTTGATCTCTGTGCTTGGAAATACTTGGAACAGGTGGATGATCACAGCGAACATTTACAACAGATGCCATCTTCTAATCAAGGAAATAACTTTCTAACAGATCATTTATATCGAAGATGTGAGAAGATGGTGTGGTGTTATTCAGAGAGAGTTACATTTAACCTGGCAAGTGCTGACAAATGCAGGCGGTAAAACAAACTGACTGCCAACCAGACACAGATTCTGCGTGTCTGCTGTGACTCAACCTCTTCTCTCCTTCTGCAAGGTGTCTGAGAATTTTCATTTTGAATTAACTAAAGATTCTTTACGTTTTCCAAACTTTATTGATGCAAGTTAAAGTGTGCAACTAAGACCTGGAGCAAGGTCGGTTAAAAAAAAAAATAAATAAATATATAAATATATTCCACAAAATTATATAATATTTTGTTTTCATATTTATATAATAAAAATATTCTATAAAAATGAAGCTATGTTATTTAATTTTATTTTTAATATTAAGTCAAATTTGGTAATTACAATGTATGTATATATATATATATATATATATATATACATACATTCTGGAGTAGCAGTGTATTGGATCACTGACTGATGTCCAGTAAAGCATCAAATGTGTAAATATACCATCTTCACTCATGAATATAATAGAAAGTAGCTATCAAATCGCTGTCCACTGTCCTGGACACTATGCATGAAAGGGTGAAATTACTTTGACTGGTTGACAGTCTACCTGAGTATTGCTGCTGACCATGTTCATCCCTTTATGACCACAGTGTAGCATCTTCTGATGCTACTTCCAGCAGAATAATGCTCCATGTCACAAAACTCAGATCATCTCCACCTGTGTTCACTGGACTCCAACGGCCTCCATAGTCACCACATCTCAAACCAGTAGAGCAGCTTTGGGATGTGGTGGAACGGGAGATTCTCATCATGGATGCAGCCGACAAACCTGCAGCAACTGTGTGATGCTGTCATGTCAATGTGAAGCAAAACCTTTAAAGAATGTTTCCACCACCTTGTGGAATCAATTAAATAAGAATGAAGGCAGTTCTGAAGGTAAAACGAGGTCCTACCTGGTACTAGCAAGGGTGTCCTGATGGCTCATATGTATATTTATTTACATAAATCAACACCTCACAGCTACATTTTAAGCATGAACAAAGTGCATATTGACACATTTAACTGTTTTATTGAGCATCTGGACTTAATTTAAGGCTCATCACTGACAAACCACCTTTCTTGTGAAGATGAATTTCTCTGCTGTTTTCAGCAGAGGGCAGCAAAGACATTTCCTTCAGAGCAGCCATGAAGAATCAGTCTGATACATTATTTTCTGTAACTCATGGATGTCATTAGGCTTGTATCAGGGGTTCTGGAAGTACCCTAAAATGTTCTTAAGCCTCCCTTAAAAAATAATAAATTAGTGGATTTTAATATTGGCATCAATAATTGTGGTGTTAGTGGTAGAGATGTGTTCAATGATGTCTGGAACACAATGCAGAGAACTTTCCCGTTTAAAGTCCTGGAAGCCAAATCTGGTCCGTTTATCCATGATTTCATGATGCATGTAACATTAAAATTGTGCATGTAACTTAAACTGTGAATAAAATGGATATCCAGGAAGCTTTTTGAAAAAGAAAAGAGTAAGTAGTAGTCACTAGGTCCAGCTAGTTAACGGCTAAAACCTGGTTATTATTGATAAAGTAGATTATTTACAAATAAAACACTTGCTAGTCTGTTCAGTTAAAATTTTAGAATGATGTTGAGGTCTGTTTTTTTTGGTTAGCTCTGAAACGTTGAGTTTGTTCTCCAGCTGTTATCAATGAAAAAGAAAACATTTCTGTCATCTGTATCCAGACTGAGAGACAGGACAGGGACAGAGAGGACAGAGACATCGGCTGAGGAGGTGAGTCTGAAGGATTTAACAAGAAGTCTGACCTTAAAAAGATGTGGGGTTCTGTTACTGTATTCGAGTAATATAAACAGCTTAAATGACGTTAACCTGTCCATTAGGGAGAACATTGAGATCCAGAGACAGAGAAATTGAAACAGATCCATATAAAAGAAGAAACGCCTTCCACTAGTGGGTCTGACAAAGCCACAGGACCAGGCAGACGATGCTGAACAGCTGTCCATGAGATGCACAGAACAGAGCATCTCACCCCCTCCTGTGGTAATAATGAAGACCAGATATGTTTGGAGTTTATAAGGAGTAAATAGTTTTTTCTACTGTATTCTACCTGGAAGTAAAACCACAGAATAAAATCATACCCTGGTTGAATTAATCTACAGAGCAGTGATGGTGGACCTAACTTTCTTTAGACTTGAAACAGGCTGCTCGTTGGTTAGTTGAATGACAGCTAGAAACTTGGCTAGAGTCTTTTTATGTGGACTTCATGTTCTCCCTTTGCATGCATGACTTCCTCCCGCTGTCCAAAAAAATGCATGTTAGGTGGTGCATCTATATTAACTCTAGAAGGGTTTATGATTTAGTCCAAATAAGATAAATTGCAATAAAGTGCCATTAATAGGTGGACAGAGTTATCTAGTGGGAAGTGGAATTAGGTGGTGTGTTGCTTTTCGTTTTGAACATTTAGCATTTATGTTGTTGTATCTAGAACAGGGGTGCCCAAAGTGGGTCCTTGAGGGCCGCTGTCCTGCAAATTTTTTTAATGTTTCCTGCATCAACACACCTGACTCAAATGAAATGGATCCAACAGCCTAAGTTTTGCACAATGAATCAACAATTTGAGTCAGGTGGTTTTGGAGCAGGGACACATCAAAAACCTGCAGGATTGTTGCCCTTGAGGACCAGAGCTGGGCACCCCTGATCTAGAAGAACTCAGCAGGAGCATGAGACAGTAGCAACTTCCTCATGTCCCACACAGCTTTGGGTCTACAAAAACATTACAGTAACTGAAGATTAGTACAATAACTGCTTATCGACATTGCTTTTAACTTATCATCGTCATGATTTTACCTCCGGCTGACAGGAACAACTTTGTATGTCATTCTCCTGAGGACTGAGCCCCCCCGCCTTTAGAGGCTAGAGATGGCCCTGCTTTAACCGACAGTTCATCTGGAAATGTCGCATTCAGGAGAAACTCTTGCAGAAAAAAGTAAATGATGTCAACAACATTATTTCTGCTACTAACTACTTAAACTAAGGAAGTTTTTCCTTTTTTTTTCATAGAGTAATTTATTCTGCATGACATTTCCCATTATTATCTTACTAATACGTGGATGTTTTTTTCATTAGCCCCACCACCCCACCCCCACTTTTGGCTTCATTTTGTTGTTGTTTTGTTTTTGGTTTTTGGTTTTTTGTTTTTTGTTTTTTTGTTTTTTTTATTTTGTTTTGTTTTGTCTTTTCTTCTTCTTTTCAATGACCAAAAAAACAAACAAACAAACAAACAAAAAAAAAAACACACAATTTAACAGAAACAGAAAAAGCTGCTACAGGTGGAGCAATCAGAAGTATCATGTACTTATAAATAAACCCACTGCACCATGCTGCTGTTCCTCCACCATGCTCATTCACATTCACACACCCATAAACAAATAAATAAATAAATAAAATAAAAACTGCAACCGCCCTCTTCTGCTTATTCTGTTTCCCCCTTTTCCCTGTTTTTTTAACCAATGAAAGGGTAAAGCCTGTTGCTAGGCAGGCAGTGCGACAGTTGCCATGGGAACACTTGCAGACATAGCTAGAAGGGGGGTAAAAATGTTGTGTTAGGGTGGGGTAAAAGATGGGTAGTAAAAGAAAAAGAGTGCTGCAGACAGAAACTGAGAGTGTCTTTTTTTAAGCGGGGGGAGGGGGATCCGAGTTCACGGCCGATGCCTTTGCTGCCTCAGCGCCGTTTGTCTCCTGCTGCTACAGGAGGAAACAAAGAGGTGCAGAGGAATGGGGAACTATTCAATACAAAACCAAGGGTTCACGGTCAAGGTTACTTTCTGAAAATGTGAAGTAACAAAACAAAAATGGCTGGAGAGACTTAACATCTGTAAACAATGTGTAAATTTAAACAGTGATAATAATATTTAGTCTAAACGGCCTTCAGGGACCTGTTCAAAACATTAATTACACAAATATTTAAACCCATAAATGTTACTTTTAAAACAGAAAATGTAAAATGTGATTACATCTGTCAAGTTTACTGAAAATACACACATTCACACTGTGTGCGGCCTTGATGACAAAAGGAGTTATGGTCACATCTGCAGCAGAAGTCAGATTTCAAGGCTTATACTCAGTTGCTACCTGGACATTTTAATCACTATAGAGGTTGCACTTCATAGTGAGACAAAGGCAGGTTGAAAAGCAACTTCTACCTGGACCTGACAGAGCTCCTTCCATCAGAGTCCAAATTGAAGCCAAACAATATCCCTTTCCTTCCTATAATTAACCAGCTGCTGCGTAAAGATTTGAAAGCTTCTACCATGTGGACTTATCTTATCCTTCTTGGAGTGCGTCTCATACACTGATCCAGCTCTCTGCACGCCTCCATCATTGATAACTATTCAACAGTTTCAGCTGTTTCAAAATCAGGGCAAAATGTTCACACCTAAATCAGAGTTTTGAGATGAATGAAGCGGACCCAGCTCTTTGTGTATCTATTCCAGGCTCCATCTCTGCAGACATGACACACGTTTCCTCTTTTCAAGAAGCAAAACATGCCTTTCAGTCATGTAAAAATGGTTACACTCTGTCCAGGAGAACTGGTTTAACTACATTATTCAGAGCTTCGTCAGATTCTCCACAGAGGAGACTTTGAGCTCCACTTGCATTCTTCTATAATGATTAAACTAATATTTTGTGTTCGTGTATCTGATGATGACATAATGATCTGCAGTTTGCAGATCTTTCCTGTATGCTTATAAGCACATGTTACTGGTTACTGGTGAGGAGGGTAGGGTGTCAAGAGGAATTCAGTGTAAAGTTCTGGTAAAAACAAGTTAAGAACCAATGCTTACAAAGAAAACATGAGCATATACTCCATTTGATTCTAAACATCTGGCATCAAATGTATGAAAATGGTGCTCATTTGGTGTTTTATGTTTTTTAAATTATCTTTACTAATGTCATATGTTCAAAAATGGATTTTAGTGTAATCAGTGTTTGAGGCAAAAGAAATTCAATGTATATGCTTGTTATTGTGGGAAACTGACAACAAATAAATCCTGGTTTTGGCCCCATGTTTTGAAAGTCATCAGTTGCACAAAAGATGTCTGCAGTGGAAAATAATCATTAGGTGGCATAAAATGGAAATAAGAGAACTAAACAAGATGAACTAAATTAACCCTAGTACACTTTACGTTAGGGCTGGCCAATAAAACAAGGTCAAAATTAGATCTGGATTGAATTAACACTGATCTCATCCATCCATCAGTCAAGCCCTCAGCAAACTTCAGTCCACTGTTTTTTTTGTTTTGTTTTCTAATTCTTTTTTTTAAAGGACAAATAGTACATTAAAAATCTAATCAATTTTATTTATAAAACACTTTTCCTGCCAAAGCCAACACAAAGTGCTTTACATGGTAAAAACAATTTATACATATTAAAGAAAAACAAGCCTTCATACAGCAAATTTAGCAATATAGCCATTTAAAAAAACATCATTATCTCTCACATCCATCACAGACATCCACACATGCACAAACAGAGCAGTTAACCCTCCCAAACATGAACTCCCTAACTCTGTCTCGCCAGGAACCAGCCCACCCATGTCCACAGAGGCTGTCACCACAACCACCCAGATCATGGCAGGCAAGAGTCCACACCACAGTCGAAGGGCTGTAGTGCAGGACCCCCAGCCACCCAGTCAAAGCCAAACACCATGGCAACAACCCCCCCAGACCAGGACCCCCTTGGAGAAAGGAACCAGGGGCAGTGATAGCAGTGAGTACCTCTGCAGAGCCGGTGTGGGATGCTTGAGCACTGGAGAAGACCTGGGTGCCAGTGTAGGACTGTGAAGCACTGGACAGGGTCTGGGCGCCGCCGTTGGACGCTGAAGCCCTGGTGGCGACACTGGAAACGTGGGCCATGGAGCTGGGTGCGATGGTGCCAAGGAAGGTGTGTTGGAGCCTTGTCTTCTTCTGGCTACCGCAGCCGTCCATGCACACCCATAAAACATGAGTCTGCCAGGAGGCATCCAGACTGCCAGTCTGGACCCCCAGAACATCAACCTTGCAGGAGCGTGGTCCATGGATCATGCACCTGTAGCCAGCTCACCAATTGTGAAGAGGTGATAAAGGTATAGCCAGCTGGGTCTGTGGGTGGCCAATCCATTCTGTCAGGGTTGAGTGGCGTGGAAGGTGTGGACCCAAATGCAGGCAGATGACGAGACAGGAGGCATATGGATGCAGAATAAACAAATCTTAGAAAAACAAAACATAACAGAGGCAATACTGTGACATGACATGAACAAAAAATGAAATGAAGACTACATGACTCGAGGCTACAAATGGATTGGCAAAGAAAAACTGAAACCAAGGGGTATAAAACACACCGAGGAATAGAAAACAGGTGAAGAGAATTTGCTAATTAACAAAACAAAACAGAACTAAACATGACAAGGCCATGAAAAACCAAAAACACAGATCATGACATATTGAGTCTCTTTTTAAAGACATTAACAGTTTCTGCAGCCCTGAGGCTCTCTGACAGGCTGTTCCACAGACGAGGGCCAAAGTAATGGAAAGAGGCCTCACCATATGTCTTGGTCCTTTCTTTAGGAACAACTAAAAGGCCGGTACTAGAGGACCTCTGGGTCCACAAAGGGCTTATAATTTAAAAGCAAGTCAAATAAATAAGAAGGCCCAATACCATTAAGACATTTATAAAAGATTTAAAGAACCTTGAAATCAATCCTGAAATGCACAGGGAGCCAATGCAGCGATTTTAAAACTGGTGTAATGTGTTCCCGCTCTCTGGTCCTTGTCAGAATATGTGCTGCTGAGTTCTGAAGTAGTTGTAGGTTTAAAATAGATCTTTTGGGAATACCAGAGAGCAGGATATTACAGTAATCTATTCTACTAAAAATAAAGACAAGCATCAGCATCTCTGTGCTGGCAAGAGACAGAATGGGCACACTCTGATGTTTTTAAGATGAAAAAATCTTATCTTTGTGACATTTCTGATGGGAAGAATAAAATCCAGTTCAGAGTCAAAAAGAACACCCAGGTTTCTCACACACTTAGATGGATTAAAATAATGTAATTTTGGTTAAATGATCTCTCTCATGTTTTCAGGACCGATAATTAAAACGTCATTTCTGTCCTGGTTGAGCTGCAAGAAGTTCTCTGCCATCCATGACTTTACATCTAAAATATAGTTTAAAAGGACATTGACTGACTCCAGGTCATCAGGAGACACGGCGATGTAAAGCTGTGTGTCATCAGCATAGCTGTATAAATCAATACCATGTCTCTTGGTGACATCCCCAAGAGGCAACATATACAGATTAAAAAGAATTGGGCCTAAAATTAATCCTTGGGGAACCCCACATTTGACTTCATGGATTCCTGAGGAACATATATCCATACTTACTTAAAACTGCAATTCTTTGAGATAGGAGTAAAACTATTTCAAAACAGTACCTGAGAGGCCCACAGACTTCTGAGTCTGTATAATAAAATCTGGCGATCTACTGTATCAAAGGTGGCATGAAGATCCAGTAGAACCAGGACAGAAAGTTTCTGTGAGTCTAAGTTACTCCTGAGATTGTTAACAATATTTAAAAGGGCTGTCTCAGTACTCTGGTTTGTCCTAAAAACAGATTGATATTTTCCTAAAATATTGTGTTTATGCAAAAACTCGTGTAATTGTGTTTTAATCAATTTGCTTTAGGTGGAGGCTCCGAATAAGCCAAACTGGCTTTTTGCCTCTTCCTGCACAGCTTTTTTTTTTTTCTGTTTATATTATGTGATGTGTATAATATTTTGTGCAAATAAAATAAACTTAAACTTAAACTTAAACTTAAAACTTAAACTTAATTGCATAAACACAAGTTTTCAGTAATTTTACTTAAAAACGATAAGTTGGATACAGGTCGGTAGTTATCAAGAATGTCTGGACCTAAATTATTCTTCTTCAAAAGGGGCCTTACCAATGTTGTTTTACAGGCAGATGAGAAGAAATCCATCTAGACAGAGTAATTCACTATGTTTAAACGCTCACACTCAGAGAAACCTTAAAATGTTTTTAAAAGCGAATGGGATCTAAAAGGCAGGTTGTTGGGTTTAGTTGGGAAAAAACTTGAACAAGCACCTTTGCATCAACCAGGACAAAACCCTCCTGTGTTTCCCTGGGTAAAAATGATGCTTCAGATCTGTTAAATCAACATGTTGTTGAAGACTGGATCTAATAGCTTTTTTTTTTTTTTTTTTTTTAACTTGTCCTGTCCAGCATCATAGCAAGCAAACTGATAATCTGGTTGCTGTATCGTGCTGAGTGAATTTGCTCTGCTAAGGGGAGACCTATGGGTAAGGCTCCTCTTGATAATCTGATTCATTTATTTATTTATTTACTTTAAATCACGCAATCTATGTAATCTTGCTGGACCTGACCGGAGGGGACAGAAAAAGATGGAAAATAGCAAAAAGAGCAAAAGGGAAAGAAGAAAGGAGACAAAAAGATCACAGACAGAAGGAAACGACCCTTCAATCCACACCATCACCAGACAAGAAACAACAAACTGTTACACCTGTACATGAACACACCAGAAAACACAAACAGAACACCAACACTTGTAGGAAATTTTCTGGATCTAATAGCATTGATCTTACCTCTGAAGTGGTTTGCAAAATCTTTGCATGCAGCGTCTGATGCTGTCATGTAAGACTTGTTAAAATCTGTGTTTATTAAACGATTAATTGTCCTTAAAAGGAATTTGAGGTTATTTTTATTTTCTGTAATAAGATGGGAAAATTACATGTTCCGGCCTGTTTAACTGTTTTATTGTAGCTTGTGAGTTCTTCTTTACAGATTTCTTAATAAATAATTAATTTTGTTTTTCTCCAACATAAGTATAAATGAACTAATGTAAATGTGCAAAAGAGTTAGCCAAGGAGCTAATTTTGAACTAACTCTTGATGGTAAAAAGCCTCTAAATATGTTGCTAACTGCCTGGAAATACTCTGAATTTACTTCAGTATCATGTTATGCAATTCTATGGTTTGTTGATAGGAAAGCTGCCCTAATTCACTCAAAAACTCTCAGACCTGTTCAGGCCTTTATCAATCCCTTTTCTACCACTCGTCCAGGGCGAAAATCTTAGCATAGACAGCCCAATCCTCCCTCTCCCAAAGCCACTTCCTCAAGCTGTTCGGATCAGATGCACCAGCATACCCAAGCCAGTAGACATATGTTATCTCTCAGGTGAGTCCTGGATCTGCTCCAAGGCTTCTTTCCACTGAGACGTGTCTGAAACACCTACCCTGGGTGATGTTCATAAGGCTTCCTGATTAGATGTCTGAACCACCTCAACTGTTTGGATATCTCCACTTTGAGCCCTTCTTGGATGACTCAGCTCCATACGCTATCCCTAAAAGTGAGTAGCGGCAACATTCAGAGGAAACCCACTTGTATTTTCATCCTTACTCTATCGCTACTGACCATAGCTTCAAACTTTGAGATGCTAATTCTCATCCAAACTGTTTCAAGCTGATGCAATCCAAAATAGACCAAATCTAAATCTAATAACTATATAAGTTGACTAATCAGGCCTTTCAAAAACGAGCGACATCGTCAATAATAAAAGTGAAAAAAAAAAAACCTTTATTTCCAAATGGAAACTGTAAAACTTGTATGAGGTGTTATTTATATTTAGCGTGGGTGTTCCATAGACAGATATATTTACATAGTTATATTTTAATCATTGTGTGGGCTCCGGTGTCCTTCATTGTTCAGCAGGTAGATGAGAAAGTGGGTCAGGGAGACGGGATTGCTTTAAGGGCCACCTGCTATGCTACGTGAGCGAAACACTGCACCTACAGAAGCGTTCAGCAACAAGAAAACCAGTTGTTTTCTTTGTCTGGTCTTTTTGCTCCTGAAACAACAATTTTTGTGAGTGTTTAGTAATCGTGCTGGTCTGTTGTCTCCACTATCGGTAAAAACTCAGACAGAAACAGCTGCTAAACTTTCCACATCGACGTTGGGAGATAGAGGAGAGGGGATTCCTCCTGGGTAAAGCTGCAGCTAGCTTCAGGGTCAGCTCCCTTCTCTATACCTAGCCTAGCAGTGTGAAGCAGACACGAGACTCTGTTGGAACTAGCGGAGCTGTGCGGTGTTTATTGCCAAAGCTGGTGGCGAAACATTCACCACAAAACAGGAAGTTTCTCACAGCGACTTTCTCTGTTCGGACGTTTCCCCCCATCAAAATTTTTCTAGACCCGCACCTGCACTGCATTACAAAAGCTCTATAAAATCATGGTTTATGAAAACTTAAAGAACAAAAGAAAAGAGAAGTTGTGTTTTAGGGCATTTAAAGTGATTTATTCCACTCTTTCTAGTCTTTGCATAAAGATAAGTTGTCTGGCTGTTATCAGGTTTCTAAACCAACTATTAAAGCAAAAGCACAATTAGGGTATGTCAAAATTCCAAAAATTCCAGAAACTCTTTAAAACTGGTTTGGAACAGCAGTGGAATCCACTTTTATGGGCCTCCTAGTCAACGTTTGGCATCAGGACTGCATGAGAATTAGGTTTCCTGGAAGCACCAGCTGTGGTTTATAAGGCAGACTTTTTTCAGCATCTGTGTTCATGATCAGTGTTTCTATGTGTTTCCACTCTTTTTTAATGTCTGCTAACCTTCTTATGTCTGTCACAAGCCTTCATCTGTCTCGGAGCCTGGGCCGTCCCTCTTTCGGACCTGTCTCCTCCCCTCTCCGCTCTCTGCAGCGCCTCTGCTGCCACAGGATTTGAAGGCGAGGAGCGAGGGAGGGGGCAGAGCCAAGAGAGAGAAACAAAAAACGTGACTAGGCACCCAAAGCGTCCTGTTATGCAACAACTGACCTACTAACATACATTTAGAGACTCTGGGCGAGAAGGAGAGAGCGAGAGGAGGAAATAGAGAGAAAAATAGAGGAGGGGAGGGTGGAATTGAAGCGAACATGACACAAGGAGCGCACCAAAACAAGGCACTGTGTTCACGCTCTCTCTTCTACCTGCGCCTAACCGAGGAGCTGGTGTTTTAGATGAGCGACCACCGATGGGAAAAGCGGATTGTTGGAAAACAAAATTGTGCGTGGACTCTTTTGGATTCTCCTGTAGTAAATAAAAAGGGTAAGTTTTCTTGTATTATCATTAAACTCTCATTTGTGAAAATTGTGCGTGGAGTTTGGCCGCTTACACTTGGTGAGTGTTTGTTTTGGTGCTCTGTGCGCGGCTGCTTTAATGTAAAGGCGAGGCAGCTTCCCACCTCCATGGAGCTAATTGTGGGGGTCTGTGTGTGCGGAAAGGATGTAGGTGGGTGGCTTGAGGTTGTGGGATTCCTTCAAGGAAAAAAAAAAAGCAAAGCGTTAAGTTGAGGCTGCGGAGGAAACACATGCGATTGTGTACAGACAGGTGCCATGGTTGTAACGAAGCTGTTTATTATGGTACTATGCTGCATTATCAAAATAAGCTAGCTTTGCATTCCCAGTCTGTTTACCAAACACCTGCTTTCTTAACACATGATGAACACAAGCCCTCGTGCATGCAGCCTATTTTAACACTGCAATTATTTATAGAATAATAATAATAATAATAATAGCTGTAGCTACCGCCAATTAGCTTATATTAATATTAGCCTGTTAGCTTATTACTTTATTAGCCTACATAAATAGTATCAATAACTTTAAAATTAACTTTACCAGTACAGCCTACGCTAACATCTTAGTTAGACTATTATTATTAATATAGTACAACTATTAATAGTTCTACCACCACCTAACCTATTTAGTGTTAGCTAATTGTTAGTGATAACGTAAATAGACTGGGGTTTATATGCGGTTATCTGAGCCGCACGCGCGTTCTTTTGGGTTAGTAGGCTAGTCCATGCAGACAAGTAGAGAGGAAAAAAAATCCCACGCAGGCTCCGAGGACACACTTCTCCTCGTCACGTGTAGCAGCTCTTTGTAAAGGTTAACGCGGCTGTGCAGCCCTACGGGTTAACCCTTTAGTAGGCGACGGCACGCTGAAGGAGCACAACACAACCCGGCACGCGCACGACCGACAAAATGCTCGTCACGTCCTATTTTTCCCGGTTTCCTCTCTTTTTGTTTACAACCTGAGCTCGGACTAACGGCAGCCAAATGGACGTGGAATAAAGGCGAAGGTGAGGTGCGGGTCGGAACATCTGGATCAGTTCTGGGGGAGTCAGATCAAAAGTGTGTCACTATTCCTGATTAGCTCTGCACACGGGCTTTATTATTGTGCGTATGTATATGTTTGAAGCGTTTTTGAGGACGTGGGTGAATTTCATGGCACAGTTGGAGTTGCCTCGGATGACTGAGGATCCGATTAAATATGCATGAACACGATTTGTCAGACAGCGCAACAAAGGAAGCGTGCGGGGAAACATATTGCTCGCAATGTGTTGCTCGATCGGTGAGATTTATTTATGCATTTATTTTCCGATCTGCTTGTCCGAACAATAGCCTACAGTGTGGCCTGAAACTGAACTTTAGCAGCTAGAAAAACCCCACTTGGCTGCAGATCTATTGTGGTTTAACATTATTAATTGCGGGCAGATTACCAGCTAGTTGTTTATGCGCTGTTTGTTATTGTGTTTTGGTAAATAAACCACATCTGGGTTTCACTTTCCATGCAGACTCCTATCTAATATCAAAGCTCCACGTGGGGATCATATAGCCCTACACCTCTTGCAGGTTTCCACTTCAGCTATGGCATTCATTACGTGGCTATTGGGCAAATATAGATCATCCACAAGCAAGATTAGAACATGTCTTCAACTGAGTGATGCGTGATTTTTTTTTTTTTTAGCTCTAACTTTTTTTATTCGCCTGTGTACACCGAGCTGTAGGAATCAGTTTGTAGGTTACATAATAAATTAATTAAATAATCAAAATGGATTAAAGAATGGAGCAGATTATGCAATAGGCGGAAACTCGGAGTCTGTGGCTATGCGCTGCGCTCTGCTGCGGAGCGGCCGCTGCCAATTGGTTGGCGTGGCACACTGGGTCTCTATGCCAGCCGCGAATGTAGGTCACATCAATCCCGCGGGGAGGGGAGGAAGGGGGGCGGCTGCTGACAAGAAAAGGCAGATTCAGAACCCTACCTAAATAAATCCTTGCCCCCTCCCCAGTCATAACAAAGAAGCGAGATGCAGAAATAGAAAACTGAAAGCCCAACTTAAATAAACAGCAGTAGGCTTCATTTAAAAATGTAAATAATTTTAAAAACAGGTCATAAATCATTCAAGTTAACTGAGATATCTGTTGTGTGGGAAATAAAATGTATTGGAGCCAATTTAAAAAAATGTGGATGGGATGTTTATGGTCAGCCATGTTTCCATCCTGTCCCACTTTACGGCTTCTTGACTTTCTTGGGGTTTCCTGGCACATGTAAGATGATGAAAGATGAGGGCCTTGCTTTGTTATCGTGCTGCGGTTTGGAGCCAACAGAAAGGCGAATTACAGCATTTAGTAGGCCAAGGGAGCACATGTGACTGGTGCAACACATGGACTTAGTCACTCTGTCTTTTTCCCCCTTTCTGACAGGGGGGTGATGATATGGCCTGTGAGCATGGAACAAGAATCTAGTTTGGATAGCGGCTCCACCCTTGCCTTGTTGGCTTCTTGCCCTTCTTCCCCTTTTCCTTGACATAATTTTCTTGGGAAGATTTGTATTTCAAGCACACCCCCAACCCCAAGTTTTACACCACATATCACACATCCTTTACTGTATGGCATGAAGGGGGGGCACCAGAGTTTCATCATTCTCCTCGTCTGTGCAGGAAGTCCCTTTTCTCTCCTTTTATGTCCAACCTGCTCCCGTTTCCTTTGCTGGAAAAAAAAAAAAAAGTGTGGCGGCTTTTGGACCACCGTTTCTAAAGCTCGTTGCCACATTTAGCCTCCTGCGGCGTGGGGCCTGCGGTCACGTGAGGGAGTGCGACTTGGGATTCTTTTACTGTGCTATCATTCCACAAGTGCCACAGAGACCAGACGATGACACGTGAAGTACACATGATAAATGGAAAGAGTAATCTAGGTCAAGGGAATGTGTGCAGGAGCTGGCTTCAGTGCTTGTATTTGTAAATTTGAGCTGGAAAAGAGTGTGCTGCAAAGCATACAAACTCCTGCTTTTTTACCTTTTTTGCAGCATGTTGCTGCTCTTTTAAGCATCATCAGAATGTAAATCCGCTTCATTCTCAGAGTTAAATGTTGAGGTATCCTGTAGAGGAAAGGGAAAGGCCTCCACTGTTAGTTATTGAAACACCAAAGGTCATTTGTGTGGAATAGAGATATGGAAAATACGCACTCTCTGACGTCTATTTTTCTTGTTATGGAACCTTGTTTTTCACCATCTGCTTCTGGCCATGTCAAGCTACTGGTTTAGAAGGAGAGAAAGTCTGATATGATTGGCTAAAACTGTCACCCCCCTTTTTTGTTGCTATGGGTGACACATTTCTTGTATTGATGCAACACCAACACTGTTGCAACTGCCACTGGCCCCCCCACCTCACCTCTCTGAGAGCAACAGTATAATCTCATCTCAATTCCTTTCTTTGTTTTAACTCTCGCTCATTAATTCCCTTCACTTCTTTGTCTCTGCTCTGCTTGCTCACACCTTTGTTGATATTCACACAGTGCTCTGCACACTTCCTTCTTCTTGTCTTTTTTTTTTTTTTTTTTTTTTTGTCTCCCTATCAGTTTTTGGAGTCCTCCCTTTTCTCTCTGTCTCTCCGCCTCTCGGCTGACCTATATTCCAGCGGGGCGTGCAGTGGAGAGAAAGCCAGACTTGTGTTTACGGAGTGCAGCCGGGCCTCAGTTTTTGGGTCACTGGGACACGTAGAGAAAAACTCTCTCCTCTCGTTTGCTCCTCGCTCGCGTGTCCAACAGGCACATGTCAAAGGCTCACGAGGATGACCTTAAACGGTTTAGGAAAAACTGCTCCAGACTGCACAGCAATGCGTGAATGTGACGCTTTTTCTAAGAACTGATCCAGTTTTTCTGAGGAAAAATTTGAAGTAACAATTCAGTTAACCTTTTCTTGCCTTTAGGGCCATAAAATGATGTATTTCCCCAGGATCAAGGGTGAAATCTATTTGTGTTGTGAGGAATTACATAATAGTGTCAGATCCAGGGGAGGAGCAGAGTAAAACTGATGCAAACACCTTGACAGATTATGAGATTCAGACAGTAAAATAGTGCTTATGTACTTTAACCCAGGAGTGCCAATGTTGAGTAACAGGCATTTACAGCAGCTGGTTAAGAACACGGGATTACTGCTGCTGCATTTCCACAGAACAAAAACATTTCTGGCATGACTTCGTTCCTGCGCTTTTCAGTTGGACTCAACAAGTAGATATAAAAGCCACATCTTCATAGCATGACCTATATCTATTTCAGGACTAGTTTCTACATAAACATGTCCAGATCTGATGCGATTGTTATTAGTTTTGCTTTGTATTTAGTCTTGAAAACAAGCATGAGACATATTAAAGGTTTGACCTAGAATATGGTTCTCCATGGGGATCACAAAGAGGTAAAAGGAGGTCAAATTTCATAGCTGATCCAAGACATCGTCGAGAATTTTATATAGCACAAAATGATGATTAATTACGTTTTATACAAAATGTACCAATATACCCTGAGACAGGAGAAACTTCTGCTAATACGCTAAAGTTGTTTTATCCTTGCTTGAGTTGGTTTCTACCTGTTTCAAAGATTTTGAAACAATCAGGTAATTGAATCTTATGTAAAGATGCAGATGTGGAAAGTCAAAAATAGATTTTCTAATGTTTGCTTATGAGGTAATGTTAACAAAGTCCAAAAGAAAAAACTTGGAAAAGTGATCTGTATTTAAAGCTAGCTAATGGAAACATTTTGGCTTCTATGTCACTGAACTAAAATAGACTGGAAATTCAACAAACATGAGAAGCAGCAGTTCCAGCCAAGGACGGACAACCATTGAGCCAGCGATGTGAAAGCTTGATCCCAACTCGAAAAAGGAAAAGCAAAACTTTTCGTATCTCCATTTGAATCAGGGCTTTTGCACTATGAAGCACACTGTAAACTAAGATACGGTGTCCCATCTTAACGCTATGCTGCTGAAGACAGTGATCCCCAGAGCCCTGGAGCTAATTAAGAAAAACAGGTTGAGTAGCTCTAACGTGTGATATAACACATAGATGATCGACAGATAGCGTCTTATCTGATCCAGACAAGAGCAGTGAATGAGTCATTATCCTGCTAATTTTAGTTATTTCTGTTTTGTTATTATGAATATGCTGATGTTTAGATTAATTTACTACCATCGGGCCGTATACGGGCACACTTTTCTTTTCCTTTTGGCTCTTTTTTATTTCCAGGAAGCCTTCCAGCTCATTTCCTCTGTTAGTTTGATTTTAAAAGATAAATGAAAGTAAATGATGGGTTGTTACAAATACTCGGCTCAGAAAGTACCAAGTAGTCACACGATGAGAAGAAGAAGTCCCATATATAAAACAAAAACATCAAGGTGCATGAATAATTGTCATAAGTGAATTGAATCATGATGCTGAAAGATTCCTAGAATCCTCCCAGACATCATATAATATTCCAGATATTCCAAGAGTTTAAAGAATTGTCCATTTTTCTCATAGATGTCTGCCACAGTTGTTTTATTGTTGTTATTGTTTTTATGGTTCTCTTTTTTTAACCTCCATGTTTCCAGTTAGGTCAACTTCTTAACTGACTAACAATCACCAGCAGTGTAACTTTCTCTACCAGTCGCTGGTGAAACTACGCTGTCACAATTATTCACTTCAAACCAGTTACAGAAAAGTGTACGATTTTTCCTGTTAGCTTTTTAAAATATTAACCAGTATTTCTTTCTAGTGTTTGCGAGTCCAGATCTTCTTTTTTTTTTTTTTTTAAAGATTCAGCTCTTTTGGCTCGGTTCCATTAGAAGAACCATCCAAATGGCTCTTCATTTAGTATCACTCAGACCTTCGACTTTAGCTTTATTTAGCGATTATAAATGGTATGTTACATTTTTTCCCCACAAAACCTTTATTTACTTGATTTGTTTGTTGGGATTTTATTTAAAAGTTTGATTAAACTAGTAAACAGTAAATGTATATTTTTGTGTAAAAAAATCGTAAAAACATACTTTAGATTAGTAATTTTTTTCACATTTTCATGATGAATGTATTTAAATTAGTCTCTTTCTGTATATATATATATATATATATATATATATATATATATATATATATATATATATATATATGTATATATATATGTGTGTGTGTGTGTGTGTGTGTGTGTGTGTGTGTGTTAATAGGTGTTAATTCAGTCACATTATGACACACCTATTAGATTTATTATAAAGAGATACCAAAGTACCTATTTCCTTTGTTTTGAGGCCTTCTGAGCTTTCACTGAATTCATCATTCTGTGTTATTCCAGCCCACATCCCACCTCCCGCCTCCCTTCTTTCTGGGGGCCCTTGACCTATATTTATCAATGCCCCACCTCCCAGCTTCCCCCACACCTCCAAATCTCTTACCACAGTCTCAGCTTCTTTATCCTTGACCTGCATTAGCAGATGCCTTTGTCTACCTTATCTGCTCACTCTGCATCATTGATTTGGCATTGAGTTGTTTTGGCGAAGACTGTTACCACATTCCTTTGCGAATGAACGCACTGGGTTAGGGTGGGGGTGGCGGTGTATGTGTTTGTGGATGGGGTTTCTCAGTGGAAAACCATTCTCCTTTTTTTTCTATTTGAGGGGAAATGCTTTAAAACAGATCCAGGGAACCCCACAAGCTCTGAAACTGACTCACCCTTTCCTCTGTCTGGCTCAAATAATCATCAGGCAGGGAAAACAAAAGAGCTAATCCTTGTACAATGTACTTTTCATGCTCTCAGCATGTCTCAGACTGATGTAATTTCAGTGGTGTTATGCTCTTTATTTTATGTGTGCGCTTGCCTCATCTGCAGTGTGTGCAATTTTATAATTACCAGCTCTCGGCTTTGCTTTTGGCTGCCATAAAAATGAGCACAGATCTTTCAGCGTGTCTTACAGATGGCTTTTTTAAGTCCTGGGTGACGAAATGAAATAAGGTTGTCGGCCTTGCAATGAACTCATTGCCCACATTACATCACGAAAGCCAACATCAACATGCCAGGCAAAGGTTCCAGGGTCATGGGTTGCAGACAGATCGGATCAATAGCAGGGCCAAAAGGTCAGACACTGGGGTTTAACAGCCATTCAGTGGTTGCCAGGGGTGACAGAGTCAGCAAAGACCAGACATGCCAAAGCAGTGGAAGAAAGCTTTACTTGCTTAGAAATGTATCTCTGATTGGTATTCATGCTAAGAAAAAGGGAAATTTTTTAAAAATGCCAAAAAAGAAAAAGTACAAGTATTGTATTATAGTGTGAAGTGGAACAGCAGCAGTCTGAGTGGATTAACATATCTTTTTTTCTTTTTTTTTTATCTCTGCAGCCTTTCATCTTACAGTAAACTGCAGAGTGAAGAGACAGACGGAGAGAGAGAAAGAGGCTCCCCAAGAGACTGACATGCTGAGGTAGACAGGCCGACCTACATCTTGCTGTTTGCGTGGAGATCTAGGACACGTCTTCGCCAGCTTAGCACACTGTGCTGTTCTCATGCTTAACCTTTGACAACCAGGAAAAGCCAGAGAAGAAAAAACAAGGAAATTGGAGGATTGATCTGATCCACTGGACTCTGAAACAAGAATTGTGAAAGTGGATAAATGAGGGTTGCCAATGCTGAGCTTCAACTGTTTTTTGTCTTATTGGCTTACTTGGACACATGAGTCCCATCCTTGTATAACTACACCAAACCTACAATAAAAAAAACCCCACAAACTGTGGAAGGCAAGACGTTTTCATCACAACCCCAGCATTTCAAACTGGCTACCATCATACAAGAATGGAAAATCTGACATCAGCTCTCAAAACATTAAACAAAAACTCAGAGAATAACCTGAACTGCCTTGAGACCTACAACAACTATGAAGAGACTTCTCTTCAGGGGACGCCGTCTCGCTTGGGGCGTCTCATCAAACCCAAGCCCAACGTCAGCTGCAGGCGGAAGCGCGAGTTCATATCTGATGAGAAAAAGGATGCCTCATACTGGGAGAAACGGCGCAAGAACAACGAGGCTGCCAAGCGCTCTCGGGAGAAGCGACGTCTCAATGATATGGTTCTGGAAAACCGCGTCATTGCACTGAACGATGAGAATGTGAGGCTTAAGACAGAGCTGCTTCAGCTGAAGCTGCGCTTCGGCCTCATAAGCACAGCCTCCTACATCGAAAAGAGTCAACAAATTAGCGTGAGCAACAATGCGGGAAATGGAGGCTCCTCGTCCTCCTCTTCTAGTCAGTACTACTCCAGTGGTTATTCCAGTGGTTCTCAGGTGATGATGAACTCTGATTCCTCTGAAACAGAGCAGTCCGGACGAAGTGAGAGTCACAGGCAGCTGGTGAAGTACTCCCCACGTGGCTCACTCTCAGACATGTCCGATGGCTCATCGCGGGACAGCCCAGAGCCTATCCCTTTTGAAATCAAACAGGAAGGGGACAGGCTAGAGATGGACATTGCCAATGGCACCACCACCCAGATTATGTTTAACATCCACCGTGGGCTGGCTTCTGTACCCACTCACCACCAGATCCAGCAGCATCAAGAGATGGATGCTGGATATCACAGCCAGCAGCAGCAGCACCATCTAATTCAGCAGCAACCACAACCCCATCAGGAGCCTGTTACTCCTATCAAAGCTGCCCCTCACCCACCTGCTGCCCAGAGGAGCGTCATTCTGTACGGCGCCAGCAGTGCCTCCTACCCCGTAGACACCTTGGCCAGGCCCCAGGAGGTCGATCTGCACTCAGCCCCAAAGCAAAGCAGCAGCAACAACCAGATCTGTGTCAGCCAGCTGCCACAGTCCATCACAGAGAGCTCCACAGAGACGCTGGCTGAGGTGACGAAGCAGCTGGAGAGGAAGACATTAGACTCCCCTCCATACGAGCTGGCGGACAGCTGTAATGAGGCCAAAGAGAGACAGGTGTACAGAATGTGCCAACTTCCCCAGCAGGAAGGCGATTTGTCTGCAGAACTCCTTGATGAACAAGCAGAGGAGGTCAACCACTCTCACCTGTACCACCATCTACAGCAGTCTCACCAGTCATACCTCGGCACTCAAGAAGAGGAGCCACCTCTGCTTAGTTACGAGGGCGAGCACAGAAACGAGGTGTGCTATCAAGGCCAATTGGCCTCTTCTAACAAAGACACCACACTGAGCGAAGGAGATCCCGGCAGCCCTGATAAAGAGGCTTCCACGGATGACGACGAGTCCCCTTCTTTGGGCTTCCAAAACCAACATCTTTCAGCCATCCTGCAGCCACCTTCGCCTCTCAACCAGTACCATGGTTGTTCCCAAGTCCAAGGATGGGATCCTCAGGGGGAGGTGCGGGGAACAGCACTGCCACACAAACTCAGACTCAAACACCGGGCCATGAGCACCGGCAGCTGCACTGGTGGCAACTGCTCTGGCCAGGAGTCACCAACCACTCCTCCCTCTGCAACGCCACCTCCCCTCCCCCAGCATCCCTACTTGTCCCTCTCGCCACCACAGAACATTAATCGAGAGGCTCGGGACGGGAAGAAAAAGGAGAATGGTGGACGGCGAAACAAGAGGCGAGATTAAATGACAATTACTTCTGAGCACCTCTAAGAACTACCCTACCATCATGCCTTTGCCCTACAATCAAATCACCTCCTTAAGCCCTTGGGACAGGAAACTGGGCTTTTTCTATACCACCCCCCCCCCCCCCCCCCCCCCCCCCCCAGTGTCACCTAACGGCTGGACATTTTGTAGGGCTGTATCATATTTGTGTATAATGTACAGATTTGTCATTTCTTACATCCTCTCCATACTTAGAGAAGCACTTTTGTTTATGTGATGAGAGGAGGAATGGAACCAGTTTTTCTACTTGTCATTCAACAATATCCAGCAGCGTACAACAGAGAAAGCACATTTTAATAACTCACAAAGGAATGTAGAAGCAAACAAAAAGAATCAAGCTTTATCTATAGAATAAATTTGGTACATATCCAGCTGTAGATAAACATACACATGTATGGCTCTCTGCCTTAACTGAAATCAAATGCTAACATACTCTGGGGATATCCCCTTGACCAAAGAAACACCTACAACACTACAGATATCAAGTTCCATACCTCTTCCCAGACCCTACCTCTACCAACCCCAACTCTCTCCAACCATCTCCTTTATCTCACAAAAGATTGCCATCATCTTTATTTTTTAAACATATGGTTTGTATATAACTGTGATATATGCATATATGTATCTATTATAAACTTCTATTTTAGAAAGAAATTTGAATACAAATTCAACAAAAAATGCGATAAACTTGCAATGGTATTAGAGATTTCTGAAAGCGACCACCTTATGACAAATCACGATTACTGTACAGCCAAGTTGTCTACCGTTGCAGGACCCCATTCAAGTGAATCATCTCTATCTTGATTGTTAAGCTTCGGCATTAATCATTAGTTAATGCCCTGTTTACACAGAAGTGGCCGTCCAGTTTGGAGCGCCAGCAGCACTGAATGGAGAACGAGTTGTTCCCTGAGGCAGTGGCCTCATTAAAATGTCTTGATTTTTAAACCTTTAAACCAGCCTTTAAATATTTGGTGGAATTCACCAGCTGCAGGCTATAAGCCTTTAGTTTATTTGAGCTTTATCAACCCTATCTTCTTGTTGTCACCATTCACTGGCCCCATGTATTTATTTCCCCTCCCTTCAACATGCCCGTCACTGTAAAAAAAAAAAAAAAAAAAAAAAAAGGAAGAAATGAAGCCCACAGGAACATAGACAGAGTGTGTACAGATCTTTTTAGATACATGTAGCAGCCCAGGGTTTGAACTGTAATGTTGGTATGGGATGCCTGGGAACAAAAGGCAGGAGGAATTTAGTCACATTTATGTAAACACACTACAGTGCACTGAAAACAGGAGCTCCTCGTGTGTGAAGACCTAACTAAGGAGCCCTGCATAGCTACTGTTTTTGGTTTTGTAGTGTGACCAAACACACCATATATTTGAGGATATGGATGGTAAAGGTTCATGCTAATACAAACATTTTGTCAGCCCTTCAACGGGTGTTTCATTAAAGCCTCATTTATGGTCTACACTACATACGGACAGAGACTTTTTTCCTGTCTTCTGCATCCTTTATGTGCCTATTTCAGTCTATTTTTAGAGAGCTTGCTGATTTGTAGCCAGACGTAGCAAACAGAGCAAAATCCCTGGAGTCTGCAGGGGCAGTGTTGAGCAGTAGAGCTCACCTGCGACCAGTGAAGGGAACAAAAAAGAAGCCGTTTTATTTAATAACTACACACACCACCACTGTCTAGCGTGCTGCCTTTTTTATGTCTTTTTCTGAGAATGTACATCATGATTTCCTCCATCGTCGCCATGTTTGCAATTGTCGGAAACTGACATCGAACTCAGAAGTTAACTCTGAACTCCACACTGCCCTCTAGTGGATGAATTGACTAACAGCCATGCAAACGTAAAGGACACATGGGAGTACGTGGGCGATGATGTTTGACAACATTTAACACAGACATACATATTTACATGAGTGAAGGGAGCCTAACCGTCACCATGTTTGCTATTGTCTGAAATTGATATTGAAAACGTAAAGGACATTTAATTTTATGTAAATGGAGCATAAATGAGGCTTTAAGAGTGTGTTTCAAGGCTTGTTCAGCCCTTTTCATCCCCCTCTCATTAGTAGTTCTACTGGGTTGTGATGAATTGCCTTCACTGGATTCTAGTTTTTATGTCTATGTACCATGTTTGGCTTTTTGGTGCTTGTGTATAAATGTAAAGTTTCACAAACACTGTAACGTTTGTTTCATTGCTTTTATATCCTCTTTTTAGTCAAGGTGATGTCCTGTTTTCTTTCCTTCTACTGACTGTGACATGACAATGTGTATTTGCCTCATTCCTCCTCCCCACTTTTTCAGTGTGTATTAATCAGTAATGTTTGTGGTTTTTTGCTGATGGTTTTAAAAAAATTAAACATAAAAAATAAACAGGCAAAGATAGTGTGGTGTTTAGAGACAGGTGGTGGTTGGTCTGGCTGCTCATTACCATCTCTTTCTTCTGACAAGAATATGTATGTAAAAACACTAATGTTCATTGTGGAAAATGGGAGCATTTCAAGAAAAGAATAAAAAAAACAAGGTTGATCTGTTAACATATCAAGAAAACGTGTTTTGAGCTTTTTTTGTGTGTGTTAAAGTGTTTTTATTGAAGTAGCAGCTATTTATACCATAAATGGGAGCTGACAGTGAACTGAGCACCCATTTTCATCGTCAACAAGCTGAAAGCCTGACTCGTCCTAATATAATGTCAGATGATGAGTTATAAACCTTATGCCAGAATCACCAGTTAGGTAACACATTACTCAGTGACTGACATAAGAGAATGAATCATGATTGCCAAGCAAACCAAATTACTTGGCACAACACAACAGATGCATAAAAGGCCCTCTGGCTCCGACCACCCCATGGGATCGTACCAAGGTGACGCTCTCTGCAAGCACAGCAAAGTTCAGGGCTGCATTCTGCTGCGTCCCTTATTTTCCTAATTTGACTTGAGCGGCTGCTGCACCGGCGCTTACATAAACAGGTCAGAATGAAAGTAGGTCAACGTGCGCGAGACGGGAGAAACGAGAGGAGGGCAGAGGGAGTGGGTCAGTGACGGTTATGGCTCCATCTGTGTCACCTGGGTTGTCTTTTGGCAAATGGAGCAGAAAGTCTTGTGTTACCTTCTTCTTCTTCATGGAAGGGGGAAAAGCGGTCAGTGGAGCAGGGCGACCCCACAATTGTAGAAATCTGGTTTGTTCCCAAGATGACACACTAGATGCTTCAAGGGCATTTTTGTGGAAGGCTTCAATGTGGCTGCACAGCTAAATTAAATTCAGGTAAGACCAAAGGAAGAATTCCTTGCCTGTAAACTGCAAAGTGTAAAAGCACATCTCCAGCCACAAAACTCCATTTTTCCTGCATATAAACCATCATTACAGCAGGTCAAACATAAAGAGCACGTGTTGGATATAAAGGGATGATTGATAGTTTGACTGTGCTGTTAAGATAATCTGAATTCCATTAAGCTGTATAGAACAAGGCCTGTACAACAGAAAATTGTTTCTTCTAGGGAAAAGTTTTCCTGGAAAGGAATCCTGCTATTCAATGCAAGATGAAATTCTTGCAAATTATAGTTCTAGAGATGGGTTGAAGTGTTTAATGCTTTGTGTAGTCGTTCACCCACATTCAGACTGGTCTGAGGCGGTTGCTGCAGTGAGCAGAGTGAACAGGGACAGGGAGTGGCCTGGACCAGATTTAGCTTTTGGCTCATTCTAACAACCTCCCCTCCCCACATCAGAGTCTCTAGGTCATGCATGCTCACACATACCTGCAAAAGGATCGTGCAGCATTTGTTTTTTGTGTATTCAGTTCTTATTATTCACATTTTTGTGTTATTTTCCAAGCTTAAAGGAAAGCAAAATACTTCCATGAGTTTTTATGTGCAACATTTGTGTGCTGAAACATCCTCAAATGATCATTTTAATCCTTTCAGTCCTGATATAATCTCAGACATAAAATCAGTTACTTGTTTCCACCTACACCTGCAGTGCAGTGACATCCCCACTACTGTGGCTCCTCCACAGCAGAGCAGAGTGCAAATGCGGCAGTGAGTCGGCTGCCGACTGGCATGCGGCGAGCCACCAGGGTGAGAGTTTTATCTGCAACAGCAGGCTCTGCCAGCTCCTATTAGATCTAAAGAGAAAGCAGTCTGGAGAAACAAAGAAGAGACAGGTGAAGGCTCATGAATCTGCAGTAACCAGTCAAGAGAAGTGGGACCACTTGGCGAGGATTCAAGTGAGTGAACGATGATGCGAGGCCTAAAGGTTGCAAGAGAGGGAGTGGGAAAACAAAGAGCTGGCTGTGTTATTTTCCTCATGGGCTTCCTTCCTGTCGGCCAACAAAGAGCCACAAACTTCAGCAACAGGAGGAAAAAAAAAAACACTAAAATCTACCCATTATGGCCTTGTTTCCCAACACAAGCACCAGCCACACCTGCACATCCTTTCCAAAACCACTTGGTCAACATACAGAAGTGATGTAACAAGTGAGGGCAACACAAATACCGCAAATCATCTCCCAGCAGCAGATTCAGCTGGAAGAGCTTGATCTCATGCAGCAGCAAGACATGCAGTGGGGCATTGCAAACACGTCTGAAATTCCACTACTAATCAAGAATTTGTGGTGCATCAGGTGCTTTAAAAAGGTCTCTGCAATGCTTGGTTGAATCAGTTTGAAAGACTTATTCAATTACATCACCAATGCAACTATCACAATCTGTCATTTCAAAAGACCAAGACAATGAATCAAAGAATGAAAAACATGTCAGGTGCCAGAGGTGGAAAGAGTTTGTTTAGATTTCACACCTGAAGTACACTGAGCACTGATGCCAGTGATTATAAAGTCATTAAACCTTGGTGTGGCATGAACTGGGGACGATCAGGACTGAGTTATGACGGGAATAGTAAAAATTTTGTTTCTGTTTTGCTTTGTATGTATTATACAGTAACTTCTATAATAAAATAAAAAGATTTTCTTTAAACTCCCCTACAAGAAAATAAAAGCAAATTGCCTTCAAGGTCAAAGGTCACTATTTGTTTCCCCCGAGAGAAACTTGGCTTAGACAAAAAGGCTTGCTACACATCGCAAGCAGACCAAAAAAAAAAAAAAATCCATTACTTCAAAGAATGTATTTATTAGGACATAATTAATAATAATAATAAAAAAAAACAACACATGAGATTTTACTCTTTAAAACAATGACTAAGCCAAAATACAGAAGCAATGTGTGGAAAAGCTGTATTCACCTTTATTATTTTCAGGGATTTAAGAGCGTAATTAGCAGCTAGGAGGTGCTGATTACCATTAGTGTGAACACAGATGTTTAGACAGTTTGCTGCTTTGGAGCATTCAGGTTTGTAGTAACATGATGCCAAGGAGGAAAGACATCAGCAATTATCTTAGATAAGAAAGTGTTGCTGCCCATCAAACTGGGAAGACATGTTAGGACATTTCCAAATTATTTTTAGTCTATCTCTCTACAGTTAAGATAAATCACAAGTAGAAAATATCCCCAGGAGTGGATGTTCCAGTAAGTTCACATCAAAATCCAAGAGCTATCACCCAGACTACAACCCTAACATCTACAAGCCTCAGTTAGCATGTTAAAATATTACAGTTCATGACAGTATGAATTTTTATGAATGGTATGGCCTGATTGGAATGGTTGCCAGCAGAAATCCTCCTCCTCTCTCTCATAAGAACATGGCAGCACAGCTAAAGTTTCAACATACCAAAAAACTTCTGGAACAACGTCCTTTGATGGATGAGACCAAAGTGGAGGTGTTTGATCATAATAAAGAAAACTAAACAGTATACCAGCACTAACACCTCATGTCAATTTTCAAGGACGGTGGTGGAGAGGTGATGGTTGGGGTTTGTTTTGTAGCATAAAACAAGCCAACAAAATGTTGGTGTAGACTCAGCCAGGTCATGGTAATTCGAAGAGCTTGATCCTGGCCACTATGTGGGGCCTTCAACTCATGGTCCCCTGTGTTGTTTACCTGTCATACCAAACAGGGGCAGAACTAGAGGGGTGGCCAAGGTGGCTAACGCCACCTCTCAAATCTCACAGTACACCGAAGGTGCTTCCATAGCTGATTGACAGGTCACTGGAGGAGGATAGAAATGTCTTTCCAGACACACCTTGATCACCAGTGTCACTACACCAGTTTGAAACAAATTCTAAAGGGGTTTTCTAAATTAGTCAGGAACACAACATTAGTTTTAACCTGATGTGGTATAACCATGTCATATTTAGTTGGTGGTGAGTGTATATAGGGACTACACATAAACTCAGTTAATCAGAATTTTTCCCATTAGAGCTGAAAATAAACTATAAAGATACTCAAAGAGTACCTCAATAGCCAACTTACTCCCCACTAATGACTAAGGTAAAGCTACATGATCTAGTTTAAATTAAACAGAAGGCTAGCAAGACTGCTAGTTGCCTTTCAAGTAAACTATGGCATGAAAACGTAGACAAATAAAACCTGTAACCAGACTTATTTTGTTTAGGAAGCTATAAGACTGAAGCAAACTGAGATATTTCAAACTTTTTCGTAAAGAGCACGGACACAGATCAGGCCGAGACAGACCCGAACCCACGTATTGCCCCAGCAGCTCCCAATGAGGAGATAGACATGTAAGTCTTAATGTGAAGATGTTTCTCATTTCTCATGTCTCTCTAATGTGACCACAGTTATCACATCCATGAGAGTGTGTATGTTATAGAGAGGAACACAATCAAATCAAATAAAACTTTATTTATATATCACTTTTCAGATAAAAAGAACTCAAAGTGCTTAAAACAAAGCAACCATGTGCAAACATATACACACAAAGAAACACAATTTAGAGCAGTGAATAAATAAATAAAAAAAGGAAATGCCCCCCCCCGATAAAGACTTGTCTACTTTCTGGCCCCCCATGTATGAAAGTATAGCTTCACCACTGTTACCCAAACTCATTTGGTCACAAAGTCCAACATGTTAATTGTGAAACTCTGGAAAGTCTCAACTGTATTGGTGCTGGGAATGTGATATCTGAGGCCATCTTTTGTGTTCACAGAGGGATTTTCCAGTTTAACATACAGTGGATGGATACCCTGACACCTCTCTCAAATGAGGGTCTTTCATGAAGCTTTACCTGAAAAGCTAGCTCTCCTACGCTGAGCCACGCATCTATAAAGTGGTTGTTTGGTGTCTCCTATAAAAAGGTCTGAGTACCCATCGATGCACTACACTGGATATGCAACACAGTTTGTGAACCAGCTTCAGTCTGAGGAAATTGTTGGATTTGAAACATACTAGAGAAGATCCTTCTTTTCCCATGGGTCAGATGAGCGGCCATCGGTCATGCAGCAGCAACAAAAATATTTAAATGGCTTAAAATAAGCATAGATGCTGTTCAGCTAAAGTTGTATTTACCTACGTTTAAGGGCTTTATTTTGTCCAGAATTTATGGATGAATGCTTTCTATTTATTTATTTATTTATTTATTTATTTTACCATGACCGTAGATCTGAGGTGGGACACTGGTTATAAAATTAGAAGCATAGCTAAATGATTTGTCCCAACAGAAACTGAGAAGGAAGGTGTCCATGTAATGGGATAAAAAGACTTGAGACAAACATCACCATTGCTAATGTGAGGCCTTGGGTAACTGTGCTGCTGCTAGATAAGGCTGGAACCACAAAGAGTCATTAACAACACAACTAATCTCATCTAAATATTGACTTGATGGCTATCAAAGGTTTTATGATATAGAGTGAACTATTTACTGGTGAGGTATAAAGAGTACAATACCATGAAATTAATAGTAGCTAAGTGCTAGCACTAGCATGTTTGTGCAAGTCATTGTTAAAACATTTCCTTTAAAGCACAACACATTTGAAAAACATTAGGGTTGTGATAAAAGTCTTTGGAGCTCAGTTTCTTTTTCACTTTGTCTGCAAGCTAGCTTCTTAGGGAGTCTATCTGAAGTCATCAGTAGTGTGAAACAAATCAAAAAGCACTGGGAAATGTATTACACAACTCTGGGCAGCCTGCTGCTGGGAGTTATAGTTGATTAACAGACACTTTGGGTATGGACATGGAGACTGAAGAATGTTTGTTTTGATTTCAGACAGCTAAGTCAAGGGGTTCGAGCAATGAAGTGTGTTTACATGTGCACTCAGATAATGTGTGTGTGCCTGCATGTAAGTAATAGGAGGGCTCAATCACAGCAAATTACTCCCACTTGCCTTGCCTCTGTTTTTGTTTTCAACTCCTCATCCATGACTGGAAATTAGGTCAACAGTCACATGTAGTTTCTTCCAGCCAGCGGAGCTATGACAGTCAAGAAAAAAGAAAAACAAGTTCCTTGTTATTCTGTAGCTAAGTTTTAAACTCAAGCACTTTGACTTCCATCGCCCAAAACATGAAGAGGTTTTTTTTTACACCGAGCTGTATGGAGATAAAAATTGGCCATGTGACTGTTGACTTTGGAAGGACTCCAGCTGCAGTGACCTTGTGGAAAGTCACCATCGCAGGTGCTGGACTGAATGTGCAAAATGCCTGATATGAGTGTTTACAGGGAGTGGCAGGAATGAGGAAACAAAGAACAAAACAATACATGTCATAGAGATAAAGGTTCATGCTGACAGTAAAGTCAGCGTTCATCTTCAGACTGAAACATGTTGAGTCCATGGCGAAGAGCAATGCATATCTGAAATAATATAAAGCCTGGTCATGGGTTTCTTTTTCTTCCTGGCAACTTGGATCAAGAAGTTAGGGTGACTCACTGTCCATAAAGTCATCAGTAACTGGCAAGCTAAACTCTGGACATATCTGTAATACAAAATATAGACATCTTTAATGTAGTGTTATTGCTGTTGTTTGTTCACATTATAGATTCTTATTGGTTGTATGATTTTTTTCAACATAAAAGCTATTACTATTGCCTTGTGCCTGGTGTAATCTAATTATGGTTCTACACCACTAAACTTTGCCAAATGGTGATTGTTACTAAATCCAGGGGCACACAACAAGTTTATTTTACCTTTATTTTAAATTTTTACGGATTTCTTCCCTGAGAAGCAACATAAAGGGGTCAAAATGCATAACATTATGTACTCTGTGCACTTCTACGTCCTGATAACAAAAATGTTCATATTGGGCCAGAGGCTAAACATTAACCTGCTAGGACCAGGTGCAACATACTCCTGTATCTCCATTAAAAGGCAGAAATAGCAGCAGCTCTTGGCTTTAGGTTTTAAGTGCACCTTACATCTAATGGTTTACACAAAGTATTCTTTATAGACTTTTTCAGTCTGTATTGTTTTAATGTGGTGTCGTATATGTGCAGCATCTATATTTAGCATAGCTGAACATACCTCTGCGCAGGGCTTTGGATGAACCTTTTTGATCACCAACCAGTGTGGCTGGTAGGTCGCTAAAGTTAGGTTAGCCATATTATAAGTACATCTGAATGCATTTAATCATACGTGCTTAATACATGTGTTCAAATACAAGCACACAGACACAAACACAAACTATTTTTCTTTTCTTTTATCTTTCTCTTCCTATCTATATACTCGTGCTGCTTCCTGCTTTTAACATCCTACATATTATTGTAAATGCTTATCTTATTGTGTGTTTTAATGGTAGTATGTTTAATTCAATATTCATTGTTTTCATCCTGGAAATCTAACCAGGCACAGAGGTAGCAAATTAGCCCTGTGTGCAAATAAACCTGTGTGCATGGGTTTTACTTTAAATGATTTTATAAAGTTATGTTTATTGGATTTGTCCCTGTTCAAATAAATAAATTTGAGAACAGATGGTGCCAACATGGCCATTTTGAAGCTATTGTCTAAACTAAAACTTCTCTAATTTTGTTCTGCTTCACTTGATCAGAGTTGATCTCAGCAGCGATAATGTTAACATACTGTGCTGCAATGTCACAGCTTCTTCATTCTAAAGAGATATTCATAATTATCCTGAATATGTTTGAATTTTTAGGCAAGCCTGAAACATTTTTCATTTGTGCTGTGCGTTTTCTTTTATTCCTAAGCAGTAACACATATACTGATATTTACCCATCTTAAGAAATCTCCCTTTACAATTAATCCAAAAGAACTCAAATAGACCTTGTGGTTGCAGAGATGTCCTAATTTTATTATAGGAATGCAAGAACATGCAAAATAAATACATAACAAATAGGCCCAGGTTTCAAAATGTTAAACTGTTTTCATTGATGTTTTTATAAACATGCCGAACAACAAGAAGAAGAAGAGACTCAACGTCCTCTTTTATCCCTGTCTTGGGGAACATTCTCTTCTGACTCTTTCATGGTCTTTCACTGTCTCCAGCTTAAATAATTTGTCCCAATGATAAAAAGGTTTGTTTTATTTATTTATTTTTTTTAATTTGTGTAGATGTGTCAGTTCTTTACTTTATGGTAAAACACCAACCACTTACAAACCAAAAATCCTTTTGTATTAAGTTTCTTGTTTCTTTGTCTCATTTTTTTTTTCATCATCAGCCTTATCCCTACTTTCCTTCATTTCATGTGAACAGCCTCGTTCTTTACATCATCCAACCACAGCCACATTTTTGTGTTTCAGTCTGCATCTCACTTGCTTGATTCAAATTTTGCTCCTCATTCAGCTGCACTTTGTTCAGGCAGTAATGCATAAATGACATCACATACGTCGTCCATGGATGAGATCGGTCATTCATTTTCTATACTGCTTATTACAGTCATGGAATAATAGAATAAATAAATATTTTGGAAATGTAGTGACAGCACTGCAGGATAAATAACCAAAGTGATTTACTTCATTCATCATCTGCCAAACTGGCCAGTAAGTTTTCATTTATACCAACCAAAATGGATTTTAACCCAAATTTGGCAGGATGGTGTGTATTAATTTAGAGCCCTGCCTACATGTAGCTCTTCTAGACAGTTCCTGCAAATGTGCAGACACCTGTTTTAGCTTTCCACTGCATGGCATCTTGAGCTGTTGATGCCTTTTGGTTTTATTTTTCCCAGTTGTTAACTTATCACTTAAAAGTAAAGATCGCTGTCGTTAGGTGCTGAGATGCAAGAGTAAAAATTTGCTCTTAACATACTTGTTTTTAATTATACATTTATCATGGCTGCCTCATGGTTTTTGTGTTTGAAGCATTGTGCATGTCCTCAGAAATGAACCCTTTGCATATTCGCTGCAATATGTGAGTTACTGCTAGGGGGCAGTATGGGGATTGGTTTGACCAGAGAAAAGGGATCAGGGTTGACAAGAGTAAAAATGGCCGAAAGCTTTGTTTGATTTAAATGCCTTACACACCACCTACTAACCTCCCATATTGTCATCATATTTCATATTTTGTTTACACTCAACAAGTTCAGAAAATCAACCAGGCTTGAGTTCTCTAATGTGCATCCTAGTGAAATCCTCCAGTAACAAGCGTCATTCATAAACAAAGAGGTTAACAGTTACACACATGACAGAGTTGGTTGGCTGAGGGTTAAAAATAAAATATATCTCTGGCCCAAGACTGCAATGGCTACTACTCAATGCCTTCTCACACTAAAATCTAAAACAGCTGCCTCACCCTGTCTGTTGATAATTTAACAATGACTATAGCCTCTTTTCCACAAGTACCTACTCTACTCGACTCAACTCAGTTTAGGCCATTTTCTCTTACAAATGAATACCAGTTCTAAACTAGTTAAGTGGCTTCCATGTGAACAGAGATTATGGCCTTTCTGACTCAAAGCAAAGAGCCAGAGAAGTCTGCAGGAGGTGAGACAAAACACCATGGAAAAGTACAGGAGCATTTGACAGGGTTCTTATGAAGGAGTCGCTCTAATTACTCATCCAGTGAAATGACTTCCTGGCCAATAAGTCACATTTTCAGCTTGACTCAACAGGTTTCTTTGCAATTCCGGTTGAATACATGCTAAAAAAAAAGTACCTGGTACCAGGTGCTACACCTTAAAAACCAAGTTGAACTGAGTAGGTACTAGTGGCGAGGTGTTGATAGCAATCTGGGGTCTGTAAGCAGAGGTTAGACCTTTATACACTGAAACAGAAATTACTTTATTTCTAAACATCAGATGCATCTATAGGAATGAGCAGCTACACGTGGGAAATAAATCAGAACCAAATTCTGAATTGAAACAAAAGAATGAAATATGGTTTAGAAATCGAAGTCAGGTAAGAAACAGTTATCCACAATATTTAGCAAATCTTAGTAAACTCTCCTTCTCTTTCATTTAAAAGCTGCAAAGAAACAGTCAGTGAAAGGTAAACTTATTAAACACTGCCATGTTATCCTCAGACATGATCCATCTTGTGATGCTTGACAGACATAAAAACTAAAAAAGATTTAAAAAAAAATGTTTGGGAGTGAATCAATCCTTTGTGGGCACGACAGCATCGGCGTCTGCGCTGGAAGCAGAATGTAGGTCAGCTCCTCCCATTTTTCTTCAACACGACCCCACCTTGTTTTTACCCTTCCACCAAACACATAAGCAAGCAGCGGAGCCTCAAATGAACCCATGGCAGAGCAGAAATAAAGACATGGGGAAAAAGTGGGGGTTGCTGATCAGTGAAACTCCAGCAAAGAGCACGCTAAAATCCTAATTCGGCCTTCCCTACATGGCTCTGTCTCTTGGCAACCACCCCTCCTCCTTCCTGACTTCTTAGGAATTAGCTCCCAAACTCCAAGAATTCAAACCATATACAGCAGCCTGTGAGCACACACACCAACAGACTAAACTGTGGTCACGTGTCTGCCTTGATTCTGCCTTGGCAGCCAACTGCAGGAATGTCACATCTGCGGCGACCCCTCTTAAGTCCGACCGTTATACAACAGCAAGTTTAGTCCCCTCAAGTGTTGATGCTGCGCTGCGACTGTTAGCAGTCAGGACAGAAACAGAGACACCTTTTAAGGAGAAAAATAAAGGTGATATGTGATCTGTAAAGGGTTGGGGTGGATTTACAAAGAAAAGGAGATAATGAAGGGGGGGGGGGATTTTTGCTTCCCATAAGGCAGGAATCTGAGCACAGACTCATATCAAGGCCTCTTGGCAGCAGCTGACTGCACGGCTGTTGACGGGTGACTTCAACCTCCCGTTATGAGGCCGTTGGTCAGGACCGTGTTATAAAATCCCACTTTGCATCACACCACAAACAGATGCAGCCATTATAAGCTGGATGGTAGACAGGTTGACAACTGAAGGGAAGACGGAGGCCCCAGTTTAGGGATTTTAAAGCAGCATGTCTTCTGTCAAGCTAGGATAGGGACATAAATTTTAAAACTTAAACACATGTTTTCTAACTTACATCTCCATATTTGAGATTGTAAGCAAGTAGAGGTACAAATCAAGTACAGATCATTTCTGCAGGTTTGAAAATACGTGTCAGAAAATACAAGTACATTTTACAAGTCCAAAGATACTACTACTACTAAACTTACATATAGGGAGGCGCAAGTTACAAAACATGGGTACAAGTTACAAAACTGGAGCTTAAAATGACAAAACTTGTGTCCATCTTCTAGTTCCATACTATCCTGGCTCTGTAGTCATTTCTCCATGCATCACTAAACTTTGACTTTAGTTATATTAGCCAGTCTCAGCTAGATTTACAACACAAAACTTAATCAAGGCATGAATCATATAGTGGTTGTAGTTTTATGAATAGCAGCCAGGCTTCAGCATCAAAATAGTTTACACAGGAAAGTAGACACCATGGAGGGGAAGAGTAGACAAACGTCTGACAAGAGGTTCCCAGAGAGATAAGGAAAATATGATCTGAAAACAGAGACGCAAACTGAACTCTGTGGTTGGTTATACAACTCGCTAAAAGGGCCTTTTGTATCGGACCGACAGCCCAGCAGTCTTTGCATAAAAAAGACACATTAGACAAAACAAACAAATGCATTAATTTAAGCAGATTATTTAGAAAGTGTGTGACTAATTGGGCTGTGGTTTGGCTGTACAAACAGGCCAATAACTGGAGCATTAAATGTTTTTCTAGCATCTTATTCAGTTCTTGTGCACGAATAAGAAAGTCATCTCCATGAAAACATACATGCTTCATGGCTTTGCCGACATACATCTCTGGCTCACGTTATCTGCTTCCTTTGCTCACGTTATTAATCACACACACTCCCACAGCTCCTGTGTGTCACAGTGTAACTGATGCGTCTTTCTCCACATATAAAGCCACTGAACCTGCTTTCTTATCCAGTTCAAGCTAGTTTGTCACAAAGCAGCAGGCTGCGAGCCCCATGTAAGTGAGATCTGAGAGGATGGAGAGAAGACCTTCCAGAGAGACTGCTGAAAGGTTTTTTTTCCTGGGAAAAAGGCTTGAGAGATTCAGAGGTCAAGGCTGCACTAAAACATTATCGGAGCTGCAATGGAAGAAGGAACTTTATTTATTTCCAAAGAAACAGAAACACATTATCACTCACTGGCTATTTAATCAGGTACAATGTTCAATTGCTTTTTACACAGTTTATTAGCCAATCACATGACATGTAGACATGCTGAAGATGACGCACTGAAGTTCAAACTGAGCATCAGAATGAGGAAGAAAGAGCATTTAAGTGACTTTGAACTTGGCATGGTTGTTGGTTTGAGTATTTCAGAAACTGCTGATCTACTAGGATTTTCACACACAACCATCTTAGGGTTTCCAGAGAATGGTCTGAAGAAGAGAAAATATCCAGTGAGCAGTAGTCTGGACCAAAATGTCTTGTTGATGTCAGAGGAGAATGGGCAGACTGGTTGAAGATGATAGAAAGGCAACAGGAAGTCAAATAAGCACTGGTTCCAACCAAAGTCTGCATAACAGCATCTCTGAGCACACAACACGTCCAGCCTTGAAGCAGACGGGCTACAGCAGCAAAAGACCACACTGGGTACCTCTCCTGTCGAACAGAAAACTAAGGCTACAATTCACACAGACTCACCAAAACTGGAAAAACAAATATTTTCTTGGCACACTTTGGGCCCAACATGGCCTGGTTTAACCAACACAGCCTACGGGAGTATTGTTGCTGACCATGTCCATTGCTTTATGACCACAGTGTAGCATCTTCTGATGGCTACTTCAGCAGGATAATGCACCATGTCACAAAGCTCAGATCCTCTCCAACTGCTTTCTAGAACATGACGATGAGTTCACTGGACTGCAATGTCCTCCACAATCCAAGTCTAAAAAGCAAAATGCCTAAAACTGCCACTCTTTTCTTATGGCCAGAAGGGAGCAATTCTAATCAGTGCATTTACATGACAAAAATCAAATGGTTTTAGTGCAATAAAATCTGGTCTTTTAAAAGGCATCTAAACATCAATTTGACTAAAATCGTACAAAATTTCTCAAAAATGGACAAACACATCCAAATAATGCAAATAAAACTGAAATATTTCTGCAAGTATCTACTTAATCAGGCTTAAATCAGCCTAGATGCTCGGTTCCTGCTTCTGGCTTTGATCCAGAAAAAGCCTTTAGCAACAAGTACGGCTCATCTGAAATGCAAAAACTCAACATTTCATCATTTCACTGCAGTATAAAATATTTTATTGCAATTGTTTTGGACTAGTAATAATAATAACAGGCCAACTTGAACTTGTTTTTAAATGTCAGACATACTTTGGCCAACGAGCAGATTCTCCTACTGGGATGAGAACATTAATGCTTTGGCCCAGTCAAGCTTGACTTAAATGTCCCTGAAAACATACTGTATGAAGAAAAAAGAAATATTTTGGGTGATTTGTATTCCAAATAATAATTTTCTTGGCTACTTAAGTTGTTTACAAGTCTTGCCTGCTTGTTGTCATGAGTAAAAATGTGGATATTTTAATGTTTAACTTGTGTTTACACTCGGCAGACTTAAATGTGAACCATAACAAAGTACACATGATCCAGTTCTTCATGTGTATATAACTGTATGTTCTTTCCAGTCATTATTATGTTTTTCATCTAGTTTATGTTGAGACTGTTAACATAACTTAATTAGTTAAAGTCCCACAGACAGAAATACCCTCATAAATGGAGATTTTTTTTCTGTAAAATCCCCAAAATCCACATAATGGTCTATGAAGCAATTCAGTTTCCAGAAAGTCAACATCAGGTGTGCATGGATGAACATGACATACTGTGGATAAAGATCTGTTCACATTCATCTGAATAACAATCTAAACTTCTCAATGACTAAAACAGGCTGTTTCCCTTTGACAGTATAAAATCAGTCTTTCTGTGGTTATGGTTTTTATCATTCTTGCTCAATATTGGATGGATTCCTATTGAAAGTGTTAAGCCAAAACTGGTGAAACCTGGGCCCAGATTTCAAAAGTATGTGAAATTTAGCCACAGCTAAGGAGATGTGAAGGGTGAGGAGTTCATGTAGATAAGGAGGGGCATGTCCATGATTGTACTGGTGGATGAGGAGAGAGACCTTGTATTCTGTTCTGAGTGGGACAGGGAGCCAGTGAAGAGTTTTCAGGATAGGGATGATATGGTCTTGCTTGCGCACCCTCATCAGGATCCTGGCAGCGTTGTTCTGGATGTACTGCAGTCTCTGAACGCTCTTGTCAGGGATCCCGATGAGGAGTGCATTACAGTAATCCAGCCTGGAGGAGACAGAGGGGCAGCAACATGTACAGAGACTTCAGCTTCTTGGTGCAGCCGGTCTGGGTTAAAATCCTGGTCTGGGGCCCTTTGCTGCAGGTCATTCCCCATGATCTCTGTCCAGCTAAGGCCACCAGAGCCCAAAAACCCTTTTACAGGAAAAGAAGCATAATATGACTTATAGTGTAAAACCATGTCAAGAGGTCAGAGAGGGCTTTTATTTTAGGCTCTGATGTTCCTAATTCATATTTTGGATAAATTGCAGCTCATTTTATTAATTTTACTGGCCATGAATCCAGAATTGTAGCTGCAACACCAGAGTCACCCATTAAAAATATGTATCATACATATTTCACTCATAGAAACAAAAGATCTTAATGATTCCCTTAAAAACCTCAACTAAACACAAAGAAAAGGACAGAGAGTTGAGCCTGAGGTTTATGGGGCAGCAACATATTGATTTGTCCTCCACTCACAACTAGCTGCTACTTTAGGTTTTACATACATTGCTCAAATTAGACGATAGACTAGTTTTTTTCTTTTGGTGGTCATGACAATGTGAAAATTCGTGGTACCTTTCCTCTCTGAAAATGGTCATAACCATCTTAATTGTAATTAAATTAAACCATGATGTTTCCCACCACTACTGCAGATGTTGTGTGAATAAACAAAGTAAAAAGTTGCTATATTTTGTAAAGAATTTTTAAAAATACATTTGAATGAAATAAACACAAAGACCAAAAATCAAATGTCTACAATCAGACATATTTTTTAAATTTATCTTTATTGATCTCTGGCATCAAAGCAAAATTTCTAAAAGATGCATCCTATCGACTTTAGCCTGCCCTCCCCCCACCCCAGAACTTAGGAAGTCCTTCAGAGAGTAATACACATAAATACATTAAAAACTCTGTCAGTCAGTCAATCAAACTTTATTTCTTTGCAGTGTAAAACAGAAAAATTATGTACAGCAGGTTGTGATTTTTATCTGTGAAAAGCACTTTATAAATAAACTTTACTTAATTACTAAAAAGCTGTAGAATCAATAAAGAAAAAATAAAAACAGAACTTCCCAACATCCCGGCTCATCCCACCAACCTCTACACACAAAGCACTGATAGACTGTGTCCTGAATTTTGAGATAAAGAATGACAGAAAAAAAAAGAAAAAAAATGTTCAAACCACCAAAGATTTGTATACAAAGGAGTTAAGCATGTAACATACTCCACGTGATCGCGAAGACGAGTATCTTATTGTGTCCAACAGGGTTTTGAGCAAAGTTTTTACCATAAAGTGATGCGAAAGGTTTTAGGTTACGTATCAAATATGATAGATACGTGATTAAAGGGTTAAGAGAAAAAATCCAAGAAGAAAACCCACCCATGGTTCCCGTCAGTCCTCACCACACAGACTGACTCACCTACCATCATGTCTGTGGGATAAACGATTCATTGTCTCACTCAGGCTCAGGCTGTGGGAAGATCTCCAACATCTATCTGCTCTTTAGCAAAACCAGGGTCTTAAAGTGCAGAGTCATTGTTTTAAAAAAGACAGATGATAAAGCAATTGATTTGAGATTAGACAACAAATATCTGGCCTGATCAAAGCTTTTGGTGGTGGTGTTAAGCTTTATGATTCTTTTAGTTAAATGAAAAGATAACATGTCAGTTCAGTCCTAATTACGCTGACTTTGTAATGCATGAGTAATTAAAGACCTTATCTAATTTATACCCCCAAAGAAAAGTATTTTCATGAGTCCTCAGTACTATCAGGGTGGGGCTTTAAGCAGAACTTCAAGCAATGAAAAATGTCCCAATCTCAGAGTGAGTTTCCATCATAAGTTATAACATTAAATCAGTAGCTAGAGGTCAAGAGTTATGGCCAAATAATGATCATAATTATTTTAACTTTTTACCTCAACACAGACGACAACCGCTCCAAGATCACCTGTACAGTGAGGGACAATTGTCCAATATTAAATAATTTCTACCCAGATAGAATTTCCACTTATCAAGTCATTTGGTAAACGAAGACAGAAAACCAGCAACAGCTGCCCTTGCAGTCATCTTGATGAGTTTTACTACATGACTCAGCATCACTTTCCAACAAGTCCATGCAGACCAGAAGGAAGGTTTGAGCTTTAAGGAGGTTTGCTAAGTCAGTTTCTGTTTAATTCCTTAAACTTGTTTTCTTTCAGTTGTAATTGCACAATTTTGTAGAAGTGCATAATTCATATTTGCCTGTTTAGACATAACAGCTGCAATGTTGTTGAGCCTTCGGGTGTAACTGCAGGGGGAAAAAACAACATGCTGCATATCTGTCAGTCATCTGCCTCATGTCACGTTGGCATAAAAAGACAGAAACAATCTGTCCCTTCATGTTTTCTCTTGTGGCCTTATTATCAGACAATATGCAAAGTTTTTCTAAATACACCGTTACGATGGGCTGTTCCATGAATTTCAGAGCTATTAAGTGGCTGAGCTAAGTCTCATTAAAATAAAAAAAGTACAATAATAGATTTGGTTTTATAATCTTATAGGACATAGAGAGCAAGTCTAGCACAACTTCTTATTTAGGGATTAAAGGAGGCTTAATTTGCTTCTGCCTTGCATTTCTATTGATGGAGCACAGATTTTAAATCACATTACATTCGTTCAGTCATGGAAAGCCAAAATCATGACTGAGAAAAAATTAAGCCATTGTGCATCCCTAGCTGTAGCTGTAGCCTAGGATTTGCTGTTCCTGTTTGTAAACCCATTTAAATTCAGCTATTCATGTATGTTTAAATAAGTAGAGGAGAGACAAGTGAGATGTGTAGTAAAAGAGGAGAAGAAGAAAGAGACAGTTAATGACTGACTGTTTCTCAGTGTTCAACACAAACAAAATCGTCCAACCTTCGGCAGGACTCTGTAAGAAGGTGCTGCATCATGAGATTGGGAAACCACCACCCAGCAGAACTGTGGGTTTTTTTTTTTTTACTGTTTGCAGTTGGATTTATGTAATCTTCATGAAACTTTAGACCAGAGTAAACTCCCCCCCCAAAAGAAAGACTTTAAAAAACTCCATAAACTTGCAGGTGGTAGTTTTGGCATCGGGGCTTTTGATGATCCTCTGATGTTGCTAAATCAAATGTTACCTGGATTTGACAAGACTAATGATTTTATCTTTGCTTTTATAAGTTTATAAGTGATGGATTTTATCAAACTGGCCCAACAAGTTAACACACACATTGTTTTGCTTCTATGGCTGTAAGTTCCTTTTGTATTTTCTAGGGATGCACCGATACCAGTATCGGGTATCAGCCCGATACTATGTACGTGTACTTGTACTCTGTTTTCATAAAAGTGTTCTGATATTACGGAACCCGAAATCAATGTGATAAAAGTAGGACATTAAAAACGAACACATTAATACAAAGAGATTAATCTGTGGAATTAATGTGTTAATTTGTTTTATCCTCCGCAGGCGGACCCATCTGATTTATCCCACAATGAACTACTCAGTCGTTGTCTCTGCCATTATGGTCCACCCTCCTTACCAGTGAACTGTAATGGGATTTACTAGTACTGATATTGGTGTTGTTATCAGCATGTATTCAAATGCAAGTACTTGTACTCAGTTTGAAAAAATGTGGAATCGGTGATCCCCGGTGTTTTCCAAAGGGTGCTTTCTGTGTGCAGGTCGGGTTGTGTGCAAAGCAAAGAGCATAGAAGAACTAAATGAGACACATAACATCACACTTATTAGTTGTTTAGTAAAACGAGAAAGTAAACCGGTTCTAGAGGAAAATCTGAAGGAGGCGGGATGCGGCACTAATATAACGGTAAGGGAAACACTCTCATGAGAACACTTATTTATTTAACATGGTGAATTCTTCCCGGTTATAAAGGCATTGATATATCAACAACCATAACAATACAATGATATTTATTTTATTGTTTCTTGGTTGACTTTTTGTATGTTAACAAATATTTACGTTGGTGGTAGAAACACAGCGACAAAAGCAGTTGAACTACTTTGCATTTCCAGTCACACAGCCCCCTACTGGTGAAAGAAATACAGTTTCTCATTCAGTCCCAGGACTGAACTAAGTCGCACTAAAATGAAAATAAATTTAAATTTAAAATTATAATTTAAAATTACAATTAAATTTAAATTATTTAAAATAATAGATTTGGTTTTATAATCTTATAGGACATAGAGAGCAAGTCTAGCACAACTTCTTATTTAGAGATTAAAGGAGGCTTAATTTGCTTCTGCCTTGCATTTCTATTGATGGAGCACAGATTTTAAATCACATTACATTCGTTCAGTCATGGAAAGCCAAAATCATGACTGAGAAAAAACTAAGTCATTGTGCATCCCTAGCTGTAGCTGTAGCCTAGGATTTGCTGTTCCTGTTTGTAAACCCATTTAAATTCAGCTATTCATGTATGTTTAAATAAGTAGAGGAGAGACAAGTGAGATGTGTAGTAAAAGAGGAGAAGAAGAAAGAGACAGTTAATGTCTGACTGTTTCTCAGTGTTCAACACAAACAAAAACGTCCAACCTTCAGCAGGACTCTGTAGGAAGGTGCTGCGTCACCAGATTGGGAAACCACCGCCCAGCAGAACTGTGGGTTTTTTTTCTGTTTGCAAATGGATTTACGTAATCTTCATGAAACTTGAGACCAGAGTAAACTCCCCCCCCAAAAAAAGACTTCAAAAAACTTGCAGGTGGTAGTTTTGGCATCGGGGCTTTTGATGATCCTCTGATGTTGCTAAATCAAATGTTACCTGGATTTGACAAGACTAATGATTTTATCTTTGCTTATATAAGTTTTTAAGTGATGGATTTTATCAAACCGGCCCAACAAGTTAACACACATTGTTCCTTTTGTTATTTCTAGAGATGCACCGATACCAGTATCGGGTATCAGCCCGATACTATGTACGTGTACTTGTACTCTGTATTCTTAAAAGTGTTCTGATATTACAGAACCAATGTGATAAAACTAGGACTGTGAAAAATGACAACATAAATACAAAAGAGATTAATTAGTGGAATTAACGTGTTAATTCTCTTTTACACATTAATGCATAAACAACAAACATATTACTCAATCCATAACAAAAATCCTAATGTGGCATCTTTTGGGCATCTTGTCACAGCAGTGAGCCGAATCCCCCAAAAACCAACGTAATACTCTTCTGGCCTGAGATTGCATTCACCCTGCTCTACTTAAACAAATCGGTTTTTTAAAATAATATTCCATCCACCACCAGAGGCAGCGCTGCACCAAGAATTACTGAAGGAGAAGACGAAACACAACGAAGAAGAAAACTGGTTAATCTATTAGTTAATGCAGGAAAACTTTGGTTTCTAGTCCATAACAGCAAAATATGGAGCTGCATCAGAACCACTGCTCTGACAGGAGTCGCCTCTTTCATTCATTTTAAAAACAAATCACTGATTTATCATTCGCCAAAGTGGCCAGTAAGTTTTTATATGTACCTGCCAAGTTAAATTTTAAAGATAGACTACAGAACTTTTGCAGATTTTCTCAGTCGCACCCTATCAACAACTTTCCGGCATCCATCTTGCACCCTACCTGTACCTGTGAGCTCTTTCCAGGTTGTAAACGGAAGTCTTATGTTGACTCTTTTGTTTTGGCTTTTTCTGTTTCATTTCTTTTCTTCCTCCGAAGTCTTCTTGTATTTTTTTAGCCACAGTCGGCTTTCAATATGGCCGCTGTGTATATCCAGTCGCTAGTGTGTGACGCGGCATCCCAGAAGAAAAACTTGTTTGGTGCGGTTACTCAGCCTCAGAAAAGGCATATAAGAGACATTACTGTACCATCAAACAAGTCAGGTATGCAGCTTTTTAAGGTTGAACGTGTGACGTGTGAAGGTGTGTTAATTTAGAGCCCTGACAGAAAGTATATTTTCATCTTCACAACTATGCCAACGTAAAACTCACATGGGGATGTGGGTGCAATTACATTCGATAACATTTGACAGTATTTAAGTAAATTAAGGAAGCATAAGGGGTCGACTAAATGCTAAAGCAAACGCACATTCATGCTACATGTATGAGCCTACAGATGCTAATTTACACTTTTTCTGATGCAATATTTTACAACAGGTTATTATAAAATAACAGATTATTTTATACAGATTATTATCAACTGTTACAATAACAATGTCTTTTAAATTCAATGATTGAGTCTCATCCTTTATGTCAGTATGTTTACTACATTATGAGAGCAGCGTCTTCTAGTAAGATTAAAGTCCTCCTGTAAGAGTTTTGTTAATGATAAACAAATGAATTACTGCTTGAACTCACAACTCATTCACCCATTGCACACACACACACACACACACACACACACACACACACACACACACACACACACACACACACACACACACACTCAAATACAAAGTGAAAGCATACACAGAAATACCTGGAATTCATTAATCATTAACTCAGGATCTTATCTCCATGAAAATTTATAATATCAGCGGGTGTGTGACCACACACAGCCTGTTATTGTGTTACTGTACGGCCTCATAAGCTTTGGGAAAGAAACCACAAAATGTGTGTGTGCTTGCTTTGGTGCCACGTGAGTTGCTGGTTAAGTAGGTCAGTCAGTAAGTCAGGAGTGGCAAGGAAGGAGAGCACAAACACAAGCTAACTCCATTACCTCATACAGTGGATTAGTGTCAACAGGCCCATCCATCTGTCTACAGCCATCGTGGTTCAAGTGAACGTAAGGAGAGCGACGCCGACTCGTGTTCCTGTCCTCTTATTTGGCCGCTGCAAAGCCACACGGCCACAAATACAAATGCAACCTATAAGCAATGCACACAAACACTGAGGTGTGTCCACACACATAAAGAAATGAATGAGCGCACACATGTAGGCCCACAGAACGTGAGGTCAGCAGCAGCCCATCAGGCCAGTAAAGTTACACCTGTAGCTCTCAGTCCTGAATTAGTGTGAACAGGCAGCAGACAAAAGAAGCACTTCCTGTTTCTTGTATAGTGTGTCACAGGATGAAGAGAGCTGGAGGATGAAAACAAAGGAGAAGCAAGGGGATTTCTGGTGTAATAACCTCTTAAACTGGGAGGACTCTAGCGGCTGGAGAGAACCAATTCATCAGCTTCTGTGTTTAAACTGGTAAAATTGTAAAAGAAAGTTGTGATCTTTTGAAACAGATTAAAGTTCACTTAGATGTTTACAGAGAAAACATGAAAACAAATAAAAGAAAGGAAGAAAGAAAAAGGAAAGCTGACATGTAAACATTTCGGTGAACTCATTGTCATGTTCTAGAAAGCAGTTGGAGATGATCTGAGCTTTGTGACGTGGAACATTATCCTGCTGGAAGTAGCATCAGAAAATGCTACACTGTGGCCATAAAGCGATGGACATGGTCAGTAACAATACCCAGGTAGGCTGTGGTGGTTAAACTAGCCTATGTTGGTACTAAGGGGCCCAAAGTCAGCCAAATATCCAAAAGCCAAAATATTCCCCACACCATTACACCTCCACCAAATTCAGATCCTACCATCTGAATATGGAGCTGAAATGGAGACTCATCAGACCAGCGACATTTCTCCATCTTCTATTGTCCAGTGTTGGTGAGTCTGTGTGAGTCAGTTTTCTGTTCTTAGCTGACAGGAGGCACCCGGTGTGGTCTTCTGCTGCTGTAGCCCATCTGCTTTAAGGTTGGACGTGTTGAGTGTTCAGAGACGTCATTCTGCATATCTTCGCTGGAACCAGTGCTTGTTCGACTTCCTCTTGCCTTTCTATCATCTCCAACCAGTCTGCCCATTCTCCTCTGATCTCTGACATCAACAACTGCTGCTCACTGGATATTTTCTTCAGACCATTTTCTGTAAACTCTAGAGATGGTTGTGTGTGAAAATCTCAGTAGATCAGCAGTTTCTGAAATACCAACAACCATGCTATGTTCAAAGTCAGTTAAATCCCCTTTCTTCCTCATTCTGTTGCTCACTAAAACATTAAACATATGTCTAGATACATTGAGTTGCTGCCATGTGATTGGCTTATTTTGATAATTGTGTTAACAAGCAACAAGCAGTGGAAAATGTTTCTATATGATCACTGGACATTTTAGGTGAACCTAATAAAGGTGATCATATAAAACACTTTAGATTTAGATTTTCATTTTGTTTTATGGGTTTTTTTTTATCTCAGCACCTGACAGAAATATGCAACTTTATTTGTATATCACGTTTCATGTATAAAACAATAATGTTTTACATAAATGTTAAAAGCATTTCAGAGGGATGAAGAACGAGCATTAAAAAGTACATAAAAGAATATGAGCAAAATAATATTAAGGCATTGACAAAATCATAAAAAAATCACAACATTATGTAAAATGTTCAAAATAAAAGTAAGCAACAGTCTACATGAGTTAAACGATAGCATGTGGAAATACACACAAGCAGTTAGAAATACTGTACCCAGCAACACTTAGAACTGATGGTGTGTGCTGCTCGGTACTGGTTGGGTGGCTTTATCTTATCAAAAGCTGCCTATGTTTACAAAAAGTACAAACTGTAAAAGTTTTGGTCAACATAGCAAAGCATGGAACCATAAAATCTAGCAAAGTGGTGTTACGTCAGCATGCTGTATATAATTAGAGCCACATTAGCGACCGAAGGAATGCTTGTATTCTGTAATGTTGTTAAGTGAGGCCTAGAGGACCATTTTATGGGTTATTTTCTTTTTTTTATTCATTTAATTGCTTTATTTTTTAAATACTTTTCAGTGTCTGAGCCAATCAAAAAATAAAAAAAAACAGTGTTTTAGGGCTCTGAGGTGCAGATGAAGCTTCTGCTCTGTAACTATACATCAATATCTTCATCTGCTCCCACCAACTGCTGTTAACACAAAGCTTTATTTGTATTGTGTTATGTCAGATCATTTATAAAGACTAATGTGGTGTTTCTTTTCATCTGACAAACTGCATCATGAAGAGGTCATCCTAAGGGGATGGAAAAGATCACATTTTTCTGGAGTTAATAACAGCTACACTGTTGTAATCACCAAATCACCAGAGGCAAAACACGTACTGTTTAACAAGCTTAAACATGTAAAAAGGAAACATTTTCACCAATACTATGTTTAACAAGACCGCTGCATGCTTGGCACACGATTGTGAACTGTTTTGATAATATAACATGCTGTGGGAAGGCTGGGACTTGATAAGGACGGATAAAGCTGATATTCATTGATATACTCAGGCACATGATCAGTCTGTCACCTACTCACAAGAGGAACTTTAATGTAAAAACTACCAAACTGAAAGCCACTAATTTAACAGACTGATGAAGTCGTTAATATCTGCCTTGGGGGGGGGTGGGCTGCCTCTGGGCTCTTGGGGCCCTGGGCCCTTCGCTCTGGCTGCCTTGGATGGCCATTGCCTGGTGGGGTTGGTAGCTGCTTATCTCGGCCAAACGGGGCCTATAAGCTCCATTACCGCGGGGGGCTCTGGCTGGTGCCTTTCTCTGCTGCCCTCGGGGTTGGTCTGAGGTAGTCTTTGTGGTGGGGTGGCTCCAGGATTGCTGCTGATTGCTTGGGTCTCTGAGTCTAGTTTGCCTCTAGCCTCCATGGAAGCATGGTCACATTTGCATGATCACATTCTTCTCTGATTCCTCATCCTCTGCATGCCAATAGGGTTTATACACTAAGAGCTGCTTTTGTTTAGGGTAAATTTTTCATTCATTCATTCATTCATTCATTCATTCATATGGATGTCTTTTTGGTACTTTGGTTGTTGCTGTGATCCATCTTGTTGTTGTCTTAGTTACTTTAGTTGACAAACTCCTGATGATTGTCACCTTAGTTTACCTGCAAAAGCTGCAGGAAATTCTAGGTTGTGTTTCTGTACAGATGTAGCAGCGGGTTGTCTGGTATTGAGTTGGACTGAAGGGTTGCTTCTTTCTATTGTATCTTTGCCTCCTCTTCCTTTTTTCAATTTTTCTTTTTACTTCTCTTCTTTTTGTTTGCTGTCTCCTTCGGTCAGGTCCAGCAAGATTACATAAATTCTATAAATCCAAATAAATGAGATAGAACAGTATATTTAATAAATAAAGAAATAAAAAAATCCGATTATAAAGAGGATGCTTATACCCTTAAAGCTCCTCTTGAAAAGCAAATTTGTTCGGCATAACTTAGCAGCTAGACCTTCATTCTGCTGTTACCATGCTGGACAGGACAAGTTAGAAAAAAACAAAAGAAGTTGGTAATGTTGAATGTTTAAGATTGTTTTTGAGTTTTTTTTGGGCTGATTGGTAGTAAAATATGTTAACTTCTTTTAGAAAATATTTAGGGAATTTGCTTCTCTATTGACCCTGTGTGCGTAGTTGTTAGTTTCACTCCTTGATACAATCTACAATCAGAATTTCTCACTCCTGAATCCTTCTGACGAGACACTAACTGCTCATAACAAAAACAAAACATGAAGCTTGTTTGTAAGCCTGCATGATTTTAATGATAACAAACTAAGATTATATCACTTTCCACTGTGGCTTAAGTTACAGTGTGAAGCATTTGTATGGCTTTGAGTAACCACTCATAGACGTCAGTGATAACGTCAGAGACATTACAAAGTGAAACCTGTGAGTTAACATTTGATGTTGGGAAAAGAGCTGAGAAATCCACGGATATATTTCCCAAATATATAACACTGCACTGAGATCAGCAGGATTCCAGAAGAAAAGCTGGTTAAAGAAATAAACCTATTGCTCTTTACACCTGATCTATCTTGCAGGAAATTATTGACTTTTAATAAATACAACTTTAATGTGATAAGGTGACATTTGCTAAACAAGACTAGATATTAACAGATTATACAAAATTATACAAAGAAAAATACCCAACAAACAGAAAAAGAACGCATATAGCCATGATTTCAAAGGATGAAATAAAGTAGAAGATAAAAAGTTTGTGCACACACACTTACAATCAAAAGATTAAGAAATAAAAACTAATGAATAATTAAACTGGCAATAATAATAATAATAATAATAATAATAATAATAATAATAATAATAAGAAGAAGAAGAAGAAGAAGAAGAAGAAGAAGAAGAAGAATCATGTTTATTTATTGTAAATTAAAGTCCACTTACAAAATCTTTAAATTAAAAATAATAAAATAATAATAAATAAAATAAAATAAAATAAAATAAAATCCATTTGCGAAGTTATTTTTTCTAGGAAATGCAAACAGATTTATTTAACTGTAAATGTGTTGGCTGCTTTACTTCAGCATGTCTGCCTTGGTGTGTTAACTAAACATAACCATTACATAACTTGCATCATGGTCACTATTCAAGGTTAAATCATTACCACATGTTTGGAATAAACTACAGAAGCTCTGTGAACTGCTTGTGAAAATATTTACGTAATGTTTGATGTAGCTGTACTGGGTCTCCCTGTTTATTGGGGGTTTTTTTTCTCCAGTTGTCAGGAGAAAGTTGGAGAATGCTTGAAGCGTTCAAAGTCTGTAAAAACTAAGAGATAATGCAGCCGCAAAAACTGCACATAAAAGTCGAAGATTTTTGAGGGAGATACAAAAGAGGAAAACAGAAGCAATAAAGCAACAACTCTGCACACAGTGACAGAACAGGAGTCAATTTACAGCAAGGCCCTCCATGCTCCTCCCCACCACTCAGTCCTTCCTCCTCTAATCCAAACACCTGGAGGGGGAGGGAGGAGGGAGGATGAACTACGGGTCCCATGTGAGCGGTTGCTCACATGCAGTCAGGGCTCAACGTGTTACAGTAACACCTTTATAGGGCGAGCTGTTACGTAAAGCAGCTCCAGGCAGAAACTCAGATATCGACACACTATATGCTAACTAACTTTGCCACAGGCATGGGAAAGCATGGGGGCCTGGGGGGGTTGTAATTGGACGTAAGGGATTCAAAACATCAGCTGTTGTTTGTGTTTGCCGTTTCACTGTTTACACAACATGTTAAAGTGTGTCACCCTAAGCTGAGGAAATGCTACCACACCATGTTGCCTGCCAAGGAGACATGAGAGTGGTCCACATTCAACAGGTTTAATAGAAGAAAACGAGACAGAAACAAAGCTGCACAGAACAAATGAACATTTCAGGCATATTTGAATAAGCAGGCTTTTGTTGTAATGTCTGGCGATGCGTCTGCAGTCGGAGAGTTCAGAGAGTCACACAAACAGGACAGAGACCACAGTGGAGTTAAATACACACTCAGGCTGCAAGACAGAGAAAAGCAGGCTAAGCTGGGATTTCACTCCAGTATGTAGGTCAGTAAACCTGTAACACCGGGTTTTACAATGCTGCATTTTGCTGGAAATAACGTTTACAGTACAGCTGGGTTGGTTCATTTTTATTGCATGGTGGCCTGTCTCAGCCATGAGCAAATACACGCTACAATAACAAAACCACACATGCCTTTGTTAAAGCATGAGAACTTAGTATGAACAGTGCCTTTTTTGTGTGTTTTGCACTTTGAAAGAAGTGACTAAAGGCATGCTGGGCGAGAAGCTTCTCAAATTTGATTTGACCTACTATCATCTCCTCCCTAACCCACTTTTCTAAGAAGTCCTCCCACTTTTAGAGAACCCACTGGGACTCGTGGCAAAACTTTTTCCAGCTCTTAAGCAACTCATGCACATGCTGATTTGTAATATTAGCTGCAGCGTGAGCCGCAGGAACATGTTTACATGCAGCTGTAGAAAAGCTACCCCTCATTTTAAGGATGATTCTACAACAAAAACCTAAATAAAGTATGTTGTAAAATGGAAATGATGTGAAACATTAAAAGACAACAAAGTGTCTTTTTTGCTTTTTTAGCAGGTTGTTTTGCAGAAAAAAACTAGGTTATCTATGGTTACTTAAATTGAAGAATAATAATGGTTGCTATTGTCTGTGAGGCAACAGGCAGAGCTGAGGAAGTAGGTGGGTTCTGGGTAAAAGAGAAAAAAAAAAAAAAAAGCGCTGAAAGAAACAGTGGAAGAGAAGGAGTAGAAGGGGGAAGGCCACCACGTGAAGGCAGGGAGTGTGTTGCCTGAGAGCCATGTGCCGGGGTTAGGCGTGTGAGTGACTGAAGCTGTGCACGTCACAGGATGACTCACTCTGGAGGAGGCTACACACACGTATACATCCTCATTCACAATCACACAAAATGCACACATATACTCACATAAATCCATCCAAGGTAATGTGCAGAAGTACGCCTGCTGTCTAAAAATAAGCGAGGGAATAAACATACAGAGCAACACTTGCAGATGCACTTGACACCACAAGCCAAAATAGTTCAGGGGAGGAAATGATCCTCCAGCTCCAGGAGAACGAGGAAATAATGATAGGAAACATGTTGAAATCAAGGCCAAATGGAACCTGGAGACACGACAACCAGGTCACCACAGAAACCTGAAAAGTGGGACACATCTGGAAAACAGGTCTAAGTTTAAATACTAACTTATGTATGAAAAAAAATCATTTGAACTTTTATGTTTGGAGAAATTTACAAATTTTCCAAAATTAGTTATAGCAGCGGGAGAAAAGAAACTGACCACAGCTGTGTTGTATCATGCAGTATAAGATCTGATTTTAGCTAAATAAATGTGCATTGTAAGCTATTAATTTGTCATATAGACAACGTTCAAACTGCAGGCTGGGCTTTCTGACCACCAGCCAATGTGGCTAGTAGACTGCTAAAAAAAAATTTTATTTATTTATTTTTTAAGGAAAATAATCCTGAACCCTGAACATATTTAATTATATGTTTCTTTCTTTGTTTTCATTAAATCACTCAACAACAATATCTTCTCAATGTTCACTTTTCCAGCAAGGAACAAAGTAATAAGTTTAGGAGCAAGGACCACGCCACAACAGTGTGAACTTTAACTGATTTAATGAGGCTGAGTGAAGGAGGATGTGGAGTCTGGGGGTGGTGAAATGTCGAGCTGGTGAGGGAGACTCTGAGTGGGGGTGCCATCTCGGATCCTCTGGAGACCAGTGGTATGAAACCCCCAAAGTTAGGCCTGGTTTGAGCTGAGAAGAGAATGAGCTTGGTGGATATTACAGAGGTTGTTGCGAATGTAGTAGACTTGTGATGACCAGACGCTCTGAGATGCAGAGTCTGAATTCTGAAGGAATAGATGGAGTAAAGTTCTGGTACTATGCCTGACAGTCAGAGAACTGATCCAGAATCTTGTGGCAAGTCTTCCCGTTTTAGTGTTGAACAGAGGATCTTGAGGAGAGGTGGTTGCTTCCAGTCTGAGACGGATGTAGTTATTCAGATAAATTGGAGATGTGATGCCGAGGTGATCCTTTTTGCTTCTCTTTAGAGTGAATATGAGACAGTCTGGCATGTGGATGGTGATGTCTGGTAGGCAGGGGTGAAAAGAAGTGCTGTCGGTTAGGGTCAAAGTTTTAAAAGTTCTTTATTGTCATTCTTTATAATAACATTCTATTAACATAAAGAACAAAGTTTGTTCCTCTAAAAGCCTGGGAGAACACAGATTGAAGATAAAAGCCAGATAAAATAAAGAAAGAAAAGATAGTAAAAACCATAAAAGATAAAAACGAGTGTTCTACCTGTGATCAATAAATCAATAAATGAATAGCAATGTGGAGTAAGTGCAAGGCCACCCCTGCACCTGGAAGCTGTCTGAGTGTTGCCCACTCAGTCTGACAGCCACGGGTAAAAAGCTGGACCTCAGCCAGGATGTTTTTGCTCTGATGCTACGCAACCTTCTCCCAGACGAAGGGGAGGAAACAGTTCAGCAGAATAACCTGAGACGCCCTGCTCCTGCAGTCACTGATGTAAATGTCCTCAATAGATGGGAAGCTGCAGCCAATGATTTTCCCCATAGCTTTGATCACCTCTTGCAGTAAAAGAGTAGGACAGGATCATCTCCACACCACATCTGTAGGAGGCAAGGAGGTAGGGGCATAGAAAGCTAAAAAAGGCTATCAAGATCATGGATTCTAAGGTTAAGTCGATGACAGGGGAGCAATAACCGGAATGCAGTTTATGGACGCAAAGATGAAGAAGTTTGGATGTAAGTGGAAGGCGGATAGTGTTAGCAGCTGGTTCCGGTTTGCGTAGGCCTTTGAGGAGCATGGAAACATGGCAATAAGGGATGGCTGGACACTGGGTGACGAACTCAAGCTTATAGAATAAATTCATAGCTGACAGGTAAGTCTGGATGGTGGAACAGTGGATTTTGGAATAGGTCCTAGCCAGTCTGCAATTCCCCAGGCTGAGGGAAAGAAACGAGAGAAGACCGTCAAAACAGAGCGAGGTCGATAGGGTCACCTGCCAAAATACGACTTCCGCTAGCAGGCTATGCATGGGAAGATGGACAAAGGCGACCTGGTAGGTGGCACTGCCATGACAGGGATGAGGAGGAGATGAGTTGATGAATTTAGTTGAGCCCGAGTTTACAGTCCCACCAAGACAAACCAACAGAACAAGACTGAAGACACTGGTGCTGTAGGTGAGCTGAACAGTTAACAGGTGTTGAAAAGCTGTTTCTCACCACAGATTCATGGACAAGGTTTACAAAGGAGTCATATGTTTTTGTTTTTTTTTTTGTTTGTTTTTTTACCTTTATTTAACCAGGAAGTCCCATTGAGATTCAGAATCTCTTTTACAAGAGAGAGCAGCCAAATACTGTTTACAAATACATAAAATGTAACCGGGTAACCAGGTAACCCTTCACAATAAGGTACTTTTTTATTAGATAGTTATGAGATAGCTATTTAATAATTAGTTAGTTTGCGTTCAATTTTTACATCATGGCTTTCAGCCAATATTTTAATGATTGTCTTTGGATCATTACATGTAGACGCTGCTGGTTATTTAAATGATTCACAACAATGAGAATTTATTTAAAGCATGAATATTGAGTAGAAAAAAAAACTTTAAAAAATAAAATGCTAGCTTTATTGAACCGATTGAAACTAAACATTTGTTTTTTTGTTTGTTTGTTTGTTTGTTTTTATAATACATAGCATCCTTTTATATTCATAGTTTTGTCAGACACAGTATTTACTTTCCACGGATCTTCTCCAGGACAGCATCCAGCTGCAGCTCAAACACAGAGTGAGTTTGATGGTGACTGCTCTAATCTAGAGCTGCATAGCGTTGGATTTCTTCATTTTCTTCTACCCACCTCTGAATTTCTTGGTGAGACTTGATCCCAGTCAGTGCAGGTCATGTCCCACCGACGGGGGGCTGCAGAGGTCAAAACACATTCAACTCTCATTCAGGTTTTCTGGTTCATTTTTCTCAGGCAAGGTAAAAAACTCTTAAATTATTGAGGATAATAGATAATCACATATGAGGAAACTTCACTATTTTCCACGTGATTCCAGTTTTGATCTCTACCGTATTGGATGTCTAATGTGCACAGCTGTGGATCAGAGCCAATACGAGGTGAAGACCCACCTCTGCTTTTAATGTTTTATCTCGCTGTTATTCTTTCTGAGCTCAGGTAAGGAAGAAATTCACACAAATACGCAAACAGACATTCAGAGAAAAAATAAAAGTCCTTCACCTGTGAAATGTTAGGAGCACCATTGCGACCAAGAATAAAAAATTAGTCGCAGTCAAATTTTTGGTTGCATGCGCTGTGTTAGCAAACATCACACACTATTCAATAACTAGTTAAATAATTCTCAGTTTTTTCCTGACAAAAGTTTTCAATCTCAAATTTAAACCAAATTATCTGCATCTTTAAGATTGAGAGAAAAACCTGAACTCCATTAATTAAACAAACTGTAATCTCCTTTGCATGTGTATAACTGTACCAATATAAACACAAACTCACTTTTGGGACTCAGTATTTTCTAAAATTAATTATTTGATTTTATCTCTGTATTTATGTTATTTCAGTATTTCCCAGTCTGAATATAGTTCTACTCAGTGTGCTTAACTTCAAGATTAAGATGAAGAGAGCAAGAAAGTTTATTAAGGTGATGCAGATATGTGAAACACGTGATTATAATCTTCTCAAAATAGAGTAAAATTACACCAGACCCAAAAATAAGCTTCTAGTGTGTCATAGGGAAGTTGTAGTGTAGCAACGGTCGCCATGGTGTAGAAAAGGTTCACAGTCCAGATCAACAACCCACATTGATTTCAGAGGTGAGCTTGAACTATGAATAACTCACATGTGCAAACAAAGCATCTGTAAGGAAGTTTAATTGTGCATCAAAATGAGATTCGTTTTTAGCCTCTAGTGAAATGCATGCATGAGTCCATATGGCAAAGTTGGCAGTATCAGAACATATGTTACTGTCAACACCCCCCCCCCCCCCCCCCCCTTGGTTCCCTTTCTGAGAAAACGGGGAACAAGATTGTGATTATCAACAGTGTGCAGGGCCAGCGCATACAAATAGGGTTCCCAGCTGGTTTTGTTAAAGCATTCGCAGTCGCAGCACACCTGGTAATTATAAAAAAAAACATCGCTGGCACATTTAATGTCAAATATATAAAAGCTGACAGAATAGTTTCCTTTGCTTCTGAGAAGTAAAAACAATCAACTTCCTTTCTCTTCACCAAAGAGTGAATCACCCAAGTAGCCCTGGCGGCAGCTGTGCACCATCAGCAGAGATCAGGTGAAATCTTTTCTAATATTTTTATGGCTTTCAAACCCTCACATGATCCTGGAATCAGTGTTATGACACAAGCAAAATAAAACAGACTGTTTGTAATATAGTTAACTTTCAAATGCTGCCTGAACCTAAACCTGATGCAAGTAAAACTATTGAAATGACTTACTTCCTTCTAATCAAGTACACAGGACATGATGTCATCAGCACCCTGTGCAAACAAAGCAGAAGCAAGGTAACTAGAATACATTTTAGATCCATGAGCAAGATCAGAGCAAATCTATGTCACGACCGTATGTAGGTTTGTATTTAACTGGTATTCAAGAGGCCAGAAATTAAAAGGCCACAAGTTACACACTTCTCTTGAAGAGTGCAAGCAGACATGAATTGAAACTCCTTTTAACTTCCTTAAACACTTTTGGGTCACCAGAGGTCAGCATCATCCGTTTTACTGACATCTAAACTCCAGGTTTCATCAATCTTCAAGACAAACCTGCTACTGATTTCCTGGACAAGTCCAAATCTCATCTGGCCTGCAGAGCTGTACCTCAAAGGCAGATAAACATGGTTTTGATGTCTCAGGGCGAAGGGCAGAATTTCTACAAGTACTTTCCATGGCTACACACAGCTCACACACACACACAGCTGAGCTCAAAGCCGGACATGACAGGCATGCATAATACATGAGATAGTATGAGAAGAGGGGGTGATGTCCTGGTTCTCCTCTAACACTGCTGACCTATGCAGCATGCCCTAACACACACTGCGAGGCAAATCCTCATCTAATGAATCCAAACCCATATCCCTTTGCTGAGTGTGCATCTACTGCAGCCATGTGCTTGTTCGGGCCAGCAGCTCTCAACAGACTCTATTCAAGTGTGTCAGAAATCCACCAATAGCAGCAGCTGGACTCTGCCCTGTTTACTACCCCAGAGGTCATCAAGCTAACTTTCTTTTACAGCTTTAATGAAATGAAGGGAAAATATCCACATAAGGAAAACAACTCTGCAATGATTAATGAGACTACAGCACCTTGGGAAATGTGATGATAATGGGATGCAGCTGCTAAGGCTTTACTGCACCCGAGCGGTGTATTTATGTCGGTACAGTTCACAAGTAAATGATCACACAGAGACTGAGCAGACAGCTCTCTGGCGCCGCTAAGTGTACAAGTAGAAAGGATGACAAGAAAATGAAGTGAGCTGCTTCAACTGTCATTAGGCACGTTTACACAGACACAAGAATACAGATTAAAAACCTGATCAGAATAAAAATGCTTCATTTTTTTGTGATCAACATTTTCTTAGTTTCTTTTTTAAAAAAAACACACACACACTCACACACATTAACAAAAAATAAGATTAGCCCCACCCCCCCCACCCCCCACCAAAAAAAGTTAATAAAAACTAAAAATGAAAGAAATCATGTTATATTTATATATATATATATATATATATATACACACACATACACATACTGTGTACAGCACAAGGATAGTGTAACAAATCTCATCTGACTTGAAAACGGGTGTAATGTTAAATGGGCACAACAGATTAATTTTCTATGGCTACAGATGTAATTGTACATACATTTTTCAGATAGCAATTACTGAAATATATTGTTTTTTTCAAAATGCCGCTAGATTTTTTTTTTTAATCAAAGCTGGTAACTAAAGGGTTAAATTTAAATGATATTCATTCGATCATGACATCAATTTAAAAGAGACTCTTAAAAAAGAAACGTTTTATTTAAAAAATATAAATCTTTCATATTTTTATTGCCGCTTGAGGTTCAAATTACAAATCCACTAAGTTTAACACACAAAGTTACCGGCTTTTTTCTTACTCGCACAGGTGCATGTGCTGTAAAAAGAGACATGGAGCGACTGGAGCAGCAATGTTTGCACAAAAGTGAAAAAAAAGTGTGGGTGTTGGACCCTCTTACCATGAATCAGAAAACAACAAAAATCACAATCTGGTGGAGGAAAGTGATGTTCTCATCTGCACATAGGAGTATCATCCAGATCGGTACCACTGGTTTTAAAATCACATACTTATTGTGTCTGTAGCCCCTAACCCTTCCTACATGAATTCTCCGCTGTAGGCTAACACCTGGTCTACACCTGGTCACTTGGTAGACAAATCCCCGTTTCCACATTAGTCTGTGCTGTCCCATTATGGACACCGTACTTTGTTAGTGATCTATACGCATGCACATTACTGCCAGCCCTTCCATTTGTTGTTATGGATGGATGGATGGATGGATGGATGGATGGATGGATGGATGGATGGATGGATGGATGGATAGATAGATAGATAGATAGATAGATAGATAGATAGATAGATAGATAGATAGATAGATAGATAGATAGATAGATAGATAGATAGATAGATAGATAGATAGATAGATAGATAGATAGATAGATAGATAGATAGATACTTTATTGATCCCGAGGGAAATTCAAGCATCCAGTAGCATATACATACATCAAAGGTTAGTACTTGACATTAGGGGTTAGTACTTAAGCATACCTAGACTAATTTAAAATTAAATAGAGGCAAAGGTAGATAAAGAAGACCATTATTATGGTCTATGTACATATATACTGTACAGGTGATCAAGTATGTACATATGTTGACGGTGGTAGCCAAACAAGGTGCATGAGTGAAAAAGTGCAGGATGTGCAAAAACTGCTGAGACAGTGTTTACAGAATGAGATGAAAGCAAATGTGCTTCCAAATAAGAAAAAGGCACATGTCCATAAAAACTACTCAGACTATGGTTGTGGTTGTGACCCCTGCGCCCTCAGCGAGATGTTGTACAGCCGGATGGCCCGGGGTACGAAAGAGTTTCTGAGTCTGTTGGTGGAGCAGGTCAGGGACAGTAGTCTGGGGCTGAACACACTCCTCTGCCTGCTCAGAGTTCTGTGCAGAGGGTGAGAGGAGGAGTCCAGGATGGTCAGGATGGTCAGGATCTTGTCCAAGGTCCTCTTTTCTACGCTGCAGTCAAATTTTGTATGGTTCTGCCGCTGAGTTATTGATAAAGCAGTCACGCTGTTATGCCATCCATTCTCTCTTTTCTTATTATGGTGAACATCCAGCATGGTGTCAGAAGTGGGATCTTGAATGCTTTAAGCTAGTGATTACACATTGAATCAAAAAGCTGGTGAGACTGTTGAATCATATGTTAGTGATCTAAGGATCAAGGTAAAGAGCTGAGCAAAGAGCCTAAATATGGCAATCTGAGCTATTAAGAGACAGGCCAGTCTGTGGCATCAACAATGACAGTTTGAAAAAAGTGCTGCTACGTGATAGTGACTTGACTGCCAGATTCATGACATGACTGAAGAGAACAAAAAAGCTCTTGCTTCTCCTCAACATTCTGCTACAAATACTGATGCTGTCATGTCTAAATTCAGAAAAAAACCAAGGAAATTAAAATAAAAAATCAGTTTGAAAAGCAAGGAGCTCAGAACACTGTCAACTGCAACAACTGTGGTGGTGCTCATTTTGAGAAGAAAAATAAATGCCCAGTTTTTGATCAGCAGTGCCATGCATGCAGTAAGTGGAATCATTTCAAGAAGTGCTGCAAGTTCAGGCAGTCTCTTCAAAGTGCTAAGCCATCCAGCTAGACTGTTCATCAAATAGAGCTGGACCAAACCGATAACGGCACAGAGGAGACACTTTATGTTGACGGCATAACTCTCCAAGAATCTGTCCATTCAATGGATGTACAGATTAAGATGTAGCTTTTGTTACTGTGCGAGTAAATGATGCTCCAGGTATTTGTCACAACAGATTCTCACAGAATACAGTGATCTCTTCTCTGATGAGCTTGGAAAGTTACCATTTACTTGATCCTGATGTCAGACCAGTGGTTCATCCAGCACATTGCATTCCTTTGTGTATGAAGGACAAAGTCAAAGCTGAGATAGACAGGAAGGAGAAGATGGATGTTGCTACAGTCTCTGAGCTAACAGACGGTACCATCTATGGTACCTGCTAACAAAAAGGATGAGATCAGAACATACATTAATCCAAGACATCTGAACACTGCTCTGAAAAGACACCACCACTCCATGCGTACTGTAGAAGAAGTAGCTGCTTTCATGTCAAATGCTACTGTGTTCTCTGTTTTGGTCACAAAGAACTCTTTATGGCAGGTGTCACTTGACCACAAATCATCCATGCTAACTACATTCAGTACCTGTTTTGGTCATTACAAGTTTCTCAGGATGTCTCAACTCTGCCAGTGAGGTGTTCCAGCTTGCAATTGAACAGATTTTTGCAGGGCAGCCTTCTGCTATCATCGTTAACGACATACTCATTGGTGCAAAGCTGTGAAAGAACATGATGAAAATCTTAGGAAGGTTCTCATTCGAGCCAGAGAAGTGAACTTGTGGCTCAACCGCTCCATCTACACAACATCCCGGACTTACCTTGGTCAGCTGTCGTAACTGATACATTCGAGTGGCGCAGCCAGCAGTACTTGGCGTTAGTGGACTCCTATTCTGGCTGGTATGAGATCGACCTGCTTCGCGATACATCAGCAACAGTCATTACAAAGCTTAAGAGACATTTCTTAGTTCATGGAGCTCCACAACACCCTCATATCAGATAATGCCAGGCAAGTTACAAGCCAACGCTTTAAGGACTTTGATTAACAGTGGGACTTCACTCATGTTATCAGCAGTGCAGAATACCCACAATCCAACAGACTTGCTAAGAGAGCTGTTTGCAGTGCTAAACAGCTCATGGAGAAATCCCATAGGGATGGCACTGATGTCCTTCTCAACCTGTTCAATTTCAGGAATGTACCACGTGATGTGAACCTGGGGTCCCTTGCAGAAAGACTACTCTCCAGACAAACACACACCACACTTCCAGTCACAGGAACACTGCTTGAAACACACCTACGTGAACCGCAGAAGGTCGCAGCCCAGAGGATTCCACAGGTCTACCATAGTCGATCTAGTCGACCGCTTACACCTCTGGTTGAGGGACAGGTTGTAAGGCTGCAGACCTCACAGGGTTATAGCCGCACAGGCGTGGTGAATGAACTGTGTAAAGAACCTAGATCCTACCTTATCCATTCAGAAGGGAGGATTTATGGGAGGAATTGCAGACACATCTTGCCTGTAGCTGAGTCTGCCCCGGATCAAAAAGACACTTTACTTGAGTTGATGGACCAAAGCAATGTAACTGAACCATCTGAAGAGTCACCCACAGCAGTGTCAGGATAAGGTACACTCTCCTGCACCTCTTGTGACTGTCAGTCCTTACAGAGCATGCTAAGGACGTATCCCTAAGCCAAATCACAGATACATGGACTAGATATTATTCAAGTAAACTTAAATGATTTTTGTTCATTGGTCTTTTGTAGGTATGCCAAATAAACTGACAATCACTGACGTTGGTGTTTCAAAGACTGTTATTCTTGTTTATTGAGCTCTCTGATCATTTACATGGCTTTTCAAACAGTTCAAACCAATACTGTGATACATTTTCATTAGTTACTCAGTCCCAGAAAGTCATAAGAGTTGCTGGGTTTAATTTCTCACATTTTATTTAGTGAGGTTTATTGTTTTTAGGTGTCAACAAGTTGTTAAGTGGAGCATTAGCTAAAGAAGTGGGATGTAGATAAGTCACTGTGTCCACGTTAGTTATCCTGTCATGGACACCGTACTCTATTAGTGATCTGTATACCGCCAACCCCTCCACTTATTGCTATGTACACTGCAATCATGTTTTGTATGGTTCTCCCGCTGAGTTATTAATAAAGCAGCTGTGCTGTAATATAAGGTTCAACCCCCACATCAGCTGGCCAATATATTGGGCCGATATTTGCATTTTTTTTACAAGTATCAGCATCAGCGTACCAGAATGATTTACAGACAGGGGTCCGCAGGTAGCTCTGTGTTGTTGGAGACACTGCAGTCTCATGCAGATCATGTATTACTCTTACTTATTACTTACTGCTGGAAAGCCTGCTGCATTAGCTTCAAAACAATAGTAAGTTTTAAATTTAGTGAACTTTACTAAGTGCTCTAAAGAAAATTATATTTGTTATGAAATAATCTTGTATACCATCAGCGTTTTCAGATCTCTGACAAAATGAGAATGAATGATTTCATGCGGCAGCTGATCGATCAGTGATCAGATGAGATTACAGTTACCTTCCACTGATCTATAAAGTCAAATAAAAGAGTTTAAGTAAAGCAAAGGCTCCACTGAGTTCTAAACCATCTTGTTTTATTTTATTAAGTCTAAAAGTGGCTGCAGCAAGTTGGGGAGAAAAAAAAAGACACAGGGGTGAGGCAAAGCCATACAGCAGGAGATGAGACATGATCGTTGCTGGCTGTCACTTCTAAATAATTCTTTTAGCCTCCTAAATAGTTATTTCCACATGCGTGTGCTGCTTCGCGTACAATGGCAGTATGCATGTGGTTTATAAGATTGTGCTGTCGAGAAAGGGGAAGAATATTTCTGGCTCATAATCTCTGCCAGAAGTACCTCTGTCAGCAAACTGCAGAAACCCCTTTGAGGTTTTCAGTGAACTTCTTTATACACTAACATTTATTCCTGCATGGTCCAGAATTATGTAGAATGCAGCATCGATTCATCTCTGCATATCACCCTTTACAGAATACTTCAACATTATTTGACCCAGAACACAGGGAGCCTAAAAGCAGAACAGGTCAAAATCCTGTGCAATGAAATTAACCACCTGTAGCTGGAATATGATCATATTTCTTCTGTTTTTTACATACTAAATATTAAAACTCACATAGTTTGAGGAAAAGTCAGGGACCAGCAAGGCTTTATGATTTTATTTGACAGTTACTGAATTTGCACATTTCAAAACAGTCTTGGCCGTTCTTTTCTTAAATGCATCTAATGTATACAACACAAAGATTTAGAACAGATATGTTCATAACTCCAGATTTAACCGGAAGGTAAAGTCAACAGTGAGCACTTCTGTGAGAACAGCTGCTGTTCACTCATCAGTGGTTCTCAAAACACTCAGACTGCAGCTTTTTCACCTCATATACGTTATTCATGTTATTTAATAGGAACCCGTCTGCACAAGGACCCATTTCTGAGGAGGCGGAGTGGTTCACGAAGTTGGATCATTACCTACGGGAGTCTGTTCAGGCTGAGGGGAGAAAATGCAGAGCATCTCTGTTTCCTTCAATTATAACCTGCAGTTCCTAAACTGGGAGAATAAAAAATTTCAGAACTTTCATTTTGAATAAAAGTTTTTTTTTTTTAAAAACACGCAACATTGTTATTATTGTCATTTTTATTATGTAAATTAAGGAAACAAAAGCAGCATCAGCTCCAGATATCGGCTCAAGAAAATCGACAGCCCTTAAAAATCGGTATCGCCCCTAAAAAATCCATATCAGTCGATCCCTACTGTTATGCCACCTGTTCTCTCTTTTCTTATCACGGTGAACATCCAACACCGTTCATCTTGCTCACACATTGTAAATGCAGCCATCTTTACTTCTTAGCCCAAACTGTCATTTATTTCCAACTCAAATTCAGCCAAAACTACATCACTTGGAAAAATTTCTGCAGAAATCCACTGTTTTCAGGGACATGTTTATCCAACCTATTCACTGCACTGCACCAAGACAGAAATGAAGGATGAAAATCCACAAATTTCCTTTGTTGTGCGCTGTTAATGAAGCTGATGCTGCAGCCAAGTACACAACTTTAGAAAAAATACTCATCAGAAATACAGAAAAAGATGGAGATTAAAAAGACAAGAGCCACTGCTGAATAGATGTAAATAGACGCTGATGACATTATCTTCCACAATTCTGTGCGTTGATGATGTTGGTGTGCATAGACTTACAAGAGTGAACAGTCAGACATAGTAAAATTACTTTAAACTGGTTTAATCTCAGGGTTACTGAACCAGTCAACAGTTTAATTTTGCTCTCTATAGCCTCACAATTGAACTTATTTCCTCGTTCTAGCAGAAAACGATGTGAGAACAAAATGACATTGAAAAGTTGGCGGGAAAGATGGTCCAGCTTATGCAATGGAAAAAAGCAGCACTAAATAACTGTTTATGTGTAATTACACTGTCATCGTGTAAAAACATACCCATAAAACAAAAATCATCCATCCTCTAATAAATTACAGTACCACAGAGAATGTAATATATTAATGTTTGTGAAGTTGTCACCTTAGCTTTTAGTCTGAGATGAATATTAGCTAACAGTAAATGCTGTTAGCTAGCTATCTAACGTTAGCTGCAGTTAGCATTACCTTAAACCTTGCCTTAACCCCAAAAATCATATAAACTTTAGTTTTCCTGAAACTCATGAACTGACGTGCTCTGATGTCAACATAATTTTGTTATACTAAAACTAATAAAAAGTACTTACTGAACAACAGATGAGGCCTCCATCTTTGTCTGCTTTGTCTTTGTAGCGTGAAGAGCGCGACACCTTGTACCAAAATTACAATGCAGCCGCTCACTGCTATGAGACCAGAGAAGAGATATAATCTGTACTTTAACTGTTGGGTGTTTAAACTGATTTAATTTAGTTTAATTGCCTCATATTTGCCACAGTCTCCATCACAGGCCACAGACTGGCTTTGTTTTTTGTGATTGTTTTGTGTTGTTGTGTCTGTCAGGCCACATAGTTGCAAATAATTGCGGATTATCAGATAAATTATATTAGTATTTTCATGTCAAATTTAGTAAAAAATTTTGTTTGACCAGATTAAATAAAAACATTCGTGATAATGTGAATGGTAGAGGGAATATTATTTAAAAAAAAAAAAAAAACTAGGCATCTGATTGTTAGATTTTTGCTGTTCATAAAGAATAGATATTAAAATGTATTCAGGTTAGAAGTTCCTGCACTAAAATTCCTGATTTAAATTAGCTCAAGCTGATGTTGCATTCTTAAAAGGACACATGTTTAAATGTCCTGTACATAAGTAGTGTTAAACATTTTTGTATTTCAGATTTTAAAAACACATTCTTTGTGTCATTTTTTTAACACATCCCTTTAAAGAGTGCAGCGTGAGGCAGTAGCATCCACAATCAATATCAGATGGGGATTTTTGTCTGCTATATTCACCACTCCATTCACCATTCATTTTTGTCTGCAGCAGAACAACATGCACACCAGACTGATGTGTATCTTTATCCAAGATACTGAACCACTGGCTATAAATTTCCACCCGTGCCATTTTCATATTTCATCCTTTTTTCCTCAACAATTTATACTTCAGAAATACACCATTTAGGAGTGTAGTCAACAAAGTATTGTACAGCAAATAGCTGCATGATAAAAACTGAAATATATATCAAAATATGCTCCCAAACAAAACAGCACATTTATCATGGTATGTTAATAAAAATGTAAACTTTATTTGTTTTTTGTATGTTTATAGGACAAACAGAAAAAGAAATAAATTTTTAAAAAGACTGCCTTTTTATAAGTGCTGAGAAAAATTGTAGTATTTCTGAACTATAATTGTCTTTTTATGTTTACTTAGAAATCTCATGTGTTTCATGTGTCTCATCTCATCTCATTTCATTCTTGACTTGTTCTTTTTAGTTTGTATGTATATAAAATTATTTAAATTATTTTTTTAAAGCTAGAATGTTAATTGTTGAGCAAAATTGTTTTGTTTTATGTCTGAAAAAGAAAATTCATCCATCCATTATCTATAACGTTTTGTCCAGTGAAAGGCTGCAGGAAAGCTGGAGCCCAACCCAGCATTTTAGCAGGTGAGAAGCAGGGTAGACCCTGGACTGGTCACCAGTCCATCGCAGTGCAAAAAAGAATGCATATATATAGAGAGAGAGGGAGAGAGAGACAGAAAGAAAGAAAAATAAAAAAATAAAAACAACTTGAGCAGGTGTTGGACGGGGTCACTGCTGGGGCTGTGGGTAGTTCTCAAGCTTATAGGGGCCACTGGCTGGGGCCTTTGTCATCTTCTGGGTGGGTACATGATTGTTCATGGCTGCTGGTTGCCTGGGACTTGGGGTCCTCTTTGTCTGCTTCACTGTGCAGTTGCATTTGCACGATTGCACTCATCATTAAACAAAACTCATTCCTTATATTTTGCATTCACGCTTGCATTCAGTAACACGCGTGCACACACAGTTGCCATTTTATCCTGCTGGTTTTATCACCAATAACTGCACTTTTGTTTTCATTTGCTTGTGTTGCACTTGTTCATGTTCTTCTTCCTGTAGGTGCTCCTGATTATTCCCTGCTTTGTTTTCTTATAGGGGTTGGAATTGGGCCTTTCTGTGTGGAGTTTGCATGTTCTCCCCGTGTATGCATGTGTTCTCTCCAGGTACTCCAGCTTGTTTCCACTGTCCAAAGAGATGATGTAGGTTAATTGGTCACTCTAAACTGTAACTAGGAGTGAGTGTGATCGGTCATTTCTCTCTGTGTTGGTACCTCGATGGACTAGCTACCTGTCCAGGGTGTAGGACTGGGTGATACTGCAAGTTTTTGTATAAATCCAGGTCAAATATCACTGCAAGCGATGTGATAGTTTTTGCTTGAAATTTTACATTCGCTTAATGATTTTGCCTTTAATTGTTGATCCTTATTATCATAATCAAACACATTACAAACATTTTTGTCAAATAAAACATTTTTATTAACACGCCTAATGGCAGAACAAAATTTTAAATATAAGCTTTTTTGTTGTAACAATATAAAATAACAGTGTAACAAACCAATTAAAATACTGTTATGAAAAATGCTTGAGAACAATTAAGTACAAATTAGTTCAAATTAGTTGGCTCTCATTCACATTCTTAGTTTTTTTTTTTACCCCAAAAAGAAAACCATTGAGCTCATCATGCTGGTATCGACTGATACAGATACTATCCTTGGTATCATTAATATCAATATTTGGATCAATCTGCCCAGCCCTACCAGAGTATACCCTGCCTTTCGTTTGCTAATTAGTGGGATAGACTCCAGCTTCCCCATGACCCTGAATTGGAATAAGCGGTATAGAAAATGGATGCTTTTGATAGTACAGTTTTCGCCATTTTCCATATTTCGCACCTTTGACTTTGTTCTTTTCGTCGCCCCCCCTTTTTATTTGTTCACCCTGTCAGGTCCAGAATTATTCTGTAATTCAGCAATAACCAAATTAAAGAAATAAAGAATATTTAAGTTACAAGAGGAGCCTTATTTCACAAAGCTTAATTTCGTTTATATTCGTAAAACTTCCCCTTTGGGAAAGCAAATGTCCTGCACATCACAGCATCCACACCACCACCACAATAAACTAAAAATCAAAAAGTGGCAACCTCATTTTATTCAATACAGACACTTAAACCCAATAATACTGCTGACTAAATTAAATGCCAACGCGTAGTTTTAAGTCTTGAAAATTAACCATAATGAAATTTAAAGAAAAAAAAAAGTCAAGGATATCTTGAAAAGTTTTTTTTCTTTATTATTATTAGGAGGTTGTTAACAGTGTGGTAGATTTAAAAACAGTTTTATTTAACATTTTCCATAATCAAAAGAGTGAACAGACATCAGAAATATGAACAAGAAAGTGGTGACATGCTTCAGACTGTACGGAGAAGGGAGCTTTTCAGAAAGCAGAGGTCAGAGAAATGTTGGTTCCTTCCTAAAAACAGCCATCTGCGCCCTCGAGGAAAGTTCCTGAATCTCACTTCGGAGTGAGAAAACTTGTGATTTACCTTGTGTGTCTACAATACTGATCTTTTTCTTTGCCATAACTTCCTGAAGCTTTCACAAATAAACAGATTTTTATCTACCATCTCAGTCTTAACATCAGCTGACGTCACTGAAATGATTCCACCTACATGAACTGGTCAGGATTTCAATCGAGCTCTTTCAGCACCAGTTACAGTCAGGCTTTACAAGTCAACAAGTTTGTTTCTATACAACTTAAATAAGCTTTCATGGTTGGCATCTCAAGTATCAGTATTCACAACAAAATAAGACATTTTAAAAAATATTTAAAAACATTACTGGGAGATATTTCAAACCACACTGGGTATTTTTTTAAGCATTTCTTTCCCGTCCAGATGACCTAACAATGACTCATTAGGATGTGCTAATCAAGTAAAGGTGCAGTTAAAGTGAATTACAGTGAAATAAATAGAAAACATAAAAAAATTTAAACAACAAAATCAAACTAACACTGAAAATACAAACAAAGTCACCCTTATTTATGTCTCATTTACATACAGCAGTCATGTTCATGTTCGTTCTCTAGCGATCCATCAAAGTCTCTGCTGGCACCGTCATCGTCAGCCAGCCTCAGGAATGCCATCTTTCCAGTCAGGGCTGCTCCCCGGTACACAATCATCGCTGCTGACAACATTCCTCACACCTTTTAGGTGGCACAGCACAAAAAGCGAGTGGCTTCGGTTTCATCACAGACTGCATGGCATTTTAAACAGCAACACGCTCTAATCCCTTTTTAAAAACACACCGCTTATTAATGGCACCCTGCTGGTTTGGGAAACGGCCAATTGCTTCTCCATGTTGATGTAGAAAAAAGGTCACAGATGCCAACACGTGTTGCTCGCTGGGTTTTCTTTGGGTAATTTGTCAGTATTACACCAGAAAGGGTAGTTTTTCCACCCCTTTACTGCCTTAATGGTAGGGTTCAATTTCAGTTTATTCCAAAAGGCAACGGATCGGATCCAAGAGTTTTAAAGCTCTGAGAGTTTCTGCTGAGAGGAGCGTTCATCTTTATAAAGTGCTTTGGCAAAATCTTGTCAGTATCCACAGAAATGTCCCATTTTCTGACCACTGAGAACACATCCTTTTAAAAACAAAGGCTAATTTCTGGGAACGCCTGATGAGCCGAGTTCATCTCTGACGGTTTTAAGCTCTTACTTTGTGAGCCGTCCAAGACTAGAAGTAGCTCTCAGCGGTTTCCTCTGACCTTTGTGATACTGGCGCAAAACGAAGTCAAAGTTTGCCGTCGTGGACATGGCATAGAAGACATTGGCCTTGTCTGGTATGAGCAGCTCTAAAAACAGAAAACATAGGATGAACTGTTAAAAGAGATATCATGGCATAACCTTTGAGGCGATTCTTTTTGATACTCATTCTGTTCTGACCTCTCTCCTGTGAGATGACCTGTGTCAGGGTGAAGTCCTGCCCGTTCATATGCTCAAGGTGATGCTTCTCTAAAGCCCTCTGAATCACCTGAGCAGTTTTGTCCTGGCTGGTCAGCTATGAAGGAGAAAGAACAACAAGATCTTTTTGGCATGTTTACATTTACACAGCGTGTCTTTATAATGAAGTCCTGAGCTTTAACTCACCAGGATGCTTTTGTACATGTTGCCATTGTTGTGACCCAGGTCCACGCTGACCCTGACGATGCAGCAGTCGGCCACCTGGCGGTTATACATGGGCAGCGAGGTCATGGACACGCTCCGTTTGTGGTGGGAGGCCAGAGGAGGCTTCAGCCGTGTCCCACCGCTGGACGACGATGAAGCGGAGCAAAGATCAGTGCTGCAGTTGGATGGAGTCGGAGAGTCTGAAGAGGAAGTTGCAGAGGAGCACGGGGAGGATGAAGAGGAGGACAAGGAAGAGGAGGAAGAGAAGGCCTCGGACACGTTGTTGCAAGAGCTGTGAAAGGACTTTAGAAGAGGGCACCAACAAAAGAAATATTGATGAGCATCAGCTACAAAGATATTATGAAACGTAAGAACTGTGTAGCATTTATGGGTTTCTCTGGCTCAGCTTAGGTCATGCTCAATTGAAATTCCACTGGTGAGGAACTCACTGCAGTTTCGATGGTCCTCCAAAGAGGAGATTACGCAACATTCCCATTTTATTCTCATTAGAAATGCTTTAGTGGTTTGTTTGACTGCTTAGAACAAGGCGGCTGTTTGTGATTAAGGAACAAACGGCGCTATTCCAAACACACAAAGACCATCACTGTTAACACAACTGAGAATAAAAGTACAGAAAACAGAGGAGAAAATAGAGGCGAGTCAGTTACACAAACTAAAAACCCTTCTCTTTTATTTCAAGAGTCTTCTTGCTCTTTGGAAGAACACAAATGTACAAGCAAATAAAAAACAGCTGTGGCGTTGTGCTATGTGGGCAACAAGCATCAGACCTTTGCTGTGGTCTTTAGTTATTCAGAGAAATGTGGAAAACAAAAATGCCGATTAAACAGTAGAAGGTGCATTAGGGCAGCCTGCTGGTATCCTACACTTATTTTCTTCTGAGCTCTTTTCTGTGAAAAAACAGTTTTTTTAAGGATTTACACAGCATATAGTAGACCGGTGGAGATGTATAGATGTAGCGTATGAGCAAAACGGAGAGAAATGAGGAAGTTAAAGCTAATTTCTCTCCTTGATCATAATAGGTACTGCGATCACTGGCAGATAAAAGTGGACTAGGTCAAAGTGCTGATGAGGACACGGCAGGAATATTGAGAATACAGTATTATGTTGTTGGCAATGGACTACATTTCATAAATGTTTCCTTATTTACACTGCAGAAATACAGTGTAAATATTTTGCATTTTCCAACTTAGCAATACACACATCAACAAACATAAAACATTAAAAAAAAGGTTACAGCTCAGATATGGATACCATAAACAAACAGGAGGTGGAGGGCAAATTCACAAAGTTAACAAATACGAGGTAAGTCAAGGGGATATCAATCCATCCAATAGTAATGAAAAGAGGCCGGGTCCAATATTGTCCAGGAAAGGACTATAGCAACATGCTTAGTAGCATGCATAACATAAAAGGCTTGTGCTTATTTTTCACAAAACAAAGTGCAAGTTATGTAAATGTTACATGACTCCTATGTTTGGATATTGAGAGTTTTCATTACATTTCCACTATAGTTCTCCATCCCAGAATGAGCCAGGAGACACTAACCCTTAGCATTACATGTAACAAAAAGGGCTAAGTGGTGGGGGCAAAGGGCTAGAAATAGGATTGGGTATTCAAAACTACCTGCAGTCTGATGGAACAGGCCAAGTTCGGGGAGGAGAGATCCTCCATCTCAGATCCACTGGATCCAGAAGATGAAACACTGATCTGGTCAGCAGGGACTCTCTTGGCTTCGTCGCTTGCTGAACGAAGACTGAAAAAGCAAATTTAGTTTGAGAGCAAAGCTACACCTAGACAAGTATACTGCAGCTGGAAAGTAAATGACATAATGTCAGCAAAAAGCATGACCTAAGCATCTCATTTGAAGACAAAAAAACTTCATGATAAGCCAACCCTGTTACCTCTTTAGTGGTAAATAGCTGTGTGCAGGTCTGTGTACTTAGTAAAATGTGTGCATGTTGGAACATATGCAAACTGGACCAATGCGGCCTGGTACTCACAAGGAGAGTTTCTTTGTGAGCGAGCGTTGGCTCCAGGACGGCGGTGAGCATAAATCCACTGGAGGCTCCAGCTGTGTCGACAATTCATAGCTGCAACAAAAACACACAAGAGTCCTGCAAACTTCGTTGATCAATGTAGGAAACCTTGTTGACTCAGTCTAAAGACTACAAATGTTTCTGTTCATCATCCAAAGGCCTCACATGTATTTGCCCTCTTAAAAAATTTTTATAACTTTCAGATTACATAACAACCAAACTTAAGATCATAAGCAGCTAAAGTATTGTCAAATGCTAAAAGAAAATTTTAAAAAAAGGAGAAAACTTTGGCTCACCTCTCCTGATCGGTGAGCAGTTGGTGTCCTTGTAGCCAGGCAGCGACTCTGGGGTGATGGGGGAGGCTGTACTGCGAACAGGTTGTTTGCAACAGACGAATCTGTGACAGGACATCAAATTCCTGTAGGGAGAGAGAAATACTGATAACGGTTTATGTTCTTAAAAAGAGGTTGCAGACCAACCTTTTTAGCTTAGTTGTTATTTGAATTGCTATTTGACTGTTTTAGTCTCTTATTTTCTTTATTTCATTTTATACATCTTACTTATGTAATTATATGCTTTTCTATTTTAAATATCACCTATTTATGTTGCTCTCTGTCTTTATTGTTTTGTTTGCATGCATGTTGTATGTGTCTGTGTGTGTGGGTGTGTGAGAGAGAGATTAAAAGTGTAAGTAAGGTCATATACTTGGGTGTGTGTAGAGGCCCTTCATACGTATGTAAAGCATTTTGTGCTCCTTTTTTTAAGAAATGTGCCTTATAAATAAATTTTTAATTTAAGGCATAAACAGGAAACACATGCAACATGTCCTGCCTGCCGTCATTAAAGTAGTTGCATAACCAGATTAGACTAGAAAGGTGAAACATGAAATAGTGTGCTGCAGTTAATACGTTAATGTTTAAAAAGTATCACGAGGTGTCTGGTTCAACCATACACTAAGGTAGGTGTCCTACCTTTTGTTTACTTTGACAACACATATCTACTGCCCAGCCAACATGTCAAAATTATAAAACACCTTTGGACCTTTTATTTAACTGTTGTGGACCAAAAAGATCAAATAAAAAAAAAAAAAAAAAAAAAGGAGGGATGCATAAAAGATGATTTAAGAGGAACCACTTACCCTCCTCCTCTTCTCAAAGTTTATGAGGCCACCCTGTCAAAAAGAGTAAATGGTTAGTACTTCAATTTATTGCACACATCAATGATTAATTAGATACAAAAAAATACTGAGCAGTACATGAAAGTAGTAAGAAACTCCAGTGTAGTTGAAGGATAAGGTGTATGTGATTTAACGATGCATTGCTAACAGTACATTATAAACATTCCCAAAAGAAAAACTACTGAGAATCATCCTCAGTGTTTGCATGACTGACGGGGGTTTTGAATACAGTGATACTCCTTTAAAAGACCTTCAATTCGTCCATGAAAGTTAAATAGGTGATTTTTAAGCATGAATGAGGAAATTTACAGTAATCTGACACCGGTGTTGTAAATCAGCTCAGTCAGCCAGGCTGAAAAATATGCATTAGCTTAGCAAAACAGTACTAGCTTACAAGACTTTATATGTAAGTAAAACTTCTGGTCCCAACCAATGTTTGCATCACCAATAAAGGAGCCATAAGACAATCCTATATGGGACCATTTCACTCTCAAAGCTCTCAAAATAGTTTTTTCTATTCTAACCCAATAAAAAACAAAAAGAAAACACTTGAGTGTTTCTACACTACTTATCAATAACTGCGGTGGATTTAAGTAAACTTCTTGCTACTTTGTGCTGGAATAAAATTCAAAATATGTGGAAATCTTCTGTATACTTCATCACTAGACAACGCTGTCAGCTACTGCAGAAGAAGTGTTCAATTGACTGGGATGTACCTTCACAGTGTCTGGCAGAGCAGTGTCCAACATGGTGAGGATGGTCAGATAGGTTCCCAGGTAAGGAACTATTCCATTTGAGGTACTCTGCAAACACACAACATAACACACTCATATGTTCAAGTTGCAGCTGTAGTCACTGCATTTCCTTAGCAGCCATTCTTTTAGCCCAGTCATTTTTTCCCCCCTTAGAGCCATTTTTGTCTTTAATACTGACACGACAAAGTCCACACAAGGCAGAAGCCAGTCAGCAGCACTGTGGCCTCAAATTTCAGCCCAGGAGAATGTGCATATGACTCATAAAAAGACCCTAGTCTGGTCTATTATTACTGTCCTATAATCATGGTGACCTGAAGCCATTTGAAACCTGCTAAGCTCTTAGTGAAGCTAAAGATAGGGTTGGACTTCAGCCATGCCAAAGATATTCCACCCGCACCAAGGGAAATTTGTGCTCCTGTGGCTTTGAGGAGGATAACATGAGAGGGATTTTTACATGAGCCTTCTGTCTCACCTGAAAATTACTTCTACAAAAAAAATAAATCATGTTTTGCAGCATTCTTCTTGTGTGCTCAGGCTGAACTCAGCAGTGTGTCGCACTGGCTTTAAGACTTGTTTTTACTTTTTGCACAAAGCTTACCATCTGTCTGGGGAGGTGACACCTCTTGGATATCTTTGGAGAAATGTTATCCACAGTTACTTGGCCTCCGTCCTGTTGAAGATGGGGTTATAGTTAGTTAAAAGATTACAGACACATGTGGGTCACTTATAACATTTATGTCTGTGAAACAGCTTTTTATATGAAAAATGTTAACAATCAGCTAAATACAACCGTCACCATGTGTATACATTGACATGTCCTGTTAATTATGCTTTATAAAATAATAAATTCCAAGCTTTTTAATAATTGTACTGATAAAAAATAGGATTTTAAGTTCATAAGAGTTTACAAAGAAAAAAAGCCACCACCTTTTCTGAGAACTTATTGTAGTGCAGTAAATACAAGATGTTTTGTTGTCGTGTACAGAAAGTTCTGTGTTGATCCTGAAGTTCTTTCATTAAAACTAGACAAAAGACGCCTCTGATGCAGATGCCTAAAGACGACTACAGTGAGGGAGAAAAAAAGAAAAAGAAAAAAGGGAACACGATGTGCTTGAGGCCTCTTGTTTGCCATTAAAACTTTGCTTAACATTTCAGTAAATATTAACTCAAGAAGGAATCTTTTTAATGATTAAGAGAGAAAATTCACACTCAAGAGGACAAATATTTCCAGCATGTAATGTAATGTTTCCACTCATTTCTCATTGTGAACTTTTCTGTTAAGGGTTATGAGAGTATTTTAGCTTGTAATTTCTGATAGGAAAATGAGCATAAATTGAAATTAAAATATCGTGTCCTTTAAATTATTTTATGTGTATCTACAGGGTTTTTTGTTTTTAAAATCTTTCAGTCTTTCGGCTCTGGCTTTGGCTATTCAGACCAGTGAATCAGAACAAAATTTGATTCTGAAGCTAATATAACATAAGCAAACTATTTTCTATTCATTTAAATAAATAAATAGTTCCTTGTGCTTCTTGGCTCTTTCTAATGGAAAGGAAATTTTGGTTAGTATATAGCCTGATACCATGGAATATCTACACTGAGTAACCTCTTTGCCAGCTTCTGTGCTAACAGCCATGCTAACTTGTAACCTCTTTGCCAGCTTATAAGCCAACTTCCTCTGTAACATGTAAGTTAAACTCTGTGCCAGCTTCTATGCAAATTTCTTTGCCAATGTGTATGCTAACCTCTGTGCTAGCTGCAGTTGTTGAACTGTGGCTGCTAAGTTTAGGATGATGCAGGTTTGAAATGAGTGAATAAATAAAAAAGTTAATTAATCTAGTGCCAAGTCATACAGCAGTGAAATATGGTTAAGTTTCTCACAAAGGAGGTGTTTTGGTTGACCCATTTTACTTTTGTAATATTTCCCCATGTCCTAAAATGGAGTCCTTTTCAGATAAGAAAATAAACTAGATTTAAGCACAAAAGAATGACTTTGACCTGCATAACCAAGAATCTACACCCACATAGTCCCTTGAACAATTCAATGTTCCATAAAAAAAGGTATTTATTGACAAATGAGTCAAACTGAACAAGTAGTATTTCTTTCTCACCTCCACCAGGAGCCCCCTGTTTGCTAGAACACAATTCTCATCAGGGAAGGTCTCACAGAGATTATCAAACGTGGTCATGCTGTCTCTGCAAAAAGAACACGAAATATAATCACAGCCTAATCTGACCAAAAGTGAGACATTTTGATAATTTAACCTTCATTCGTTGTAATTTGTGTTAAAGATTTACATATTACTGCTTGCAAGCTGTTGATACCACACAGAAAAGCTGAAGTTATGGCATGCTTATTCTTTTAATCCAATGTTCATGACCTAAACCAGAATATGGGTCATCGCCCAAAAGCCAGACATTTGCTGACTTCCATCATTGTCACTGAATTGCACTCATTAAAATGATGATTATCTAGAAAAACCATAAAAAACACAACCAGAGGAATGTGGTCTTTAAAATGGCAGAGATCCAACCCCCACCTGCTGACTGCGGCCCAGGTCTTTCTCAGCCTGTAAACAGGATTAGACTGCAGGGCAGACAGGATCGCTTTTAGAGACGAAAAATTCTTCAACAGACGGCAATCCTGCAAAGAAGCAACTTCATTTTTAAGTATTCCAGTAAGTTTGTTTTCTATTAAAAAGGCTGAGAAATTGCATTCTTATAAGGCCTCAAAATACATCTTAAACCTCCCAAAACTGCTGCATAATTACAGTAACATAATAACCAACCTGTGCCACTTTGATCCACTTCTCTATGATGCGAGCCCTCTGGGCCGGCGATGTGGAAGGCTGTCGGGAAGAAATGCGACCCGAGTCTGCAGGCTGGCAGAGTAGCGACACAATCACCAGGTTGGTGATAGCGTTGAACTGCGTGATGGTGGCTCGGATGGTTGGTGACATGTTTTCCTTTTTGTCTCTTTGAGACCATACACAGCCCAAACACTGGTAGGGCACCACTTTGATAAAAAGAGCCTGAAATAGCAAGAAAAGCCACAATCAGTGAGGCTTTAATCATCAGAATGTTATAAGCTGAGTTTGAGGAGTATTCTTGAACATACGGAGTCCATTCGAGTGAGCTGCTCAGCAATGGCTGCAGCTGAGAAGCTCATGAAGCTGCATTGATCTGGAGAGTTTTCACACCCCGAGTCTTCATCGCTAGATCCCTCCTCATCTTGCTCAGTATTTGCTGCAGCAGAACTAATTTCTGAGGAAGAACACAGCAGGAATCAATAATTTTATCACCAGCAATACTAATTTTGAGGCCTTATAAGCCAAGTCATGCCATGAAGGGTCACCTTCTTTCTGGAAGCTCTTGAGCAGTTCATCAGCTTGCCCAGCCAGTGAGCAGAAATTGGGTTGACTGTGCATGCTATCATGCACTGCAGAGCTGATCCTCAGGTGATCCAACAGCAGCCTGAGTGCCGGGTGCAGTGGAGGGTCCCTGAAGTCCTCGCTGTATTCATCCAACCATGTCTGGACAAAGGGCAACAAAGGGCTGAGGAGACAGCGGAAGAGACGTTATTCTTTCACCGTTTAAATGACACAAAATATTTATGTTTCATCCATTTTTAAAGTCAAAAGTTAATCTATTTACCTCCTGTAGTACTCAGTGTTGTCCAGGTCTGCAGAAGTGCTGTCTCTGCAATCATAAAAATCATAGAATTAAAAATGTTTGTGTACAGAGCCTGTTTTTCCCCTTTTGACTAGTTATTTCATAATTATTATTTGTCGACCTAAACTTGACCTCAAATCCTGCCAGCCACGGTCTAAAAATGCTCTGTGAGCATAATTGTTGTTGTTGAAAGGCTGCAGATAATGAGCACCAGCTATGTACTTATCATTACATCAAAGCTAGGGTGAGCAAAACTAGCATGCTCGCTGTTCAGTGGAAACATGGAACAAAAAGACTCTTATACAACATAGTGACTCTGCAAGAACAGAGGAAAAAAAAATCTAGCAGATTTAAAGACATCACACGGTGGATCCTCAACATTCTTTATCAGAAAGGTTGAAACTCTGCAGTAAAAACACGGAGAAAAGGACTGCAACTACTGCTCACCTGAAGGACCAAAATTATGCTAGTTTCACTGTCCTTGACTGTACTTGTTATTTTTGTCCTTTAATGACATTGTTTTCACCAAATTTTCCACTAATTTATAATAGATTTTAGATTTTATTTGTCGTACGCAGTGCAAGTGACATCTGGCTAGAGTGTCCTTCATCTTTTTCAGTTTTAAATGAGGACATGGAGGGTGTTGATCTTAGTTTCATACCTTTTTGGTACTCCAACGCAAGTTTGCTGCTAAGGTGGTGCAGCAAGTTGTTCATGTTGCAACAACAACAACTTTAGTCAAACAGAATTTGCAGTAAATAGTTATTTAGTCCACGTTTGGCCTTTTAAAACCAAAAGTATCTCCAGACAACATAAACATCTGCTACAGCTTCACTTTCTGAACTTAGTTTATTGTCATCGCTCAACATTTATGTTTAGTGGTGCAGCAGTGAAAAAGGTCCCCCACAAACTGTTTTAAGCTAGGTGTACTAAACGTAATAGAATAGAATAGAAATACTTTATTAATCCCTTTGGAGAGTGCTCAGGGAAATTTGGGAATTAATTGGTAATTAATTAAATAAAATAATTAAATAAAACTAATTCATATAACAAAAATTTAAATGTTTTTTGGTGTAAACCAGTGTACTCCCCAGCACAAACTGCAGCAGGATCAGAATTTCACTGCACGATTATCGTGGACAAAAGCATTCATGATAATTTTGAGATATCTAACAATTAACTTCATCAACTTTGTTACACTTAAAATACACTACTCACAAAAAGTTAGATAAAGCCAAATATCTCTAAGATTTCAGAATGAATCCAAAATGCACTATAACCTCTACATAGGTGATGCTTTGATGCATTGGCATGTACAACTGTTCAGTGTTTTATTTCAATGTTTAACATGCTCTTCTCTCTTATTTAAAAAAAGATTCCTTTCTCCCCGTAGGGTAGTACAACTATGTTTAATTAGCTCACACAATAGCTGGCATATCCTCCTAAATATTAAATAAGTAATAAAAGTAAAGTTGAGTAAACAATAAAATATATATAGTACCTAAAAAATATTCCATACATACTCACATGCATACCCACAACTATCATAACATACGTAAAAACAAGTCTATCAAGTTACTGGCTCTATAATACCAGTCAAGTTTTTCACTAGATTTAACGGGAAAGTGTCCAAACTTTAGTCTGGTACTGTACATTTCACATTCAATTACAAATAAAAAAATAACTACATTAAAATGATTAGTCTTGCACATAAGATATTTGTGATAACAAGTTGATTAACCACACACACACACAAAAACAGAAGAGCCCAAACCATGAACGGACCACTAAGTGTTCTGGTTCACTAGCAGCTTGTATCTAAACAGTCATCTTCATCATAATGTTCACATTTTGACATCATCAGACCGAGACAACACTTAACACACAAGACACTGATATTTTAAGTTGTAGTAAACTCACCACTAATAGATTTTATTTTAATGAATTGTAAGAGATGGAGGAATTACCATCAGGTGATTCCACCTAAATGCCCTGCATTCATCAAGTAATATAATTAGCATGAGCTTTTTACATTTTCTGTCAGTTTCACCCAAAAGTTGAACATCTTTAGGTTTTTGTGAGGAGTGTATATCAATATTTCCTTCTTGTTGCTATACTGTGTCCCAATATGTCAATACAACATGTGGGTATCACATTGGTCCTGACAGACGGACGGACGTGAACTCACTCGTGTTTATGTGTGGTTGTTTTTTCCCCCCTCTTGGTATTGATTAAACGGAATAACTTAAAGCCAAAACCCAGAAAAGAGCGCTAGAAATCAAACATCCGTACCTCCGGAAGAGCAGGTCTATGAGCTGTGTGGTGCTGGTGAAGGTTCTGTAGGTGGAGAGGAAGATCTTGCTGTAGTCCTGGTCTTGGTTGCTGCTGTCGAGGAGGTAATTTACCAGCAGGTCGAGAGTGGCGGCCTTCAGGCGCCGCACCTTGCAGGTCCGGTACTGGACAAAAGCAGAGCAGGGGCTCGTCTCATTGGGGTTAGGGGAGGTAGGGACGGGCTCCCGTCGCAAAGTGATCCCATACACCACGCCACCATCCACCTCCTCACCCCACTCCTGCACTGGGTTCTAGAAACAGGAAAACGGCTTAAAAAAATACCAACGTCAGTCAGATGTACAAATATAAATGCAATTCTGTTTGTGGTTAGAACAGCAGGGTCAGATGTTGAGTCACGAAAAGCTCAAACTTGTGACAAACCATGATGGTCCCACAGCCAGGTGTGACAACACAACCCACTAAGACACTCAGTGATCCTGCGTATGATCCGCAGCATCATTCCAAGCCTACACTGACTGCACAAACAGGTTTATGTGTAATAATAATGATAATAATAATAAGCTAAGAGGTGTCCACCCCTACGGGAAACATGGAACAAATATGCAGCTTCGCTTCCATGAAAAAAAACGTCATGTTACGCCAACATCAAATTTCCAGGCATCACAGAAACCAGAACTCTCCAAGAAGCTTCTGGGTACACTAGTGTTTGTGGACAAATAAGGGATTAGCATGACGTTTGTACATCAAAGAAACACACAGCGGGCGTTAATTCAGCAGGTGCAGTCACCTTATTGAAACTGTTTGTCATATATTCAAACAGGAGTTCGGGCCTGGTTTGATGTCAAAGAGCTTTTGAATTATTTTTATAGCCAAACCTCTTCAGAGCATCCAACAGCTCTCAAAATGACAGAGAAACCGGTTTAATCAAACATGAATACTAAGCACCTTGTTCAGGTTTTAACAAGACAGCAGCTGGGGTGCATAAAATTATGCAAAAATAAATAAATAAATCTTTCATTTAACCTCCACGACCCAGTTTAGAGCAAGTCTCCAACACTTCCAGTTCCAACTGTATAATATAACCAGAGGTGTTGACAGTAGCTCCTGCATGACTTGATTTCATCTGAATTCCATGCAAATGACTCACAAATCTACCTTTACTGAATGGCATCACTTAAAAAGCCAGGAGATGGAAGGATTTGCATGCCTCCCTATGTAAATGATTATTCAAATATTCCTTCATGGTATGATGAAGATTAGCCTCTGCATCGGCAAACCAGTAATTGAACAATCCTCCATTGTCTTTCCAAGAAGTTGGAATCATGCACAGTGCATGGTGTCAGTGTCAGCAGAGCACTGCTGGTACAAAGCACTGAAGAAGTCAAATCTGCACAGACGAACGTTTAGTGAGAGGAGTAAGGAGCCTGTACAGGAGGTGGTGACTGATGACGCACATAAGTTGCTTCAGAGTTGGATTGTTGATCACCTGCAGGTTGAATTTAGGCCTCCATTGAGTTCACCTCACATTTCAATCACGGATAAATTTAAAGATCATCTCTGTTGCAGCAGTAAGCAAACATTGCTACTTAATTTAACAGGTTAATTACATATTCAAACAAATGAAGGAGTGAAGAGACCTCCATACAACACTTAAATTTCAGAAAAATCCCACATCTCTGTGGATGTGTATGATCACCTCTTACAGTCGGCTCCACGTTTTTCTGACACTTATAAAATGTGATCAGCTCAGACTCACCATGGTTAGCTCCCATTTTCCCATCTCGCTTGGTCGTTTAAGGAGCGTTGCTCTCCATCGTGACAGGAACGGGTCTCAAGGTTAACTTCCACGCTTTCCCTTTAATTTCAAACAGTACTATTCTTACGGTTGCATATCGATATAAAATTTTTAAAAAACCTCATTAAATTCTGTGGTTTCACGCGCAGGTATATTTGTATTTTCTTTAAAAACGCCACAGTTTTCGCTACATTTTGTTTTTTGTGTGTAAATGCGACGGTTTGTTCCCGCGAGGCTGTTTGTGTGGACGCTGATAAAGACGCAACCTGATCTGTTCGGACGTGTTTGGGCTGAGGAAGGACCTGAGAGCACAAACACCCGCTGGGAGCTCTCCTCTGGGACCAGGAGGCGACTGAAACCAGCTCGGCTTTATACTGGGAGGCGACTCTCTCCGGCAAGTGGTGTGACAGGAGGTGTGTCCGTGACGGTGTGTGTGCTCCAGCTGCTTTAAATACGATTTAAGAGCATTAGGCCTACCACTTAATGCTTTACCACAGTTTTACTGAAGGAGTTCACTTGTACTGAACAAATAAATAACAAATAATAAATAAAATAAATACAAAAACTAATATTACCACTGCTGGCCTTCTTTTATTAAATAATTTAAAAGAGTTAGTGTATTTTTGTATGTTTTAATATAACAATAAATATCTTAGAAATACTCTTGCCTTAAATTTTGTTCTGACAACACAAACTAGTAAATAAGTAGGAAAATGTAACTGCAAATACAGCTTTGTGTCACTTACTTACTTTTAAAAGTGACATTTGTTTAAAATTGATTGTAAATTCAGTTTGACAGCATTTGACACATTTTGACAGAATTTTAAAAGAGCCCAAGATTTTTTAATAAATTTATAACAATTCCTCCCCTTTTTGGAAGGTATTTTTTACATTTTGAAAATTTCTGCATTATACACTTTTAGGTCCAGCTTGCTGGCACCAGGTTGGACCCATTACCTTCAGAACTGTCTTAGTTCTTGGTGTGATAGATTCAACAAGGTGCTGTAAACATTCCTCAGAGGTTTTCTCCTTGTTGACATGACAGCATCAAACAGTTGCTGCACATCCATGATGAGAATTTTCTGTTTCACCACATCCCAAAGCTGCTCCATTGGATCGATCTGGTGACTGTGGAGGCCATTGGAGTCCAGTGAACTCATTGTCATGTTCTCAGTTGGAGAAACACAATTTTTGGAGCCAATCAAAACAGTGTAAGTTTGAGGCAGAGCTGCTGCTGAGAGAGCTCAGTAACTCTCAGCTGTCTGGTGCCATGAAAAATGGTAGGGACAATCAAGGAGTTGCTAATATTGGTAGGGACATGTCTGTACCATCCCTACCCAATTCTACATACAAGGTACTAGCCAGTACCACTACATGACTAAACAACTAGATATGGGATTTATGGCTCTTTGAAGGGAGCTGGGGAGCTGTTTCTTTTAAAGAGCCATTCAAAAGATTGGCTCGTTCTTACAAAATCTTACAAAATTTCACAATATATTAGGATGACAAACAATCAAAATATGTACCTATATAAAATCTACTATACAAAATTTTAAAAATTATAGGAAAAATATAGATGAAAAAGGATAAACCTGAGCAGTCAGTGCAAATTCTAGTAAGTGTTTTGGCTAGAACTCACAGTATTTGTTTCCAAACAATACTCTCTGCCCGTAGATGGAATGAATGGAGCGTGTTGGACATCAGACTTCTATGATGTCACAAATGTGATGAAGTCAGTGTGGAAAATTTGTATATAAAAAGAATGGCTTACAAATGAACACCTCACAACTGTGAATTGGTTCCCACTGTTTATTTAAAAGAGCCGTTAAAAAAAATCAATTCGTTCATGAACGTCACATCTCTATAAACAACTCATTCTTACTGAGCTGTCCCCAGATCAAGAGTCCATTACTGGCTGTGAAACCAGAAAACAAGTCATGCTTGCACATCATTCAACTTTAACTGGCAGGAGGCACACTGCCTTTCTCAGCACATGATTATATCTGGATGAAGCTTAAATGTCACAGTTTGGGGCCACTATCTTTACTGTAAAAGGTCCCAAAGGTTTCTTCATCTCAGAAAACATAAACAATAAGAAATTAATAAAAACACAAGAAAGGAAAACCACTGATATGATTAAAGTACCTGAAAAAATTCTCTTCTCTTTAGCATAACTTGGGAAAGTAAGGAGTGGAGAAACCACACATGCCTTAATATTTCAAAAACTTGAAGTACCATAGTACCACTCCAACAGTTGAGGCGCTGCATAAAATGTCAATAAAAACAGAAAATAATGATTTGCAAGTCACATCCCCCCATATATTCCCAGTAAATGATAAACAACATATCAGATGTTAAAACTGAGACTTTTTACCATTTCATGGAAAATATATGCTCATTGTGAATTTGATGGCAGCAATACATCAATAAAAAGTAGTTCCAGGGTCATGTTTAGCATTGTGCAGCATCCCCTCTTCTTTTAACGACTGTCTGTAAATGTCTGGGAAGTAGTTTTAGGAGAGGAATTTTGTCCCATTCTGGTCTGATGCAGGACTCTGGTCTTTTTTTTTTATTATTGGTGAAAGGTAGTATGACTAAATCTGCAAGGAAAGAGACATCTGGAGGGAAGCAGATGTTGCTCTAAAACTTTTATGTACTTTTCAGCATAGATGGAGCTTCACAGATGTAGAAGCTGCCAATGGTTTACAAATAAATAAATGAAAAATCATATTTTTAAATTTCCACTTTGCCTCAGAGATTCAAAGGGAATTTTGGTCCACAGAGGGCAACAGTGTTTCTGGATCGTGTTCACTTATGGCTACTTTTTTGCATGATAGAGCTATAGCCTGCTTTTATGGATTTCAGGGTTAACTGTGTTCTCTGGAAGTGTTCTTGAGCCCATTTTGTGATTTCCATTAGACAATCATGTCTGTTTTCAATGTGGGGACGCCAGAGTACCCAAAGATCACGACCATCCCATCCTTAAATCCAGCCTAGTTCTTTGTGCACAGAGATTCCCTCTGAATCTTTTGACAATATTATAGATTTTAGATGGTGTGATCTTCAAGGTCTTCACAAGTTCCTCTTGAAGAACATTTTTCTGAAATTCTGCCACAATTTTTAGATCACGTTTCTTGCAGATTGGTGAATCTCTGCCCATCTTCACATCTAAGAGGCTCTGCCTCTCTGAAGTGCTCCGTTTAAACCCAGTCATGTTACTGACCTGATGCCAACTAAGCTAATTAGTTGTCAAATCCTCCCCCAGTTGTTACTTGTCCTGCCTTTTATTGCCACGTTCCAGCTTTTTATAGATGTGTTTCTGCCATCAGATTTAAAATTGGCTCACATTTTCCATGAAATAATAAAAACAAACATTGTTATTTATGTTCTGTTAGGACTGAAATATGAATTCATGGGATTTCTAAAACACTGTTTCCCTTTTATTTCTTCTTTTCTTACAGTTTACACAGCATCACAAGTTGTTTGGAATTGGGGTTGTACCATTTTCCATAATGCCACTGAAATTAATATTTATGCTTGTCATCTCAATCTGTTCCAAAGCATATTGAAGTCGTTATGATTTGTGATCCTTGTTCAGATTATTATTTTATTGCTCCTGTTGAAGCAATGAAAATCATTTGACAAGGCCCTGATGCAGATCACCTGCAGACTGAATGACTGAGTCTTTGTGTTTCAGGCAACATCTCTTCAGGTCGATCTCGATGACACCAACATTTCCAAGAACAGGAAAACAAGCTAAACTTTTCTGTGAAAGATGGCCTCGCTCCCTGTGCTTGACATTTGTACCCTGAATTAACTGACAGATTGTTTTCCTCTTTTCTTCCAGCTGAAACAGGCAAAAAAATCATATGCTCTTTATTTAGTGAAGTGAACTTTTGGGCTAAGTACTCATGCATGAAACTATACCTCCCAAATCTATGGTAACAATAGTTCTGAAACAACTGGCAAATATATTCTTTTTGGTCTAAAATCTTAATGTAGAAGTTTCTGTAATCCAACCAGCACAGAAAACGTCACAGAAAACAAACCCTCTGTTGCCTTTGGATGTGGTACACTGAATCATGGTGTTATGTAATAACAAGGCTCCTTGCAATAACAACACCTCCACTTCGTGTCATTTGTATTTGTGTATTCTCTAAGTTCAACTAAAGGGCATTTATAAGGGTTGAACAGATCATAATTATTATAAGGCCTTTATACTTAAATTGCTGTAAATTCAGGTTGAGATTTGCCTAATTCAAAGATTAGCCAAGAATGTGCACACATAAGTGTAGTTATTATTGTGTAGGTGAATGGAAGTTGTATGATTTTGAGATGTACAGCAAGAAGTAAATTATAAAAAGTTACTAATTAAATCTTGACATTTAGAGCCAACAGTAACCTTCAGGCAACATCTTCTGAAAGTTTCCTAAAGCTAACTTTTAAGGAAGATATTGGCTAAAGGCACTCTGGACGATATATGAAAATTAAGTATGACTATACATTACCTCGACATCAACAAGCTTTTTAATAAAGACAGTGATGCAATGTTTGCCTTGTGCCACAATTTCAGGCTAATGTATTCTCCCTCATTGGCTAGCGTTAGCCTATCCTACTCATAGCTAATAAGTGCGCTGCTAAGACACAAACAGAGATCAAAGACAGACATTTTCCCAGACGCGTACATATACGTGTAGGAGAAATAAAATTTTTATTGTAAACTGTAACCTTGAAAATTAATAATGAAAATTAAAAAAATAAAAACTAAACAGTCCTACTGCCACAAGCGTACTTTGCTGCAACTTTGCCTTTAGCCTAATGCTAACATTAGCATGCTGATTTTTTTTAATGCTTTCAGTCACAAGTGTGCTTAGTGCTAACATTTTAATATTAGCAATGTGACCTATATAGTGTAATTTTCATCAGTTTAAGTTAGTTTTAACATGCTTACACTTAATAATAGTTTTTTTAAATCATACTGTAAAAAAAAGATTTACTCATATTTGAGTGGCATTTAGCTTAGTTTAGCTTAGCTAACTTCCCAACAGGGTTTATAAAGACCCCAAACGCCACAAATTTCAGGCACCTTCTTTCAATTGTATTTTTAGCTCCAAAAAAGTGATTCACACTGGTCAACAAGTAACATTACAGCTTTTCTAAGACATGAAGTGCTTGCTTGTAATAATTAAAATTATATTTTTTTTTTCTCATATCAACATTCAAACGGTGAGAATTTGGTGGAAACAACAATATGGATCCATCTTGGCGTGGGTAACCGGTTCAGGCTGGTTGTGGTGGCATTGAGGGTATTTTCTCAGCTCACTTTGGGCCCATCAGTACCAATGTAGCATGGTTTAAACACCACAGCCTACCTCAGCATTGTTGCTGACAAAATAATGCACCATGCTGCAAAGCTCAAATCATCATCAACTGATTTCTTGAACATGACAATGAATTCACTGTACTCCGAATGGCCACCACATTCACCAGATCTCAATCCAACAGAACTGTCTGTTTTAGCTGACAAGACCACTTTTAATTGCAATGCTCTTCTGCTGCACTGTCATACATATTGCCATGTCTGAATTCATGTGAACGTCTGTCAGGGAATCAACTTTTTAGTGCTCACAGTGATTGACCTAAAAGGCGGCATGCCACTTCAAATGGAAACAGCTGACATAAGAAGTGGGAGTGAATCCCACGTCCCCTCAAAAAGAATTACAAACTAAAATCATAAAATATAAGTATCTGAGCCTTGGAATCTGGAATTCAAAGACTTTCAAAGTAGGCTGACGCATGACATGTTACAGCTGTGAGGAATGCAGACAGACGCTTCTTTATCGAGAAAACACAAAGGACAAATACCTTTTGAAAGTCTCAGCGTTCCTCAGCCTCATGACAGGCACGTTTAGGAAAAACCAGTATGTTTACTGACAGGACATTTATTCATTGCAGCACAGCTTAATATGATTTAACGCTGCTGGTTCTTTAGCCTTAGTAGGCAATTGTTTTTGTTTTATTCCCTTTGTAATTAGAGGCTTTAACCCTCACCAAATTATAAAATATGCAGATTTTTGGGTAATTCTGGTCTGATTCAGCTGTGTGCATCCTCGTGTGTTCATGCAACAATGGCTGACCCTCATGTCAAAGAAATTACTCAACCTGTGGGTGCCTGTTAGTTTTGTTTTTTAAGCAATCACAACAGTATAGTGATTCCCAACCCTGGTCCTCAAGGCACACTATCCTGCAGGTCTTAGATATCTCCCTGCTGCTGTTAGATATCAATGCTGACCTTGCATTCAGCTAACATTGATAGGATCTTTGCATCCTTAGACTCCTGGTTCCAATAGAGAGAAGTCCAGCTTCAGTGTGACTATAAACCAGTCAGTCAGCAAGTTTCTGCAGGAACATCTCTACATTCTTTTTTTGTCATATAAAAAAAAAAGCTTTTGTTACCTTGACATGTTTCATTGCGGTAACCAAAACCTTTTCTTTTTATCTGTCCGAAAAAATAAAACAGATTTTATAACCTGAGTATGAAGTTGATCGGCTGATTCCATAAATGCTTGCTTTGTCCAAACTTCTTAATTATTATAGTTACTTAAAGAAAAGAATATAACAAAATGTGGAACTCTATAGGTTTTACATGAAAGATCGACATTTTTACACAAAAAGGGGCCAAAGATCAACTACCACTTCCTTTAGCACATGATACACGTCGTCATCCTTAATAAAAAGTTAGAGGGATCTCACAATTTTTTCTTTCTTCATCTTAGAGGTAAACTTTAAATGTTGTCTTATGTCATTTAGCAGCAAGCCATTATTATTGATGAGGAATGATAATTTTTTCTTAAGATCATTCTCAGGATGAAAATTTCTGCTATCTGAACACTATGTTGTGACCCTGATCTTTGACTCGGGCCTCAAATGTGAGACTGTAAAACAAAGTGTGATTAATATACCCTGGATATCTCTCTGAGACCTACTCAGACATTTGGGATCTGGACAAGCGATACTATAAAGCTGGTTATTAACTCGATAATTCAACCCAGGATTTCCCCATGTAGATCAGTGCGCACTCACATAAAAGGGGTGAAATTTGCAGTGCCTAACCAATCGCAGACATGGAGCAACCCTGCAGAGCAGCATACTTCACCATGGAAGAGCAGATGTTTCAGAGCGCTTCCTCAATTTCGTTTTTATTTATAACCTCTGCCTAGGCATGTACCTTTGTCTGTCTGTCTGTTTGTTAGCAACATAACTGGTTAGATTTTCAGGAAATGTCAGAAATGGAATAAAATAACAAGTGATTATGTTTTGTGGGTGATCCAGATCACCACCTGGATTGAAGATTTTTGTAAAGGATTCTTTAAGATAAAGATCAAATGGCTAAATTCGCTCATCCAGGTGTCATTAAGCTCTGCAGGAGCCTGGTAACAAACCATTCATTTGATTCAGGTGTGTTGGAGAAAGGATGCATCTAAACACTGCAGGATAGTAGATCTACTATCTACATCAACACTGAAAATATCATTGGCTGTTTTTCCAAATTTAAAATTTGATGACCACTGAAGTTCTAATAATCAGCTAATTATTCACTAAAATCTAAGCCTTAAAAAAAAAAAAAAAAAAAAAAAAAAAAAAAAATTTTCTTTTCCTGGTCTGGCTCCTGCCTGGCCCCCTCATCAAAACTTTTCTAGGCCCGCTCCTGCATATAAATCCTGTCTATTACCTGGCTAAACAAGGGTCCTGCTTTGATTTGTATTTCAGAACCTGCTCATAATTTCCCATTTACCACATTCATGGCTCCTAAAAGGTAAGCCTGCCTATCCAACACCTGCACAGCACCAATGATTTAGAGAAGACATCATGTTTAATCTTGACACTTGCTAGATATCTGAACCTGGTTCATCTGGCTGTATTCTGACCAGCAGATTTTACAGCTGTGTCACCAGCAAACCCCAGCAAATAATGAAAATAATATAATGTAAATGCAAACAAAAGGCTATCTAATTGAAACAGGCTACCGTTTTGCATTGATATCCTGCTAGTTTCCTCTTCCTTAACACAAGCTGAACAATAAACAAATGAGACACACTGAGGCAGCAAAGCAGATCAGCTGATCATCGACAGTCACATCATGAGTCAAGGAGTAAAAGGAGAGTGACACACAGCGCAGAGCGACTGGAGCAGCAACTTTTTTAATGTTTTATGTAAAGCACTGAATGGTCTGTAAATGAAATGTGCTATACAAATAAACTTGCCTTACTGCAACCATGTTTGGTTTAGACTGTGCCTATTTTTATATTTAAAGCAATAGTTTTATGTAGGATTTTAGTGTGATATGATTATCTGAAAATAAAATGCTGAAACCATTTTTGTAAAAAACTATGTTTTATTTGAAGAAATTTCAGCTTCAAAAGTACAACAGAAGCCCAAAGATAAATTCTGTACATCAGTTAATATAAACATAAACTTGTGTTTTGTTGTTCTCTCTCTAAATGGATGCTGATAAAAGTTACATCAGATGATTTTTAGCACAAATATAAATGTAGAAAAAAGGCTGTAACAACAACTGACTGGCAGTGTACGTGCTATGGCTTTGGTAACAAGATTACATATTCAACGAAATATAAAAGCGCAGCAATAATAAACAACTTCAACACACTGTGTGCCTTCATGTAACACTTGAATATTGAAAACATGCCCAAGCTAATCTTCAATCTAAAATTAAAACGTCAAAACACACTAAAAACATGCTTAAAATTGCAATTAATCTCAAAATGGTCCACTAAACTGAAGAAGGGTCCAAATCTCAACAACAAAAGAAAAACAGCATGAGAACGAGGACCCACTAAGATGCTGGCGGAACGTCATGTTGGACCAAAGATCTGAACCATTTAGAAAACACAGTGGACCTGCAGACCGGTTCCCTAAATGTAAACAATCAGATATATTTGTGTAACAGGTGTGTTACACAAATATTTGTTATTTTTTTTTTTTTCGTTTTCTTTGTTTGTTTTTTTTTTTATTTAGAGCACTTATTTTTTTGGAAAACCTTTATTTTCTTAACGTGATCCCAGTTTCCTTTGGTGATGTCACTTCCTGTTCACGTCTTGCTCCTCAGTTTGCCAGCAGCTCCGCTGAAGAGAGGTGAGGCTGTAGCGCTTCACGCTCTATAATGTGGAAAAATGTTAAAATACGGTTTAAAACTCTCCCAGTCCGCCTCATACATGGTTTTATGGTTACGCTGTATATTCTTCCTGTTATGTTTGTTAGTTTGGACGCAGTACAGAGCTTTTATTGAAACATGCACATTTGTCATGTTCAGCTAGCTGGAGCACATGCCTGGTCTCTCTCATGCAGTCCGCTGTTCTTTTCCTTGCTGAAGGTGTGCATGGTGAAGCCAGGTCAAGTCAAATTGCAGCACTGATTTATTTTGAACAGAATAAACCTGCCAGCCAGTTGCAAGACAACAGTGGTGTCCATCTCATCCTTTGCCAAATTACACGATGCAGATCTTGTACTAGACGGTGCAGAGTCAGACCGGTTACATTTGAGCTGTAGGGTGACCAATGACAAATTTTAGCACATGACAGGCTTCAGGTTTATACTGGCTACTGGCAGTGGGAGGAACTGTAGTTAAAATAATGAAAAAAAGGCAACTTCTAAGATTAGCTACAGTTCCCTTCAGAATAGGCTGCTCATCCAGCATCCAGATATTTACCTGAGCAGCTAAACACATTCCAAGTTCAGCTTCACTAAAGACCACACAACATATTAAAGTCATGCAACAAATCACACACATCTCATCTGATTAACATTAAGATGATGCTAAACGTTCAGCTGACCACATCCGCTTAATTATAAACACAGCCCATGAATGGCTGATAGGTGAACGTTAACTGTGGTTTTAGAGACAAAGCTACTGACTTCTAACAGAGACAAACACCAAGCTTCAGGCTTTCATCCTGAATGATGACTGCTAAGCTAGCAAGCTAAATTAAGCTAACTTAATGTTAGCAAAATTAATGGTTAGAAGTTGATCACAAAACACAGAAAACTCGGCCTCCCACATACTGAGTCATGTAGAAAATGTGAAAATAAAGAATCAGGCTTTGCTCCTGAACTGCTGTGATCTGACAGTTTTTCTTTTGCTGCTAAAGTTTAAGTAAAATTGCAAGAAAAGTCTTTTGTTTCAAGTCCAAGTTGACCACATGTTGCCGTTAAGCCTCCAGTACAGAATTTATCATCATGCCTGTTTGTCCCCAAATCAAGACAATCTGCCACCTTTGATTTTCCCTGTGAAAGATTATATCAGCGCTGTAAGCTTAGATGGTGATTGTCAGATGAGACTGCAGTTATGAAGAAAATTTAATAATGAATTAAAAAAGATTGTATGAGAGCAAATTGACAAACCCTGGTTACATAAAGCATTTCCAGAGTATTTACCACTTGTATTTACAGTCGATTTCTGATGCATTTAGACGTCTGGAGAAAAAAAAAAAACAGAAAAATGTGAATGAAAGCAGCTGTTTTGGGAATTTGGTTGTATTCATATACAATTAAATATTTTGATGAAGAAAAATCTGGAGCATATGCAGCGCATCGTTTGGCTAATTTAAGTCTACTTAAATAATTCAACCTCAAGCTGTATTATCTATTTTATCTATTGGATTAACACATTTAATTTTATAAAGCTAACAGAAAATACACACCCCACACACACACTCACTGGATTAATTAGGTGAGGAGTAGCAAATGGTCAACAAAGGATTTCCCACATTTCCTTCTTTTAGTGCACAAAAAAAAGGTAAATAATCAGAGTTACATCTATCAAAGTTAATCAGTGCAGGGCAGAGATTCAGTGCAACCCAACGGTTTCCTTATCCAGGGTTTCCTTTTCTATGAACTGGACTAATCGTGATTTCTTCTCATCAGATTATAAGGAACTAGACTACATCTTTAAAAAGTACCTTTAGAGCTTTACAAATAAAAGCTAAACTGAAATTAATCTGGTCCACTTTAAGGCTAAATGTGTAGTTGTGTTATAGACTGTCTCAGAGATAGACAGAAGGCGATTTACCTGCTTGGTAATAAAGCTCCAACTCTTCATTATAGTGATAAATGGTAAATTGGGAGGAGGAGAATTGTGGGAAGTGAGAAAAAGGGAAAGTAGGGACAAAAAGAAAGAGGTAGTCAAATAGCAAGCAAGCAAAGCACCCACAGGCAATGCAAGTTAAAGCTCATCACAAAGCCGGCACTTTTATCAGGTAACAATAAGCCAGACTTGTTTTTAAATAAGAGAAGTTTAAGTGCAGCCCCCCCTTCAAGCAGCTTAGAATTAGAGACGGCCCAAAACCAAAAGACCACAGTCAGAAAAACTAAAGATATCACCACAATGATTTCTTTAGTTTAACATTCCTACATCATTTTTCTTCTACGTGTCACAAATTAAACACTTTGTGGAGAGAAGAGACGGAGGAAGCATCACTTACAGAAACAGAGGAACAGCGTGTCCACACACATGGCGTAAACACTGAAGAATCCATGAGCGATGAGGTACGAGCCAATCACCACAGTCTGATGAGAGCAAACAAATGTCATTCACACACACGCACACACACGCACACACACACACACACACACATACACACACACAGGTTAAAAATAAATAAAAATTACATTGAGTTAAACAATACAATGTACACAGATATAATTAAAACAAATATAAAATAACATATAAATGAAGAAAAACAGGTATAAAATAAAAATTAGGTTCATACACCTATAAAAATATAAAACACAAAAACATTAATTAAATAACCTCACCAGGATGGGCACCCAGTAGTAGTGAAGGTGGGGAGCAGTATTCTCAAACGCCTTCACTCGTCCAGAGAAGAAGAAGAAGGCAAAGACCCCTGTGGACAAAAACAACAAATTCATCATCTGTACAGTTCATTTACTATCATTTCATATTAATTATTGATATCATTTATTCCTGCTATAAAAACTCTAAAACTTATTAAAAATTTGAGTCACAGAGTGACGGGCTCAGTGTGCTTTTTTTTTTTTTTTTTTTTTTTTTTTTTTTTTTGCTTTAATTCTTCTTTTAGCATTTTGTACTTTTCATGCAAGGAGGTGATCCATAAAAAGCATTTTATAAATAAAAATTGTTTTGTCAAAAAAATATATAATAATAAAAAAAATTGGAATGAATTCTTTTAGAAAATGTCTGAAATTGTCTCCCATTGAAACAATAATGCCAAATGCTGGATCCAGGGCCCCGTTTCAAAAAGCAGGTTCAACACACTCCGAGTTAAAAGTGCAACTCGGGGTTAACTAATTCTGAGCTGTCAAACTCAGAGCTTTTGGTTTCAGAACAGGTGATAACTATTAGTTCAATCAACTCTGAGTTAACTTACCCCTGAGTACAGCTCATGCATGTGCAGATAAAAAGCCCGCATCAATGGAACACGGAAAACATGATTCACCATGGCAACAGGTGAAAAAAAGAGGCGCTCCTCCTATTTTTCTCCAGTGGAGTTAGAAAAATTAATGAATGCATATGCAGAATATCACCATATATTTAAGGAAAAAAAGCAATACAGTAGTGGCAGCAAAAGAACATGAGCTGGCAGAAAATAGCTGACCGAGTCAGTGCGTGAGTAGTATTTTTTTTTTATTTCAAGTGTTCCACTTATTAAATATTTGCATTTCTACTTTAATGTATCTTGGTATTAATATTCTCAAAAGACATTTCTTAATTTGGTGCTTTGTAATTGTTTATGCACTGCAACCCTACTAGAATTTTCCTAACTGTAGGCAGATCGTTCTCGTTGACAGTCTGATCACATCCAGCAGTGACAGTTACCTAAGCAAGAGTTGCTTTTCTTTCCCTTTAAATATCGCACTAATGCACAAGCATCACGGTCATCCTGATACAAAATCAGAATCAACTCAGCATTTTTACATGCCACAGAGCATGATTGGATGTTAAGTGCATAATTTTACCATGCAGTCGACTTGTTGGAAGTATCTGCATTTGTTGTGTTTCATCACTCATTAATTCAGGTTTGATGCGTCACCCATGTGTGCGCATTTTAATATGATCTGTCTTTCATGTGATTTAGACTCAAGATCTTTATTGTCATTATGCCAGCGTAACAAAACTTCGAGGAGTCTCTCGGCTTAGCACACTTAAAGAAAATAGAAATATAAAAGGCACACAAAAAATATGAAAAAAATTAAGATATAAGAACATCTCTATATTTACAAAAAAGTTAAATATATTTAGCATCAAGATTAAGGATTAAAAAACAGCGGACTCACCTACAAGTCCGACCGACGATGAGCAGTTTGCCCAAAAATAAGACGAAATCTGTCACTTTATCCACGTCAGCAAGCCTAAGGGATTAATGAATTTAATTAGATTATTATTCATTAAAAATTAAACTCTACTTAAGCCATGACAAAATAAATAAATAAATAAATAAAAAATAAAAAAAATACCTCTTCCTGTTCCTCCTGAGAAGGAAGGAGGCATCTTTGGCAGATGTGCAAAAGTTTTTGCCATATATCGCCACCTAGCGGCCAAGTTTGCACATTACATCAACAGAAAAGGTCCAGGCGTTAGTTTTCATGATGGCACAACAACACAAATTAATGGGTTAACAAGTATGCTGCAAATGGACTCAGATTTCAGGATCACTTCAGTGATAAACCTGGCTAGATCGCCATGGTAACTGATGTTGACTGAACAGCCTGCTCAGGAAACAGTCATGTTTGGAGTTTAAACTGAACAGGCTGATTTTCTGAGGAGATCTCAGAATGAAAACATGTATAAAGCATAACTGAAAATGGTTGAAACTAACCAGAAGCATTCCAAAACCGCAGGATTTTCTTAAGGTATCAAAAACACAAATTTAATTATGAGGAAAACAAAAAGCAAATGAACAACAGTATTGTGAGCATCTATTGCAGGCATTGCTAGCCATAAAACAGATCAATTCTAACTAATTTACACTTTATGTAATGAATTCTGTTGAAGATGTTAAATTTTGGCGAGCACACGAGGAAGAAGAAAAACTTTTCTATTACTGATCTGAGGTTTAGACTCCAATGTTGACTGTTAGGGTGAGAGGTGTTGACGTAGCTGACTGTAAATAATTATATTTAAAAAAAAAAGCGGGATGTGGTTGTTTTTGTTGAGGTCCATAGCTAAAAGAATATCAGACAGGGATTCAGATGGGAGGAGGGGCAGCAGAAAGTAAGTGAACTACTTTTTTAAGGTCTCAAATCTGAATGAATAGAAGGTGTCGAGGGTTTGCAAGTGAAATTTAAACAACAATTCTGTGGAAAAAACATAAAATAAAGACATGCTGTGTTTCTTTAACTGATCAAACCTTTAAGATGCCAGATTCTGACTTAAAGTGTTAATATGGAGGGTAGTGCAAACCAGAGTCCCTTCAGAGTTTTAGAGAGGAAGCAACAACAGGGGTTTTGTTTCCACAATCTATGAAAAAGAGAAGAAGATGGGAGCTAAAGAGGATGCTGCTGCTTCCAGGTATATTTATACAGGCTGGGAGTTGCATACACTTATCCAACAGGTGTTACTACACTAACAGAGTCTAAAGTTGGAGAGTGTTGGGCTGCTATCAATTTAGCATTTCTGTTACTGTGACTAACAGAATAAGTTTTATCAGTGATCAATCTACAAGCTCATTTCATTTTGTATCAGTGAAGTTATTTTAATTCATCCTCACTGCAGCAGAGTCAGAGCTAAAAACCACCTTTAAACATGTGAATGTGTCAGAACAGCTTGTGTTTACTAACGAACAGTTTCCTGTTGAGAGAAATAAAACAAAACCAACCATAATGTAGGCGTTTCGGTTCAGGAACTTGTTGATTTTCTTGCACAAGAGGCATTTGACAAACTTTTTTGGGGCTCCTGTGAACGATAGCACAAGTCGATGGATAAGCAAAACCAAAACAGAAACAACATACACATCTGTTCTGAGATCTTTTATAGATACTTTAAGGGATCATTAATGTACCAGACCTTTCAGCATGGTGTCCAAACACTCCAACAAAGTCTTGATGATCCACAACAGCGTGATCTGAACGATTGAGAGGATAAGGGAGCCAAAGGCCAGAGTCCCTGTGTGATACCTGAAACAGGATTTAAGTCATTCTCAGTTGTCAGCTGAGAGACGGAGCAAACAACACAAGTTTACAATAAACATCTACACACCTGAGAGCTCTCCCCAGGGAAGAAAACACTGGGAAGGCAGGAATGTCAGCTGGTTTCCTGAAAGCCCAGTAGTAAGAGGCAAAAGCACCAGCTAAGGTCATCTGTCCCAGAGCTGTGACGAAGTTGGCACACCAGAAGAAGAGGAAGACGTTGTAGAACTGCAGGCCGATCAGGTATTTGTGGTAAGCCGTTTCTCCACCGTAGAAAGCAAAAAGGCACTGGGAGTTGGGGCACTGCGTCTTCATGGGACTCGTCGAGTAGTTCTGAACAGAAATCCCAAACAGGTTCCAGAAACCCAGAACATTTAATGCTCAATGAGACCAATACAGAGATAAAGACCACAGAAAATGAATGAAGGGAACTTACAGCTGGGTTACACGTTGCTCTGGAGTACTCACACGCCATCTCGTTGAACACTTTGTAGATCGGTTCATTAGAAGTAGACAAGAAACTGATCTTTTCTGTTAAAGTCTACAATTTAAATTCTTCTCCATGACTGGATGCAAAACATGCATGTTCTCTCTGTAAGCCAGACAAACTCATACATCAGCTCATTGCAGTGCTACACATTTACATTTTGAAGCTGGACACTACAAATCTAACAAATCCATCGGGTCTGTACAACATTTCCAGTCTTGTAAATTGAAAGTTTATGAAAAGGGCTCAAGCAGACTTCCTTATACTCTAAGATAAATCACACAGTAAAAAAAGTTAAATAAAAGGTGAAATCAACAATGACAAAAGCAACTAGACACTATGTGTGTTTTTCAAAGTGAGAAGCACTTTATAAATAAAATTTGATTAAAATAAAAAAAAGAATCTAATAACAAACTTTTGATACATACAGAAAAACATCCGTAGTAAACAGAAAATTACCAGGACATTTTACTTTGTACGGACACTTTCATTAATCTAAAAACTGGAGTTCTGTCCTTCCACTGTAGATCTCCTGTTGAATTTGCTGAATAAACCAGATTAAATGAATTGCTTTAACTGGTAACAAGTTTAATTGATCCAGGATCAGTTATTAAGTTCTTATCCCGCATCATTTCTATTACCAGTGAAACACAGATTACAGCTAGTGGTGGTGGTCAGGTTCTGTGAATCTGGTGTAAAGTGTATGTCATTAGGAGACTAAAGCTGTGTCAAATCTACTGTTGAACTTAGAAGAAAACGAATCTTGGATAAATTCATAAGGACTCCAGATATGTTTCATTTTGAGAAGAGTTTTTGTTCCTAAGATGTACAAAAAACCCAGAGAAAAAACAAAACAGGTAAAACTACTGTGAAAAGTTCCTTTTATGGACTTTTCTTAGAGGGTATGTGACATTTATTCTTTTTTGGACACAGTCTATTCAGATATTGCAGCTGCAGAATGCAATTAAGTAATATATTAATTTAAGTCTTGCATTTAAACCTGCAGTAACACAGGCTCCTCCTGATGATGATAAATATACATCACAGCACTGTGACAGTCTGCAAGGCTGCAGTCAGAATGGTACAAGCTTGGATCGTATTATATCGCTGATAAAGACTTTAATATGAACTGGATATTTACTTACTAATTCTTGAAAAATCACTGCAACCAACCTAAACATACTAGTGTTGTCACATGCTGGCGTCTTCAAAACATGTTTCGTTTGAATGCAGAAAAGGCCATTATAGCAGACTATGAGTCTTCATGAGCAGAGCTTAAAATCTCTCTACTTGTGTATTTAAGAGTAAAGGTGGATTTATACTTGCGCGGCATCTGCGTGCGGTCGGCTACGGTGTAGCTAACGCTGGTAAGTTTGCTCTCACAAGCGAGTGTAAGTGTTGTGTTGCAGTTTATCCTCCTAATCTGAAGGTGGCAGCAGGAGTGGTATTGGCCGGTAAACTCACCAGGTCGGAGTTCTTTTGATGGTTCACTTCAGTTTGGTAGGTATTTTCTGTTTTAAAACAACAACGGCGTCCAGTTTGGTTCAGTGTCTTTATTAGCTTTGAACCCTGCTGTAATGTTTAATGTTTAATGTAAAGCACTTTGAATTGTGTTGTACATTAAATGTGCTATACAAATGAACTTGCTTTTGTCTTTGATCCACTGGTTATTGTTTTTAAACACGATCAATCACAAGGGAGTACCTCCACGTAACCGTTTGCGTAGCAGGGGTGCACGTCAAGCCTCTGCAGGCCTATGCGGCACCTACAGCTGTGGTGCAGACACCGTGTGAGTATAAATCTGCCTTGTTGTAAAGGATACACAGCCGTTACTTTCCAGTAGGCGATGACCAAGACCATGAGGAAGAAAGTGAAGAGTGGGTAGAAAAGGGAACCCATCACATGTCCAATGGCTCTGCAACCAGCATAAAAACAAAAGATTCCTAGATCAGAACTATCCAACTTTATCAACCTCCTTTCCCCACATCATCATGCTCTGCTGTGAACTCTGACTTGCTGGATTCTTTAATGACAGCAATGGTGAAGCCGATCCTCTTCCTGAGGAAGATCACCAGCAGGATGATGACAATTTCCACAATAGCCAGGATAATCACTAGGAGGAAGAGGGAGAAAATACAAGAGCGTCTTACAAAAATAAAAGGCTTATGAGTCTGAGAGCATATTGTAGTTTGGGTTTGTACTGACTGAAGGCCTGCCAGGGCTCTCTGATCTTCTGGTAGAAAAAGTACTGGAAGCCCAGTTCCTGCAGAGTCACATTAGCGCCTGGTTCTCCTTTAAGGGAAGCGTACTCCATGTAGCAGTGGAAAATACCTAGACAGCAAGAAAAACATAACATTTGTTTTTTAATCCATACATGTCTGTTCAGACTCCTTAAAACTCCTTTGAGGAATTTATCAATAGTATTCAACCGATTTTGTAGCTAATAGCGACACATCTTTCCCCAAAAGGCTGCAAGTTCTGAGATTCCTGAGTCATTTCTTGAATATGGAGTTATAAACACCTCCCTAAAGATGACGGGCCAGTTGTTTAAAAATTTTAATCTGGATAAAAGCTATCTGGATTTGGGAATCCAGAATCAACATCCAACTTGTGGGCGCGAGACTCGGTGAGAATTGGCAGGATCAACATGGTGAAAACAAACAGCCCGAACTAACAGAGGAAATTTTAAATAATAATTATATATATATATATATATATATATATATATATATATATATATATATATATATATATATATATATATATATATATAAAGGGTCAATATTCCAAACCACACCAACCCTGTCACTCTGGATCACAGCAAAAAAGATCTCACCAGGCCAATGGATTTTATCAAAGAAAACTTCCAGTGGATCATGATGGGGAAGTCAAACGCTGCTACGACATGCTCGAAAACAGGCTCCAAAAGAGTTCACATGGTGGATTCCCCTGAAGCGACCAGTCCAGTTTCTCCAACCGGCAGCGATACAACAGATATCTTAATCTCCATCGACGAGAAGCTATCCAGTCTCAATGCCCGGCTGCCCTGCTGGAAGTTCTTTATCGTGAGTTTCAGTCCTTAAAAGAAAGTTTGGAATATGGCCAAAAACAGGTGGAAGCTCTTGCTTCAGAGAACAACGTCCTCAGAGATTCGGTGAAAACCCTTACCAAAGAAGTAAGCCAACTATCAATGGAAAAAAAAAAAAAAAAATTAAAGAATTAGTCCTAGATCTTCAGGCTCATAGCATGAGAGATAACTTAGTTATTTCAGGGATCCCTGAGCAGGTGGAGGAAGATACAGAGGCAGCTGTAAAAAGATTTATCAGAACCAACCTGAAACTTCCAGAGGAAAAGGTAAAAGCCATCTCCTTTCATCGAGTTCATAGGAGGGAAAAAAATGGAGGGTAGACCCAGACCGATGGTAGCTAAATTCGTTCTCCATAAAGAAAAAGAAGAGGTGAAGCGTTGCAGCAGACAGCTTCATGGGACTGACCTTAGCATGAGCGATCAGTTTCCCAGAGAAATCCTGGAGCGTCGCAAGATCTTGTTCCCCATCAGGAGGAAAATCCTGGATGGAGGAGCCCGCGCTGTCATCTCGGTGGACAAACTTTATGTCAATGGACAGCTACATCATGACCATAACACCACTCCCTGGCTCTACTGACCTCAGATATGTATCCACACTCTGCACACTTTGCACAGGTGATATAAATGCTAATCAGACTCACTGGGCTTAAGTCACAGAGTTTGTTTGTTCACATTAGACAATAATACTGCCAGTCTCTAATGTTCACTGTAGACTAAAGAGCACTGTAGACTGAAGAGAGCACTGTAGACTAAAGAGAGCACCGTAGACTAAAGAGAGCACTGTGGACTAAAGAGCACTGTAGACTAAAGAGCACTGTAGACTAAAGAGAGCACTGTAGACTAAAGAGCACTGTAGACTAAAGAGAGCACTGTAGACTAAAGAGAGCACCGTAGACTAAAGAGAGCACTGTGGACTAAAGAGAGCACTGTAGACTAAAGAGCACTGTAGACTAAAGAGAGCACTGTAGAATAAAGAGAGCACTGTAGACTAAAGAGAGCACTGTGGACTAAAGAGAGCACTGTAGACTAAAGAGCACTGTAGACTAAAGAGAGCACTGTAGAATAAAGAGAGCACCGTAGACTAAAGAGAGCACTGTGGACTAAAGAGAGCACTGTAGACTAAAGAGCACTGTAGACTAAAGAGAGCACTGTGGACTAAAGAGAGCACTGTAGACTGAAGAGAGCACTGTAGAATAAAGAGAGCACTGTAGACTGAAGAGAGCACTGTAGAATAAAGAGAGCACTGTAGACTAAAGAGAGCACCGTAGACTAAAGAGAGCACTGTGGACTAAAGAGAGCACTGTAGACTAAAGAGAGCACTGTAGACTAAAGAGCACTGTAGACTAAAGAGCACTGTAGACTAAAGAGAGCACTGTAGACTAAAGAGCACTGTAGACTAAAGAGAGCACTGTAGACTAAAGAGAGCACCGTAGACTAAAGAGAGCACTGTGGACTAAAGAGAGCACTGTAGACTAAAGAGCACTGTAGACTAAAGAGAGCACTGTAGAATAAAGAGAGCACTGTAGACTAAAGAGAGCACTGTGGACTAAAGAGAGCACTGTAGACTAAAGAGCACTGTAGACTAAAGAGAGCACTGTAGAATAAAGAGAGCACCGTAGACTAAAGAGAGCACTGTGGACTAAAGAGAGCACTGTAGACTAAAGAGCACTGTAGACTAAAGAGAGCACTGTGGACTAAAGAGAGCACTGTAGACTGAAGAGAGCACTGTAGAATAAAGAGAGCACTGTAGACTGAAGAGAGCACTGTAGAATAAAGAGAGCACTGTAGACTAAAGAGAGCACCGTAGACTAAAGAGAGCACTGTGGACTAAAGAGAGCACTGTAGACTAAAGAGAGCACTGTAGACTAAAGAGCACTGTAGACTAAAGAGAGCACTGTAGACTAAAGAGAGCACTATAGACTAAAGAGAGCACAGTAGGGAGCAAAGGCAATCTCCGTCCCGAGCAACGTAGCTCTACTCCAACGCCACTCCAGAAATACCAGCAGCACAGTCTTCGCCAGCAAAGCTTGGAGAAAATCCACGGCCCAAACAATAAAACCAGTAGGGATGTTATGCTCGAGCCGATCTGCTCGATCATGTGTCGAGTATGTGACACAGAAGTGTTGTGAGTATTGTCTCTGAGTGGGATTCAGCATGCCAAAAATCACGTGAAAGACCAAACGAGGTCTCGTTACGTCTGCCAGGGTAACTGCTGAAGGAGCTCAGAGTGTGAGAGAAGGATGGAGCGGACGGTGCCTTCAACATCACAGGGAAGCTTTATTTCCCTTTCTTTATATAGATGTTTTTTTAAATAGCCTTGCAAAAAGCAGACTTTAAAGTTAATCATAAACTACAACCAGAAGCATCAGAGGAAACGTCTCAGTCTACATCTGCAGAGGAAAACCACAACCTGCAGGACGCCGAGCTGGTTTCTGATCATCAGCAGCAGAGAATTTAATGGTTTTAAACTTGGTTAATTACAATTTTGTTCTTGTGTTTCTTTCAGGTGCAACCTCTCCAAAGCTGGAGAGGTAGTGTGCCAGAAGAGGAGTAACTGAAGCCTGACATTATTGAAAAAATACGTTTTTAAATAAAAATGTATGACACATCACAGTGTTGCCAAAGTTTTTTTCTCAAGATTCAAAGTGTTTATTGTCATTTGCACAGTAAGGAAACAAGTTTCCCTGAACAATGAAAATCTTACTTTGCCGTCCACCCTGAATGCCATAAAACATTATAAAATAAAGAATAAACAATAAAAAAAACTAGATAGAAGATAAAGATAACAAAAAAAAAACTGAGTAAATAATCTATGTACATAAATGTGCAGTGTGCTATAAACTGTTGTGCCACATTCAACAACGATCAGCTATGCAAAAGAAAACTCATGAGGTAGACACACATTTGCAATATCTATTATAAATAATAAGACACATAAAACAGTAAACAATTTTACTATAACTGTATAAAATAACTAAAAATCACTATCCCTGTTGCACAAGCACTCCTTCCCTCATGCCTTCCCACTGTGAGTAGACTACTTTCATTACAGACTGGTATACTTAAGTTACACCACAATTCTCTTACCTAAACAAATGTTACCTAATACCCCTCCTTGTTATTTATATGTACAGCAGAAAATAAATATTCACTCGGATGGTAGATTACGTAACATTTATTCAACACGTATTCCAAGTTGAGATAGGGATGACAGATGTGAGGTGTCAACACTGTCCTTCTGATGCATCAGACGCCCACAGCCAGCAGATGGAGCTCTTTGATTTAGTCAAATGATTCAGAACACTAAGTCGTTTTCATGCATTTGGGTCAAAGTTGGCTCGATGATTCATGAGGCCTCGGTTTCACCATCCCTAAAAACCAGACAACCTGGCTCTAGCAACAAACCACGGCAACCAGCTCGTGGCGACACGCCGCACCGCCACCAACACAACCAAAGGTAGAGAGATGAAGACTGTCTAGCTACCGCACCTGTTTATACTCTCCCTGATGAGCCTAAGCGGAGAAACAGAAGCAGAAGTACAGCCCGTGATGCCTTCACGACCACGCATAGAGTCGGAAAACACACCGCCATAATTACCCTGGACTAAAACCACCTGGTTACATCTACATTCATTTTTCATTCTTTTTTCTAACTGCCACCTCACAAAACCACATAACATGAATGCTAAGCTGCACAGTACATTTAGTAACACCTGCATATAACCCAACACTCACATTTATTAATTCAAGTACATTTAATAACATTCAACACAGGCACACAACATTATGCATACATATTCATACACTTACACACACACACACACACACACACACACACACACATACACACACACACATACACATTTATATCAACAACAAGCATCCAACACTCACCTTTTCACCACAAGCACGACCATACTTAGATTTATCACTTGGAATGTGCACGGAGCTGGGACCAAAGAGAAGAGACTAAAAATTTTTAATAGATTAAAGCATCTGCAGGTAGTGAATGCCCTCTCTACAACACAGTTTCCTCATGTTTGCTCAGCCTGTTATAACTCCAGACAGAAAGGGGTGGCCATTTTGATTAATAGAAAAGTCACATTCACAGAAATCAACGTAATCACAGATCCAGATTTAAACAGATTCGGCTTTGGACCATCTTTCATTGGCTGGATTAAAAACTTATACGGTTCTCCTAATGCGAGTGTCAGAACAAATTATCAAACCTCTCCAAGTTTTAATTTACAAAGGGGCACAGACAAGGTTGTCCACTATCCCCCTCACTTTTTGCTATATTTATTGAACTGCTAGCCACTGCAATTAGACAAAAATCAAGCTATTAAAAGCATTCAGTTCAAAAATATATTTCATAAAATAAGTCTTTACGCTGATGACGTTTTACTTTTCCTCCAGAACTCACAAACCTCTCTATCTAAAAACAGTCTCACTAATAAATAAATTCTCATCACCGTCGGATTACTCCATTAACTGGTTTAAGAGTACAGTTCTACCCATCAACTGTAGCTTTCAGAATCTACCCAACATCAGCTTACAATCAGGTAACATTAGATACCTTGGTGTAAATATTCCCTCCAGGCTCTCAGAACTAACAAAACTTAATCACATTCACCTTCTTAAGACAATAGAAGATGATCTTGCACGCTGGAAATCTCTACCCATTTCACTCATGGGAAGAGTTGCCACTATAAAAATGATGGTTCTACCCAAAATTAACTATTTGTTTTCTTTGATTCTTATGAAACCCCCATCCACCTGGTTTAAATCATTAAAATCACACATCTCCTAATCCCAAAAATAAACCTCCCCGGATCAGTTTAAAAACTTTACAGAAGCCGAAAGACAGGGGAGGATTAGACCTGCCTAACTTTCAACATTACTTCCTATTAGGTTGGGCTATTAGGTTGCAATATGTCCTAACATGGCTCAAACCTAGTCCACTAGATGACTTGTGGATAGACATAGAACAAACATTTTGTGACAATTTGGAAAATTCTAATCTTCTTTTTTTTCAGCTCAAGTATAAAAAAGCTAAAGTGCTTCTAAAGTGTCAACATCAGCACTTCTCTGACAGCCTGGTGGGAATTTCTCAAAAAAAAAAAAAAAACAATTCCTCAATAATACCATGTAAACGCACATATTCTACTAAACGAAAATTTGTTAAATTTTAACCAATGGATTACCAAAGGAATTAAATACTTTCAACATATTATCCATAACAGAAACATTTTATCTTTTAATACACTCTCATCACAATATGGGATTAACAGCAGCAGATTCTTAGAATATCAACAACTCAAAACCATAATACACACAAAATTACCCTTTCACCGAACAGACCTAGAACTTCCTCCAATGGTAGCAGATTTGATGGACCTCTGTACACCAAAATTACTTTAAAAATATACAGATTAATACTAAAAATAAATTACTATTCATATTCCCTACCTATTTCAAAATGGGAGATAGATTTATCCATCAATCCTATTCAATCATTGTGGCTACAAATATGTCTTAATGCCTTTAATATGACAGACAGCCCAAATTTACAACTCATACAATACAAAGTCCTCCATAGAACGCATTACACAGGACAAAGGATGTTCAAGATGGGTCTTAATCACTCATATATCCGCACACAGTGCACAGGTAACACAGCGTGTGTGTCTGTGTGTGTGTGTGTATCCCCAGGAGTATTACAAAAGTGCTTCAATAGCAGCAGTACTGTGTTTTATCCTAAAACCTGTTTGCAAATTTAAAAGAAGCTCATTTGAATATAAAAATTCTTTAAGTTGATCACACACAAGAGATTCAATAATTTTTGACAAATGCACAAATATGATATTGACCTGTAGTTGGTTAAAACTGCCGGATCACCTCCTTTTAAAAGAGGAACAACAAAAGCTGACTTCCAAGCTGATGGAATTTCTTTACTTTCAGTTGAAAGATTAAGAAGTATCGTAAGAGGCTGTGCAACAAAATTAGCAGCCATTTAAAAAAAAAAAAAAAAGGCTCCATCAAGTCTGGTCCGGGAGGTTTTCTGTGAGTTAAACATTTCAGGGCTTTATGCACTTGCTGCACAGTAAAAGGTATAAAATGAAAACATTTGAGGGTTTATACAGGGAGTCATTGAGGCAGCTCCTATAGAGTCAAACAAAGAACCAGATGCCACAAAATGCTTGTAAAGTTATCTTTCTTTGGCTGACCTAAATTACTATTACCAATGTCCATGTCTGATTCGGACACGTCTTCTATGGCTACTCCTTCGTCTGTAACTAATCTTTGCTACCCTCTACAAAATAATGAAATCAAAAAACAGAAATCAAATCAAGCTTATAATGTTACAATGTTGTAATATAATACAATTTTTTTTAAATCAACATCTTCCAGCACAATATGGAGTACACAGGAGGTACATGAGATAAATACAACACCAGGTAATGAAAACTTTGAGTAATTAATAATTAGTAAAAAAATAAATAAAAATAAAATCGACATGAAAGAACAAAATAATGTTTCCTAGAAAGCATTACTATTGAAATATTTCCCATGTCATTTTTTTCTTAACAAGGGGTTTGCCCTGATCAGGGTACAAGACTGGAAAAAAATATTCCAAAAGGGGTAAAGTACTGAAAAAGAACCCCTGCTATAGAGCATGAGCAAACATGATTCAAGATATGATAACTTAACATGTTTTTGTTAAAATTTGGACTTAAATGTGCAGCCTTCATTTGTGCTGAGATGTTGCCATTCAGTTGCATTAATGCTAACTAAGGATAGCAGCTTAGGTAGTGTTAGCGCGTTCTTTTCTTATAAAAGACGCTCTTTGCTCTCCGCTTACATGCATCCAAGTTCGACGCGCTCCAGCGCTCTTTGGTTCAAAACAAATGATCATGAAGTCCAAACATTTCTTTCCTCTGGATCAATGATTTTATTTCCAAAAGTGTTAGCGTTTCTTACCGCACCATGACATGACTGGCAGGCATCTTTCTTTCTTTTTATCAAAACAAAACAAAAATAACCAACGCTGGCCGCGGTCTAAAACTGTATAGCTGCGTGCCTGAAACCGAGAGCTCACCTGGCCCCAATAGCCAACACTAATATAGCCCAGGTGCTGCAGTCACCTGTCCATAAAGAGGGGGCGGAGATGAGAAACGGCATCAACCATGCGCAACAGTAAACAATCAAAATAAACAATTCATTACTTTAGTTCAACTCATAATTCAAATCCTAATACTTCACATTTTTATCTCATAAACTAGCAAATAGAACAAATAACAGCCATTCAGAAACAATATAAATCCATCAAAACATAACACAATAATTTGGCTCCTACATTCCGGCCCCTAATTGGCATGTAGGAACGAATGTCAATTACCAAAAATAAGACCTAGGAGCCAAAGTCCCTTTTTTTTTTTTTTTTTAAAGTCCATTACGATGTCCACAGGTCCTTGTGGGCAGTAAGCATAATCGTCCAAGAATGTGTGCATGTGTGTGTAAGGGACTCGTGGGGGGTTGTGGGGGGCATGTGTGTACTTGTTTGGATTTCAGTCCCGACATGGAGCCTCCATAAGAAGAACAAGTTTGGTTACAGGCCTACGGAGAGTGCTGGTTTTGGTCTGAACTTGCACTTGTCTAACAAGCCCCTTGGCATCCGGTAAGGTTTCTGTGATTCGGCCCATAAGCCATGAACTTCTTGGAGCTGTATCATCAATGATTAGGACGATGTCCCCTTTGTCAAAGTTTTGTGTTTTCCTTGTCCATTTTTGTCTTTGTTGTAGTTCAGGCAAATATTCTTTTATCCATCTCTTCCAAAATACATCTGCCATGTACTGAACTTGACGCCATCTCCTCCTGCTGTAAGAATCCTCTGGTTTGAACACTCCAGGTGGAATGGAAGGTTCTGTTTTGAGAAGTAGTAGATGGTTTGGTGTTAAAGGTTCCAAATCCATGGGGTCATTGGTTGCTGTAGTGATTGGTCTATCATTAACGATAGCTTCTACCTCACAAAGTAAGGTAGCAAGTCCTTCATCTTCCAATGTTTGCTGGTGTAGGAGAGCACTGAGAATCCGTCTGATAGTTCGGATTTGTCTCTCCCAGATTCCTCCATGGTGAGATCCTGCAGGTGGGTTAAACAGCCAAGAAATGCCTTTTTTTAAAGCGACAGTTTGAATTCTAGAGTTGTCCAGAGCTCGAACAGCCTCTCTCAGTTCACGCTCTGCTCTGACAAGATTGGTCCCATTGTCTGACCTCATGACTTTAACTGGGCCTCTTCTGGAGACAAATCTTCTAATTGCATTGATGCAGGAATCTGTGTTGAGACTATGTGCAATCTCAATGTGAACTGCCCTAATATTGAGACAGGTAAAGATGACTCCATATCGCTTTACAGTAGATCTTCCATGCTTTATGTCAAATGGGCCAAAGAAGTCTACACCCGTGTTGGTAAAAGGCGGTTCATCCGGACTGACCCTTTCTTTTGGTAAGTCAGCCATGAATTGTTCACCTTTCACTGCGCTTATTTTTTTACAGATGACACATTTGGAGATTATCTTTCGAATAGCTGAGATGGCTCCTGGTATCCAGAACTTTTGTCTCAAACGTGACAGAGTGTGACTTCTTCCACTGTGTCCAACATTCTCATGGATGTGTCTGATAATGAGCTGTGTCACTTGGTGGTTCTTTGGCAAGATGACAGGGTGTTTGGATTCCGACGGCATAGCAGACCTGCTTAATCGGCCACCGACTCTTATCAGGCCATCCTGAAGAACTGGTGACAGTTTGCGGAGATGACTGCTTGTTTTCACTGCGTGTCCTTTCTTTAAGGCAGTCATTTCATCAGCAAAGTTTGTCTCCTGGCAGAAACTAATGATTGCAACTTCTGCTTCTTGCAGATCTTGCACAGATAGAGCTTGTATGTCCCTTTTATTCCTTTTATTCCTAGGGAAATCCTTTTTCTTTGAGATTGTCAGTTTTAGTATAGCTTTGACACGAAGAATCCAGGCCACAGCCCTTTTAAGACGGTGCCAGTCAGAGTACCATAAGAACAGCTTACCGATAACGCTTGCGCTCTCTTCCACAATGACAGCGTTTGATACAAGTATCTTAACCTCTGGATCTTCGGGAGTGAGAGTATAATCTGAATCTGGTGTCTTAGGCCAATCAGATTCGGGTAGCCACAGAAACTCTGGGCCTGAAATCCAGGTCCCTGATTTTAAGAAGCTGGGGACAGAAACCCCTCTTGAAGCGCAATCAGCAGAATTCAGGCCACTGTTCACATATCTCCAATGAGAAACACTGGAAGCAGATCGAATAGTTGCGATTCGATTAGCGACAAAGGTGTTAAATCTAGATGTTTCATTCCTTATGTATTTCAACACTGAAGTGCTGTCGGTCCAGAAGACTGATGGCATAAGAGGGACTTCAAGCTCTTCTTGTAACATCCGGTCCATTCTTACTGCTACAGTGGCTGCTGTGAGCTCCATTCTTGGGATAGTTACAGGCTTTAGAGGAGCCACTCTAGCTTTGCCAATAACAAAGGCGCAGTGAACTTGCTGATACTTGTTTGACATCCTCAAGTAGGAGACGGTGCCATAGCCACCTTCGCTCGCGTCAGCAAAATGATGAAGCTGTGCAGATTCAAGTTGACCAAAATCATCAGGTTTGAGGCATCTCCTCACCTTGTAGTCTTCCACAAAGCTCAAGTTTCTCAACCAGGTAAACCATTTTTGACGGAGACCTTCAGGAATAATCTCATCCCATCCAAGATTCAAGCGGCAGAGCTCCTGCAAGATCTGTTTAGCAGGAAGAATGACTGGGGCCAGCATTCCAAGAGGGTCATAAATGGAACTAACCATTGATAAGATCCCACGCCGGGTGAGTGACTTATCTTGGAGCTGAATCATGAACTTAAAAGAGTCTGTCTCAATGCACCACTGTACACCTAGCGCTCTTTCGACAGGCAAGATGTCTTGGTCAAAATCCAGATCTCTGACCTCCTTGGCTCGGTCCTCCTCGTCTATGGTAAGAATCAATGCTCTGTTATTGCTGATCCACTTGTTTAACTTAAAGCCTCCTCTGGCGCACAAAGTGCTCAGGTTCTTGGCAAGGAACAGGGCTTCTTCCTCACTCTCTACAGACTTGAGACAATCGTCGACATAAAAGTTTCTAAGCACTGTAGAGGTGGTTTCTGCATTAAATTCTTCCAAATTGTCTGTTGCACACTGCCGCAGAGCAAAATTCGCACAACTTGGAGAAGACGTAGCTCCAAATATGTGTACAACCATTTTGTACTCCTCAAGCTCTTTGCTATAATCTCCGTCGGGCCACCAAAGAAACCTTAGCAGGTCAGAGTCTTCCTCAGGGACTCTGACCTGATGAAACATCCCTTCAATATCAGCCATGAAGGCAACAGGTTTCTGGCGAAATCTAGTGAGCACACCAACAAGGCTGTTGGTCAGGTCAGGACCTTGCAATAGGTGATCATTTAGACTGGTACCCTGACAGCTAGCACCACAATCGAATACCACCCTGAGTTTATGTTTTTTTGGGTGGTACACGCCGTGGTGTGCTATGTACCAAATTCTGTTACTGTGGCTTGTCTTAGCTTTGTCTTCAGGTGTCAACTTAACAGCAAATTCTTTGTTCAGCATGTCCATCATGAACATTTTGTACCCTTCATAAAACTTGCTGTTCTTTGCAAACTTCCTTTTCAAATTAAGTGCCCTCTGTTCAGCGACACAGCGATTGTTTGGAAATTTGGTGTCTCCTTTTCTTAACGGCAGTCCAATACTATAATGTCCATTTACCAATTTTATGGACTTTGAGACACTTTCCATGAACTTTCTGTCCTCCTGTGACATTTCAAGATGCTCTTCATACCGTCGCTCTGGGAAGTCTTGTTCAATTTGCTGCTGCATCAATTCTTCCAACTTGACAACAGAAATCCTACAAGCCATGACAATCTGTTTACCAGTCTTTGAGACACTGGTTTTTCGAAAAGGACCATTTACAGTCCAACCCAATGCAGTTTTCACGGCATATGGTCCATCCTCCTTGCTGCTTATGACTTTCCATGGCTCCAATGCCTTGGGAACATTGCTGCCAATCAGCAAACCAATATCTGCATCAATTCGTGGGAGCTTAACCTCTTTCAGATATGGCCATTGTTCCAAATCTTTTTCTGCAGGAATGTTTTCCTTTTGTACAGGGATTTCTTTCTGCATGTAAATATCAGGAAGATCAATGTATTCACTACTGTCCAAGCTACATATCTCCAAATTGGACACAGTAGCTGTTTTGACGACTTGCTCTTTGTTCATCGTGCGTAACAGTATGTCAGTTGCTTTTCCAGTCAGTTGTAACTGTTTGAGAAGCGCCTTGGTACAAAAACAATCAGTGCTGCCTGGATCTAGGAAGGCATACGTCAAGACTGTTTTATCATCTCTTTTGTTTTTTACTTTCACAGGAACGATAGCCAGGACAGATTCAAATACACCGGCCCCCGTTTTACCCGGCCCATGCATCTGGCTTTTTATTTCCACCAGACCACTTGTGATAGATTTTTCTTTGTCTTGAAGGTTTGTTATGGCCTTACTGTTTGTGATATGCAAAATGGTGGGGTGCTTGAGGAAACATACTTGACAGGTCAGTCTTTGAGAGCATCCTTTGCTCATGTGCCCCACCTCCAAACATCCAAAGCACACTCCTTTCTTTTTCAGGAACTCCAGCCTTTCTTTGTGGGCTTTCTTTTTAATTTGGGAGCAGGAGTTAAGTTTGTGAAATTCATTGCAAAATAAACAAAGTTTGTCGGATTTTCTTGTAGCAGATGGGCCGTGAACAACAATGCCTCCTGCTGTGAGTTCTGTGACTGGTGTCACACTGGTGACAAAACCACTCTTGCTCTCCCTGCTGGACCTTGGCAGTTGTTGCGCAGAGGAGCTCCCTCTTGTGGTTGGAGCAATCTCCTTTAAACTGCCAAATACTGGATGACATGCAATTTGAGCCTGCTTATCCACAAACTGCACCAACTCCGCAAATCTAGCTCTCCTTGCGGTCTGGTCCTGTAGCTCCCAAGCTTTAAGTCTCCATTTTTCTTTTAGCTTGTAAGGAAGCTTGGAGATAATGACTTTCATGTTGGCTGGATGATCCAATTCCTCCATATAGTCCACAGTGTTCATAGCATTATGACAGCTATTTAGGAATAATGAGAAACGCTTTAGAGCTTCAGCGTTTTCCGCTTTTATAGCTGGCCAGCTAAATGCCCTATTCAAGTAGGCTGTGGCAATTGTGTAGTCGTCTCCAAAGTGTTTTTTCAGCAGTCTTTTTGCCTCCACATATCCTGTTCCTGATGGCATATACTGGCAGCTGCGCACCAGCTCCTGTGCTTGGCCAGTTGTGAACTGCTCTAAAAAGTGAAGTCTGTCTTTAGGGTTGTCCGTTCGCTCCTCAATACCATGTTCGAAAGCCCTCATGAAAAACTGATATTCCAGTGGATCACCTCTAAAAACTGGTATGGTGAGTGAAGGTAACAATGATATGTTTTGTTGTTTTACAAGAGCTTCTGTTATTCTGTTTTGTTTTTCCATGATCTCTGTCAAATTGTGTGCTTTATTGTTTTCTTGTCTGGATATGATGTTGGGCCTGTCAACCATGGCATGTGTGCGCTGCTGCACAACAGACTTCTGGTCCAGTTGCAGGTCTTGTCTCAGTGAATACTGCGGATCAGGAGGCCTGCCAGAGGGTAAGTGGTATTGCATCCCTTGAGTGCTGACATATGGTGATCGTGTTCCATTCCGTACTTTTGGTTTCACCACTTGTGGCTGCTCCAAATGAGCATGTGCAGCTTGAGCAGCTCCCTTTCTGAAGTAAGAAGCCATCCCATCCTTTCCACTGGATGCTTCAGAGCCCAGTTTTGATCCCATGACCTCCAGTACATTGATTTTTGCCATTGCAGCTGCAAGTTCTGTTTCCAATTCCAGTTGTTCTTGCCTTTTCTTTAATTGCTCTTGTTGTGCTTCCAGCTCATGTTTTTTACTTAGTGCTGCAAACCTTTCCATGATAGCAGCTCTTTCAGCTTCTGCCTTTATGCGAGCATGTGATGTTGATGACGTGCTTGATGCAAGAGACTTAGATTTGACTTTTGATTTTGGAGCATTTGAAACGCTGTCACTCGGTCCAATGTCCGAGTTTACAACACTGGGTTGCTTGTCACCTTGAATAATGGAGGGTAAACTTATTTGATGTTCATCACAAACCTTTGGTTGTTTACATTCACCCAACCATATTTGCGCATCCTGTTCAAAAGCAGAATATTTATCCATTCTTTGTTTAAGCCACTGGGTTTGCTTTTCGAATTCATTTTCAGGCAGAAAACCCTTCAGTGAATTTTGACATTCATATGCTTCATCACAAAGCTTGTTTGTTTCCTCTAAATGACGTCTTATTTTATTTGCATTTCCATCTGATTGCATGAGCTCTTTCATTGTTTCCATTAGTATTTTAGTTTGTTTGCATTTTGAGTTTCTTGATTTCTGAGTATTCACCAAAAACAACTCCAAACCTTTTGCAGTGTGTTTAATAACCCTTTTTTCCTTTTCGGGTTCCGTCAAACTTTCATTTTCCGTTCCAGTACATGACTCAACATCACCCCCTTGTGGCTGAATATTGGACAGATTTTTTGCCGACACTTCTTCATCCATTTCTTTTATTTATTTATTCCAAACGTCACAAGGCCTCTCATGGATTCTGTTCCAAGTTTAGTCAGTCGTGGTTGTTTGATTACCACCAGTGTTTGAGTGCTCACTCCTTTGAATTCAAGGACTTGTTGCGGGATCATTCTTTTAACAGCGTCTTCCTGTGTGGGCGTGTCCACAAGCTCATTCATTCATGATTCCAGTTGGCAGACAAAAGTTTGAAGATCCTCCGTGTATGTACACGTATTCCACAATTACAAAGCAGAGTTGAACTGTGTGTCCCGCTTGACTCCACTACAAGCTGCTGACATCCCTTAGGCAGTTAAGTTTTAGACGAAATGTTAGCGCGTTCTTTTCTTATAAAAGACGCTCTTTGCTCTCCGCTTACATGCATCCAAGTTCGACGCGCTCCAGCGCTCTTTGGTTCAAAACAAATGATCATGAAGTCCAAACATTTCTTTCCTCTGGATCAATGATTTTATTTCCAAAAGTGTTAGCGTTTCTTACCGCACCATGACATGACTGGCAGGCATCTTTCTTTCTTTTTATCAAAACAAAACAAAAATAACCAACGCTGGCCGCGGTCTAAAACTGTATAGCTGCGTGCCTGAAACCGAGAGCTCACCTGGCCCCAATAGCCAACACTAATATAGCCCAGGTGCTGCAGTCACCTGTCCATAAAGAGGGGGCGGAGATGAGAAACGGCATCAACCATGCGCAACAGTAAACAATCAAAATAAACAATTCATTACTTTAGTTCAACTCATAATTCAAATCCTAATACTTCACATTTTTATCTCATAAACTAGCAAATAGAACAAATAACAGCCATTCAGAAACAATATAAATCCATCAAAACATAACACAATAATTTGGCTCCTACAGGTAGTAATAGCATACCTAAACAAAAATGCTGTAAAAGTCACAATGATTGCTGGCTATTGTAGACACTTACATTTCCAATCCCTGATTATAAGACAACCTGCAATTTTCATAACTAATCTTCAAAAAAAAGACTATCAGTGTTTCCCCTAACATTATACCCCTACCAGATCAAAAACTATTCTGATCTGATTTCTATGTAGAAAGTCACAGCAGAAGTCCTTTAAGTCTCATTTGCTCAATAAATGGTCTATACTGAGTTCTTTTATTAAAAACTAAACAGTCTGGTGTTATTTATTTGATATGCACATAGACTGTATAGGATATACATGACATATGTCAGAGCTGATCTCTCTGTCGCGCTCTTGGAGTTTCCCCCAGGATGCGCGCACACACTGACACCTGCGCGCGTGTAACATAATCTAATGTTTTGTGTAGCGACCCCCAACGGCAATCTGCTTGTGTCAAACAAAAATACACATATTTGGGACAATAAGGTATATCGTACCCTTTATTTTTCTTCTAAAAAAGCTAAGGAGATTATTATTTTAGATTTTCTGTCCATTTTGCTAGCTCTGGTTTGCCACGCTCCAACTGCTGCTGCTCTCTCCTCTACAGGTGCCCCCTGGTTATCAGCTGTGGGTTTGTGGCACTATAGAAGCAACTACTGTAATCTGACACCCAGTAACATCATTTAAGATTAGTGACAGGGCTAATCAGACCCTCCAACCTACAGTCCAGCCCTGCTCAGCCCAGCATTGCTCTGGATGTGAGAGTGAGTGTGTGTGTGAGTGTGTGTGTGTGTGTGTGTGTGTGCGTGTGTGTGTGTGTGTGTGTGTGTGTGTGTGTGTACGTGTATCCTGTGGATGTTGAGAAATAACGGAGCAGAGCGGCTGGAGGAGCCGGCGGCAGTTAAGTTTAACAGCATCTATATACAGGGATTTACATTGGTTTTGCTGCCGGAGCTAGACTCAAAAGAGCCGGAGCAAAAGCCACTGCTGGGTGACCTAAGTGACATCAATATAGACACTAACAGAGCACACATGGTCCTCACGGCCTCATGTATCGCAAAGTAAACTATTTTAGGGAAATGGAGTCTAAAAACAATCTAAATACAAACCAGTATTTAGACCGGGGGGGGGGTCATGTTCCTGTCCCTGGGGTGCCAAGCCTTGGTGTTGGGTTGGCATGGCCAGCAGTGCTTTTGCTGGGGCCCTTGAGCCTATGGCGTGCCTGCCCTCCGTGCGGCCTGTGCCCTGGCGCCCGCTGGGCCTGCTCACTATTGCCCTGTGCTGTCCGGTGCCCCTGCCCTGTCGCGCCGGGGGTCTCCAGTCTGGGGGCCCCTCTGCTCTGGTCTGAGTGGGTCACTGCTCTGTCTGCTCTTGCTGTCCTGGGATTGATCCTCTGTGGACCTGCTGGGCCTTCGGGGCCTCGGGCTCCCCCGTCCCCCACTGATGCTTCGAGGTGTGGCATGATCATGGCCCCCTTGCAAGCACACATTTCTTCCTTGTTGCATGGCCACACACGCACGTTCACACGCGCATGCTCACAAATGTGCTTGTCTCTCCATCCGCTTCTGACTAGATGTTGCTGTTTGTGTTGGTACGTTTCTCTGCAGGTACGTTTGATGACTACTGTACTTTTTCATATCATCATTATCCTATTTTTCTTTATGTATCCTGTAGTACTGTGGTAGTTTATATTGTTTTGTTTTTTTTGTTTGTTTGTTTTGTTTTGTTTTGTTGTTGTTGTTTTTTTGTGGTGTGTTTTAGGCAGACCCAGGCGCACTTCAGCACTGCTCATTTATGGCAAGCCAAAGTGGTCATAATTTGCCACTCTATTGGTGCGTTTGTAATAAAAACGGCATTTAAAGCGCCACTTTATGTGGCTAAAATGGCGTAATATACGCCATTTTTTTTTAAAGCTTTGGTAAACGCCAAAATATACGACGTTTGTCACCGTTGCACCAGACTCTGCCACACCTGCTCCGGCCAATCACCGCTGCTCTCCCTCTCCGGAATACTAATCACGCACACCTGCAGGTAATCCCGGATCCAGGACTTATAAGCTCCAGTGCAACTACCAGTCTCCGTCGGACCTCGTTCAAGCAAGCTGAACTTTTCCACGTCCCCGTCCCCATCCCTACTCACCAAGCTAGCAACTTGGGATACTGCTGAACTGCATGATCAAAAGACTCCTGCTTCCATCTGTTTCTCAGTCTAGAATAAAACCTGTTAAAGCAGTCCTGTCTCAGAGGCGTCCTTCGTAACAACATTCTTGGTGGTCATTAAACGCTGCTTTTTGCAGTTCAAAGAACTTGCGTAAAAAGAGCCATTTTTTTGTATTAGAATTATCCCAGCCCCTTTTTTTGTACAGCCAGTAAAATTGAACCGTGATCATCCAATCAGTAAAGAATGAGAGCAGACCACTCCAGTTCATCACTGATCTCTTCTGAAGGATTGTCTGCATTGTTCCAGTAACCATGTGGTCTGCTTGTGTGCTTACATCTCCAGTCATATTCAAATGCACTGCCACGATATGAGTTCAAATATAGATAAACTTTGTTATATCTTTTTGAAAGAAAGAAAGAAAGAAAGAGACAACACTATAGAAATGCAACTTTGATATACAGGACACCAAACTATAAGAACTAAACTTTGATATTCTGTATGTCAAAGTTTAATTTCCATAGTGTTGTCCCATGAAAAGATACACTGAAATATTAGCAAAAATGTGAATGGTGTACTCACTTCTGTGAGATACTGTAAGTGTATAGTTGTATGTCCATACATACACAACCGTTCAAAGGTTTGGGGTCACTTTGCCATGGGATTCAATAGGGAAGTGACCCCAAACTTTTGAACGGTAGTGTATAGACAGATATTACTTAATTGCTTATTTCCATAACACTTCCTCCATAATGCACACTGTGTATACTTGTACATAGAACACCAGTTACTGTGGTATATAGTTTTCATTCTATTGTATTTGTGTTTAATATTTGTATTTTTTATTTTGTTAATCTGCTTTTCTCCCTCTATTTTTCTGTTGTTGAGATATAGTAACACACAAATTTAGCTTTATGGGATTAATAAAGTTTTATCTTATCTTTTATTATGCTGTTCTTCTTTAAGTACAATATACTATAAAAAATATAGTAGTATATACACTTTTTTATCGCGCGTTAAGGTGCAAGAAAACGCCACAAAAAATGGCGTTTAATGACCACCAAGAACGTTGTATTTTTTGGCGTTTACTGAAGCTTTAAATAAATGGTGTGTATTACAAACCCCGTTTTTATTACAAACGCTGCAATAGAGTGGCGAATTATGACCACTTTCGCTTGCCATTCTCATTGTAGAACGAGACGTGCAGTGGAGCATTTAAATTGAGTTCTGAAGAGACGGTTTGCATGCCTTAACTACTTGCGAGTGGAACCACGGGGAGCATGTAACATAATACTTACATAATATACATAATACCAATGTTATGTTTTTATTTTTTCTTTACTATGCTAAAAAGGCTTAATAGTGTGGCAGTATGAAACGAGTACTTGCATTACCAGCCAATCAGCTGAGGTTGGCGACATATTTAAGCAGGCACAGAGCCGGCTCCTGAAATCACGGAAATCAAGGAGTCTAACGTACGCGTGAGTCAGAGGGTTCGCAGGAAAAGCCGTAGCACAATGAAGGTGAAGGCCGGCGCACACCGACTCAGGTGAGATCTCAGGCCCCTTCGGGGTACCTGGGCGCACCACCGGCCCCTCTCACCCACACCGACAGGGAGATGAAGCATGAGCGTGTGCGACAGGATCCGAACGATGGTGAATTATGCCTGGGCAGGGCAAAGCCAGAGGAAACCCTGGTGGAGGCCCGCAGCAGTCCTGACATGCAAATCGGTCATCTGACCTGGGTATAGGGGCGTAAGACTAATCAAACCATCTAGTAGCTGGTTCCCTCCGAAGTTTCCCTCAGGACAGCAGGTGCTCAGAGTCTCACAGTTTTATCTGGTAAAGCGAATGATGAGAGGTTTTGGAGCCAAAGCAATCTCAGCCTATTCTCAAAGTTTAAATGGGTAAGAACTGTTTTTCAGCTGAACTGTCAGGTGGTGGTGCAATCTACTGGTGATTCAAACTGAGGGCCTGGGCTTTACAGCTGGCTTTTATTCTAATTATTTTAAGACAAGTTTACTTAATTTGTGTGCTGCCATGTTTTTATATTTGTTTTATTTACTACCTTTAACATTATTTTATTTCTTTTTTTCAGCTGTCTGAGAGCTTGGGGTGGTGGTGCGTCCTTGGTGTTGGCTCCCTTCCTGGTGTGACCCTCCCCTCTTCTGCATGCTGATCACGAGCCTGTGCTGTGTGGTAGTGTGCATGTTCTGCACTTGTGCTTGTGGTGGCCCTTTCCTGGATTCCCTCACCTTGTTTCAGCCCACCTGTCCCCTAATAAGCTTCAGCCCAGTTTTTATTTATAACAGTTTGTTTCTTCTTTTTAGAATAAAGATTGTTCTAATTTAATTGGATCCTTGTCCACGGCTCATTAGTGAAACAAACCTGGTAATCTCAGGGTGAAACCCCCAGAGTAGCGTTGTCGGAATCTGTAGTTTAACTGAGGTTCACGTACTCCGCCTGTCTCGCCACAAAAGCATATGCACCAAAACAAAAAGGTCTATTGATCAACTGTTCATGTTCTTCCTGAAATCTTCCTTGTAATCATACCCTCTGTTGGGATCAGGATAATCCTGATGTTTTGGATCAAAGTTATAAACTTTTCAAAAGAACAACCCAAACTGAGGGTTTTATCTGGATAGCAATCGGGATTGAATTACATGATCCAGGCCGATTTCAGAATCCGAATTTCCCTTTTGAGCAACCCATTTTCAAGATTTGATCCTGTCCAATAACCGAAATCTGATCAGATTAAGTTTGAAGAACTTGCCTGATAAGATTGTGTGCTTTGGCTCTTACCGTATCCAATCACCAGTATCACCATGGCAATCATGACCCAGATCATGATACCGGCCAGGAAGCGCAGGAGGACGATGAATAGCAGACTGGTGAGCATGGCAATAAGCATCCCTCTGCAGAGTGAGTAGTGTCAGTGGGTGAACAGAGCGTTCAGCCGGTGTTTAAATCACACCAACTGGATCAAAGTGAACAAGAAGCAGGAACAATGAAGATTATTCACTCACATGATGATCCAGTACCAGGACTGTGTGTAATCCTCAAAGATTTTCATCACCACCTGACGAACCTCAATAACCACAGTGGAGTTCCTGTGGAGAGACACCTGTGTGTTTATCCGTTCCCTCAGAGAGGAACTACTGTGACGACGACTGATGTGGCAGCTTGAGGTTGTGGCTTTTTAGTGTGACAATTCTACTCACTTTACTCCATCCACAAGATCCTTGGCGTCTCTGAAGTTTCCTGTTCCATCATCAAACGTAGAGCTGTTTCCTACGGTTATCACACCACCTTTCATGCCCAAACTTGGGAAGCACCTACGAGTGACTGAATGACAGTAGAAAAAGAAATTCTGTTAATTTTATATATCAAGACATACAAACCAGCTGGTCCTCATCAAGGGCCTTACCTATCAAACTGTGTGTAGCAAAGCAAACTACAGGTGGCATGCTTAGGGAAAAAGGAAAATGCGGTGCACAAAAACTTTCCAATTAAAAGCGTGTACATGCACATTCCTTGCCTGTTTCCGTTCATAAATCAAAATCAACTCTAAAGTGGGGGCACATGAGGGAGCTCTTTGTCACGCCCTTGTGGTGGCCATGAAAGCTCAGGTGAACTCCTATAATAAATATTCATCATATCTTTTCTCTGATGGCTCAGGATGGGAAAGAATGAAAAAGCATAAATTCTCAGGGTGTCAGACAGAGATCCTGATGGACCACGTTGACAAATGTAAAAAGGTTTTATTTGGTGGGCACAGTGTGGGCATCACCACTGTCAGAAAAGCAGAGGAGGGCAGCAGGCAGCAGATGCTGTCAACACTGTGTCAGAAGGCAAGACACACCAGAGGCATCAGATGGTGTGGCTGGATCTTTCAGTTGATAGTACATCCGTCTCCCATGCTGGAGACCAAAGTTCAAATCCCACAGGGGTGAATCACTCTGGAGAAAAGCGTCTGCTAGATGAAAGCACTGATGCTGGTAATTTAGACATTTGTTTTAATTTATAAAATAAATATGTACAGATACATCTGAGGTTGGTAGCAGTTTATTTAGTGTTAAATAATATAAACACTCAGAGGAAGTCCTGCAGGTGCAGAGGGACACAATCATCACTATTAACGAGGTGGCCAAAGAGTTGCGGGAAATGAAGACTGTCTGGACAGAAATTAGAACAACAATAAAAAAAGCATTGTGTATGAATAAATAAATAAAAGAAAATCCACCTTGTGTGTTTCATAAACACTCCACTTCACTTCTAGACCTCCAGCCTCCAGTCTGTGTCCTGCTCTGCTGGGTCTTAAAATGAAAGACTGAAGCTACTTTTCGCATTTGGTTCATGCTGGCAGCAGACTGTCCATCTCATTTAGCTGAATGTATTTTATAACATGGACGTTTTGTTTCTCAATGTCAGAACATTTATTAGTGGTTGAGGTTCTTATTAATATCTCCCTTTTTCCTGAAAATTCTGTTTTTTGTTTGTTTGTTTGTTTTCCCCAGCATGCACTCTTAAAAGTATTAATATTGAATATGCCTCTTTATTAATTTCTGCAAATAGTTGTAAATAAAGTTATTGGGTTACTCATCAAGGAATTACTTAAGTGTGCTACTTATTTTCATTTATATTCTTACCCTGTTAATCAAATTAAATATCTCTTATCTTTAAGCTCATATACTTACTAACAGTGTGCTTAAGCAAACATGAGACTCTTCATATGGGGTGAGTGAAAAGAACATATAGGTGTGATTAATTGTGTCTGCTGGTAAAAACAACATGTGGAATGTTACACTTAAAGGAAATTTCTAAGTTAACCGGAGTCCAGAGGAAATCGCCTTGTCTGTGTATTGTCTTCTTGTTCTTGTTTTTTAGGACTCAAGCAGATGGGGTCACAGGACCTGTGACTGCAGCCGATCCAGCTTCTGCAACTGCAGCATTAGTAAAAAAAAACTGTGTATAACCACACCCATATATAAAGGATTTCAGGATCAGTTAGAGGGAGTTCTGACTGTAACAGCAGCAGACTCCGTATTGTATTAGTCCAGGGGACAGATAATAAAAATAAAAATCCAGAATTCTGTATTTGCATATTACTCATTCCAAATGTAATTAATAAATTAGTTAACTGAGAGAAGTAGTCTGTCATATTTTGATCCATCAAAGAACAAGCAGGAGAAGACCCTAAAGAGAAAGGTATAAAGAAATAGTGTGGAACACTACCTGATTAATTAGGAAAGTGGGAAATTAGTACCTGCCTATTTTTATAATGTGGGAAGAAGTACCTGTTCTTTATTACTTTTTAAAGTTTTCTCCAACACAGCTTTAATATATAATGTGGTGTGAAAAGGTAATAGTGGATTGTACACGAATGTCTCACATTTCACAGCATTTCCTTGATTTTATTCTGTACCGTTGGTGTCGCTGTTTCTCATTTTTCTAGATTCTGTGCGTACACCTGGGTAAGAGTTGCTGTGGCGGTAGGAACATTTTCCCATCAAGTTTGGTTTTCATAAATCCCAAAAGTTGACTATAATTGGTGTACGCTGGTTTTTGTTCCTACACCAGCTTGATAAATGAGACCCCTGGTCTTAAAATTTCTTAAACTTACTCTACTGTGTCTTTCTATTTTAACAAAAAATAAAGTAAAACACAGAAGCAGTGTGTGGAAAATTAAGATTTAGTAGCTTTTAAAACTACCTTTAATTAATTTAAGTATTTTTTTTGTCTGTATGAGCTTATCAGTGTCATTGTTTTAGAGGAATTTTGGCCCAGTTTTACTTACAGGGTGGCTTCAGTTCAAGTTTATGGACAGTCAGTCCTGCACAGCTCTCTGAAGAGCGTTTCAGTCAATTTAAGGTCAGGACTGACTGGACCAAGTGAACATCTTGATTCTTTTCTTTTTCAGTCATTTTGCTGTAGATCTTCTGCTGTGTTTGGGATCATTTTCCTGTTTTATGACCCTATTTCAGTTAGGTTTTAGCTATCAGACAGATGGCTCCCACACTCTAGGATACTTAAAAAGATTTTTATGGTCCACTCAATGATTGCAAGGTGTCCAGAACCTGTGGCTGTAAAACAAGCCTAAATCGTCACCTCTCCACCACATTTGTGCTGACATGCTGTTTGATTTTCTTCAAACATACTGCTGCGCAACCATGAACAAACATCTCAACTTTAGTCTGGTCTGTCCAAATATTCCAGAAGGTTTGTGGTTTGTTCACACGTAAATATGAAAACCTAAGCTGTGCCACCATGTTCCTTTTATTTAGAGGCTTTCTCCTGCAACAACATACTTCAGTCTTTTTTTTCTAACCGAGCTCTACGGGGTCTGGATCAATCTTTTGGGTTTTTGAGTTTCTCTGACCACAAATTCAGGAAATCGTTGGGAGTCCGACAATGCCAGCAGTGCATTACACACTATAATCTTTAATCTTTACCAATATTATGAATGTGCCCGATGGCAGACTGTCAGCTTAGAGTGGAAAGGCCACAAGATCATTGCTGATGTCTTTCCTTCAGGTTATTTTGTTAACACACCAGGATGTTCCAGACCAGCAAAGTGACAGAACCTGTGCTTTCACACTGTTGATTATTAGTTTACTCCTTTAGCAGCTGACTGCTTTTTACTTTCAAGCCCTTGGAAGTAGTAAGGAAGGGTGCATTTACTTTTTTCACATGACTGCATGCAGCAGTTTACAATCTATTTAACTCAACTCAACATTTCATAAATACATAAAGATTAAACTCACAGGGCTTGCTGGGCATCAGCATGGCAGGACAGAGACCCTCGCTGAGTATTTGTGGTGCACCCTGAAATGCAGTCATTTATTTATTTCAGCACAAACAAAAGATACAAAACAAGTATTTCCAAAGAAAGTTAGGGTGGAAAAAAACCAAAGCAAAACAATAAAAAAACATGTATGTTTAAATCTTGCAGGGTGTTAGAAAAACAGCAATGTACCATTGATGAAGTCACGCCTTGCAGAAGTTTTTGTAGTAGTCAAAGTCCTTTTGGTTGCTGTGGACTTTGAGTAACGTCATGAACTTATCAGGGCAGCTCTCCACACACATCTAAGGATCAGCAATTTACAGCAGGACACAGTTACGTCATACAAGAACAGGGACATGCAGAACAGTAAGAACCAACACTGCAGTCATGCTGCAAGAGGAAGAAACTGACATCATGTCCTCTCTAAAAACTCACTGAGCATTCATAATTAAAAAAAAAGAAAAAAAGAAAAACGAAAAGATCTCTGAGAATAAACCAGGAAACAGAGTGAAGTTTCCACCTGTGTAGTTTGACACTGGAACTCCAGCAGCTCCATGAGGTTGGTACACTCCATGATGTTGAAGAACAGGAATTTTTTTCTTTCTGTTGAATGTGTGAAAACAATTCAAAACCATCAGATGGTCACTTCTATGTCAGAGTTAGTTTTAAACTTGCTTTCAAGGAGCGGCATCGCTCAGTGGGTAGAGTGGTCGTCTTGTAGCCCAAGGGTTGCTGGTTTGATCCTGGCCTGTTAAGCTCATGTCGAGGTGTCCCTGAGCAAGACACCAAACCCCAAATTGCTCCTGATGGGTCGTAGCTTCCGCCATCAGTATGTGAATGTGTGTGTGAATAGGTGAAGGGGATGTATAATGTAAAACGCTCTGAGTATCGTTTCAGGTACAGTAAAGCCCTATATAAATACAGACCAATTACCATTTACCATTTCAAGGTCCACTCATATGATTTAATTAGAAATAAGATTTATTAGAAAAGGTCTCCTAAAAAATCTTTTATATGAAAATATGAATTATTACAATGAATTGAAGCACTTTCATCTAATTAAAAAAGTGACTTTGAAAAAACTTCTGAGCAGCACTTTTCAAAGTGCTGTAACAAAAAAAGTGTAATTAAATTAGAACACCTGCAGTTTAGTTTCACTCCAAAATGCAGGTGTGAATCCTCTTAATTTGTTGCATGTTGACAGACCAGATAAAACTGGATAATACAAAAATATTTACTGTATCCTAACAAGGCGGGATGAGATGGAGTGGTGTTGAGTTTATTTTCAAATACATTTGTCAACTCAACACAGAAAGGTGGTCAAATCAGCTGATAGTCTATTCATTTTCATTATTTAGTGTGATTTTTGTATATCTTTGGGCTCAGTATGTTAATGAAGTAGGTTAAGGTGAAATCAGTTGTGATCAAAGACGGGCGAAATTGTGGTATATAAAAAGGTAAAAATTAAAAAGTATTCGACAGCCAAAATAGGCTCAGACCCCTCAACTTAAACCCAAAAGGGTTAGAACTGGAAAGATGTGGAAGATCAGTATATAGATATTGTGTTTGAGTTCAACAGCAGAAACAGAAAAGAGTTGAGGACCCTCCAAGACAACAGTCTGATAATGAAACATAAGGACATTCAACCTTTCCACCAAATGACTGCATTATTCTATTTATGGTCATTTGTATTGGACATACTTTCATTCTGAAAAAGGATTTAATCTATGCTTTAGATGTATGCTGCTTTATTATTAACAGGAGTTAAAAAATATATATATATATATCCTCTATGTACTGTGGAGCAGCTTGGATAACAGACGTCAGCTGCAACATTTGATAATGTAGAAAAACTAGAACTTCAGCTTTTATTTCACTCTGTAACTTGCTATCAAATTAAAAAAGAAATGTCCACGGTGACAGAATTACATTTGTCCTTAGTAAACCTACTCAAGTGGCGTGTCGGCCTGCCCTCAGACCTGGCCTTGACTGTCTGTCGGGTAGATCACCTTCTTGGGGTCACCCTGGGAAAAGGCTGGAAAGCAAACATTACAAAGCTTGATCGATCATGACCTGCTCTTAATTTTTCTCTCATTAACAGGTACAATCCTTACCAAGTATTCCCACTGCTATATAACCCAGCACAGCAAGAATGAAGAAGATGCAGCAGACAATGTCTGTGCAGCCCCTAGAACAAGAAGAAAAAACGAGTTAGAAGAAGACTTTGTTACCTAAACAGCAGTGAAATCACAACACCACCTCACCTGTTCTGGTTTGGACCTGTGAAGGTGGGATCGTACATTCTCAGCTGGCCTGCATGAAAGAAGATTTATCATTCAGTGACATGAAAGCTTTGTGAGAGAAAACATCTTCATCTTCTAGCTGCTTATTATTAAAATTCATCATGACTGTTTTTAACAGGGGAGCTGATCAGAGGTTAAGAAGCTGCACAACCTCATCTTTCGCTTTCTTCTGTCACATGACTTTTAACTACAAGCCTGACACACCTGGCAACTCAAAAATTCCTCCCTGGTTATCAAGCAAAGGCCAAAAAGCATGTAAAAAACAAAACAAGAGGGGCTTAATCACATGTACTACTTTTACTTACAGAAAAATAGTTTTCTGACAGATTCATGTCAAATTAAACCATGAATATTCAGAACTGAAGAAACTGAATTTCTGTTCATGGATACAGAAGTGATCTGTTTAAATGTGCTCATTTATACATTTTTATGTGACAACGGCTGTTTTAATAGAGTCAAGATTGAAGCGTTTGCTTTCTTTGAAATTGAAATTTTACAGTAAGCTGCTGCTGAAGACCTGGATGGACAGAGTATGAATGCTGAGTAGCAAGAAGCCCCTTCTCCATCTGATTCAGCAGACTCAGCTTAATGCAGGCTGTCCGAGGTCAGACTCAGAAGCAGGCAGACTCTCTCATATCTAAGCAAATTACGTCCTACAGCTTTTATCTGAACTGACTGGGGAACATGTTTGTGGAGCTGAAATAAAAGCCACAATAACAATAATTTAAAAAAAAGCACCACATAAGCCTCATTAGTCACTAAAATATTTACTACAACCAAACCAAAAACCAAAGTGTGATATTGTCTGTAGCTTCTTTGCATATTAATTATACATATGATGAGTTGGCTAATCCTGAAACTAGCTGGCAATCAGAAAAAGCTGCTTCCTGTCAGAAAGGGTGTGGGTGTCATATTTCATGTAAGTGCTATCATTTGATTTTGTCACTTTTAGCATGCTTTAACAAGTCAAAAAGAGACTTGATTTGCAAATGTACATTTTTATATATTTAAATTATTTGTATTCAAAGAAAAAAAAGCCTCCAGAGTTTAGACCTAGCCCATAGTATCTGTTTAGCTCCCAAACACCTGTATAATCAGCAAATCACCTGTTTTCAACTCTGCAGTGATGACATGCCGATACTGTCACTCCTATTTTACTTATAACTACACATATATTTCTTTCTTTCTAAGAACAATTCCTCAATCTTGTTATGTTTCTTACATGAATGCAGATTAAATAAGATGAAGGTCTAATAAAACACTAATAGTTACCATGCCTTCCATGAAATTCTTCTTCCTCTGGCATGTTGAAATTCATTCCCAGGCTAAAAGCTGAAATGCTCAGAAAAACTTTAACATCTTATCCCCGATCTGTTGCAAACAAAATAGTGTGAGGGAAATGTAGATACCTTGAATAAGAATTGGCTGTGAAATAACGGAAACTCCACCTAATCTCATGTGTCCCCTACTGTTTATTAAGAAACAGCTGCTTCCCCCCAACCTGCGTGCCACTTTTTAGAATCTCTCGACTTCCTCCTTCTTCCAAAAAACTTTTTTCTCTCTGAAAACTCAAAGCCACACAGACAAGAATGTGAACTCCTGTAAAAGAGGGCAGGGGCTGAAAGAGAAAAAGCTAGAGACAGCTGCGAGTTAATGCTGGGTTGACGTTTTAGAGCAGTGATTTTCAAACTTTTTGAGCTACGACCACCAAATTCAGATGCATTGTTGTTCGTGACCCCCACGCAACAACTTAGTGATTAATTGTGTCATATATCAAATGGCTCATCTTACAGCATCCTCTAAATGTAAGGCTGGAAAACGGTCAGAATCTTCATAAATAAGGAGTGTTAAGTGGTTCTTGATGGTTCACCACTGTGACAAGGCACCTACATGCCCAAACTCAGCATCTTCAGCAGAGATAATCTAAAATTTAGATTTTGTATATGGAATGTGTAATATATATATATATATATATATATATATATATATATATTACACACACACACACACACACACACACACACACATATATATATATATATATATATATATGTATATTACACACACACACACACACACACATATATATATATATATATTATATATATATATAAGTACATTTTGATTGAATGTCGTTCTTACAAATATATATATATATATATATATATGTATATTACACACACACACACACACACATATATATATATATTATATATATATATAAGTACATTTTGATATATATATATATATATATTAAATTAAATGTTGAAACCATTTTTTTTTTTTTGTAGAAAACTAGGTTTTATTTAAAAACATTTCAACTCCAAAAATACAACAGAAGCCCAAAGATAAAACCTGTACATCAGTTAAATTTCTCTCTAAATGGATGCAGATAAAAGTTGAATCAGATGATTTAAGTACAAATATAAATGTAGAGAAAGGCTTTAACGACTGACTGGCAGTGTACGTGTTACACCTTTGGTAAAAAGGAAGATTACATATTTAAAGAAATATAAAAACGATCACAACTTGAAAACAACTTCAACACACTGTGTACCTTCATGTAACACTTGAATGTTGAAAACATGCTCAAACTAATCTTCAATCTAAAATAAAACATCAAAACACTAAAAATGTGCTTAAAATTGCAATTATTCTCAAAATGGTTAAAATCCACCATCAATAACACAAGAAAAACGACATTAGAACGAGGACCCGCCAAGATGCTGGCAGAGCGTCATGTTGGACCAAAGATCTGAACCATTTGGAGAACACAGCGGACCTGCAGACCGGTTCCCCTCGCAGCTTGATCAAGTGCTCACTCCATCTAAGTCCTCCTGTTGAAGACTGTGCAGAGGCTCTCTGGCATCATGTAGGGCCTCCCGGCACTGCCATCATTCCTCTCGAGATCCTCCACTGGAGAGAGATGTGATGAAAGGAAAGGTATTAAATTAAGGTCATCAGATTTGCTATCAGTCCAGACAGATATGATTTGCTGTCGTTGTTAGAAAATAATCAGGACAGAAAAAGAACAAGTTTTCTTGGTCAGGTCACTGCGTACAGCTTTAATGAAGAGTTCAGACACTTTAAGCAACATGCATTAATTTTTTCATCATTTGTTGCTGTTATACTTTCTTCTTTAAGTTTATAAATGAAAATCTACACAACTAAAACTTCAGATGCTACAGAGCAAAAGGCTGAACTGATTCCTCGGTTCTCCTGTGCACTATTTTATTATGGCTTAGTGTGAGCATTAAAGGGCTTTACTAAGCAGAATCTGGACACACAGGCGGTCATGTGTGTGTGGCCGGAGGTGTGGCGTGTGGTGAGTCCACTCTGTTTGTAATTCTTTTTGCATGTAGTGTGGCTCCCTGTTTATGGTTTTATATGCTGCAGAGAGATCGTGCTGTTTGGCACGATCTCTCCGTCCCTCCGTCCCTTCTGGGTTTTGCTAATGCTACACCGGTGGTGAGTCTGCAGGTTACACAATGATGAACCAGCATCTCTGTATATTATAGTTAAATTATCGTTTTACTTTTAGGGTGCTGGATATTTGCAGATCCTCTGGTGGGCTTATTAATCCCTGGCGTCCTGCTGTTTTGGCTCTAAGAGACTTTGGACGTGCATTAAAGTGCTCATGCATCCGTTTGGTTTCCGGTTCATTCACAGTAAAGGGTCCAGCACATGAAAAACCACCTGGACTTTCTGGATTCCTCTTTTAAGTGCAACTGCACAGTCTTTTTTTTTTATTTATTTAAATTATTTTGTGTGCACTTTTAACTGATTGTGTTTTATAAAGTTGATATTGTTTTATTGTGGGTTTTTAACATTTATTTTGTATGCAGGTGATGGGACCCGAGGCAGCCTCCCTTATCCTGGTGTTGGCTTTTTGTTGGCATGTAGAGCACTAGTGGTTTGGTTTAAGTTTCTCCGGTTTTGGCTTTATGCTGCTGCCGGTCCCAGCCCATACTTTTAGTTAGGGGTGGTTTTATTTAACCTTTCTTGATTTTACTTTGGTTTACTGTGCCCAATAAACTGTGTTTATAACCTGAACTGTCTCTGCCTTGTGGTGTAACGACGAACCAGCATGCTTAACTACTGTGTGGCAGTGAGGAGTGTTCCCAGAGGCAGTATTCCCTCTGGGTGGCGTTGTCAGGCAACTATTCCCTGTGACCATTTAATGGTGCCTTACAAACATCAGCAACCTCATACTGCCACATGACATTAAATGTAAACAATATATCTGAACTGTAAGGTGCAAAATGACTAGGGATGGACCGATATGAAAATTTTGGCCGATACGATATCCGATATTTAAATTGTTGTTATGGCCGATAACCGATATTAACTGATGTCAATATATAAATTTTGTTTCAAAAGGTTTAAGATGATCAAATTCTGTACAAAGTGAAAATAAGGCAAACATTAAATAAAGCGTTAGCTTCCCACCATTGTTTGTGAGGTTCAGGATGGCAGTTTTTCTGATGACATATCAAATTTATGGTGCTGAATGATTTGACACAGCATCCTCCTTGCATTACTTCGACTTTGCAGATATTGCATACTACATTTCAAGTACCTTCTTTTTACACCATGAAAAATTACCACACAGCTGAAATTGCTTCTAGCTTCAGTTACATCCCACAATGTAGTGCTACATCGCTGTCGCATGTCCAAACATGGCTGCATGGCCAAACCTCCCGACACACGTACACAAACTGCAATTATACGAAAATAAATATCGGCTGTTAATATTGGCCCAGTTTGGCTTATCAGACTGATACCGACATGTTAAAAAAAATTACTAACATCGGCTGATACCGACATTAATGCAGATATATTATGCATCACTAAAAATAATTTACTTTAACACTGTAAATGAGGCACATGACAGGCTTCAAGTTTATACTGGCTACTGGCAGTGGGAGGAACTGTAGTTAAAATAATGAAAAAAAGGCAACTTCTAAGATTAGCTACACCAGTTCCCTTAGGTTGCTCATCCTGCATCCAGATATTTACCTGAGCAGCTAAACACGTTTCAAGTTCAGCTTCACTAAAGACCACATGTCAACATATTAAAGTCATGCAACAAATCACACACATCCCATCATCTGATTAACATTAAGATGATGCTAAACGTTTAGTTTAACACATCCCCTTAATTATAAACACAGCCCATGAAAGGCTGATAGGTGAACGTTAACTGTGGTTTTAGAGAAAAAGCTACCGACTTCTAACAGAGACAAACACCAAGCTTCAGGTTTTCATCCTGAATGACGACTGCTAAGCTAGCGAGCTAAATTAAGCTAACTTAATGTTAGCAAAATTAATGGTTAGAAGTTGATCACAAAACACAGAAAACTCAGCCTCCCACATACTGAGTCATGTAGAAAGAATCAGGCTTTGCTCCTGAACTGCTGATCTGATATTCTTCTTTTGCTGCTACAATTTAAGTAAAATTAAGAGAAAAGTCTTTTGTATTAAGTCCAAGTTGACCACATGTGGCCATTTAGCTTCCAGTACAGAATTTATCATCATGCTTGTTTGTTTCTTGTTCATCCCCAAATCAAGACAATCTGCCACTTGTCATTTTTCCTGTGAAATATTATTTTAGCGCTGTAAGCCCAGAAGGTCATTTTGTCAGATGAGACTGCAGTTATCAAAAAAATTTACTAATGAATAAAAAAAAAATAAAAAAAATCATATGAACGGATTGACAAATCCTTGTATGTAAAGCATTTTTAGACTGACATATTTGGCTTTATGATCTAATTTTAATGCATTTACACATCTGACAAAAGCATTCAATTTGTGAATGTGGCAGCTGTATTGGGAATCTAAAATTAAATTAAAATAAAAAAAAAATCTGGAGCATATGCAGCGCACCGACTGGCTAATTTAAGTCTACTTGAATAATTCAGCCACCAGCTGTATTAACTGGGTTAATTTCATACCAATTTGGTTGGATTGACGTATTTAATTTTAGAAAGCTAACAGAAAATACACCTAAGACTAAATGTGTGGTTGTGCTTTAGACTGTCTCAGAGATAAACAGACAGAAGGCGATTACCTGCTTGGTAATAAAGCTCCAACTCTTTTTATAGTGATAAATGGTAAATGTGGGAAGTGAGAAAAAGGGAAAGTAGGTACAAAAAGAAAGAGGAAGTCAAATAGCAAGCAAGCAAAGCACCCACAGGCAATACAAGTTAAAGCTCATCACAAAGCCGGCACTTTTATCAGGTAACAATAAGCCAGACTTGTTTTTAAATAAGAGAAATTTAAGTGCCGCTTAGAATTAGAGACGGCCCAAAACCAAAAGAGCACAGTCAGAAAAACTAAGGATATCACCACAATGATTTCTCTAGTTTAACATTCCTACATCATTTTTCTTCTACGCTTCACAAATTAAACCCTTTGTGGAGAGAAGAGACGGAGGAAGCATCACTTACAGTAACAGAGGACCAGCGTGTCCACACACTTGGCGTAAACACTGAAGAATTCATCGGCGATGAGGTACGAGCCAATCACCACAGTCTGATGAGAGCAAACAATTTTATTCACACACACACACACACACACACAGAGAGAGAGAGAGAGAGAGAGGTTAAAAAGCAAAAACTGAATGGAAACAGAATAGCACAGTTATTCTGTCCCACTTCAAATCACTTAATACAGGTTTCTGAAAAATAAATAAAAATTACAATGAGTTATACAACGTAATGTACACACAGATATAATTAAAACAAATATAAAATAAAAATTATATATATATTTATATATATATTTAATTATATGACAAAAAAAATTATCAAAACAAACTGACCAGGATGGGCATCCAGAAGTAGTTGAGGTGGGGAGCGGTATTCTCAAACGCCTTCACTTGTCCAGAGAAGAAGATGAAGGCGACAAAGACCCCTGTGGGCGAAAACAACAAACTCATCATCTGTACATTAGCTCATTTACTATCATTTCATTTTAAAGTAAAATTTCCAGCTACAGTCCTGTCTGTCAATAGAATTCAATACTGCTATAAAAACTAAAAATTATTTTAAAAAAAATTCAGCAAGTGGCTAAGTGTTCATTTTTATTTTTTTTATTTTTTGGCTTTTAATTTGCTTTTTGCATTTTGTGCTTTTCATGCAAAGAGCTGAGGTGTGAAAAGCACTTGAAATTAAATTAAATTTGATATCTTTAAAAAAAATTTATAATATTAAAAGAAATTGTGAATTAATTCTTTTAGAAAATGTTTAAAACGCTCCCATTGTAACAGTTAAGCTAAATACTGGATCCAGATCAGTGAATGTGCTTTATTTACTAAATAAGCCCTACAGATGACTGCAAGAATCGACACATGCAGATGTACAATTTGTTTGAAAAAACGTGACAAGTGCATTTGTTTTTCATGTGGTTTAGATTCAAGATCTTTATTGTCATTTTGCAAGCATGACAAAATTTTGAAGAGTCTCTTGACTTCTCACACATAAAGAAAATAAAAATATAACAGGCACACATAAATTTGTGAAAAATTAAGAAGATATAACAACACATCTATGTTTAAAATAAAATTAAAATAAAGGGACTCACCCACAAGCCCGACGATGAGCAGTTTGCCCAAAAATAAGAGGAAATCTATTACTTGGTCCAAAACAGAAATCCTGAGGGATTAAAGACTTCAATAAGATTATATATTTAAAAAAAATAAATAAATAAATAAAACTCTGTTTAAGCCATGACAAAAAACAGTTACCTGCTCTTGTTCCTCATGAGGAGGAAGAAGGTATCTGTGGCAGATGTGCAAAAGTTTTTGCCATATATCGCCACCTAGCGGCCAAATTTACACATTACATCAACAGAAAAGGTCCAGACGTTAGTTTTAACGATGGTACAACAACACAAATTAATGGGTTAACAAGTATGCTGCAAATGGACTCAGATTTCAGAATCACTTCAGTGGTAAACCTGGCTAGATCACCATGGTAACTGATGTTGCTCAGGAAAAGGTCATGTTTAGAGTTTAAACTGAACAGGTTACATTTCTGATAAATAGCATATTTGAAAATGACTGAAACTGACCAGGAAGTATACCACAACCATAGGATAATCTTATAGTCTCAATAACTAATAAAATTATGAGGAAAACAAAAGCAAATAACAGTATTGTGAGCATCTATTGCAGGCACCGCTAGCCATAACAAAAGATCAATTCTAACTAATTTAGACTTTCTATAATGAATTCTGTTGTTGTTGTTAAATTAAGCTGTGGTGAACACATGTAGAAGAAGAAAGACTGTTTTCCATTACTGATCTGAGGTTTAAACTCCCATGTTAACTGTTAGGGTGAGAGGTGTTGATGTAAAAAAAAGAGGGATGCGGTTGTTTATGATGTGGTCCACAGCTAAAAGAATATCAGACAGGGTTCCAGTTGGGAGGACGGGAGCAGAAAGTGGGGGAACTGCTTTAATAAAGGCTTAAATTCTGCAGTAAAAAAAGGTGGTGATGGTTATGCAATTGAGATTTTAACAATTCTGGGGGGAAAAAAGTGTGAAAAAAAACCTAAATAAAGACATGTTGTGTTTCTTTAACACTGATCAACCTTTAAGATGCCAGATTCTGACTTGAAGCGTTAATATGGAGGGTAGTGCAAACCAGAGTCCCTCCTGAGTTTTGGAGAGGAAGCAACAACAGGGGTTTTGTTTCCACAAGCTACGAAAAAGAGAAGAAGATGGGAGCTAAAGAGGATGCTGCTGCTTCCAGGTATATTTATACAGGCTGGGAGTTGCATACACTTATCCAACAAGTGTTACTACACTAACAGTCTAAAGTTGGGGAGTGTTGGGCTGCTATCAATTTAGCATTTCTGTTACTGTGACTAACAGAATAAGGTTTTATCAGTGATCAATCTACAAGCTCATTTCATTTTGTATCAGTGAAGTTATTTTAATTCATCATCACTGCAGCAAAGTCAGAGCTAAAAACCACCTTTAAACATGTGAATGTGTCAGAACAGCTTGTGTTTACTAACGAACAGTTTCCTGTTGAATTCCCCAGAGAAATAAAATAAGACCAACCATAATGTAGGCGTTTCGGTTCAGGAACTTGTTGATTTTCTTCAGACACCAGATGCTGCCCTTTAGACAGCGCAAGAGGAATTTGGCGAACTTATTTTGGGATCCTGTGAACGACAGCACAAGTCGATGGATAAGCAAACATCATACACATCTACTCTGAGGTCTCCTACAGATACTTTAAGGAAGTATTAATCTACCTGACCTTTCAGCTTGAGGACCAAATACTCAACCACAAACAAAACCCTGATGATCTGAACGACTGAGTGGATAAGGGAGCCAAAGGCCAGAGTCCCTGTGTGATACCTGAAACAGGATTTAAGTCATTCTCAGTTGTCAGCTGAGAGACGGAGTAAACAACACAAGTTTACAATAAACATCTACACACCTGAGAGCTCTCCCCATGGAAGAAAACACTGGGAAGGCAGGAATGTCAGCTGGTTTCCTGAAAGCCCAGTAGTAAGAGGCAAAAGCACCAGCTAAGGTCATCTGTCCCAGAGCTGTAACGAAGTTGGCACACCAGAAGAAGAGGAAGAAGTTGTAATACTGCAGGCCGTTCAGGTATTTGTGGTAAGCCGTTTCTCCACCGTAGAAAGCAAAAAGGCACTGGGAGTTGGGGCACTGCGTCTTCATGGGACTTGTTGAGTAGTTCTGAACAGAAATCCCAAACAGGTTCCAGAAACCCAGAACATTTAATGCTCAATGAGACCAATACAGAGATAAAGACCACAGAAAATGAATGAAGGGAACTTACAGCTGGGTTACACGTTGCTCTGGAGTACTCACACGCCATCTCGTTGAACACTTTGTAGATCGGTTCATTAAAAGTAGACAAGAAACTGATCTTTTCTGTTAAAGTCTACAATTTAAATACTTCTCCATGACTGGATGCAAAACATGCATGTTCTCTCTGTAAGCCAAACAAACTCATACATCAGCTCATTATAGCAGACGATACGTCTTCATGAGCCGAGGATAAAATCTCACTAGTTGTATATTTAAGAGTAAGAATAAAGGATACACAGCCGTTACTGCCCAGCAGGCGATGAACAAGACCAGGAGGAACAAAGTGAAGAGTGGGTAGAAAAGGGAACCCATCACATGTCCAATGGCTCTGCACACAAGATAAAAACAAAAGATTTCCACATCAGAACTATCCAACTTTATCACCCGTTCCTCCTTTTTCCACATCCTCATGCTCTGCTGTAAACTCTGACTTGCTGGATTCTTTAATGACAGCAATGGTGAAGCGGATCCTCCTCCTGAGGGAGATCAGCATCAGGATGATGAAGACGTCCACGATAACCAGGATAATCACTAAGAGGAAGAGGGAGAAATTACAAGCGTGTCTTACAAAAATAAAAGGCTTATGAGTCTGAGAGCATGTTGTAGTTTGGGTTTGTACTGACTGAAGGCCAGCCAGGTATGTCTGATCTGCAGGTAGACAGAGAGGTCTGTCTGGAAGCCCAGTTCCTGCAGAGTCACGTTAGCGCCTGGTTCTCCTTTAAGGGAAGCGTACTCCATGTAGCAGTGGAAAATACCTAGAGAGCAAGAAAAACATAACATTTGTTTTTTAATCCATCCCGGTCTGTTCAGACTCTTTAAGTAAGAGGACTTTTGAGGAATTTAATCAAATGCACTGAACATATTCAACCGATTCAGGTACAAATTGCAAGTCCTGAGTCCTTTCTTGGCTACAGAGTTATAAACACCCCCCTAAAGATAAGACTGTGTGCTTTGGCTCTTACCGTATCCAATCACCAGTATCACCATGGCAATCATGACCCAGATCATGATACCGGCCAGGAAGCGCAGGAGGACAATGAATAGCAGACTGGTGAGCATGGCAATAACCAACCCTCTGCAGAGTGAGTAGTGTCAGTGGGTGAACAGAGCGTTCAGCCGGTGTTTAACTCACACCGACTGGATCAAAATAACAAGAAGCAGGAACAATGAGGATTATTCACTCACATGATGATCCAGTACCAGGACTGTGTGTAATCCTCAAAGATTTTCATCACCACCTGACGAGCCTCAATAACCACAGTGGCGTTCCTGTGGAGAGACACCTGTGTGTTTATCCGGTCCCTCAGAGAGGAACTACTGTGACGAGAACTGATGTGGCAGCTTGAGGTTGTGGCTTTTTTAGTGTGACAATTCTACTCACTTTACTCCATCCACAAGATCCTTGGCGTTTCTGATGTTTCCGGTTCCATCTTCAAACGTAGAGCTGTTTCCTTCGGTTATCACACCACCTTTCATGTCCAAACTTGGGAAGCACCTACGAGTGACTGAATGACAGTAGAAAAAGAAATTCTGTTACTTTTGTATTTGTATAACACAATAACTATTACTAGATGGATGGATGGATGGATGGATGGATGGATGGATGGATGGATGGATGGATGGATGGATGGATGGATGGATGGATGGATGGATGGATGGATGGATGGATGGATGGATGGATGGCCAGGCCTTACAGGGTCTGAGATGAAGCTTTTGGGTTTTTGAGTTTCTCTGACCACAAATTCAAGACATCGTTGAAGTCCGACAATGCCAGCAGTGCATTACACACTATAAATAAAGAGACGATAATCATTATCAATATTATGAATGTGCCCGATGGCAGACTGTCAGCTTGGAGTGGAAAGGCCACAAGGTCATTGCTGATGTCTTTCTTTCAAGTTATTGTGTTAACACACCAGGATGCTCCAGACCAGCAAAGTGACAGAACCTGTGCTTTTGATTATTAGTTTACTCCATTAGCAGCTGGCTGCTATTTTCTTTCAAGCCCTTTGAAAGTAGTAAGGAAGGGTACATGATACTTTTTTCACCTGACTACAGTCAACAGCTTACAATCTACTTAACTCAACATTTTATAAAAACATAAAATTAAACTCACTGGGCTTGCTGGGCATCAGCATGGCAGGACAGAGACCCTCACTGAGGATTTGTGGTGCGCCCTGAAATACAGTAAGGTGTCATTTTATTTATTTTATTCTGGAAAACACAAAGATACAAAACAAATATTTCTAAAGAAAATTAGGGAAAAAAAAACAAAGAAAAAAAATACAAATGTGTATTTTTTAGATCAAACGGGTCTAGAATAATACTGGAAAATGAAAAACAGCAACATGCCATTGATGAAGTCACACCTTCCTTGCAGAAGTTTTTGTAGAAGTCAAAGTCCTTTTGGTTGCTGTAGGCTTTGACTAACGTCATGAACTTATCAGGGCAGCTCTCCACACATATCTGAGGATCAGCAATTTACAGGGACATGCAGAACAGTAAGAACTGTGAACAACAACACTGTAGTCATGCTGCAAGAAGAAGAAACTAACATCATGTCATCTCTACACACTAACTCTGAGCATTCATAACTTAAAAAAACAGAGTGAAGTTTCCACCTGTGTAGTTGGACACTGAAACTCCCGCAGCACCATGGGGCTGGCACACTTCATGATGTTGAAGTAGAACAGGATTTTTTTCTTCCTGTTGAATGCGAGAAAAAACTCAAAACCATCAGACATTGCTTTCAAAGTCCACTCATATGATTGATTAGAAATAAGACTTATTATGATTGACATGAAAATATGAATTATTACAATGAATAGATGCAAATTCAGCAAAATAAAAAAAGTGACTTTGAAATAACTTCTGAACAGCACTTTTCAAAGCTCTGTATTTAAAAAAATTTTAATTAGGGCACCTGGAGTTTAGTTTCACTCCAAAGTGCAGATGTGAATCCTGTAGTTTGTTTCATGTTGATAGACCAGATAAAACTGTAGATGTGATAATACAAAAATATGTACTGTATCCTAACAAAGTGGGATGAGATGGGCCGGTGTTGAGTGGATTTTTAAATACATTTGTCAACTCAACACAGAAAAGTGGTCAAATCAGCTGATTTTCTATTTATTTTCTCAATTTGGATGTGATGATTTTTGTACAACTTTGTGCTCAATATTTCAATAAAGTAGGCTAAGGTGAAAAACTAATAATCAGAGTTGCAGAAACAGAGAAGAGTTGAGGACCCTCCAAGACAACAGCCTGATAATGAAATGATATTCATCCTCTCCACCAACTGAATGCATTATTCTATTTATGGCCATTTATATTGGACATACTTTCATTTTAAAAAAAAGAATTAATATGTGCTTTGGATGTATGCTGATTTATTATTAACAGGAGTAAACTCCCTCTATGTACTGTGGAGCTACATTTAATGATGTAGAAAAACTAGAACTTCAGCTTTTATTTCACTCTGTAACTTGCTCTCAAATTAAAGAAGAAATGTCCACGGTGACAGAATTACATTTGTTCTTAGTAAACTTACTCGAGTGGCGTGCCGGCCTGCCCGCAGAACTGGCCTTGACTGTCTGTCGGGTAGATCACCTTCTTGGGGTCACCCTGGGAAAAGGCTGGAAAGCAAACATTACAAAGCTTAATCTATCATGACCTGTTCATTATTTTTCTCTCATTAACAGGTACAATCCTTACCGAGTATTCCCACTGCTATATAACCCAGCACGGCAAGAATGAAGAAGATGCAGCAGACAATGTCTGTGCAGCCCCTAGAACAAGAAGAAAAAACGAGTTAGAAGAAGACTTTGTTACCTAAACAGTCAGCAGTGAAAACACAACGCCACCTCACCTGTTCTGGATCGGACCTGTGAAGGTGGGATCATACTTTCTCGGCTGGCCTACATGAGGAAAAGGAGCATTTATCATTCAGTGACATGAAAGCTTTGTGAGAGGCATTATCTTCATTAGCTGCTTGTCTTTTTAACACTCCATACTCCTGGAGTACCCCTTCCAAGACCCTGAAGACAGTGCAGAACTGATCCACGACCGTGATGAAAACCACACTGTTCGACTATCCGACAGACCCACCTCTCCAAAACCCCTGAATAGACCTTACCAGGGTGGATAAGGAGTGTGATCCCCCTGCAGTTGGAGCACACCCTCTGGTCCTCCTTTTAGAAGAGGGGGGCCACCACCCCAGTCTGCCAGTCTAGGGGAACTGTCCCCCATGCCCATGCAATGCTGCAGAACCATGTCAGCCAAGACAGCCCTACAGCATCCAGAGCCTTAAGGAATTCTGGGCGGACCTCATCCATCCCTGGGGCCTTGCCACTGAGGAGCTTTTTGACCACCTCAGTGACCTCAGCCCCAGAGATGGGAGACCGAACACCAGGGTCCCCAGACTGAAGGTGGAGGGAGGCTACCCTTTCGTCCACCAGGATAAACCCCAACGTACTTGGGCCAAGTTGGGGGGCAATGAGCATGCCCACACTTGCTCGATGCCTCTCACCAGGAGCAAGTCCAGAATGGAAGAGGGTCCTGCCCCTCTCAAGGACAGTGGTTCCAGAGCCCAAGCCGTGCGTCAAGGTGAGTCCAACTATATCTAGCCGGAACCGGTCATCCACACGCACCAACTCAGGCTCCTTCCCCACCAGAGAGGTGACATTCCACATCCCTAGAGCTAGTTTCTGCAGCCGAGGATCAGACCACCAGGGTCCCCACCTCTGGCAGCTGGGAGGGGGGCCTATGTCACCATTTTGGGCTGAGCCCGACCGAGCCCCATGGGCAAAGGCCCAGCCACCAAGCGCTCATCTCCGTGCCCCACCTCCAGGCCTGACTCCAGAGGGGGGCCCCGGTGACCCACGTCCATGCAAGGGAAACCTGGGTCCATGATTTGTCATCATCATAGGGGTGTTTTAGCAGCACTTCGTCTGGTCCCTCCCCTAGACACCTGTTTGCCATGGGTGACCCTACCAGGGGCATAAAGCCCCCGACAACACAGCCACTAGGATCATCAGGAAGCATAAACTCCTCCACTTCAGTAAGGTGACGGCTCAGGGAGGAGGTCATGTCCTAGGTAGGAGGCCTATTTAATGTACTAGAAGAAAATCTATAACAAAATACCATATGCACACAACTTAGTTATTGCACAATCACTTAACTTAGTTAAAGAGATAGTATATAATCTACCACGCGACAGCAGCACCAGTAACCGAAGCAGATCTGTTTGTGTAGAGTGTGCAACAATAAACAATAACAATAAAATTTTAAAATATAAACTGAATACATTGAAAACTTAATGTAACTTTTAAAGTTACATTTTAAAAATAAATGTTTTATCTGAACATTTTTTAACTGTTAATAAATTAGTGTATATATATATATATATATATATAAATTCATCCTCCTAAATTCCAGTCATGGATCAATCATGACATGATGTCCCACACTGGATCAGTCTCAGGAGATGGTTGGGGGATGAAGAACTGGGACACTGACGCTCTAGTCTTCTGTGTTTCTAGTCTTCTGTGTTCCTACGTGCCTCCAGTGTGGCTCTCCTGATGCATGATGCCTGATGTAAGACAGCCCACCGTGCACCACTGAAACCACGCGCCTACACATTTTATAATGTGTCTTGTAAACATCTCCACTGATGCTGTCCAGCTAAGGATGAAAGCATTTTTGCTTTTGAGGACATGTTGGAGTATCAGGTGCAGAGGACATTTTAAAAAAGGTGGAGGTGTTGTGAGCATCTGTGTGGCGTCTGTCTCTAGGCAGCCGTCACTGCAACACACTGGGAAAGACAATGAGCAGCACAAAGAATACAGGACAAGAGACGTCCCGTATCAGACAATCTAATTTAGATAAAAATATAGGATGTCCCGGCTAATACGCAACAGTTGGTAACCCTATTAATCATACATATTACTTTTACTTACAGAAAAATAGTTTGCTGACAGATTCATATGAAATTAAACCATAAATATTGTGAATGGAAGAAACTGAATTTCTGTTCTTGAATACAGAAGTGTTTTGTTTAAATGTGCTCATTTATACAGATTTGTGTGAAAATTGCTGATTTAATAGAGTCAAGATTGAAGCGTTTGCTTTCTTTGAAATTGAAACTTTACTGTAAGCTGCTGCTGAAGACCTGGATGGACAGAGTAGGAATGCTGAGTAGCAAGAAGCCCCTTCTCCATCTGATTCAGCAGACTCAGCTTAATGCAGGTTGTCTGAGGTCAAACTCAGAAGCAGGCAGAGTCTCTCATATCTAAGCAAATTACTGACTGGGGAACACATGTTTGTGGAGCTGAAATAAGGACCACAATAATAACAATAATTTTAAGAAAAGCACCACATAAGCCTCATTAGTCAGTCACTAAAATATTTACTACAATCAAACCAAAAACCAAAGTGTGATATTGTCTGTAGCTTCTTTACATGTTAATTATACATATGATGAGTTGGCTAATCCTGAAACTAGCTGGCAATCAGAAAAAGCTGCTTCCTGTCAGAAAGGGTGTGGGTGTCATATTTCATGTAAGTGCTATCATTTGATTTTGTCACTTCTAGCATGCTTTAACAAGTCAAAAAGAGATTTTGTAACATGACATGAATGGCAAATGTACATTTCTATATATTTAAATTATTTGTATTCAAAGAAAAAAAAGCCTCTAGAGTTTAGACCTAGCCCATAGTATCTGTTTAGCTCCCAAACACCTGTATAATCAGCAAATCGCTCAGCAGCAGCTTCACACAAACACACCTGTTTTCAACTCTGCAGTGATGACATGCCGATGCCACTCCTATTTCACTTATAACTACACATACATTTCTTTCTTTCTAAGCAAAGACCAACAACTCCTCAATCTTGTCACGTTTCTTACATGAATGCAGATTAAATAAGATGAATGTCTAATAAAACACTAATAGTTACCATGCTTTCCATAAAATTCTTCTTCCTCTGGCATGTTGAAATTCTTTCCCAGGCTAAAAGCTGAAATGTTCAGAGAAACTGTAACGTCTTATCCCCGATCTGTTGCAAACAAAATGCCAGCGCGCAAGTGAAATGTACAGACCATAACGGAAGCTCTACCTAACCTCATCCTTCCCCTCTAGATTATTCAAACTGCCAATCTGTGCCCCATTTATGAGAATCTCTCAACTTCTCGGAAAACTCAAAACCATGCAAACTAGAACTAGGTAAGGTAAGGATGCTTACCATGCCTCCCCAGATTAACACACACTGAACCATATAAGGAAAGCTAAACTTGAACTTAATGAAACAATAGATTAAAAAATACAATTCTTAGTACAAAGACTTTGCTTGGAGAGCTTTGAACATGGAGTAAAACCTCGAAGGTTCCTGGATAATCACTTAAAAACAAAAAAGGAGAAAACAACAGTCTTCTCTGTCAAAGATCCAGAAGAAAATATCAGCCACGACCCTGACAAGATAAATAACACTTTTAGAGACTTCTATAAAATGTTATTTAAATCTCAACTAAACACAACAGATGAGAATATTGATCAAATGCTTATTACAGCGTCTTCCAAACTAAAAACATGGAAATAAAATGGTCTTGGATTTATTAGAAATATATTAGAAATAAATAAAAATAAAAATAACTTCAAATATGAACTTAGATAATATTACACTACTATTAAAACCATGAAAAGACCCCAAACTTCCATCCAGGTACCTTCTAATTTCATTAACAAATGTAGATCTTAAAATATTTAGCAAAGCTCTCACCAGAAGGATAGGAGAAAATAACCCCTCTAATAATACATCCTGACCAACAGGCTTCATTAAAGGTAGACATTCCTCTGCTAATATGTGCAGATTAATTAACATAATAGATTATTCTACCCTATATAATCCAGAATCCACAGTTATTTCTTTAGATGCAGAAAGGAATTTGACCTGAGTAAGGCAAGGCAAAGCAATTTTATTTGTATAGCACATTTCATGTACAAGACAATTCAAAGTACTTTACATAAATCATTACAGCAGGGTACAGAAAGCAATACAAGTGCATTAAAAAAAACAAAGATTAAAAGAAATGCAATTAATAAAATAAAAACAGAGGGAAGATGCTAAAATAAAATGGATAAAATGCAAGAAATAAAGTTCCAGTGTGGGGAAAGACAATATTAAAATATAATTCCAGCTTAAAAGAACCAGATGTAGATTTTGACTTCTAAATAAAAACTAGTGAAATGCAGCAGAGAACAGGTGGGTCTTTAACCTGGATTTAAATAAACTGAGTTTCAGCTGATCTGAGGCTTTCTGGGAGTTTGTTCCAGACTCGTGGAGCATAGAAGCTGAATGCAGCTTCTCCATGTCTGGTTCTGACTCTGGGAACTGATAAGAAACTGGAACCAGATGACCTGAGGGTTCTGGCAGGTTCATACTGGGTCAAGAGGTCACTGATATATTTTGGTCCTAAACTATTCAGAGCTTTATAGACCAGCAGCAGAACTTCAAAGTCTATTCTCTGACGAACAGGCAGCCAGTGTTAAGACCTCAGAGCTGGACTGATGTGGTCCACTTTCTTGGTCTTAGTGAGGACTCGAACAGCAGAGTTCTGAATCAGCTGCAGGTGTCTAATTGATTTTTTAGGTAGACCTGTAAAAATACTGTACCTACCTGACCATTTATAGCCATCATGTGGGCATGGAAAGGCATTCCCTCACGTGCGCCCGCTTTAGAGCTGATTCTGATTTCTAAATGGAAACAGGCGTAGGACGTGCATGAGCACACTTTGATAAATCTGGAAGTAGAAACGCACCATATTTCCTTTTTGAACCACAGATGCCACCTGTAGTCTGCTTTGCTATGCACAGTTTGATAAATGTGTCATGGTTTACGGTGTGGTTTCTGATTCTTATGTTTGGTTTTTGTCTGTTTTGGTTTGTTATGCCTCGATCTTGGTTTATTAGTTCTGGTGTTTGTCATGTTTAGTTTCTGTTATGATTATGGTCTAGGTTTTTGTGGTGTTAAATTCTATCTTGCTCTTAGTTTAAAGTTCTGGGTTTTTGTCATGTTTAGTTTCTGTTTTTGTTTAGTTCAGTCTTCCTGTTTTCCCTCATGTAAACAGTTTTCTGTTCCTGGCTTGTTATTTCACCTGGTTTCATTTCTCATTCTCTTCACCTGCTCCTAATACTCCCCCTGTCTACAAATACCCCATGGTTTTCAGCTGTTTCAATGATCATAAAAATGAAATGATCGATTTTTTGCTCCTTCGCAGTTTATTCTTGCGCTGTTTTCAGTTGCAAATCGAGCGACACTGGCATTGTAGCACTCTGCTGCAGACTCCTCTCACAGCCCCAACTGCTTTGGTTTTATTCAATGCGAGTTGCCATCACCTCTCAAATTAGACTGAAGAGTCGCGACTAAATAATCCACCCAGAGACAAAAAGAGATAGCAAATGTTAAAAACAAACGTAACTTGTTTTTCTAACCAAAGACCAGTGCTCAATTAACACAGTGAACAACCTGTGATTTAAGAAACACATCAACACTTTATACAAACGGTATCACTTGCCATCTCATCACCATTTTAGTTGAATGTCTCTCCCTGCCCTGTATGATATGTGGTGTGTTGTAAAGGACATGGCTACAATCCAATGTTTCACCACTGCTACCGACCTGTGGTTAAGCCACACCATAGAGCCATATAGTTATATATAAATCTCACCCTACATTTCATTGATGCGGATTTCAACATGAAAGCAAAATGTTTTCAGACTCATTATTGTATTACCATAGACAATGCTTCAAATGTTACACTGGCTTACTAGATAGATAAGATAGATAAGATAGATAGATAGATAGATAGATAGATAGATAGATAGATAGATAGATAGATAGATAGATAGATAGATAGATAGATAGATAGATAGATAGATAGATAGATAGATAGATAGATAGATAGATAGACAGACAGACAGACAGATTGATTTCAGACTTTAAATCAGGAACAATAGACCAACAAAATCTTAGTAGAGTCTAATTTACTTGCAAAGAGTTCAATTGGCACAAAAACAGAGACAACAAGCTGTGAGCAGTGTGCAGCCAACTGTGAACTGAAAGAGAGCCAAATGTGAAGATGCAATTGTTCAGACTAAGTGTTAAAACTGTATTATCTTCTTAGCAAGGTCAAGTTCAGCTTTCCCATGAGAAGAATGAGTTATGTTTCTACTGACAATATATGCACACACAGCCACAGCTACAGTGTAAAATTCACATAATATGATTCACAGAATATGCTTGCAATAGTTGTAAGAAGAAACTATTGCAACTATAAAACTATGAATTTTATTAAACTTTATTTTTTCGAACATTCCCTCCTGTTTATGATTGTTTTATTCTTTCTATTAAAGATACTTTCATATGTAGACACAAAACCCCATCGGCAAGGTGTAATCTTTTGGGGAAACCATCCACATCACCCAGTTGCCTCAGCGACAGCCCAGGTGTCTGATGAGGGCACGTCAGTATCACAGCACAGCAGAAGGAGTAGATCACCTTGGAATAAAGAAAGAGAATAACATGAATAAACAATAATAATAATACATGTGGATTATCATAAAAACAAATCATTTGGTTAGTATGAATTAGCAGATTATGAGAACTACAACAAAATTAGGAACTAAACCTTTTGAATGTGTGTACATCCCCAAACATATGTAAGTCACCGCTTTTCCCTTCTCATGGATTTTCATAAGCAGGATCATAAACGGTTCACTTGCACATTCTATTTACACATCTTAATACATGTCATCAAAGTTGTCTGAGGTTTTATCCAGACCTTAAAAATCATAGTTCATTGGTATGAGCACATATTGTAAAACTGTTGTCCCTACAGCTTTAGAGATCATCCTTTTAATGCATGGCAACACACAGCATGTGAACAGACAGAAGAGGATAAGTACAACTATAACTGGTGTGAATAATTTAATAATTAGATGATACCAGGGTCCTGATGTTAACCATCCCCAGGCATCCCGGGCTGACCCACCATCAGTGGAATCTTTGGCTTTTATGGAGGTTAACAAATCTTGCAGGTGCTGCTACACAAACCCAGGTGCTGCAAAAGTTTCCAATTAACTGGCATGTACCACCTAACAGGAGCCATATGGTTTTGTAATGCCATGAGTCGTACGGCTTTTAATTCTGGTTGCAATGATGTGAATCCTGCATCTACCAGAGCAGTGAGATTTTCCAAATACATAGCCACATCATTGAGGGCATGAGATAACTGAACTGTACCATAGTGAAGAATCAGTCCTGCCAAAAATCTTTGTCGCTGTTTTTCATTTTCCAGTGTTATTCTAGACTTGTTTGATCTGAAAATACACATTTGTACTGTTTTGCTTTGTTTTTTCCCCTAATTTTCTTTGGAAATACTTGTTTTGTATCTTTTGTTTGTACTTTTGGGAATTAAATAAATAAATTACTGTATTTCAGGGTGTACCACAAGTCCTCAGCGAGGGTCTCTGTCCTGCCATGCTGATGCCCAGCAAGCCCAGTGAGTTTAATTTTTTATGTATTTATGAGATGTTGAGTTAAATAGATTGTAAGCTGCTGAATGCAGTCATGTGAAAAAAGTAAAAACACCCTTCCTTACCACTTCCAAAGGACTTGAAAGTAAATAGCAGCCAGCTGCAAGTGGAGTAAACTAATAATCAACTGTGTGAAAGCACAGGTACAGTCATATTTATAATAATGGTAAAAATTAGCGTCTCTTTATTTATAGTGTGTAATGCACTGCTGGCATTGTCGGACTCCAACAATGTCTTGAATTTGTGATCAGAGAAATTGAAAAACCCAAAAGCTTAATCTTAGACCCCGTAGGGCTCGGTTAGAAAAAGATTGAAGTATGTTAAGAAAGCCTCTTTCTAAATAAAAAGAACATGGTGGCACAGCTTAGGTTTTCATAATTACGTCTGAACAAACCACAAATCGTCTGGAAAATTTGAACATACCAGACTAAAGTTGAGATGTTTGTTCGTGTTTGCACAGCAGTATGTTTGAAGAAAATCAAACAGTATGTCAGCACAAACGTGGTGGAGAGGTGACGATTTGGCTTGTTTTACAGCCACAAACTTATGAAGTTATTTTTGTGTTTTTATTAAATGCAAAAAAATAGTGATTTGAGAGTGGAAAAATTATCAGAAAGGAAAAAAATATATTTGATATAAATATTTTTCACACTGATAGCAAAAAATAATAATATTTGAGACTAAAAAAAAGTTTTGAGATAAAGTATCTTGTTACAGCACATTTAAAAAATAATTTGACATTTAAAAAAATAATTTCCTAGAAAAAAAACCTCTCTCAAAAGCCTTTCTTTACTCTCAAATATATATATTTTTTGCTATCAGAGTGAAAACTTTTACTCTCCCAATTTTTTTTCTCTCTCAAAGCTTTTTTCTTCTCTCTCTCAAAACCGAAGTCTTTGCTATCGTTTCAAGATTTTGCTATCGATGTGAAACTTGTGTCATGGGCGGGTCCATGTTACTATTGGTCATTCTCAACCGAACTGACAGCTGGGTGGCGATCATTTCTCCATACTGATTACGCCTTTCTCATTAATATTCATGACTAACTCCTGCTATCCCTGCGCTGTGATCCACCATTGATTCACTGGGAGATGCAGACATAGTGAATATGCATTGATCTGTTGTTTTTGGCGGCAGAGACTCCAATATTTGGGTAAGATTATGACACAGCACGCACAAAAAAAAAGATAAAGATACTTTATCTCAAAACTTAATTTTTAGTCTCAAATATTATTATTTTTTGCTATCAGTGTGAAAAATATTTATATCAAATGTATTTTTTTCCTTTCAGATAATTTTTCCACTCTCAGATCACTATTTTTTTTGCATTTAATAAAAACACAGAAATAACTTCATAACAGACAGCTCTTTCTGCAACCCAAGAAAGAGGAAAAAATATCCAAGAGCAGAAGTTTTGAGAGAGCAAAGAACGTGTCTGACCAAGTCTGAGCGCAGAGTTTTGAAAGGATGAACAATATATTTGAAAGCAAGAGGGACTTTCTGAGTGTGAAAGCAGAGTTTTGAGAGAGAGCAAGATAATATTTGAGTGTGAAAACCAGAAATCTTGCTCACAAAGCAAACAATTGTGCTCTTGATTAAAGATAGAAAAATACCCCCATAAATGATGAGGTGGAAAGTCTGCTGCCAATATTTACCAGTCATTAAAAGAAAATGCAAAAAGTAAGCTTTGGTCATTCATTCTGAGATCCAGCAGTGTGGGACAGACTGGAGCATCTAGAGGTGATGCAGTGTTTATGACACACACAAGTGGTGGATTTCCTTCATTTGTTTATTTATTTATTTATTCTTACACAATCCTTTTGTAATTGTTGTCTCCACTTCCGGCAACTCATTGGCCACATTGTTAATAGCGTTGATCGTGTCCCTCTGCACCTGCAGGACTTCCTCTGAGGACACGGCTGCTGCAGTGCTGGGTGGTGTCTCTGGCCTCACCCTCTCCAATCACAGCTGCAGCACCGCTGACCCACCTGGAACACCCAGGAACTATAAAGAAATATTATTTAACACTAAATAAACTGCTACCAGTCTCAGGTATACCTGTACTTATTTATTTTATACATTATTTTATACGTTAAAACAAATTACTACATTACCGGCATCATTATTAGCTGCATTTCCATTACAGTTTTTCGCAAAATAAAAGCAATATTTCTGACATTTCGATAAAGTGCATTTTCGAATTGCAGGTATTTCCACTGAATGGTGTGTAGTGCATTAGCCTTTATTCTCAAAAAATCTCATCCCGCGAGACTCCACTTTGAGGAGGATAGAGATTTCTAAGTCTTTGTAAAACTCTTGCATTTCACTGTTGATTGCTATCAAGGATGACCATTATATATTTTTCTTTAATTATTTGTAAAAAAAAAAAGATTTCCGTCTTCTCCTCTGTCTACTCAGACTGCGCCATCTTTATTTGAAATTAACTGGTCACATGACCCGCTACATCACGTCCGGTGAAGCATAAATGCAAGAAAAGTGTTTCCATTACACTTTTAGTGATATTTGAGAGGTTTTTTTTCGAAATGCAGGTGTTTCCATTACCAAATTTTTAATGCAATATTAGCTTTTGTACAATTCTAGGGGCAATGGAAACACACCTACTGTCATTTAGCAGATGCTTTTCTCCAAAACGATTTACTGTGGGCTGTAGTTCTTGTCTAATGCCCCAAGTGGAAGGTGTTACTGTTCACCCCTGTGGGATTTGAACTTCAATCTCCCGCATGACAGACAGATGTCCTACCGACTGAAATATCCAGTCGCACATTCCGATACCTCTGGCATGTCTTCTCTTCTGACAATGTGATGGCAGCATCTGCCATCAGGTGTAGGACGTGTATGTGCAGGCTTTGATAAATCTGAAAGTAAAAGTGCACTGCATTTCCTTTTTGCGCCACGGACGCCACCTATAGTCTGCTTTGCTACACACAGTTTGATAAATGAGACCCCTGATGAGGACCAGCTGGTTTGAATGTCCTAATAATTAACAGAATTTCTTTTTCTACTGTCATTCAGTCAATCGTAGGTGCTTCCCAAGTTTGGACATGAAAGGTGGTGTGATAACTGTAGGAAACAGCTCTAAGTTTGACGATGGAATCAGAAACATCAGAAACGCCAAGGATCTTGTGGATGGAGTAAAGTGAGTAGAATTGTCACACTAAAAAAGCCACAACCTCAAGCTGCCACATCAGTCATCACAGTAGTTCCTCTCTGAGGGACCGGATAAACACACAGGTGTCTCTCCACAGGAACGCCACTGTGGTTATTGAGACTCGTCAGGTGGTGATGAAAATCTTTGAGGATTACACACAGTCCTGGTACTGGATCATCATGTGAGTGAATAATCCTCATTGTTCCTGCTTCTTGTTCACTTTGATCCAGTCGGTGTGAGTTAAACACCGGCTGAACGCTCTGTTCACCCACTGACACTACTCACTCTGCAGAGGGATGGTTATTGCCATACTCACCAGTCTGCTATTCATCGTCCTCCTGCGCTTCCTGGCCGGCATCATGATCTGGGTCATGATTGCCATGGTGATACTGGTGATTGGATACGGTAAGAGCCAAAGCACACAGTCTTATCTTTAGGGGGGTGTTTATAACTCTGTATCCAAGAAAGGACTCAGGACTTGCAGCCTTTTTAGAGAAAAATATGTCGCTATTAGCTCCAACTTGTACTTGAATCGGCTGAATACGTTCAGTACATTTGATTAAATTCCTTAAAAGTCCTCTTATTTAAAGAGTCTGAACAGACACGGGTGGATTAAAAAACAAATCTTATGTTTTTCTTGCTGTCTAGGTATTTTCCACTGCTACATGGACTTGAAGGCGAACCAGGCGCTAATGTGACTCTGCAGGAACTGGACTTCCAGACAGACTTCTCTGTCTACCTGCAGATCAGACAGACCTGGCTGGCCTTCAGTCAGTACAAACCCAAACTACAACATGCTCTCAGACTCATAAGCCTTTTACTGCAAATGCTCATGAGAAATTCATATTTAACCTTTTTGTTTGTTACCCTCTAAATTTGAGTGTTGTGCTTTATTTCACGTGTTTGGTTTTCAGATTAACGAAAGTGTCCGTACACTTAACAGAAAAATGTCCTGGTAATTTTCTGTTTACTACGGACTCTTTTCTTAGTGTCTCAAAAATTGGTTATTAGATTCTTTTTTATTTTAATCTAATTTATTTATAAAGTGCTTCTTACTTTATAAATAAAACAGTATGATGTATGTATTTATTTTTAATCTTTTTAAACAACATTTTGCGGACTTTTACTGGTAGCTAGCTACTTAGCAGTAGCTAATGTCCAACTGCAAATTTATCACTATCTCCTTATAGTGAAGAATCTTTAACAAAAATCCCTGGATCCAGGCATTGATGTGGATCACCCCACAAAATCAATCACTGTTTCCTCATTCTATCTCTGGGATTCCCTGAAAGTTTCATCAAAATCCATCATTAAAATTTTGAGTTACGTTGCTAACAGACAGACAAACCAACACCATCTAAAACACAACCTCCGCCTTGGTGGTGGTATAGAAAATTAGAACATTTAAAATATTCACGTTTAAAATGTGGACTCTTTTATAGAATAGAATAGAATAGAATAGAATAGAATAGAATAGAATAGAATAGAATAGAAATACTTTATTAATCCCTTTGGAGAGTCCTCAGGGAAATTTGGGTACCAGCAGCAATACAACACCAACAGTAAAGCAGGATAAGCACAAGATATAATATATACAGGTATAAAGTAAAAGAGAGGCAATAAGGTGCAAGAAAAGTATAAATAGAATGCAATAAATAATAATAAGATAAGTTAAATAAAATAATATAAACAAGCATTGCACACAGTAGAGGTGGTACAGATTCCCAGTTCACTTATTGCACGTATAAGTTATTGCAACTGTTTGTATGGGTTATTGTGCATGTGTTGTATCAGGCGGACTGCACACCTCCCTCTCCCCCCTCCTGCCTAATGCAGAGTTGTACAGTTTGATGGCTCGGGGGACAAAGGAGTCTCTGAGCCGGTTGGTCCTACTCTTGGGGAGGAGCAGCCTGCTACTGGTCAGGCTTCTCTGTGCACTGATGACAGTGTGCAGAGGGTGACTGGCATCATTCACAATAGCCAGTAGTTTTTTTAGTGTTCTCCTCTCTGCCACTGTCACCAGGGAGTCCAGCGTCATGCCAACCACAGAGCCCGCTCACCTGATGAGTTTTTCCAGCCTGTTAGCACACCTTTTTGTCATGTTACCCCCCCAGCAGACAACAGCATAAAAAAGCGTACTAGCCACCACAGACTGATAGAACATCCACAGGAGTTTCCTGCAGATGTTAAAAGATCTCAGTCTTCGCAGGAAGTACAGACGGCTTTGGCTCTTCTTGTACAGGTGATCTGTACAGCATGTCCAGTCCAGCTTGTTATCCAGCCACAACCCGAGGTACCTGTAGTTGTCTACAATCTCCACCTTGTCGTCCCTGATGGTCGCTGGACGTGGTTGTGGGCTGGACTTCCTGAAGTCAATAACCAGCTCCTTAGTCTTTGAGGTGTTAAGCTGGAGATGGTTCATCTGACTCCAGGTGACAAAGTCACTGACCAGATTCCTGTACTCATCCTCTCCATCATCCCTGATACACCCCACAATGGCTGTGTCATCTGCAAACTACTGCATGTGGCACAGCTCTGAGTTGTAACAGAAGTCTGAGGTGTAGAGTGTGAAGAGGAGGGGGGCCAGCACCGTCCCCTGGGGTGCTCCTGTGCTGCTAATAACAGTGTCAGATGTGGTGTCCTTTAGCCTGACGTACTGCGGTCTCTCTGTGAGGTAGTTACCAATCCAGGACACCAAGCAGGGCTCCACCTGCATCTCCCTCAGTTTGTCCAGAAGCATCAGGGGCTGGATTGTGTTGAAGGCACTTGAAAAATCCAAGAAGTGGATCCTCACTGTGCCCCTCCCCTTATCCAGATGTACTTGGACACGGTGTAGGAGGTAGAGAATAGCATCCTCCACACCCACACCTGCGCGATAGGCAAACTGTAGGGGGTCCTGGGCCTGTTGCACTTGGGGCTTGAGGAGTTTGAGGATGAGCCGCTCCATCGTCTTCATCAGCTGGGATGTAAGTGCCACCGGTCTGTAATCGCTCAGCTCACCAGGGCAGTTTTTCTTTGGAACTGGAACAATACAGGATGTTTTCCACAGGGTAGGCACTTTCCCCAGCTGTAGACTGTGGTTGAAGACATGCTGGAGTGGTTCCCCCAGTTCAGCAGCGCAGGTCCTAAGCAGACGAGGAGGCACTCTGTCAGGGCCTGCTGCTTTCCATGGGTGCCCAGAGGCGCGGCGACCCAGTTTTCAGCCGCAGTCATATCACAAAGATCAGTGAGTGAATCAAAATTGCATTTGCTAATCCTTAACTGAGTAAACATTGTAATGTCCAAAGTTTGTGTCTGTATTATTTAAAAGCCACTACCTGTACCCAGTTTATGAAGAAAAATCTTTTTCTCTTTTTCAATAGGCTCCTCTGCCATCTATCCCTCGACGAAATAGGGCTTCATCAGGTTACTTGAGCCGAAGACACGTCAAAACATACACAAAAGAAGTTGTATGCTTGCCTTTTTCATCCCGAAGCATCAGTCTTTGTCATACCCAGAGGAGAAACTCGGACCAGATTAGCTCAGGCTGGTCTTCTTGGAAAAATTTCCTTTTCCACAGAATGGTCTGAAGATCAACTAAGAGCTGAAATAACTGCCATCTTCAAAGGAGCATTTGGAGCATCAGTCATTCCCATTTAAGTTTTTGAGCACCATCAAAGGATGTAAGAAATTGATTATCACTTCTAATTTTCCTTGGGGTGGTAAAGAAGTTGCTTCAGTCTGTTCCAGTCCTTGTTTGTACATCATGGCAGGGATGGAAGTTCCAGCACAGGTGAGCTTGATATTTCATAACTTAATTTGGAATATTTTTTAATTCTGTTACTTTCTAATTCTTTTTCTGTCATAATATTTTGTCCAAAATGGACCTCTGGAAGTTTCAGATGATAGGGATTTTGAAAGCCCAGTTTTACAATGTAGGAGAGATCGGTAAAAGATACTGGTAACACATTTCATCTTTGTGTAAATAGCCTGACAAAGTAAACTGTTGCTCGCCTTTCTTTGTTTAACAAAGTTTGTAATATATTCAATAATAGTAATTTAGTAATAGTAAAAATTTATTTAATATAATACAGCTTTTTCAAGAATTCAAGAATATGAGAAAAGAATTTTCTCATATAGTGAGTCAGCATGAGGGTCCTTCAACAAGCCAGAGGGAACAACATGAGAGAGAGGATGATGATGAAGTCAGTCTTTCAGCTCATGATGAAATGGACTTTCACGAACAACAAAGGCCAAATGAAGCCTGTGTTCACTTAGCAGATTTCATGTTTATATTTTTTTTTTTTTTTTTACACGAAAGCTATATTATTTCTGTTATTCTGTTTTTCTTACTGAACATTTTTCAGAATTGTCCTTCTCATCTGTAGCCCAGTTGATGTTGAAGAAGATGAAGCCATTGAGGAAGCCATCAGACAAAGTCTTTTAGATTAGATTATGCAGGCTTATTGAACGTTGTAGGAAACAATCTGCAGACTTTGACTGTTTGAAACAAAATGTTGCATCATCCTCTGGACACACACAAGCCGTAAGAGCTGCACCCGCCCTCTGAAATGATTGTGTCACAATCTGCGGTCGATTGAGCTGCAGGTTCTGTGTTAGAGCCAGTTACCTTGGCAACGCGTCACAACGAAATAGTCCACTCAGCCGCTTCTTGTGAAAAACTTACGATTTTACCGGCAAAAAGAACATCAACGCATTAATAATTTATTTAATATTTTTCTTTCTTAATGGACCATGGTATAAGCGGGATAATGCCCTCCATGGTGGCCATTATCATAAATTAATGGACGACGAGGAGGAGTAAACCGTCCGACGCGAAGCCACCTCGTCGGGCATTATCCCTTACATGGATGACTTGGTAAATGGTCTGTACTTATATAGCGCCTTTACCCAAAGCGCTTTACATGTTCGTCACATTCACACACACTGATGGCGGAAGCTACCATGCAAGGCGTTCAACCACGACCCATCAGGAACAATTAGGTGTCTTGTTCAGGGACACCTCGACATGAGCTGTCCAGGCCTAGATCGAACCAGCAACCCTTGGGCTACAGAACCACCACTCTACTCACTGACCCATGCCGCCCCTACTTCTTGACTTAACTTATACTGTATATTATACGCAGATTGTAAAACAATCTTCAGGTATAGTTTGCTTTTTTCATGCCAAACTGTATTCTCACTTGGTTAGAGGCTGTTTAGTGTATGCAGACCTTGAATTATAACTTCACGATCATGTTTTTATCCTGAAACTGCAGGATAAACATCTAAAATCAGATCTCTCTCCATTTCTCATCTTAGTAACCATTAATATGTGTTACATTTTCACAGGTTCTTCCACTCATGAAAGAAACCCCTACCATCAGGATCCTTCTGGATATGCAGAAAGAACCGAGTGATGTTACAGCAGATGTTCTAGCTGCAATCCTTAAACCCAGCTATTCTTTCCTGGGGAGCAACAGAGGACCAGGAGAGGAGTTAATGGTGGTTAAATTCAAAGAATTTCTCCATTATGTCCAAGGTACTTTTATTTGTAATCATTGTTTGTTTGCCTCTTGACCATTTCTTAATGTTTAAAGTCCACCAAGTTTATAACCAAGTGTTTAACCTTTTCATTATTCAACAAAGGTCTTTTTATGTGTTGCAAGACAACAAAATAGGCAATCAGCACTGTGGCTGAAATTTACTTTAAATCTATAGACCACACTGTTGTAAATCAAATTTGCATGTACATCGCTGACCCTCTGAAATATGCTGACAGCTACAGAGAAAGCTGTGACATAATAAACAGTAAAAAACAGACTCATACAATAACATTTTCTCGTGTTTTGTACTTTTCCCCTATGTAGAGAATGAGTTGGAAGAACATCTCAATTCCAGAAACCTCACTGAAGCAGAAAAAGCGTTCATTCAGACTCTGAATCCTGGACACATCCTGGCTTTTGCAACTGGCAGTGGCAAAGTTCCTGCTGTTGGATTTTATCCCAGTCCAAAGCTGACTTTTGTCCATGACGACACAAAACACCTTCCCATTGCTCACACATGCTCTAATGAGATTCAAATCTTTGTTAACACAAAGATGCTGCAGATGATGATGAATTTGGGTACAACTTCTTAGTGGCTCTCAAGAATGGAGCAATTTTTAGTGCCGTATAAAACATCTAAGCACAAGCTTAGACACCATTACTGAGGTCATTTAAAATGCCCTGTGAGAAAACCCACATGCTGGGTATGCAAGACAGCACACAAATGTTTGAGTTCATGCAATGTTGACTGTTATTTTATTCACGTTTAATGTTACAGATGTTCAGTCTTTGAAGTACTAATTTACTTTGGTTATATTTACAGTATTTGCTTAATGCACATTACCACTTCTTGACATTTTAATGTTGCATACAGCTCACAGTTTTTTACAGTAATGGAGGGGAACCCTGGTCCTCAAGGGCCACAGTCTGTGTTTAAAGTCTTTCATTAATTTAAACCAGGTGTTTTGGATAAGGGAAATATAAAGGTTCCCTATCACTGGTTTACACAATAGCTACACACTTGTCATCTTATTATATACTAATTCCTGAACAGTGTGATACAGTGTTTTTTCCCTTGTTGTCGTGTTTCACTTGTGTCTAAAAAACCGGAACTAACCCTCACTTCCCTACGTCACTTCCCTCTCACAATCACGGAGGCTCAGTCCAATACACCCACAACCCGATCTTTACTACACTGATATTTCTATTCACTATGTTCTTGTATGTCTGTGTGTGGTCTGAAATTCAAATAAAGAAGGAATAATATTAACATTAATAGCTCATGCAAATTTGCTCGGATCATGTGGCTAAATACAGGTAAACATGTTTTCAGGTAGGCATAAATCTGCCTTTTAGGTTAACTTCACTCTACTATTTGAACACAACACAATGCTGCCATCTAGTGGCCGCATAGAATAATGTCTCGGAAAACAGCGCACTGGAATGTCTCGTCTGTACAAGAAAAATAACCAATCAAGTTCTACATATCTTTCACGTGCAGTAACGCACTAAACTCAAATAGACTTGTACTAAACAATACTGCAACTGCATGTTAGCGTAAACTTACATGTTAAATGTAAACCAAGGTGTACATAAACAGCATTATTTATACGGAATAACGTACTGATTAAGAAGGTGGAAATACATGACGGCAACCTCGATTAATATGAACATTTCCGACTACGTTTGGCTCTCTTTAAATTTATTAAGTTGTATTGGCACAGGTAAATTGTATTTAATAGCCTCGTTGTTCCAGATGAAATGTAATGTATTTCGACACACCGCTGTTCATGCGTCCTAAATGCGCTGAAGGTAGGTGGTGCAGTTGCGGACTGCGCCCAGTAGATGGGGCCAGAGACCACTGTATTGGTCTCTGTGTTATTAAGCTTTTATCTGGCTGTATGTTTGTTAATTTATGGCCAGTGTTTATTATTTGTCATATAATCACATATAATTGCACACAGAAGATGATCTCACACTGAAAGTCTCTGCTTTTATGCGCACATATTTGATTTATCCTGAATTTTCTTTTTTTTTTATGTTTAAACCATTTTCACACACCTGGCTGAAGTACATGGCTCAATAACAGGACGGTAAAGATTTTCTTTACATCTGTTTGACTTGAATCAGGTGTGTTTGAGCAGGAAAAAATGTTACAACATCTGGGACAGGATCCTGAGGACCAGGACTGAGAAACACTGCTGTAATGTTTCCCGTTTTACAACAGAGCCAGAGACTGGTTTAATTGGAGAAAGATAAACAACAAAGGCCAAATGAAGCCTGTGTTCACTTTGCAGATTTCATGTATATATTCATTTTTTTTTTTACATGAAACCTATATTATTTCTGTTATTCTGTTTTTCTTGTTGAACATTTTTCAGAATTGTCCTTCTCATCTGTAGCCCAATTGATGTTGAAGAAGATAAAGCCATTGAGGAAGCCATCAGACAAAGTCTTTTAGATTAGATTATGCAGGCTTATTGAACGTTGTAGGAAACAATCTGCAGACTTTGACTGTTTGAAACAAAATGTTGCATCATCCTCTGAAATGATTGTGTCACATTCTGCGGTCGATTGAGCTGCAGGTTCTGTGTTAGAGCCAGTTACCTTGGCAACGCGTCACAACGAATTTTACCGGCAAAAAGAACATCAACGCATTAATAATTTATTTAATATTTTTTCTTTCTTAATGGATCATGGTATAAGCGGGATAATGCCCTCCAGGGTGGCCATTATCATAAATTAATGGACGACGCAGAGGCGTGAACCGTCTGACGCGAAGCCACCTCGTCGGGCATTATCCCCTACATGGATGACTTGGTAAATGGTCTGTACTTATATAGTGCCTTTACCCAAAACACTTTACATGTTTGTCACATTCACCCATTCACACACACATTCACGCACGGATGGCGGAAGCTACCATGCAAGGCGTTCAACCACGACCCATCAGGAACAATTAGGTGTCTTGTTCAGGGACACCTCGACATGAGCTGTCCAGGCCTAGATCGAACCAGCAACCCTTGGGCTACAGGACCACCACTCTACTCACTGACCCATGCCGCCCCTACTTCTTGACTTAACTTATACTGTATATTATACGCAGATTGTAAAACAATCTTCAGGTATAGTTTGCTTTTTTCATGCCAAACTGTATTCTCACTTGGTTAGAGGCTGTTTAGTGTATGCAGACCTTGAATTATAACTTCACGATCATGTTTTTATCCTGAAACTGCAGGATAAACATCTAAAATCAGATCTCTCTCCATTTCTCATCTTAGTAACCATTAATATGTGTTACATTTTCACAGGTTCTTCCACTCATGAAAGAAACCCCTACCATCAGGATCCTTCTGGATATGCAGAAAGAACCGAGTGATGTTACAGCAGATGTTCTAGCTGCAATCCTTAAACCAGCTATTCTGTCCTGGGGAGCAACAGAAGACCAAGAGAGGAGTTAATGGTGGTTAAATTCAAAGAATTTCTCCATTATGTTCAAGGTACTTTTATTTGTAATCAAGCTTAAATGAAATGTATTCTCCTACCATAAGCACTAAGTGTAATCTCTCTCCATTTCTCATCTTAGTAACCATTAAATACGTGTTATATTTTCACAAGTTCACAGGCTTTACTTTAAATCTATAGACCACATTGTTGTAAATCAAATTTGCATGTACATCGCTGACCCTCTGAAATATGCTGACAGCTACAGAGAAAGCTGTGACATAATAAAGAGTAAAAAATAGACTCATACAACAACATTTTCTCATGTTTTGTACTTTTCTCTCTTGTAGAGAATGAGTTGGAAGAACATCTCAATTCCAGAGACCTCACTGAAGCAGAAAAAGCGTTCATTCAGACTCTGAATCCTGGACACATCCTGGCTTTTGCAACTGGCAGTGGCAAAGTTCCTGCTGTTGGATTTTATCTCAGTCCAAAGCTGACTTTTGTCCATGATGACACAAAACACCTTCCCATTGCTCACACATACTCTAATGAGATTCAAATCTTTGTTAACACAAAGATGCTGCAGATGATGATGAATTTGGGTACAACTTCTTAGTGGCTCTCATGAATGGAGCAATTTTTAGTGCCGTATAAAACATCTAAGCACAAGCTTAGACACCATTACTGAGGTCATTTAAAATGCCCTGTGAGAAAACGCACATGCTGGGTATGCAAGACAGCACACAAATGTTTGAGTTCATGCAATGTTGACTGTTATTTTATTCATGTTTAATGTTACAGATGTTCAGTCTTTGAAGTACTAATTTACTTTGGTTATATTTACAGTATTTGCTTAATGCACATTACCACTTCTTGACATTTTAATGTTGCATACAGCTCACAGTTTTTTACAGTAATGGAGGGGAACCCTGGTCCTCAAGGGCCACAGTCTGTGTTTAAAGTCTTTCATTAATTTAAACCAGGTGTTTTGGATAAGGGAAATATAAAAAAGGGCCAAGGTTCCCTATCACTGGTTTACACAATAGCTACACACTTGTCATCTTATTATATACTAATTCCTGAACAGTGTGATACAGTGTTTTTTTCCCTTGTTGTCGTGTTTCACTTGTGTCTAAAAAACCGGAGCTAACCCTCACTTCCCTACGTCACTTCCCTCTCACAATCACGGAGGCTCAGTCCAATACACCCACAACCCGATCTTTACTACACTGATATTTCTATCCACTTTGTTCTTGTATGTCTGTGTGTGGTCTGAAATTCAAATAAAGAAGGAATAATATTAACATTAATAGCTAATGCAAATTTGCTCGGATCATGTGGCTAAATACAGGTAAACATGTTTTCAGGTAGGCATAAATCTGCCTTTTAGGTTAACTTCACTCTACTATTTGAACACAACACAATGCTGCCATCTAGTGGCCGCATAGAATAATGTCTTGGAGAAAACAGCGCACTGGAATGTCTCGTCTGTACAAGAAAAATAACCAATCAAGTTCTACATATCTTTCACGTGCAGTAACGCACTAAACTCAAATAGACTTGTACTAAACAATACTGCAACTGCATGTTAGCGTAAACTTACATGTTAAATGTAAACCAAGGTGTACCTAAAGAATAAACAGCATTATTTATAGGGAATAATGTACTGATTAAGAAGGTGGAAATAGTACATGACGGCAACCTCGATTAATATGAACATTTCCGACTACGTTTGGCTCTCTTTAAATTTATTAAGTTGTATTAGCACAGGTAAATTGTATTTAATAGCCTCGTTGTTCCAGATGAAATGTAATGTATTTCGACACACCGCTGTTCATGCGTCCTAAATGTGCTGAAGGTAGGTGGTGCAGTTGCGGACTGCGCCCAGTAGATGGGGCCAGAGACCACTGTATTGGTCTCTGTGTTATTAAGCTTTTATCTGGCTGTATGTTTGTTAATTTATGGCCAGTGTTTATTATTTGTCATATAATCACATGCAATTGCACGCAGAAGATGATCTCACACTGAAAGTCTCTGCTTTTATGCGCACATATTTGATTTATCCTGAATTTTCTTTTTTTTTTTTTATGTTTAAACCATTTTCACACACCTGGCTGAAGTACATGGATCAATAACAGGACGGTAAAGATTTTCTTTAGATCTGCTTGACTTGAATCAGGTGTGTTTGAGCAGGAAAAAATGTTACAACATCTGGGACAGGATCCTGAGGACCAGGACTGAGAAACACTGCTGTAATGTTTCCCGTTTTACAACAGAGCCAGAGACTGGTTTAATTGGAGAAAGATAAATGATTCAGTTTTACTTTATCATCACATCTGGTGGGTTTGTTTTAAAAGCTGCTTTAGATTTCTGACATGAATCAAAATGAGATTTAATCAGTGGTAATAGAGATGTCTTCCTCTTCCATCCAGGTGATGTTAGAGCAGCAGGTTTAAACATTTCTTCTTCTCAGGTTTCCACATGTTAACAGACTGTGTGCTTCCTGAACTCAGACCTAATCAGACTGGTCCAGTTCTCAGCTGCTGGCTGGATTTAACAGGCAGCAGCCAGGAAAACCTCTCTCCTCTTCACATCTACTTTTTGCCCATATGTGAGACCTGACTTTAGTTTAAGCTTCTGGCTATTGTTGATGGTTTGAATGTTGGGTCACTTCACTTTCTTGGCAGATGGCTGAAGAAACACAGACTGTTATTGCAAAGGTCTTGGTAGAGGATGATTGCTTGAAAATCGATCAGTCAGATGGAAGCGAGCTCCTAATTGAGAAGACCTTGATGAGGGAAATTTCGATGTCACCGTGGAGGAAAATCAAAACTGTCAGGGCTGCTGAAAAGCCAAATTGGGTCATGTATTCAAGAAAATAATTAAGTTATTTACCATGTTTTACTATTCGTGATTTACTGAATTTACTAGTCTATTTTTTTATACATTTTAAACATTTTCATAGAGAACAGCACTATTTTTATCATTATATGGCTAATGACCATTAAAAATCTTTTTTATTAAAATTGATTTTTAAGAATACTGTCGTGTGTATAAGTTAGCATTTTTAAGAAAGATCAAATCACATGACAGTATCCTTTAAAATCAACAAGAAATTAATAATAATTAGGCTTTTTAATCCACCTAGCGGAGAGTTAAAACAACACTTGTGTATTTTACTTTTTTTTAAGGCAAGGCAGTTAATTTTTATAGCACATTTCATGTACAGGACAATTCAAAGTGCTTTATATAAAACAAAACCATTACAGATATTTAGAAATAGTAAAAGGCATCAACACATAATCACAATAAAATAATTACATTAAAATGATTAAAGTTTGTTTTAAATGGACTTATTGCTTTCTGCACCTTGTAATGCTTTTAATGTTATATGTAAAGCATTAAAATAGTCTTGTACATTAAATGTAGCATACAAATTTGCTTTGCATAAAGTCTTTAAAAGAGTTAGTCTGGTTACAGTGGATCCATCAGTTACAGCAGCAATGTTAATTATATATACATATATATACATATAACAGCTTTGGGTGTCGCATACTCAAGTTCTCAGGAGATGAAGCTGGGCATTTCATACGTCTAACACACGAAGATGGACAGGTGGGAGGCCTTGAATATGGTTCAGATGCCTTTTCCCACAGCAAACTACCTAAATCTGCAACCTGACCTACCTGTTTTGTGGCTGTTTAGTAAGCCAATAACAAGATTGAGAAAATCAAATTATCATTTATGATAATTCTATGGTGTAAGTCACATTGACCCATTTGGTAAATAAACTGCAATCTTGATCTCGGTGTGAAATGTGGGCAACAGACATGCATATTCAAGAGATGCTTCTGTTTTCAAATGGCTAATAGAGATTAGTTAGTTATTTAGTTTGATCTGATTTCTTGTTCTAACCGCCAAGCAAAGCAAACTTCCATCATCTGGTGATGGGTGAGGGATCTAGTTTTCTGCCTCCGCAGCAGTAAGCTGGCTCAGACGACGTTCAGTGAATCCGCGCGAGGATGAGCAGGTAAACAGTAAGAGGAGCAAGTTGGTCAGCCAATCAGAGTCCGATCTTCGTGACATCGCCGATAACGCCCTCCCGCGGAGTTCGAAGTACAGAAGAAGAAGAAACAGCAGCAGCAGCAGAAGAAGAGCAGAAGAAGCAGCAGCGGGAGTTGCAGAGGAAAGAAGGAGCATGAGACTATGGAAGACGACATTAAGTAGAAGAGGCGGAGAAGGAGGTAAGAGTGAAAGAAGGCAAATATTATTTTTAATAAAACAAGGCTGAGTGAGAGGCGGAAAAATACGGAAAAGAGGAGAAAGACAAGGAGAAGGTATGGGGGAAATCATGCGTACATTAGCGAATACGTGCAAGGCCGTTACAGTGGAAGTTCTCACTTCAATTTAACTTTTTGGAAAAGTACATGCTTAAAATCTTTTAAGCACAATAGATTGTATTTGCAGCCAGTTTGTGAATACAGCCTTGGCAAGGCACTGGGTCCATTAGGCTACTGTGTGCCATTAGCCTGCAGGAAATCAGCTCCGATGTAAGCAGTGAGTTTTTAGCAGTATATCTTTTTACCACACAATGTGTCTATTAAGAGCCATTCTGAAATGGAAAGAAGAATGCACGAAAAAGACCGAAATCAACAGCTTCTTAGATGACACGTGCACATAACAAAGTTTTAAATTTGAGTTTTATTCTTCTCATTTAATATTCTCACTTCACAATATGGAATCAGTAGCAAAACATTTTTAGAATATCACCAATTTTAATCTATTATATGTAAAAAAATATATACCATTAATCAATTAAACTTACAGCTACGTATTAGGGTGGCAGAATTCATGAATCTCAATGCCCCAAAGCTATTATCAAAAACATATAGACTATTATCCAAACTAGAAGACTCAATCTGTCTTCCAACTTCAAAATGGGAGGGTGACTTATCCAGTAACTTTAATAAAAGGTAAATGGTCACAAATATGTTTAAACACCTTTAAAATGACTAAGAATTCAAATATGCAACTAATACAATTCAAAATTCTGCATAGAACTCATTATACAGGACAAAGGATGTTCAGGATGGGTCTGTCACAATCAAACATCTGCACACACTGCAATGAAAACACACCTGACAACTATCTCCATGCCTTGTGGTTCTGCACACCTGTGCGCAGGGTCTGGCTTCAAGTATGTGTGGACATGTCAACATGGTTTAAATGTAATATTCCTACAATCCCCGAACTATGTCTACTAGGTGACTTGGGTGACATTAATATGGCAATTAACTCTGCACACATGATACGCACAGCATTATGCATTGCAAAGAAAACTATCCTTGTGAACTGGAAAACCAAAATAATCTGTGTATTCAACAGTTTAGGAATCTCTTAGTTGACCACATCAGTAATGAGACAATGTCTGCCTCCTAAAAGAACAATGTACCTGAATCTCATTCCCTCTGGTCCCCTGTGCTTAGCTCCATCACTTAGTGTAGGTGGAGGACTGTGACCCCGTTTGGGGGTTGGAAAATGGCCGGGAGTGACTGGCGGTTGCGGGTTCTTTGTGGTTTCCCGTGGTGCAGGACCGGGCTGCTCTGTGGTGGGGGTGGCTCTGTCGGGGGCTGTCGGGGCCAGAGGTTGGAGTCGCCTCGTGGCCGGGGGTGAGGCCACTGGTGGTGCCTGGGTCGGTGGGAATTGGTCCTGGGCTGGGCGGCCGGGCTATTCCAGGGCGGGCTGGGCGGGGTTCTGGGCTCTGGTGCCCGGGGATGGTCCCGCTCCCTCCGAGGTGGTGGGGTCCTTATGTGCCGGGGGTCTAGGCCTGGATGTGCTGCCATGGTGTGGTTTGGTGTATGCACTGGTGTCTGGTTGCCGCCCTGGGACCCAGGGTATGGCCCGGAGGCAGGAGGGGTGCAGGGGTTTGAAGGAGGGCTGAGTGGGATTCGGGGGATTATAGGGGGAGATGCTAGGGTGTGAGACAAGGATGCTTGTATGTTTTGTTTATTTGTTCTATTCTCATTTTAGGATGGCATTACGAGAAGTCCTATGGGAAAGGTCCCCTGAGCCATATGCTAAGCCCCCTCCTCTGCATTTACGAGTCATAGACATGTGTGACATGCCCAAAGTCCTGTCCTGGGATTTTGATAATGGCCAGGCCAAAGCAAGAGCAGTCAAAAATAACATAATTGTTGCAGTAACAGATGGGAGTTCTGTTGCCAAAATAACTCTGTTTGAAGAGTTTCATGACAAGATGACAGTTGGGAAAACTACAGTTTAAGGGGAACCAGCCCCCCCTACAGTATATTAGTTTACAAAGAGACTTGCTTTTATAGGAGCTCACCTGTCACTGTCACAGAAGACCTTGTAGAGGAGGGGAAAAAGCTCATGAGATCAAAGTCAATGCCGACCCTTCTGTCAGAGACAAGAGGAAGAGGTTTCATGACCCTTGAGGGCTGCATTGTAGAGGTAGGTTATGGAGCAGGCCTACTTATATCAGGGCTACTTTTTGTCAGTGTACTGTGCTAATTCTTTAGTTAAGAATGTACACTAGTACATTACCAGTGTGTTTTTTTCCCTTTTTTTATTTTAGTTCTCTGCCATCAGGTTGGTGTGGGTATAGCACGTGCCAGTACGCACAGCAAAAGTCCAACAGGTATGTAGACAGATTGTAGAATATGATAAAGTGACAAGAAAAATGAACGAAATGGGGAGGAAACGGATCTGCATTTAGTCAGGCTAAATAACTTGCAATATTCAATGATTGATACTAATTGATATGACTTTTCAGAGCACTGACACGACCGTACTGACTTTATGGAGGGAAGCGGCCACTACACCACTTCACCCTGGACTGAAAATCAGAGTGACGCACAACAAAAACAGTGATGGCAAACTGCAGACCACCAACTTCAGCAACATTGTGTTAATTTCTACAATATTTAAGTTTAAAATTACAACACACACATTCCCTTCTTCCTCTGCACACTTGTCAGCTGATTACTCACTATTATTCAAATTTTCCTGCTCTCCTCCTTTCCTCACTTCTGCTAAGGTCACATCTTCCTACCTATCCTCAGCTCACTTCTCATCATCTCCCATCTATTTACCTCTCCTCATCACCTTATCTCTCCTTGCGTAATTATTGATTACAAACTATGTTGGAAGCCACATAAGTGAAAATTATCCAAAGCTATTGCAACACTTTATAAAGCAAGAGAATTATTCAATAGGAACTGCCTACTTGTACTATACAATTAACCTATGATGCCTTACATGTCATGAGAGCACGCGCTCTCATAGACATATACCCGCAACGGCCACTAGATGGTGCCAATGCGCTAGTACAACCAGCCAGAGTGCTCCTCAGTTTAATGCTGACATTATGTGGGGATTAGTTATGTTTATCTTTATCCAAGTTAAGTCAGGCCTGCTGATTTAGGTGCTATTGTTTAGTGCAGGTCTGTTTAAGGATATATGTTTGTAATTATCATGTTTGTGTAATGTGTCACATTGAGACCAGCTACTGAGTGGAACACCTGTCAATAAACAGAGCTGGGCTCACAGTTCAAGAAAGATCCTCGCATGCGCCTCCTTCCTGTATCCTGACCAATACACCATCTTGTTACCATAAAGCACCTAAACGAACTGGCTGACCCCTCTACCTATACAACAATTATCATAATGTGGCTGTGCTGTAATAAGCCTCACTGTGAGAAGTAATCCACAAGACTGGATGAACCTGTATGAACCTCCCTGTTAAAACCAGCCAGCAGATTACATGACAAAGAATAAAAACTGTACATATTCGCCTGATAATATATTAACTTAGTGAAATACGCCAATAGAGCGATAAAGCAACCAAATTACAGTAAGATAAAGGTACATGATTACCTACTAAAACTTGTTACAAATTATTAAAGCCTGCACAGAAAACAACAGAATAGGTAGACAGCTCAACTATGCAATGTCTAAGCAGGTTTGGGAGCAGTGTTCGCATAAGAACACACATTAGACCTTACTTTTCAGTATGTACACACCGTGTCAGTACAGTGCATACACTCAGAAAAAAGGTAACATCACTAACACACAAGTGTAAATTAAAATAGTATCTAATAGTAATAAAATACAATTAAGAAGTATTCATGAAGCTGAACTGAAAAGTTGTTAAATATGAAGTTGAAACTGGAATTGAAATGGTATATAGTTGAATGGAAATGATAGTTAAATTGGTTGAAAATGGTTGAAAAGGGCTGAAACGTGCTTGTTAAAAAAAGTATGCAAGAAGCAGAAATGAAGAGTAATATTAAGCTCAAACAGGTGTGTAAATGTATTTGAAATGGTGAAACATTGAGATAACTCAACATAGCTTAAAATGGCTGAACTGTGTTTGCTGAAGAATCAGCTGAAGTAATAATGATGCTGCAGTCAGTAGCTAAAGTATTTTAAGCTGTAAGTGAGTATTAAAGGTGCTGAACTGGTTGAAAGTAGGACAAATCATTGTAAAAGGCAGAAAGAGCTGAAACAGAGTTGAATTGGCCACTGAAACAGAGTTCATCATGTAACTGAGCAGCAAAGGACATGGTGTAAGGACAGACAGAGGAGGACATGTGGCCTGTTGTAATGAGAAGGACGAGGAGACAGAAGTAGACGACAGGGAGACATACCTGTAGTCATTAGGAGGACAAAACCAGGTGAGAAGTCCATGATCTAGAGCAATAGGACTGAATGGATGAGGTCAAAGGTCAGCTGACTCCTAAAAGCTGAGAGCACTCAGTGAGTTGTCATGACAACGCCCCCCCCCCCCCCCCCCCCAACTTAACTGACAGCCACACAGACTGAGAAACGAGCAGAGCTGAACTGACCAGGGTTCCCCTCCATTACTGTAAAAAACTGTGAGCTGTATGCAACATTAAAATGTCAAGAAGTGGTAATGTGCATTAAGCAAATACTGTAAATATAACCAAAGTAAATTAGTACTTCAAAGACTGAACATCTGTAACATTAAACATGAATAAAATACCAGTCAACATTGCATGAACTCAAACATTTGTGTGCTGTCTTGCATACCCAGCATGTGCGTTTTCTCACAGGGCATTTTAAATGACCTCAGTAATGGTGTCTAAGCTTGTGCTTAGATGTTTTATACGGCACTAAAATTGCTCCATTCTTGAGAGCCACTAAGAAGTTGTACCCAAATTCATCATCATCTGCAGCATCTTTGTGTTAACAAAGATTTGAATCTCATTAGAGCGTGAGCAATGGGAAGGTGTTTTGTGTCATCATGGACAAAAGTCAGCTTTGGACTGAGATAAAATCCAACAGCAGGAACTTTGCCACTGCCAGTTGCAAAGGCCAGGATGTGTCCAGGATTCAGAGTCTGAATGAACACTTTTTCTGCTTCAGTGAGGTTTCTGGAATTGAGATGTTCTTCCAACTCATTCTCTACAAGAGAGAAAAGTACAAAACATGAGAAAATGTTATTGTATGAGTCTGTTTTTTACTGTTTATTATGTCACAGCTTTCTCTGTAGCTGTCAGCATATTTCAGAGGGTCAGCGATGTACATGCAAATTTGATTTACAACAGTGTGGTCTATAGATTTAAAGTAAATTTTCAGCCACAGTGCTGATTGCCTATTTTGTTGTCTTGCAACACATAAAAAGACCTTTGTTGAATAATGAAAAGGTTAAACACTTGGTTATTAACTTGGTGGACTTTAAACATTAAGAAATGGTCAAGAGGCAAACAAACAATAATTACAAATAAAAGTACCTTGGACATAATGGAGAAATTCTTTGAATTTAACCACCATTAACTCCTCTCTTGGTCTTCTGTTGCTCCCCAGGACAGAATAGCTGGTTTAAGGATTGCAGCTAGAACATCTGCTGTAACATCACTCGGTTCTTTCTGCATATCCAAAAGGATCCTGATGGTAGGGGTTTCTTTCATGAGTGGAAGAACCTGTGAAAATGTAACACATATTAATGGTTACTAAGATGAGAAATGGAGAGAGATCTGATTTTAGATGTTGATCCTGCAGTTTCAGGATAAAAACATGATCCTGAAGTTATAACTCAAGGTCTGCATACACTAAACAGCCTCTAACCAAGTGAAAATACAGTTTGGCATGAAAAAAGCAAACTATACTTAAAGATTGTTTTACAATCTGCATTATACAGGCTCAGTGAGTAGAGTGGTGGTCCTGTAGCCCAAGGATTGCTGGTTCAATCTAGGCCCGGACAGCTCATGTCGAGGTGTCCCTGAACAAGACACCGAACCCCTAATTGTTCCTGATGGGTCGTGGTTGAACGCCTTGCATGGCAGCTTCCGCCATCAGTGTGTGAATATGTGTGTGAATGGGTGAATGTGACGTACATGTAAAACGCTTTGGGTAAAGGCACTATATAAGTACAGACCATTTACCAAGTGATCCATGTAAGGGATAATGCCCGACGAGGTGGCTTCGCGTCGGACGGTTCACGCCTCCGCGTCGTCCATTAATTTATGACAATGGCCACCTTGGAGGGCATTATCCTGCTTATACCATGGCCCATTAAGAAAGAAAAAATATTAAATTATTAATTCGTTGATGTTGTTTTTGCCGGTAAAATCGTAAGTTTTTCACAAGAAGCGGCTGAGTGGACTATTTCGTTGTGACGCATTGCCAAGGTAACTGGCTCTAACACAGAACCTGCAGCTCAATCGACCGAAGACTGTGACACAATCATTTCAGAGGGCGGGTGCAGCTCTTACAGCTTGTGTGTGTCCAGAGGATGATGCAACATTTTGTTTCAAACAGTCAAAGTCCGCAGATAGTTTCCTGCATCGTTCAATGAGCCTGTAGGCTGCTTTAACAGCGACGCCCTGTCACAGAGGTGATCTGGCATGTCTCCAGCGGCGACTCTTAACCGGCTCTAAAACAGATCCTGAAGCTTGGTCGGCCGCAGCTGTTATATTAGACCAGATCAGTGGAGGGAAGGGAGATGATTGTTTAACGTTATGTTATGTGACACAAAGTGTCATTTCAGAGGGCGGGTGCAGCTCTTACAGCTTGTGTTTGTCCAGAGGATGATACGACATTTTGTTTCAAACAGTCAAAGTCCACAGATAGTTTCCTGCATCGTTCAATAAGCCTGCAGGCTGCTCTGATCTGGCACGTCTGCAGCCTGGCCTGAGTTTCTGTTGCCACGGTTTCCAGCTACTGTTTAGTCAGCGCAATAACTTACAGCAATAAGGCGACTTGGCCGGAACGCCTTTTATAGGTGTCCATTATCACTTTTTAATGGGAGCCCTCCAGCCAATCAGAATCGAGTATTCACCCAGTCCATGGTATAAATCTATTTAATCTAACAGGTATGTGTCCAAATTTTTTACTGGTATTGTACATGTAAGTGCATTTGTATTTTGCAAGCAATATTGTTAATAATATTGACATAATCACACATTGCAGATATCCCTTTCTTATGCAGGTCACATGCACATGTAAATAAAATTGCCTTTAAAATAAACTTACCCCATAGCATTTCAAACACTCAGCCAATTGATCGTAGCAGCTCTTTCGTTGCATGAGAACATGGAAAAGTACTGCACTTTTCATAAATGCATCTTTGTTGTCCATGTTGACCGGGTTTGGAAGTCCTTCAATTTGGTATCTCCATGAGTCACAGCATTCCACAGCTTGAGCCAGATCATCTTCATCTGCTGCTTGATCAACCTCACAGTGTAAAAAGATAATAAATATCATGCATTCAGAACACAGAAATTTAACTTGGAAACAAAAACCCGTGAAAATCTTACCATTTTCAGGGATTCTCTCAGTTCCATGTCAGCCACATCATCAGGAGTGGCATTCACCTCAAAGATGTTTTCTGTCAGAAGGTAGTCTGCCACAAGAGGAGACAGGGGGGCTGGGGGTTCACCACCTTGGACAATTATGGTAGACATCATCTGTCCAGTAGTACTATCCACTCCATTTTGCACATGAGAAATGTTCAGTCTTGGGATGAAGCCATTTGGGGATTCTGGATGACAAAAAGTATTAGAATGAATAAATTCATAAAAAATGAAAAATAAATTGTAGATATACATTATTAAAAACAAGCATGTAAGATAGTTAGCAGCCTCAAATCACACATTTATTACTTTTAATATCTTTATTTTTAGACACAGAAATTAGGGAGTTAGTGTTTGTGTAGGGTGTGGTGTAACTGCTCTGTGTATGTGTGGATATCTGTGTGACTGCGTGTATGAAAGATAATGCGTTTTTTAAATTGCTGTTCTTTAATTGCTGTGTGAATGCTTGTTTTACTTTAATATGCATAAATTGTGTTTACCTTGTAAAGCACTTTGTCTTGCCTTTAGCAGGTAAAGTGCTTTTTTAATTAAAACTTATTTGATTTGATACAATGTTGTCCCTATTAAAATACTGAAATACTGTTGATACAATTCATAGAAGTACAGTTTACCATCTACCTGATAATATCTGTATCTGTGATTTTGAAATCACACAAAAGTTGTGAACTTACACCAAATTAAAACAGCAAATTTTCACTGTAAATGCAGCTCTTAAAGCCCTAAAGGACAAAATAAATATGGTCTCTAGAGTAGGCCTTGTAAAATTTTATGCAGCCACCCAAGTTCATGCTAAACACAAGTGGAAGCAGAGGCATGGTTCTTTAGTATGTTGCAGCTAACAAATTTGACCCCTACACACTCAGACTCATATGCATTAGTTTTAATATGTAATACATTCATAAGTAAACTTATTTATAAGACATAAAAATGCACAACCTTCAAGTAGACGGAAGAATTCCCGCCGGGGCCCTCCAAAGTCATCAGCTTCTTCACTAATGTCTTCATTGCTGGCAAAGGTCACATATAGCACATCAGTACTATCTGCGAATTTCCGTCTACTAAACTATCGGAGAGCAGACTTCCACACATTGGGTCGGCTGATGAAGATTGGTCTGTAGGCAGTTGTGACAACTCTCTCACTGTGTGCCCTCACGATTCCTATAATTTCTTCTTTGCTTAACATTTTTAGAAACCTTTAAAGCATAAAGATAATAACTTTTACTAACATGAAAATACCATTGAGCTCTTCATACAGCATGCAGTCCAACCATTTCAAGCTACATATAGGTTCTGAAACAGACCTTAAATCTTGTGAGGACTGTACAGTTTCATCTGAAAGACTTTGTCTGATGGCTTCATCTTATTCAACATCAATTGGGCTACAGATGAGAAGGACAATTCTGAAAAATGTTCAACAAGAAAAACATAAAAGACAGAAAAAATATAGGTCTCATGTAAAAAAAACTGAATGTATACATTAAATCTGCAAAGTGGACACGGGCTTCATTTGGCCTTTGTTGTTTGTGAAAATCCATTTCACTGACTTCATCATCATCCTCTCTCTCATGTTGTTCCCTCTGGCTTGTTGAAGGACCCTCATGCTGACTCACTATATGAGAAAATTCTTTTCTCATATTCTTGAATTCTTGAAAAAGCTGTATTATATTAAATAAATTTTTACTATTACTAAATTACTATTATTGGATATATTACAAATTTAACAAAGAAAGGAGAGCAACAGTTTACTTTGTCAGGCTATTTACACAAAGATGAAATGTGTTACCAGTATCTTTTACCCATCTCTCCTACATTGTAAAACTGGGCTTTCAAAACCCCTATCATCTGAAACTTCCAGAGGTCCATTTTGGACAAAATATCATGACAGAAAAAGAATTAGAAAGTAACAGAATTAAAAAAATATTCCAAATTAAGTTATGAAATATCAAGCTCACCTGTGCTGGAACTTCCATCCCTGCCATGATGTACAAACAAGTGCTGGAACAGACTGAAGCAACTTCTTTACCACCCCAAGGAAAATTAGAAGTGATAATCAATTTCTTACATCCTTTGATGGTGCTCAAAAACTTAAATGGGAATGACTGATGCTCCAAATGCTCCTTTGAAGATGGCAGTTATTTCAGCTCTTAGTTGATCTTCAGACCATTCTGTGGAAAAGGAAATTTTTCCAAGAAGACCAGCCTGAGCTAATCTGGTCCGGGTTTCTCCTCTGGGTATGACAAAGACTGATGCTTCTGGAGAAAAAGGCAAGCACACAACTTCTTTTGTGTATGTTTTGACGTGTCTTCGGCTCAAGTAACCTGATGAAGCCCTATTTCATCGAGGGATAGATGACAGAGGAGCCTATTAAAAAAGAGAAAAAGATTTTTCTTCATGGACTGGGTACAGGTAGTGGCTTTTAAATAATACAGACACAAACTTTGGACATTACAATGTTTACTCAGTTAAGGATTAGCAAATGCAATTTTGATTCACTCACTGATCTTTGTGATATGACTGCGGCTGAAAACTGGGTCACCGCGCCTCTGGGCACTACTGGAAGAACCTGCGAGTTCTGTAGTCCGGAGACCTAAAAGATTAAAAATAAATATATACATCTTACCGTTAATGGTGTGAGTGGTTGTGTTGGAAATGTACTTTAAAGTGCAGTTCGTACACCTGCGCTGACCGCGCGCTCGATCTCCGCTGCTGGGAGAGAACCAGCCATGTTCGACTTCATCCAGAAAGACATTCATAGTAAAGACGCGTGTGCGAGCGCCTGTATGTGTGTGCGTGCGCGCGAGTGTTTCCCTACTAGCGTATTGGTTGAGGTTAAAAGAGGCGGGGTCAATTAGCATATATTCGAAATATTTAGGTTAAACATTTAGATTTAGATATAAGATTTAGCATTTAAATATAAGATTTACCATTTAGATATAACATAACATTTAGATTTAGATTTAACATTTAGATTTAGATTTAACATTTAGATATAAGATTTAACTTTTAGATTTAAGAGTCAAGATTTAGATATATTATTTAAGATTTAAATATAAGATTTAACATTTAGATATAACATAACATTTAGATATAGATTTAAACATTTAGATTTAACATTTAGATTTAAAACTTAGATTTAGATGTTCTATTTGACTATTATATATGTGGTTACCAGTTATGTTAAAAGCAGGAAAATGTAGGGAAAACGCCCTAAATGTGAGAAAAGTGGGATAAATAATGAAAATGAAAACTAGCTCATACTTCTGTCTACTTTAATTAAACTTGTAATCCAACTGAAAACATAGTTACCCAACCAGTTAGCATAAATTCAACTTCACACATATTTCTACCAACAAGTGGCTACTATCGCTACAAGCTACGACGCTAGTAAGTTAGTCAGCGGTTTGCGGTCAGTTTAAAGTTATTGTTGGAACATTACAGCTGTTGGTTTTATGTTACGTTATAAACAACCACCACCAAACGTTTTGTTAAATTACCACGATGTCTACCACGTGTCGCTTCACGTTTGTGTTTTTCCTGCTACCTTGTGCCCACATTCCTTCCCTTCCTTTGATCTAGCATACGTTTTTTTTCTTCTTCTTATCCTTTGTTCCTTCAATGTAGCGAAAATGGGTCCATATATCACGTCTTCTCTTTCTCTGTGGCTCCGTGCAAAGCATGGCCAGTAATGTTATAGTTTGAACTTTTCACCCTGAATCCACCTCCTTCCTGTCCCTTGTGTTTGTAAACCTGCCCACTGCAGGTTTGAAATGGGGCGTGTGTGAGTGGCCAAAAAACCGAGGAGGACGACGGGATTTGACAAAGTCATATGATATAATCATGTCATTTTCGTCTCGTCTTTGTTCGTTAACTAAAATTTCCATAAATTTTATTCCTGTTTTTATTTAGTGAACTACATTTTCGTCTCGTCTTTATTAGTTCACGAAAATGCATTCACATTTAGTCCCAATTAATGTTTATTAAGTGGGATTTGTTTTATGCTCGTCTAGTCTAGTTGTCGTCCAGTGAAAAACGTGCGAAAAACGAAAACATTTTCGTTTAGTTTTCGTTAGTGTCGCTCGACCACTGACATACAGCATGGTCTAACAGTAGGGTATTAATAACTTTTATGCAACAAGGACTGTATACGTTTACAAAACAAATACAAGTCGAGGCTGTAAATAAAATTACCTGAATCCTCTTATTATACTTACCATCCGGTTCATGCCTGGTGCAGGTTGCAGGCACTTTTCCCCGTCCCCTGGTGCTCCAAAGAGCTGCCGTAGCACGGTTGAAGCAGTCTACATCCAGCAACATTTCTGGGCCCAAAGAAATTTGTTTATGGTTATAAACCTTAGGCTGTGGAGAGTCGGGGCATCCGCTTCGGCAGGCTCTAGGAGCCCGTGACAAACCGCGGCCACAACCGGTCGCCACTTTCTACCACTGCCACGATTTGAGCTTGCTGTCTCAGTGCCCGAGAACGGTGACAAGAACTGTGCATTCTTACATGTGATTGGACCAATACTTCACCAGGGAAACGATTGGTTAGAAGAGGCGAGTGTCCCTCCCCCCGGAGCCGTGTTTTTTTTCTAGGTTTTCAGAGTGTGAGTTTCAGGGTTTCAAATCAAAACAGCGAGAAAAACGCTGCCAAAAATCACCCCATCGCAACGCGCAGCGGTGCAGACGAAACTCCGAAAAGCGGATGTTGCAAAGTTACGAGCGCAAAAGTCCATCCGCCCAGATTTCACATTTAATCCTTACACAATGATGTTTGGAGAAGATTTTAACATTTCAAAACTCAGGTTTCAAGGTTTCAAAACTTTTTTGCGAAGATGCATACAGCAGTTTTCAGGTCTCATATTACAAGGTTACAAAACTAAACTAAAGTGGTGGGTGTTGGAGTTAAAATTTTCCTAAACCTGTAATATTAATCAGAAGGAGTGTTCAAAATTCCAGTTGAAATAGGGAGACACAAACACCAGAGAGTTTGAGTAGAATTAATAATTCTTTGTTTCCCAGAAGAATAAAAGTTACATATCTCTTAAGAGGAGGTCAATTCTTTAGCCTTAGCTGCTGATCTCTAGTACATGAAGTGCAGAGTCCTCAGGTTCAGCCAGAAAGACCTGCCTGTCCTCAGAATCCTACTCATTTTATACTGTTACAATGTGGTGTTACTATGTGTGTGCATGATAGTGTAATCTCATGTAAATGTGTATTTTTGCAGAGAGTTGCTCAGTCTTCTCAGTTTCTCCTTTGAATTCCTTCCCGGGTGCTGATGGGTGTTGAGTCCTTGAAGAGATCTGCAAAGCTCTGCACCGCCTGTACTATCTCTGTCACGTACACAGCTGGTGTTTTTCTATTCTCCCTGTCCCAGTAGTTTTCTGCTTCTATGTTAAGGCTTCCCCCTAGTAATTTTCCACTGTTTCAAGCTTCTCTGCTCTGCTCTTCTCTATACTATGCTGTGTATTCTGCAAAGCTCATAAAACAGCTTAAAACAATCCCTGATTAAACTGCTACAAGTAAATGATGATAGAGTGAATGATAAAAGTAAAAATATAAGATAAATGCTTAGAATGATACTGAAGAATAAAATATTTACAACATGGGAAAACAATGCCATATTTGAAACACTGAAAATCTTTACTTGAAAACAGCAAGGTTGTAACAAGGGGTTTGAATCTCTGAAAATGTGAGGCTGAAACTCTGTAATATGCATGTTGCACTTAGGAAAAAAAATCAAATCCAAAATTATGCTTGCAAGGTTTCAAAACTTATTTTCAGACTTGCAAAACTTTATTTCAGGTTTTAAATTTTTAAACACTGACTTTCACGGTTTCAAAACATTTTCTTTCAGTTTCAGATTATGGCAGTGTTCTCATCATGGGCCATGTAAGTAATTGTTACAGGGAACCAAATAATTGTATTTACTTGGTACAACTTCACAATACTAATCTCTGAGGTAACAACATGCAGTGTCCTGCTGCACAGTGCTAAAAGAAAGAGTAACACCGCATGTTGTTACCTCAAATATTAGTACTGTGAAGTTGTACGAAGTTGTTAATTAGATTTTACCAATATTAATATTTGATTTAACAAAAAAACATTGCCTATTAGCTAAAATCTGGTAGCATCCAACATGTGAACTTCGAAGCCCAGAAAAATTCACACCAGTTACTTCTGACTTGACCTATAGCTTTAGTGGTAGGAGTTACTTTTAGTTTATAATTTATATTTATGTGAGGTTGATATATGACAGCTTATGGAACACAGGCTGTACAAAACTTGTTTTTCTGTGTCTGACTGCAAAATATTACGGAGACACGTTTAACTATACACACGCTAAGTGCTGCTAAACAAAGGGACACATTGAATAAACAGAACATTTTCCTAATTCTCTGCAATATAATTGATGGGATGCCTTGTGGATTTAGTTTAATGTCTTAAACATTTTCTTGCACACACACACACACTTCTGTTAAATTTTGAAACCATGTTTTTTTTTTAGAAAACTATGTTTTATTTGAAAACATTTAAACTTCAAAAGTACAACAGAAGCCCAAAGAAATTCTGTACATCAGTTAATATAAACATAAACTTGTGCTTTGTTTCCGTTACATTTCTCTCTAAACAGATGCTGATAAAAGTTCTATCGGATAATTTAAGCACAAATATAAAAGTAGCAAAAAAAAGCAGCTTTAACAACAACTGACTGGCAGTGTACGTGCATGGCTTTGGTAACAAGATTACATATTCAAATATAAAAGCACAGCAATAAACAACTTTAACACGCTGTGTGTACCTTCATGTTGCACATGAAAACATGCTCAAACTAATCTTCAATCTAAAATTAAACATCAAAACACACTAAAAACATGCTTAAAATGGAAATAATCTCAAAACAGTTAAAAACCACTAAACTGTAGAAGGGTCCAAATCTCAACAAAAGAAAAACGGCATGAGAACGAGGCGATGTTGGTAGAACATCATGTAGGGCCAATGATCTAAACCATTTAGAGAACACAGCGGACTTGCAGACTGGTTCTCCTTGCCATTCAATCAAGCGCTCACTGAGCCGGTTCCGTGTTGTTCTTCTTGTTCAGGATTTTGCGGAGGCTCTCTGGCATCATGTAGGGCCTCTCAGCACTGCCATCGTTCCTCTCGAGATCCTCCACTGGAGAGAGATGCGATGAAAGGAAAGGGATCAAATTAAAGTCATTAAAGTTGCTATCAGTCCAGACAGATATGATTTGCTGTCATTTTTAGAAAATCTTCAGGACTTTAAAAAACAAACAAAAAAAAAACAAGTTTTCTAGAAAACGAAGGCGTACAGCTTTAATGAAGAGTTCAGACACTTTAAGCAACATGCGTTCATTTTTTTCATCATTTGTTGCTGTTAAACTTTCTTTAAGTTTTTAAATGTAAATCTACACAACTAAAATGTAAAGATGCTACAGAGCAAAAGGCTGAACTGATTCCTCAGTTCTCCTGCACACTATTTTATTATGGCTTCGTGCGAGCATTAAAGTGCTTTACTGAGCAGAATCTGGACACACAGACGATCATGTGACATTAAATGTAAACAATCATATTTGAACTGTAAGGTGCAAAATGACCAACTTTAACACTGTAAATGAGGCACATGACAGGCTTCAAGTTTATACTGGCTACTGGCAGTGGGAGGAACTGTAATTAAAATAATGAAAAAAAGGCAACAACTAAGATTAGCTACAGTTCCCTTCAGAATAGGCTGCTCATCCAGCATCCAGATATTTACCTGAGCAGCTAAACACATTCCAAGTTCAGCTTCACTAAAGACCACACAACATATTAAAATCATGCAACAAATCACACACATCTCATCTGATTAACATTAGGATGATGCTAAGTGTTCAGTTGACCATATCCTAAACCACGTCCCACTAATTATAAACACAGCCCATGAAAGGCTGATAGGTGAACGTTAACTGTGGTTTTAGAGAAAAAGCTACCGACTTCTAACAGAGACAAACACCAAGCTTCAGGTTTTCATTGCTAATGACGACTGCTAAGCTAGCAAGCTAAATTAAGCTAACTTAATGTTAGCTAAATCTAATGTTAGAAGTTGATCAAAAACACAGGAAACTCGGCCTCCCACATACTGAGTCATGTAGAAAATGTGAAAAGAATCAGGCTTTGCTTCTGAACTGCTGTGATCTGACAGTTTTTCTTTTGCTGCTAACGTTTAAAATTGCAAGAAAAGTCTTTTGTTTCAAGTCCAAGTTGACCACATGTTGCCGTTTAGCCTCCAGTACAGAATTTATCATCATGCTTGTTTGTTTCTTGTTCATCCCTAAATCAAGACAATCTGCCACCTATGACTTTCTATTTAGAAGATTATATCAATGCTATATAATGCTATATAATTTTAATAACTGCCTACTGCAGTTATCAAAAAACTTTAATAATGAATTAAAAAAGAAAAAACAAATCGTATGAGAGCCAATTGACAAATCCTGGTTACATAAAGCATTTCCAGAGTAACACACTTGTATTCATACTTGTATATCGATTTCTGACGCATTTAGACATCTGACAAAAACAGAAAAATGTGAATGAAAGCAGCCGTTTTGGGAATTTGGTTGTATTTATATACGATTAAATATTTTGATGAAAAAAATCTGGAGCATATGCAGCGCATCGTTTGGCTAATTTAAGTCTGAATAATTCAACCTCCAGCTGCATTATCTATCCATTGGATTAACACATTTAATTTCAGAAAGCTAACAGAAAATACCAAACACACTGAATTAATTAGGGGAGGAGTTTAGCAAATGGTCAACTAATCATTTCCCATATTTCCTTCTTTTAGTGGACACAGAAAAGGTAAATAATCAGAGTTACATCTATCAAAGTTAATCAGTGCAGGGCAGAGATTCAATGAGACCCACCAGTTTCCTTATCTAGGGTTTCCTTTTCTATAAACTGGACTAATCATGATTTCTTTTCATCAGATTATAAGGAACTAGACTGCATCTTTAAAAAGTACCTTTACAGCTTTACAAATAAAAGCTTAACTGAAATGAATCACTTTAAGGCTAAATGTGTAGTTGTGTTACAGCCCTTCGCTGAGATAAAAATACAGAAAGCAATATCCTGCTTGGTAATAAAGCTCCAGCTCTTTACTACAGTGATAAACAGTAAAGAAAAAAAATCTGCATTTTTCTGTGCTACAAAGTCAGTGAAAGTCCTTGTTTCTAAGCGTTGTCGTCCTCCGTCTGCGGTTTGATCCGGTCGTCTTCAGCCTCCTGCTGAAGAGCAGAAGACCCAGACGGATCCTCAGCCTTGTCCTTCCACAGAATCTCATGAAGAGTTGAGGACATGTAATAAGGCCTTGCAGCTGAACCGTCGTTACGCTCCAGGTCTTCACCTTATCGTGTGTGTGTATATTTGTTTGTGTTAATGGGTGGAACAGAAGATTAGTATAAAAAATTAAAAGAAATCAAAGTAAAAGTGATAAGTGTTTGAAGGGGGGTAAATTGGGAGGTGGAGAATTGTGGGAAGTGAGAAAAAGGGAAAGAAGAGACAAAAAGAGAGAGGAAGTCAAATAGCAAGCAAGCAAAGCACCCACAGGCAATGCAAGTTAAAGCTCATCACAAAGCCGGCACTTTTATCAGGTAACAATAAGCCAGACTTATTTTTAAATAAGAGAAGTTTAAGTGCAGCGCCCCCCCTTCAAGCAGCTTAGAATTAGAGACGGCCCAAAACCAAAAGAGCACAGTCAGAAAAACTAAAGATATCACCACAATGATTTCTTTACTTTAACATTCCTACATCATTTTTCTTCTACGTGTCACAAATTAAACACTTTGTGGAGAGAAGAGACGGAGGAAGCATCACTTACAGAAACACAGGAACAGCGTGTCCACACACATGGCGTAAACACTGAAGAATCCATGAGCGATGAGGTACGAGCCAATCACCACAGTCTGATGAGAGCAAACAAATGTCATTCACACACACGCACACAGAGGTTAAAATGCAAAAACTGAATGGAAACAGAATAGCACAGTTATTCTGTCCCTCTTCTAATCATTTAATACAGGTTTCTGAAAAATAAATCAAAATTACAATGAGTTAAATATAATGTACACACAGATATAAAATATAAAATATATAAATGGAAAAAAAACAGGTACAAAATAAAAATTAGATTCATACACCTATAAAAATATAAAACATAAAAACATTAATTAAATAACCTCACCAGGATGGGCACCCAGTAGTAGTGAAGGTGGGGAGCAGTATTCTCAAACGCCTTCACTCGTCCAGAGAAGAAGAAGAAGGCAAAGACCCCTGTGGACAAAAACAACAAACTCATCATCTGTACAGTTCATTTACTATCATTTCATATTAATTATTGATATAATTTATTCCTGCTATAAAAACTCTAAAAGTAATTTAAAAAATTATTTTAAAAACATTTAAAAATTTTATGCACACCGAGCGACTTGCTCAGTGTGCATTTTTTGCTTATATTCTACTTTTTGCATTTCGTGCATTTCATGCAAGGAGGTGATGCATGGAAAGCACATTAAAAATAAAATTTGATTTGTTAAAAAAAAAAAAAAAAAAATCGAAATTGAATTCTTATAAAAAAGGTCTAATATGGTCCCACTGAAACAATAAAGCCAAAAGCTGCATCCAGTTCAGTGAATGTGCTTTATTTACTAATAGTTTAATAAGCCCCACAGATGGCTGCAAGCATCAGTGCATGCAGACATACAATTTAACAAAAAAAAAAAAACCTAAGAGTGCTTTCATGTAGTTCATCAAGGATGAAATAAACTAACTCACCCACAAGCCCCACGATGAGCAGTTTGCCCAAAAATAAGAGGAAATCAGTCACTTTATCCAAGACAGCAACCCTGAAGGATTAAAGACTTTACTTAGATTATTGTTAATTAAAAATAAAACTCTGGTTAAGCCATGACAAAAAACAGTTACCTGATCATGTTCCTCATGAGGAGGAAGAAGGCATCTCTGGCAGATGTGCAAAAGTTTTTGCCATATATCGCCACCTAGCAGCCAAGTTTACACATTACATCAACAGAAAAGGTCCCGACGTTAGTTTTAATGTTGGTACAACAACACAAATTAATGGGTTAACAAGTTTGCTGCAAATGGACTCAGATTTCAGGATCACTTCAGTGGTAAACATGGCTAGATCACCATGGTAACTGATGTTGCTCAGGAAAAAGGTCATGTTTAGAGTTTAAACTGAACAGGTTAAATTTCTGATAAATAGCATATTTGAAAATGACTGAAACTGACCAGGAAGTATACCACAACCATAGGATTATCTTATAGTCTCAATAATAAAATTATGAGGAAAACAAAAGCTAAAAAATAACAGTATTGTGAGCATCTATTGCAGGCACCACTAGCCATAACAAAAGGTAAATTCTAACTAATTTAGACGTGCAGCTGTAAATAGTTTTATATATAAAAAAGGGGATGTGGTTGTTTCTGTTGAGGTCCAGAGCTAACAGAGTATCAGACAGGGCTTCAGATGGGAGGAGGGGGATCAGAAAGTGAGGGAACTGCTTTAGTTTTTAGGTTCAGTTCTGCATGAAAAGAAGGTGGTGATGGTTTGCAAGTGAGATTTGAACAATTCTGGGAGAAAAAAAGGGAAGAAAAACTAAAAGACCTGTTGTAAAACATGATCAAACCATTATAATGCCAGATTCTGGCTTATGAGTTTATATTTAAAAGGTTAAATTGGTAATATAGAGAGGAAGCAACAACAGAGGTTTTGTTTCCACAATCTCTGAAAAAGAGAAGAAGATGGGAGCTAAAGGGGATGCTGCTGCTGTTTCTTCCAGGTATATTTATACAGGCTGGGAGTTACACTTATCAAATAAGGGGGTAACTACACTAACATATGCTCTAAAGTTGGGGAGTGTTGGGCTGCTATCAATTTAGCATTTCTGTTACTGTGACTAACAGAAGAAGTTTTATCAGTGATCAATCTACAAGCTCAGTTTCATTTTGTATCAGTGAAGTTATTTTAATTCATCATCACTGCAGCAGAGTCAGAGCTAAAAACCACCTTTAAACATGTGAATGTGTCAGAACAGCTTGTGTTTACTAACGAACAGTTTCCTGTTGAATTCCCCAGTAAATTAAAACAAGACCAACCATAATGTAGGCGTTTCGATTCAGGAACTTGACAAATTTTTCCAGACACCAGAAGCAGCACTTCAGACAGCACAAAAGGAATTTGGCAAACTTATTTTGGGCTCCTGTGAACGACAGCACAAGTCGATGGATAAGCAAACATCATACACATCTACTCTGAGGTCTCCTACAGATACTTTAAGGGAGTATTAATCTACCTGACCTTTCAGCTTGTGGTCCAAATACTCCAGCAAAACCCTGATGATCTGAATGATTGAGAGGATAAGGGAGCCAAAGGCCAGAGTCCCTGTGTGATACCTGAAACAGGATTTAAGTCATTCTCAGTTGTCAGCTGAGAGACGGAGCAAACAACACAAGTTTACAATAAACATCTACACACCTGAGAGCTCTCCCCATGGCAGAAAACACTGGGAAGGCAGGAATGTCAGCTGGTTTGCTGAAAGCCCAGTAGTAAGAGGCAAAAGCACCGGCTAAGGTCATCTGTCCCAGAGCTGTGACGAAGTTGGCACACCAGAAGAAGAGGAAGACGTTGTAGAACTGCAGGCCGATCAGGTATTTGTGGTAAGCCGTTTCTCCACCGTAGAAAGCAAAAAGGCACTGGGAGTTGGGGCACTGCGTCTTCATGGGACTCGTCGAGTAGTTCTGAAAAGAAATCCCAAACAGGTTCCAGAAACCCAGAACATTTAATGCTCAATGAGACCAATAAAGAGATAAAGACCACAGAAAATGAATGAAGGGAACTTACAGCTGGGTTACACGTTGCTCTGGAGTACTCACACGCCGTCTCATTGAACACTTTGTAGATCGGTTCATTAGAAGTAGACAAGAAACTGATCTTTTCTGTTAAAGTCTACAATTTAAATTCTTCTCCATGACTGGATGCAAAACATGCATGTTCTCTCTGTAAGCCAAACAAACTCATACATCAGCTCATTGCAGTGCTACACATTTACATTTTGAAGCTGGAAACTACAAATCTAACAAATCCATCGGGCCTGTACAACATTTCCAGTATTGTAAATTGAAAGTTTATGAAAAGGGCTCAAGCAGACTTCCTTATACTCTAAGATAAATCACACAGTAAAAAAAGTTAAATAAAAGGTGAAATCAACAATGACAAAAGCAACTAGACACTATGTGTGTTTTTCAAAGTGAGAAGCACTTTATAAATAAAAAACGTCCGTAGTAAACAGAAAATTACCAGGACATTTTTCTGTTAAGTGTACAAACACTTTCGTTAATTTAAAAACCAGAGTTCTGTCCTTCCACTGTAAATCTCCTGCTGTATTTGCTGAATAAACCAGATTAAATTAATTGCTCTGGGGACATGTTTAATTTATCCAGGATCAGTTATTAAGTTCTTATCCTGCATAATTTCCAGTGAAACACAGATTACAGCTAGTAGTGGTGGTGGGTTTCTGTCTCTGTACTGTCCCTCACATTCATGAAACAAACTTTGTTTAAATATAAACATGTGAAATAAAGCACAAAACACAAATTTAGAGGGTAACAAACAAAAAGGTTAAATATGAATTTCCCATGAGCCTTTGCGGTTTTGTTAATGCATTCAAAAACATGTTACATTTGAATACAGAAAAGGCCATTATAGCAGACGATACGTCTTCATGAGCCGAGGATAAAATCTCTCTACTTGTGTATTTATGAGTGAAAGTAAAGGATACACAGCCGTTACTGCCCAGTAGGCGATGACCAAGACCAGGAGGAAGAAAGTGATGAGTGGGTAGAGAAGGGAACACATCACATGTCCAATGGCTCTGCACACAGGATAAAAACAAAAGATTTTCAGATCAGAACTATCCAACTTTATCACCCTGTTCCTCCTTTTTCCACATCCTCATGCTCTGCTGTGAACTCTGACTTGCTGGATTCTTTAATGAGAGCAACGGCGATGAGGATCCTCTTCCTGAGGAAGATCAGCAGCAGGATGATGATAACGTCCACGATAGCCAGGATAATCACTAAGAGGAAGAGGGAGAAAATACAATGTCTCACAAAAATAAAAGGCTTATGAGTCTGAGAGCATGTTGTAGTTTGGGTTTGTACTGACTGAAGGCCAGCCAGGTATCTCTGATCTGCAGGTAGACAGAGAGGTCTGTCTGGAAGCCCAGTTCCTGCAGAGTCACATTAGCGCCTGGTTCTCCTTTAAGGGAAGCGTACTCCATGTAGCAGTGGAAAATACCTAGAGAGCAAGAAAAACATAACATTTGTTTTTTAATCCATCCCGGTCTGTTCAGACTCTTTAAGTAAGAGTACTTTTAAGGAATTTAATCAAATGCATTGAACATATTCAACCGATTCAGGTACAAGTTGGAGCTAATAGCGACTCGTCTATCTCCAAAAAGGCTGCAAGTCCTGAGTCCTTTCTTGGCTACAGAGTTATAAACACCCCCCTAAAGATAAGACTGTGTGCTTTGGCTCTTACCGTATCCAATCACCAGTATCACCATGGCAATCATGACCCAGATCATGATGCCGGCCAGGAAGCGCAGGAGGACGATGAATAGCAGACTGGTGAGCATGGCAATAACCAACCCTCTGCAGAGTGAGTAGTGTCAGTGGGTGAACAGAGCGTTCAGCCGGTGTTTAACTCACACCGACTGGATCAAAGTGAACAAGAAGCAGGAACAATGAGGATTATTCACTCACATGATGATCCAGTACCAGGACTGTGTGTAATCCTCAAAGATTTTCATCACCACCTGACGAGCCTCAATAACCACAGTGGCGTTCCTGTGGAGAGACACCTGTGTGTTTATCCGGTCCCACAGAGAGGAACTACTGTGACGAGAACTGATGTGGCAGCTTGAGGTTGTGGCTTTTTTAGTGTGACAATTCTACTCACTTTACTCCATCCACAAGATCCTTGGCGTTTCTGATTTTTCCGGTTCCATCTTCAAACGTAGAGCTGTTTCCTACGGTTATCACACCACCTTTCATGCCCAAACTTGGGAAGCACCTACGAGTGACTGAATGACAGTAGAAAAAGAAATTGTTAATTTTATACACCAGGACATACAAACCAGCTGGTCTTCATCAGGGGCTTCATGTACAAAAACTTGTGTGGATTACCCACTGAAAAATGGCATACACTCAAATCCAGAAAATGTTGTACGCACCAATGGAAAAAAAAAAAAAAAAAAAAAAAAAAAAAATCCAGATGTATGAATTTGTCCACATGCATGAATCCAAGCACATTTCTTTTGTACATCCCAATTAACATGAAATTGAGTGCATGTGTTGGTGTACCCGCCTCCTCCCTTTCCATGCCCCTATTTAAATACGCAAATCATATTCAAATGAGTCCGAACCCGAGACTACCCTCTCTGCACGATCAGAAATTTAGAAGAATGAGTGTGACAGGGAAAAGGTGAGGCTGCCTAGAGCCTACGACATTTTACACTTTATGCATGGGGTTATTAAAAGGTCCCATATTATGCTAAATTCACTTTCTAAAAGGTTTTCCAACAGTCATGTATCTTCCTAGTCTGTGAGGCCCAAAAATAAAATTTTCTCCCCTCACTTGCTTGCTCCACTTTTTAGCGAATGTGTGCTCAAACGGGTGAGTCTAAGCTCTTTGGCATTTGAAATCAACAACATGCACTCTGGACATGATACCATCCGACTCAGTTTTTACCTCAGTAAAAAGTGATCTCCTGCTGATAGTTAACAGCTCACTGGCATCAGGCATTTTTCCCAAGTCACTAAAGATAGCTGCTATTAAGCCACTCCTAAAGAAAAGGACTCTAGATATCTCTATAATGAACAACTATAGACCTGTCTCTAACCTCTCTTTTATTTCCAAGAATACTGAGAAAGTTGTATTTCACCAGCTTCATGACTTTTTAAATGAAAGTGGAAATCTTGATAAAATTTCAGTCCGGCTTCCGACCTCATCACAGCACTGAAACAGGTCTGGTCAAAGTGTTAAACGACATTAGGTTGAATACTGATTCTGGTTAAGTATCAGTCGTGGTTCTGTTGTATCTCAGTGCTGCGTTTGATACTGTAGATCACAGAATCCTGTTGCACAGGCTGGAAAACTGGGTTGGACTTTCTGGAGCGGTCCTTAACTGGTTCAGGTCCTATTTAGAAGGCCGGAGTTATTTTGTTACGATCGGCAGCTTTGAATCTGAGCGAGTGGTCATGACTTGTGGAGTCCCCCAGGGGTCAGTCCTTGGACCTCTTCTGTTCAACTTGTATATGCTCCCTTTGGGTCAAATATTACAGAACTATAGCATTAATTATCAAAGTTATGCAGATGATACCCAACTTTATGTGTCTCTGTCACCAGATGACTGCAGTCCAATAGACTTATTGTGTCAGTGTCTGGAGCAAATAAACACCTGGATGAAGGAGAATTTTCTACAATTAAATGAAGACAAAACAGAGATTATTCTGTTTGGTAGCAAAGAGAAGAGGGTCAGCATTGGCAAACACCTGGAGACTCACCGACCAAGTTCGTAACCTTGGAGTGTTGATAGACTCAGACCTGACTTTCTGCAGCCACATCAAAGCTGTCACTAAGACAGCTTTTTACCAGCTCAGAAACATCAACAGAATTAAAGTTCAGTCTCCCGGAAAGACCAAGAGAAACTCATCCATGCATTCATCTCCAGTAGGCTGGATTACTGTAATGGTCTTCTAACAGAACTTCCTAAAAAGAACATTAAACATCTGCAGCTCATACAAAATGCTGCTGCTAGAATTTTAACCAGGACTAAGAGATCTGAACACATCACACCAGTTTTGAAATCTTTACACTGGCTTCCAGTCAGTCACAGAATAGATTTTAAAACCCTTCTGATTGTTTACAAATCCCAGAATGGTTTAGGCCCAGAATACATCTGTGATATGTTTAGAGAATATAAACCTAGCAGAGCTCTTAGATCCAAAGACTCTGGTCAACTAGTCCAGAGTCCAGACTAAACATGGAGAAGCAGCATTTAGCTGTTTTGCTGCAAACAAGTGGAACAAACTGCCAGTGGAGATTAAACTTTCACCAAATGTAGACATTTTTAAATCCAGGTTAAAAACATTTCTTTTCTCATGCGCCTATGCATGAAATCTGCATGTTTACTTATTTTTTAACTTATCTTGCTTTTAATAATTTTAATGTAATTTATTATTTTATTGTGATTATGTGTTGATGCCTTTTACTATTTCTAAATATCTGTAATGCCTTTGTTTTATGTAAAGCACTTTGAATTGTCCTGTACATGAAATGTGCGATACAAATAAACTGCCTTGCCTTGCCTTCCCTTTGTGGCCTCATGAAGGGAAATAACCACTGATCCCGGTAGTGGATACTGCCTTGACCCACCCCCCCAGCTAGCTGAGCCTGCCCTCTAAAATCACCGAGCGGACGCCAGCGAAAGCCAGAACCCTCTTCCACAGAGGGGCGTGGACAGGCACCACTCGTGAACATTTAAAAGTTCTGGGGCCTCATTTATCAAGCTGGCCTATGAACAAAAAACGGCATATGCCAATTATAGTCAACTTTTGGGATTTATATAAACCGAACTTGAAACGGCAACACCAACGGTACAGAATAAAATCAAGGAAATGCTGTACACAATCCACTATTACCTTTCACACCATATGTTAGATAATGAATAAAGACATTAAAGACATTATTAAAGACATTCAGTATTAATTCTAAGAGTGCACGCTTGGAGGGAGAAAAACAGGATTTCCAGGAAAAAGGGAGATATAAGAACCTCAACCACTAATATATGTTCCATCATTGAGTAACAAAACGTCCATGTTATAAAATACATTCAGCTAAATGAGGTGGACAGTCTGCTGCCAGCATGAACCAGTCGGTAAAAGGAAATGCGAAAAGTAGCTTCAGTCATTCATTTTAAAGACCCAGCAGAGCGGGACACAGACTGGGGTTCTCGAAGTGATGCAACGTTTATGAAACACTAAGAGGTGGATTTCCTTTTATCTATTCTTACACAATGCTTTTTTATTGTTGTCCTAATTTCTGTCAAGACGGTCTTCATTTCCCGCAACTCCTTGGCCACCTCGTTAATAGTGATGATTGTGTCCCTCTGCACCTGCAGGACTTCCTCTGAGTGTTTATATTATTTAACACTAAATAAACTGCTACCAATCTCAGATGTATCTGTACATATTTATTTTTTTAAATTAAAACAAATGTCTAAATTACCGGCAATAGTGCTTTCATCTAGCAGACGCTTTTCGCCAGAGTGATTCACCCCTGTGGGATTTGAACTTTGGTCTCCAGCATGGGAGACGGATGCCCTATCAACTGAAAGACCCAGCCACACCATCTGATGCCTCTGGCTTGTCTTGCCTTCTGACACGGCATTGACAGCACCTACTGCCTACCTACATACGCCACCTGTAGTTTGCTTTGCTACGCAGTTTTATAAATGAGGCCCCAGACACAGAAACAGCCTATTCTCCATAGAGCCCACTGGAGCCACTTTTGGAATGGACGGAATTAAAGACCAAGGCTGAATTTGGCCCCTTTGGGCTCACCACCTGCAGGAGGGGCCATAGGGGTCGGGTGCAGTGTGAGCTGGGCGGCTGCCAGAGGCGAGAACCCTGGCAGTCTGATCCTCGGCTGCAAAAGCTAGCTCTAGGGACGTGGAATGTCACCTCTATGGCGGAGAAGGAGTCTGAGCTGGTGCGCGAGGTTGAGCGGTTCCGGCAAGATATAGTTGGACTCACCTCGACGCATGGCTTGGGCTCCGGAACCACTGTCCTTGAGAGGGGCTGGACCCTCTTCCATTCTGGAGTTGCTCCTTGATGAGAGCAGCCGAGCAGGTGTGGGCATGCTCATTGCCCACCGACTTGGCGCCTGTACATTGGGGTTTACCCTGGTGGACGAAAGGGTAGCCTCCCTCTGCCTTCGGGTGGGGGGGATGGGTCCTGACTGCTGTTTGTGCTTATGCACCAAATAGCAGTTCAGAGCAGCCACCCTAAATCCGAGTGGTGCTTTGTTGTTGGACTTCTGTGCTCGTCATGGACTGTCCATAACAAACACCTTGTTCAGACATAAGAGTGTCCACATGTACACTTGGCACCAGGACACTCTAGGCCGCAGTTTGATGATCGACTTTGTAGTCGTGTCGTCGGACTTGCGGCCGTATGTTCTGGACACTCGAGTGAAGAGAGGGGCGGAGCTGTCAACTGATCACCACCTGGTGGTGAGTTGGCTCAGATGGTGGTGGAGGATGCCGGTCAGGCCTGACAGATCCAAGCATGTTGTGAGGGTCTGCTGGGAACGTCTGGCAGAGTCCCCGGTCAGAAAGAGTTTCAACTCCCATCTCCGGCAGAGCTTCAACCATGTTCCGAGTGAGGCGGGGGTGAGTGAGTCCAAATGGGCTGTGTTCCGTGCTTCTATTGTTGAGGCGGCCAGAGGGGGTGGTGGTCCTCCTCTTCAAAATAGGGGGACCGGAGGGTGTGCTCCAACTACAGGGGGATCACACTCCTCAGCCTCCCCAGTAAGGTCTATTCAGGGGTGCTCGAGAGGAGGGTCTGTCGGATTGTCGAGCCTCGGATTGAGGAGGAGCAGTGTCGTTTTCGTCTTGGTCATGGAACAGTAGACCAGCTCTACACTCTCTTCAGGGCCTTTGAGGGGACATGGGAGTTTGCCCAACCAATCTACGTTTGCTTTGTGGACTTGGAGAAGGCATTCAAGGACTTGGAGAAGGCATTCAACCGTGTCCCCCGGGGACTCCTGTGGGGGTACTCCAGGAGTATGGAGTGGCGGACTCGCTTGTTCGAGCTGTCCGGTCTGTGTTCGACCGGTGTCAGAGCTTGGTCCGCATTGCCGGCAGTAAATCAGAATCGTTTCCAGTGCGGGTTGGACTCCGCCAAGGCTGCCCTTTGTCACTGATTCTGTTCATAACCTTTATGGACAGAATTTCAAGGCACAGCCAAGGTGTTGAAGGGATCCAGTTCGGTGGCCTCAGGATTGGGTCTCTGCTTTTTGCGGATGATGTGGTTCTGTTGGCTTCATTGGGCTGTGATCTTCAGCTCTCACTGGAGTGATTCACAGCCGAGTGTGAAGTGGCTGGGATGAGAATCAGCACCTCCAAGTCCGAGACCAAGGTCCTCAGCCGGAAAAGGGTGGAGTGCTCTCTCCGGGTCTGCAATAGGGTCCTGCCCCAAGTGGAGGAGTTCCCGTATCTCGGGGTCTTGTTCACAAGTGAGGGAAGGATCAACAGGAGGATCGGTGCACCATCTGCAGTGATGCGGACTCTGCATCGGTCTGTCGTGGTGAAGAAGGAGCTGAGCCAAAAGGCAAAGCTCTCAATTTACCAGTCAATCTACGTTCCTACCCTCACCTATGGTCACGAGTTTTGGGTAGTGACTGAAAGAACAAGATCGCGAGATGGATGGTTGAATTTGTGGTAATACACTTGTAGCTAGGAACCCCAGTGTGGTCAGCACCTGCATGGGCACAGGCAGCACATGGCTCGTCGCCATGTTGCTCTCCAAGGCCAGTCACAGCTCTGCTCAGTTCCAGGAGGATTGCTCTTCGCAACCTAAAACAGCTGATGAGCCAGTTGTCATCATGTTCAGGTAAATTTCTCCGTCTCTGAACACATGCTCTCTTTGTATCGGTACATTTACAGCGTCTAATACGGCTAAAGCAGTTAATGGTTTTAATGGTTATTTTTGCACCGCGTTGCACATTGCCACTCAACTGCAGATACGTGCATGTGTTGTTATTGCTCATCAGAATTTAATTGTTCATGTGTCTCCAATGTGTGCATCACTCAGTCCGAGGACAAACTGTTTTCATATTTAATTATAAAAGTTTTCCAGCCTGTTTTTGCCAAAGCATCAACAGCTGTAGAAACGTACGTGCACCAGTCATGCCACAATCATTTCGCTCTTGATACATCTGAACTTTGCCGTGACAATGAGTGTACGCCACATTTTTGTGTGTACGCACCCTTTGTACATGAGGCTCCAGGTCTTGAAATTAGGTAAATACAACCAAAGATGAACACATGACTTACAATTCTGTTTATTTATAACAATAATGTCAAAATGCAGAAGCAGTGTAGAAGATGAAGATTCAGTAGCTTTTAAAACCAGCTTTTATACAAATAATTTTTTTTCCCTGTATGAACTTATCAGTCTCATTGTTATGGAGTTTTGTCCACTTTTACTTACAGTGTTGCTTCAGTTCAAGTTTATGGACTTGAAAGAGCGTTTCAGTCAATTTAAGGTCAGGACTGACTGGACGAAGTGAACATCTTGATTCTCTTCTTTTTCAGTCATTTTGCTGTAGATCTTCTGCTGTGTTTGGGATCATTTTCCTGTTTTATGACCCTATTTCAGTTAGGTTTTAGCTATCAGACAGATGGCTCCCACACTCTAGGATACTTAAAAAGATTTTTATGGTCCACTCAATGATTGCAAGGTGTCCAGAACCTGTGGCTGTAAAACAAGCCTAAATCGTCACCTCTCCACCACATTTGTGCTGACATGCTGTTTGATTTTCTTCAAACATACTGCTGCGCAACCATGAACAAACATCTCAACTTTAGTCTGGTCTGTCCAAATATTCCAGAAGGTTTGTGGTTTGTTCACACGTAAATATGCAAATCTAAGCTGTGCCACCATGTTCCTTTTATTTAGAGGCTTTCTCCTGCAACAACATACTTCAGTCTTTTTTTTCTAACCGAGCTCTACGGGGTCTGGATCAAGGTTTTGGGTTTTTGAGTTTCTCTGACCACAAATTCAGGACATCGTTGGAGTCCGACAATGCCAGCAGTGCATTACACACTATAATCTTTAATCTTTACCAATATTATGAATGTGCCCGATGGCAGACTGTCAGCTTGGAGTGGAAAGGCCACAAGATCATTGCTGATGTCTTTCCTTCAGGTTATTTTGTTAACACACCAGGATGTTCCAGACCAGCAAAGTGACAGAACCTGTGCTTTCACACTGTTTATTAGTTTACTCCATTAGCAGCTGACTGCTTTTTACTTTCAAGCCCTTGGAAGTAGTAAGGAAGGGTGCATTTACTTTTTTCACATGACTGCTTGCAGCAGCTTACAATCTACTTAACTCAACATTTCATAAAAAATACATAAAATACATAAAAATTAAACTCACAGGGCTTGCTGGGCATCAGCATGGCAGGACAGAGACCCTCGCTGAGTATTTGTGGTACACCCTGAAATACAGTCATTTATTTATTTAATTGCCAAAAGCACAAACAAAAGATGCAAAAGTATTTCCAAAGAAAATCAGGAAAAAAACAAAGCAAAACAGTAAAAATGTGTATTTTTTAGATCAAACGGGTCTAGAATAACACTGGAAAATGAAAAACAGCGATGTACCATTGATGAAGTCACACCTTCCTTGCAGAAGTTTTTGTAGTAGTCAAAGTCCTTTTGGTTGCTGTGGACTTTGACTAACGTCATGAACTTATCAGGGCAGCTCTCCACACACATCTGAGGATCAGCAATTTACAGCAGGACACAGTTACATCATACAAGAACAGGGACATGCAGAACAGTAAGAACTGTGCACAACAACACTGCAGTCATGCTGGAAGAAGAAGAAACTGACATCATGTCTTCTCTATAAAATAACTGAGCATTCATAACTTAAAAAAGAAATTGATTGATCTCTGAGAAAAACCCAGGACACAGAGTGAAGTTTCCACCTGTGTAGTTGGACACTGGAACTCCAGCAGCACCATGGGGCTGGCGCACTTCATGATGTTGAAGTAGAACAGGAATTGTTTATTCCTGTTGAATGTGGGGGGAAAAAAAAACAAAAAACTCAAAACCATGAGACGGTCACTTTTATGTCATAGTTTAAAACTTGCATTTAAACATTTTTAAAGAAAATGTTTTAAAAATTTAAATTAGGACACCTGAAGTTTAGTTTTACTCCAAAGAGCAGATGTGAATCTCTTACATTTTGTTGTTGACTAGATTAAACTGGAGATGTAATAATACAAAAATGTACTGTAATGTAATGTACTGTGCCCTCCAGCGAGGATCCTAGGATGAGATGGAGTGGTGTTGAGTTTATTTTGACATACATTTGTAAACTCAACACAGAAATGTGGTCAAATCAGCTGATTTTCTATTAATTTTCTTAATTTAGTTTGATTTTTGTGCATCTTCAGGCCCAATATGTTAACAAAGTAGGTTAAGGTAAAGAAAATTATGATCAGACATGGGCAAACTTGTGGTATATAAAAAAGGTAAAAATTAAATTTTCAAAAAGGATATAATCTATGCTTTAGATGTATGATGACTTATTAATAACAGGAGTAAATTCCCTCTATGTACTGGGGAGCAGCTTGGATAACAGACGGTCAGCTTCAACATTTGATGTAGAAAAACTAGAACTTCAGCTTTTATTTCACTCTGTAACTTGCTCTCAAATTAAAGAAGAAATGTCCACGGTGACAGAATTACATTTGTCCTTAGGAAACTTACTCGAGTGGCGTGCCGGCCTGCCCGCAGAACTGGCCTCGACTGTCTGTCGGGTAGATCACCTTCCTGGGGTCACCCTGGGACCAGGCTGGAAAGCAAACATTACAAAGCTTGATCGATCATGGCCTGCTCTTTATTTTTCTCTCATTAACAGGTACAATCCTTACCAAGTATTCCCACTGCTATATAACCCAGCACAGCAAGAATGAAGAAGATGCAGCAGACAATGTCTGTGCAGCCCCTAGAACAAGAAGAAAAAACGAGTTAGAAGAAGACTTTGTTACCTAAACAGTCAGCAGTGAAATCACAACGCCACCTCACCTGTTCTGGATTGGACCTTTGAAGGTGGGATCATATTTTCTCGGCTGGCCTACATGAAAAAAGAGGAGCATTTATCATTCAATGACATGACAACCTTATCTTCCTCCCTTTCTTCTGTCACATGACTTTTCCCTACAGGCCTGACACGCCTGACAACTCAAAATTCCTCCCTGGTGACTAAAGGCTGGTACATACATAGGGATCTTATAAATCTAAAGAGATTTTCTTTTTATGTTTGGAACCCCACACGTGAAGATAAAAAAAAGAAAAATCAGGCATTTAACCATTTTGCTCACACTGTGTGTGGTGTGCTCTGATAATCTCATCACAAAGCAGCACACACATAACTATTCTGTCCCGCAACCGATCTACAACCTAGTCCTCCAAGACAGAAATGTGATCAAATGTGAGCTAACAAAAATGAAGAAGAAACACGGCAACAATCAGAAAAATGAAGAAAAACCATGGCCTAACAAACCAGAAAACAATACCCAGCATGGCAGAGGACATACATGGTGAAGGAATGATGGCGGTCTTCCAACTATTGTTAACCGAAAAATCCAGAACTGAAAAAAATAGCTTGGAGACAGCGTGAACACGGACTTTATATCCTTGCTTCCTAGTCATCTTGCTCTCTGATTGGCTACAATGCATTCCACATCATAATTTTTGGAGTCACAACTCCGGAGTCGTCGGCTTTCCTCACACACGTTAAGATTTTTAGTCGTAAATATGAACATGTTCAATACTTCTGATGGTCGGCCACGACCCGTTTCGGAGCAGATTGTCGGGATGAATTTGCTCGTAACACACCTCAGAACGAATAATAATTTTATAGGAAAATCTTGCTAACACAGATTTGTGTCATTTTAAACCATGAATACTCTGAACGGAAGAAATTGAATTTCTGTTCATGGATAAAAGTGATGATTTATACATTTTTGTGTGACAACGGCTGTTTTAATAGAGTCAAGATTGAAGCGTTTGCTTTCTGTGAAATTGAAATTTTACTGTAAGCTGCTGCTGAAGACCTGGATGGACAGAGTAGGAATGCTGAGTAGCAAGAAGCCCCTTCTCCATCTGATTCAGCAGACTCAGCTTAATGCAGGCTGTCTGAGGTCAGACTCAGAAGCAGGCAGAGTCTCTCATATCTAAGCAAATTACGTCCTACAGCTTTATTTGAACTGACTGTGGGAAACATGTTTGTGGAGCTGAAATAAGGACCAAAATAATAATAAAAAGAAAAACACCACCACATAAGCCTCGTTAGTCACTAAAATATTTACTACAACCAAACCAAAAATTAAAGTGTGATATTGTCTGTAGCTTCTTTGCATGTTAATTATGCATGTGGTGAGTGGGCTAATGCTGAAGCTGCCACTTATCCTGGCCATCAGAAAAAGCAGCTTCCTGTCAGAAAGGGTGTGGGTGTCATATTTCATGTGAGTGCTACCATTTGGTTTGGTCACTTCTAGCATGCTTTAACAAGTCAAGAAGAGAAATGTATATTTCCATATATTTAAATGATATGTACTCAAAGAAAAAAAAAGCCTCCAGAGTTTAGACCTAGCCCATAGTATCTGTTTAGCTCCCAAACACCTGTATAATCAGCAAATCTCTCAGCAGCAGCTTCACACAAACACACCTGTTTTCAACTCTGCAGTGATGACATGCCGATACTGCCGCTCCTATTTCACTTATAACTACACATACATTTCTTTCTTTGTAAGCAAAGAACAACAACTTCGCAATTTTGTCACGTTTCTTACATGAATGCAGATTAAATAAGATGAATGTTTAATAAAACACTAATAGTTACCATGCTTTCCATAAAATTCTCCTTCCTCGGGCATGTTGAAATTCTTTCCCAGGCTAAAAGCTGAAATGCTCAGAAAAACTTTAACGTCTTGTCGCAAACAAAATGATCAAGCTCGAGGGAAATGTAGGTACTGTGGAGGAAGAAACCAGTCCAACCTGTCTCTGAATAGGCTGTGCAATCAGGGAAGCTCCACCTAACTTCATGCTTCCCCTCCTGTTTATTCTGAAACGACTGCTTCCCTCCAATCTGTGCTCCACCTGTGAGACTCCCTCAACCTCCTCCCTTTTCCAAAAGACCTTGTTCTCTGTGAAAACTCAAAGCCACGCAGACAAGAATGTGATCTCATGTAAAGGGCTGAGGCTGAAAGAGAAAAAGCTACAGACAGCTGCGAGTTAACGCTGGGAGGATGTTTTAGAGAAATGTCAGTAAGAAAACAACAATGAAAAGGTGTCCTGATCTTTTGCTGCATGTTGAGAAGGACTGATTGATTTCAGGAGTGTGGTGTATTTCTAGAAAACAACTTGCCAGAAACTTCAGTGTGTGTTCTTTTGGAAGCAGGAAAAGCAGTAATTCGAGGGAAAATAATTTCTTTCTCTTCCCATAAGAACAAGAAGGAAACTTCAAGAATTTTAGTTAAGATTTGCGTTAGAACTCAGAATTAAATCCTTAGAGGACGCTTACCATGAAGAACACACTCTGAACGATGTAAGGAAAGCTAAACTTGAACTTAATGAAATAATAGATAAAAAAACAATTCTTGGATAATCAATTAAAAACAAAAAAAGGAGAAAACAACCATCTCCTCTGTCAAAGATCCAGAAGGAAACATCAGCCACGACCCTGACAAGATAAATAACACTTTTAGAGACTTCTATAAAATGCTATATAAATCTCGACTAAACACAACAGATGAGAATACTGATCAATTTTTTAGTTACATCAATCTTCCAAAATTAAAACATGAAAATAAAATGGTCTCGGATTCACCTCTTTCAGTCCATGAAGCTCTCCAGCCCAACAATAAAGCTCCAGATGGTTATCCAGCAGAATTCTACAAAGAATTCAGTAAACTTAACACTGGCACCCACTTTCTACAATATATTAGAAATAACAGAAAAATAAAAAATAGCTTCAAAGATGAATTTAGCTAATATTATTAAAACCAGGAAAATACCCCACACTTCCATCCAGTAACCGTCCAGTTTCATTAATAAACATAGATCTTGAAATAATCTACAAATATCTTATGCTTCACAAAGATAGTTTTTTTTTTTTGCGATGCATAAGATATTTGCAGCTGGTTGGTGGTGTTAGAGACAACAATCCAATCTATCTACTGTATCTTTGTCTCCTTTTCCTATTTTCTACTTTCTTTTTTACTTCTCTCAAATATTCTCTTTTTTTCCTGTCCCCTCCCAGTTACATAAATTCCATAATTTGAAATAAATAAATAAGATAAAAAACTAATAAATAAATTTAAAAAAAATTATCAAGAGGAGCCTTATACCCTTAAAAGCTCCCCTTGGCAAAGCAAATTTATTCGGCACATCACAGCAGCCAGACTGTCATTCTGCTGCTACCATGCTGGACAGGACAAGCAAAAGAAAAAAAGGAGTGTGGTGTATTTCAGAGTATAAATACTATTAGCAGCTGCTGTATCAGAGCTGCTCTGAATAATACTAAATAGCTCAAATTTGTGATAAAATCCTCTCCAATTTATTGGAACAGGACGAAAGGGGGGAAAAAACATTTGGCATGTTTTTGTTTTTTCTTTTTTTTTTTTTTTTACTCATTCTTGGCGAACGGATGTTTTGGACTTCACTGTTCTGCGCTCACCAGCCAAAAGCAATCAGAGCATGTAAAACACATTCTTCGCTTTAACAAAGAGCACACTGACACAACAAATGCTGAAAATGTTTTTGCAAACCCTGACAGAGGCAAAAAAAAAAGGGAAAAATAAGCTGAAATGACTGGGAGTTTCCATCTGCTCTGCTTCTGCTTCTTGGCCAGTATTTTAGCTCATACCATCACAGGCTTTGAGTGTGTTTGATGAGTTTTCTAACATAACAAAACCTTAATCATCCAGTCATGAAACGAAACCAGAGGCATGTAGTTTCTCTGGTATTTCACTGTGTGGATGACAATACTGGAAGCATGTCAAAAGAGTAGCTTTAAATCTATGAGTCATGAACATCCCAAACCATTAAATCCAAACTATGTTGATTTAAAGATGGGATATCAAACTGGTTTGAGTAAGTCTTTACAGAGAGAAAAGAAATCTTAGGTATAATCATAGCATGAACTTTCCACTCTTTGCCAACACTGTTATTGTCTAACACGTCCTGACATTCTCCGACTCCCCCGCTTTAGTTCCTCAGTAACTCCCTTCACATCCTGCACCTACACAAAATGTCTTAAAAAAACTTTTTTTTGTAGCTATATTTCTATCAGTTTGCAAGGACGCAAGATTTTAATTTAGGGATTTTCCAAAAACAGTATTTCATTTACAGCTGTCTTTCAGACAGCACAGTAGGCAAACTCCTCCGTTTCTGGAAGTTACAGCGACTCCTCCTCACCGTTTGTTTCCCATATGTCTTTCATTACAGAGAGGGGGTGTGGTTTCTGCATCTGAACTTGGACTGCAACGCTAAGCTCAGATCTATTTATGGAGTTACAAAGGAAGCAACACAAAGACCACACACATAAGTTATAGCTATCTAGAAACTTTTGCATCCTTTAGAAAATTATGGAACATGGATTTCTGACTGACTCTGGACGACTTATCAGCTGTTTCTCAGGAGCTTTGTTAACTTAAATGGACAATCCTGCTGTGCATCTGGATGGCACTTAACAAAACTGATGTAATTAGAGACATCCCTCAGCAGTCTGCATTCAGTTTTTGACTCTTACTGTTGAGAGAAGCCCCGTTTAAGCAGCTGATCTCTTATTTAGAAGAGATCTCCAAACAGCAACATGAGAAAAGCACACAGCCTCTTACAACATGACTAAAAATAGAAAAGAATCAACTGGTTTCTTCTACGTCTTAAAATTCATCATATACAACCCCTCGCAATATTATTTAAGTTCACTCTCAATGCTTCCACATGAATTGATCAAATACCCTTCATTGATTTGTAGTGTGCTCAGTAGGAGCCTTCAGGTGTGTGTTTACACAATGCCAAGGAGGAAATACATCAGCAATAATCTTAGAGAAGCAACTGTTGCTGCACACCAGTCTGGGAAGGATTATTAGGTCATTCCCAACCAATTTGGAATCTATCATTCCACAGTGGAAAAGATTATTCAGAATTGGAAAACATTAGAGACGTATGCCAAGTTCAGTCCAAGCAGAGCACAATACAGTCTTTCATTTTTAAACGGAGCGTAGATTTAGTCACACTTAGCAGATAAAATATATACAGTAGAATAGGATAGAAAAGGAATAACTGAAATAATAATAAAAGCAGAATAAAATAAAGTTATAACACGTTTAAGCTGCTAAAAAGTCTAACCATCTGTTAGTACTGACATGGCAGAATTTCCACATATTGTCTGGTCTCTGGAATATTGTTAGTGAGTAACATGTTTATTTCCCAGCTATTTTCCTGAGAAATTCAAACTATACCGCTTCCTTGCTTCTGGGATGGTTTTAATCTGGGAACTGAAACTAAAACTAGAACTGGTTCTCAAACTTTTTTCAACATTGTACCCCCCTGTGGGATAATTTTTTTCAGCCTTGTACTCGCTAACTAATGCCAACCTGTTTGGTTGGAAACTGAAGTGAAGAAAATGCTGCCATCAGGTCCTGATTTATTAAGATTTGTAACTAAAAAAAACACTTAAACTTTAAACATTTTTAAAGGACATACTTCAAACATGTTAATCATCCATGAGTAAATTCATGGCAAATGCATTCATGTAAATGCTAGATAAAACTAAATACTGCATATACATTTTAGTTTATAAACTTACATATTATTATTTTATTTATATCACAAGATTATTATAAATTTTACATGGACACTTTTTTTTATTTTTATTTTCTCAAGTACCCCCCTGGAATGTCTCAAAGTACCCCGAGGGGTATATGTACCCCTACTTGAGAAGTACTGAACTAGAGAATGTTTTCCATGTGAATGCTAATTACATGAACTTTGCCAGCTGTGTGATCTACACCAGGAATATCCTAATCTGGTCTTAAAGGGCCAGTGTCCTACAAGTTTCCCTGCTTCAACATTCTTGATTTAAATGAATGGATCAAAGCTCCACTACTGTGATGGACTGGAGACCTGTCCGGGGTGTACCCTGCCTCACGCCTGCTAATTCCTGGGATAGGCTCCAGCTTCTCCACGACCTTGAATTGGAATAAGTGAGATATAAAATGAATGAATGAATAAAAATGTAAAGAGAAAAGACACAATTAAGACACTATTTAACAATAACAGTAAAGAGGAAGCCATTTCAAAATCTCAGCCTCACTGCTTAAATTAGACAATATTAACAAACATGTGGTTTCTGATTGATAATTAACAAGTGATGATTTAAAGGGGAGCTTTCAAAACTGTGCCAACATATTATTGCCCTTTGTACCATTTGTAGCTCTTCCCTCTGAGCCTAATAAACAACCCGCTTGTGCTTGAAGTTGTGGGCAAGTTAGCAGAGAGTTAGTACAGTCACATGCTACACTTTGGGCTGTGAGAGTATAATCGAGAACGTCTAAATGTAAACAGATGGCAGAATAGGCATGCTCTATGTTTAAAGCTGGTACAGAAAACTGAAAATGCACCAAGTCCAAACTGAGTGGAGAAACAAAGTTCATTTGCAAATATAAATCTGAACCACTTTTAAGTAACGGGGATAAGAAGACAGAGAGTCTAGGGATCAGGTTTCAAACCACTCCCTTCTAAGTGTGTCTTATAATTAGAGCTAATATACACCAGGGAATGGCTGCATAGCTGTTTCAGATCCTCTCATTGTGGTTTCCTTCATATACATCAGCTTGAAATTACTCCAGCACGTAAAACCAGGGTGGATCCTGAACTCAGTCGTGGCATGTTGAGGTTTTAGTCCATGTTCCTTCTGTTTCTGAGAAATACACACAGGGTGATACACAGAAGGTTTCTTGTGGCTGCTTCCTCAAACCATGCCTAATTTCATAAGTGAGATTGTTGCCAAGTCATCATTTTCGCCTTCCCTTGGCATGAACATACATCTGTGCTTTCGCTGCTTTTCACTTTCCGCACTTTCCACACACACACATACACACACACACACACACACATACACACACACAGTATGCACTGCTTCTCTTGGTAGGTTAGTAAAGTGAATCAATTAGCCATCATGTGGCAGGGAGAGTGGGAAAGGGTGTGTGCAGACAAAGGAGGAGAATACTATGGACGCCTGTAAATAAGAAAATATCAACATCCTGCAGAAGTGGTGTTATTAAGAATAGTTTACATTCCAGACTGTCTAAGAAAGGAAGTTGTATCTATTACAGCATGCAAACGACACGGTTACTGACCCAAAATAATAGCTTATAAACATTCACCCTTTCTCTAATACAGTTTCTTTACAAGAATCATACAGGGGTGCATTGAACAGTATATTCCAGTATAAAAACAAATGGAGTTTGGAGCTTGAATGGCATAATTACAGCCACATCTGATAACTACAGGAGAAGCATTTCAACAGTGCTGACATCCCCACATTATTACCAAACTGCAGTATGAAACGAAACTGTGGGGACTGTGAAATCACCTGCTTGACAACTGGAGACCCCCTTCTCTTGTTTGAGGCATTTTCTAATAAGCTAAGCTCTATACTGGGCGACAGCTAAGCTCCAGTTGCCTCTCATACCAGTCTGAGGAATGTGGCAGCAACCGGACAAGCACAAGACTAACTGGGACATTGTACAACCTGACAATACACGAAGAGTCCTCCAAACTAGCCCACAGGGAGGGGGTTCCTGAAGATTAAAAACACGAGCAAAAGTGGAAATTGTATTAAAGCTACATGACTGTGGGAGACGTTATTAGAGTATTTGAGAAAGTGGCTACCACGTTCACGTTGCACGAGAGAAACTGATCTTTAAACTTTCCCCATAACAATGAAACCGAAGGAGAAGAAGAATGGGCGAGAGTCTCAAAGGCTAATGTTACTGAAACCGAGTTAGGAAATGCTACAACACAACCATTAACAAAAAGAAAGGAAGAAAGAAAAAACGATACCGCCACGCATCATAACAAAACTAGCAACATTGAACTCATATAAAAGTCTCGGGACAAATAAAGTGAAGCGTGTCCGCCTGGAGCGTTAAACACTTACCATATTTCGGTTTATCTTCCATTTCCATGACTGCAGAGTATTTCCTCTGGACCACAGCTGCTCATAAGCGACAATTACTTCATATTTCCAGCTTTCGCTGTAGTTACTTTGTAGTGTTTCTTTCAACTTCAACTTCGTTGAAGTCCGCTCCAAAATCTTGACGGTCTTATTTAAAGGGAGATACCGTAGAAGAGGGTGCTGGCCAATGAGAATGCGGGAAACTATGACGGACATGAATATTAACCAATCACCGACCAAAAAAGGTTGTCTTATTAATGGAGATGGGGTTAATTTTTAGCACCGTTAAGTTGAAGTAGTTTACTGTCTACTGAATATCTGAAAAATGAGTTTTGCTCATTCTCATTGAGAATTTTTTAACGAGTAACAGGATTTGCTTAGCCGCCATCATTCATCCACATTAAAAAATCGCATTTGCGAAGAATGCAATTACTACTTTTCAAGCGACATTAACCCTTTGATGCATAGTGTCCACCACAGAGGACACATATTTAAAGGCTTTTTTAAAATGTATGCATGGGTGTGGCTCGTAAATTAGCATCTTCAATGGACATTAGTGAGTCACCAATATTCTGCCACGTATGAAGAATTAATATATTTTATATAGTATATATACATCAATACACTGAGTAAAAGTTAAAATAAGATTAAAATACAGAAAAACATCAATGTGCATGTCTGTAGCAACAAAATGTGGTACTGTTTTGTAATAATTCATGCACCAGAGGGTTAAATATACAAGAAATTTGTTCGTTTATGTTTAATCTTGCAGTGCACTTATATACCCCTCGTCATATAGTGCACTGAGTTCTGACAGCTGCAGTGGGCTGCTGTGCACAACAAAGTGACAATCCTGCACAAAACAAATATGCAAACTCTGTAAATATGAATTATTTTACTTCAACAAAGATCCATGGTTTATAAAGGCATGCAAACTGTGCACTCAGTGCCTGCGTGTGCTACACTGACTCACAAAATACTGTATTATACATTATATATTTATATGGAAGCTCCCTCAACCCTAGAAGTCATCACTGTGTTGTTCTCCCAAGGGACAAGGATGGGAATTAGCTTTAGTTGCATATTTACATTTTATATTAAGATGCATTGTCCCTTTTCAAAAATAAAATTAAAATTTACCCAAACTCAATTTCATGTGTTTTTACCGTCTGATTAGTGCTTATAATGTGTTTAAAAAAAAAACACACAATAAGACTACAGTAACACCAGATGTCACTGTAGCATCCATGCACTGAATGCACTTTGTGTAGTGGATGTCAGTGGTTCACAAAATGTTTTACAAACTTTGTACCCCCTGTGGAATATCTTTTCAGCCAAATACTCTCTTAAACCAGGGGGATCTAGGTACATTTTAATTCAAAATTTAATTAATTTTACTTCAAAGAAGTAAAAGTACAATATTAAGATGTTTATATATAATGAACTTTCTCTTTAGAAAACATAATGAGTAACCTGAAATTTCTTGAGAAATCTAAGCAGTTTAATAAATATTTTGGCTCATTTATTGTTTAATATAATTTTGCACCCCAAGTTACCTAAATGTTGTTTCCTTTGTTTTGTTTTGGTTTTTTTCCACCATCATTGGAGCGTCTCCAAGTACTGCAAGGGGTACGTGTACCCCAATTTGAGTGGCTTAAATAATAGGAGAAAATATTAGTTAAAAAATACAATAACTGCCCCCTTTATTGGAACTGGGTTAGTTTTATTCTGGGAACTGCAACGTGAATGAAGCCAGCGTTCACTCCCCCACTGTTAAGCCAATCAGTCCTCTGCAACAGTTGACTCGTCATTTAAAGTTATCTTCTGAAATACTACATGGACTCAGATTAGGAGATAAATTAATTATATTCATGTTTGATTGATTTTGTTTAATTCTATAGACGAAAATCTCGATTTTGCACAGAAATAATTGATAACGGCTTGTAATTTAATTCTTTTTCACCCAACGTCAGTCTTTAGCGTTCTTTACGTGGTGACGTAAGAGTATGTTTTGACGCTGAGTGTCACTGCTCTGTGAAACTGACGGACGAGGGAAGCTAAGACGTGGGTGATTTGTTCCACGTAACAGGTCATTGCTTTTCATATACTTGTCACAGTGGTCTCACCTCTTATTTGTAACACAAATGGTCATACCACTGTAATTATATCTTATGACATTCCCAAATTTCCTCTTAAGCACTCAAGTTACTTGCTAGCCATCGTGAACAGGTGCTATTAGCTTGTAGCCGTCGTAAAGTTACCTAAGACCGCGCAACATTAGCTAAGCTAACCTAGTTTAACGGGGCTTGTGGCGGCTGCTTTTATGTTATTAAGGTTTTATATTTAATCTGTCATTGCTAGAAGCTACTGTTAGTCATATATATTGTCAAGTAAGGCTGAAGTCCTACATTAGCCGTTGTGGAAGTTTGAAAGTTTCGAGTGATTCATTGACTAAACGTGGGTTATAATAGTTTGTATCCTCCACAGACTCATTTCCATCATGGCACTTAGAAGCACTGTGTGCCGTCTTTTGGTAAATCCTCACAGATGTGCGCTCATCTCAGCTTCAAGAGCCCACGGAACTGCAGCACCTGCCCCATACGGTTAGTGATAGAGACACATCATTACACCAGTCGCACAGGTTTTTTTCTTTTAAAGGAAATGTTCCACCACTTTCAGTGACATACAGCCTTTCAGCCCACAAGGATACAGTAAGCTTTGGTGTCTGGTGTTCAGAACATACGAAATATGAATTTTGTGCTTTTTTTAAAAAGAAATGTTGTGACTGAGGGGGAAAAAATTGAGGTGTTACAATTATAAATCCAGTTACAAGAATGAAATCTTAATGTTGAGAACATTTCCAAGGATAAAGTTGAAATGTTAAGTTTTAAGGGGCGAAAGTTGGCTAAGTGCCAACAGGTGTACATCTATGAGATGTGGAAGTGGTACAACTGCAGTCTTCCATTCATATGACATAGCGACTAAAACCATTAATACAACCGTTAATCACAGTCCTGTGTTGCATAATTATAAACACACTTTAAAGGAGTAGAAAATCAGAATGAATTTATTTGTTTCTATAACTTAAAGAACGTTACCGTGTCAATAACACAAGACACTTTATTTTTTTAAGGATATATTAGCACACTAGTGCTGGTTTGAATTGATTTTAGTGATTCAATATTTCCACCCAAATTTTCAAACAGTAGGTAATTTTTTCTTATTTATTTTAACTTAAGTTTGGAAATAGTATTTCAACTCTACACTCATATTCCCCACAGTCTGACTTTGAGTGGAAAAAAGAGGGCAAACTACTTTATTACTCTTGTTATTTATTTCTTCATGTGACCCTAATACTTCAGTGTAAATGTATGCATGGATATTTTGTGCCTAAAAACGAGTCAACATCAAATGTTGGACTGCAGCAAATGTCTGCATTGTAGGAGAAATGCTCTGATCAAAAACTCATGAAAGAAGTTTTCCTACAGTGAAGCTAGAAAACCAGTATTTAATCCTCGTATTTTTTATGACCTTTTCAATATTCATAAATGAAAAATGTCCATGTAATAAAATCTGTTTTGATTCCTAGATGCAGAGAGGCCTCAAAAGTCTAAAGCACGTAAGTGTTGTCAAGCTTTCAATAAGAACTTAACATATTTGACAACATCTTGACGTTGGATCTGGTGCCAGATGATGTTTTTAAATTATTTCCACTCTAAATGTCTGGCAGCAAAGGTCCAGTTCGACTGGCGCGATGCCCTGGACCTCGAGGGCCAGCTGACGGAGGAGGAGATCATGATCAGGGATTCCTTCCGAACCTACTGCCAAGACAAGCTCATGCCTCGCATCCTGATGGCAAACAGGAACGAAGGTGACACTGTGGTACTCATTTCACTCCATGCCTTAGCAAAAGTGGAGGAAAAACAAGACTTAGATTAGACAAAATTTCGCATGACATGTTTTTTGTTCTCAGTGTTTCACAGAGAAATTGTGTCAGAAATGGGAGAGATGGGGGTCCTGGGCCCGACTATTAAAGGTCAGTCTGGACACATGGTTGTGTTTTTATGTAGAGCTGTGAAGATGAACTATATTTATATTATGAATCAGCCACATAAATAAATAAAATCAGTCATTTGACTTCCTGATTTTGACATCCAGGTTTCGGCTGTGCTGGGACGAGTTACGTGGCCTACGGTTTGATTGCCAGAGAAGTGGAGAAAGTGGACAGCGGCTATCGCTCCGTTATGAGCGTGCAGTCATCACTGGTCATGCACCCCATTAACGCCTATGGCACAGAGGAGCAGAAACAGAAGTACCTCCCCAAGCTGGGTAAGAGGAAAATGAACTGTATTAATTTTTATTGCTCCAACTGTAAATTATGCTGATGATAATAATGCTGAGCTCTAACGTGTGTTTGTCATGAGTTATTTCTTCTGCCACGTTCAGCTCGTGGAGAGCTTCTGGGCTGCTTTGGCCTGACGGAGCCAAACCACGGCAGCGACCCCGGCAGCATGGAAACCAGAGCCAGATACAACCCGTCCAGTCGCACCTACACCCTCTCCGGCTCCAAGACTTGGTGAGTAGTACGAGTACACATGGCAGAGGTCGATTGTGATGATACTCAGTAAGAATGAATATGGTGCAGAGAAGAGTCTGATGAAAGACAAGCCTGTAGCCATGTACCCCATCATCAGCATATTGTGACCTTATGATTTATTTTATCACTTCCTCTGAGCTCTGGATCGTTTTTCGGTGTGAGTCCTCCTCCTGCTGAGGATTTCTTGCTCTTTAGTGAATGTGTGAACAGAAAATTAAGAACAGCATCTGAATCCTGGTCGTCAACGTTTTTTGTGTGAAAACAGCTGATGTAGGTAGTTGTCTACATGGTGGAGCTCTTCACAGCTAGGAACTGCATGAAACATGCATGTGAGATTTATTATGGTCTCTGGTCATGTTTGTTATACTTTAACTTTCGAAAAATAATAAAATATGCTGGACAGCAATAGTGTGAAATTATCCTTTTTTTTAAAAAGTTAGACCAGTTTTCAAAGCTCTCCCTCCTGTTTACTGTTACCTCCAGGATCACCAACTCTCCAGTGGCAGATATTGCAGTGGTCTGGGCTAAATGTGACGACGGGAAGGTCCGTGGTTTCATCTTAGAGCGCGGCATGAAGGGCCTCTCCACACCAAAGATCGAAGGAAAGTTCTCTCTGAGAGCTTCGGCTACTGGGATGATCCTCATGGACGAGGTGGAGGTTCCTGAGGAGAACCTGCTGCCTAAAGTCTCTGGTTTGGGGGTAAGTGGGGTGGATCTTTCTGTTATTATACATTTGTTCTTAAACTTAAACTCGGTTCTTGTAAAGATGAAATGAAAACACACTGTTTGTTTCCTCCAGGGTCCTTTTGGCTGCCTGAACAACGCCCGTTATGGCATCGCATGGGGCGCACTGGGTGCTGCCGAGTTCTGTTTCCACGCAGCTCGTCAGTACACACTCGACAGGTCGGAAAACACACCTGGACAGTGTCTTTACATAAAACGAAACATTTCTGTTCCATTTAAACAGAGACTTTGAAGTAGTCGTTTTTCTTTCTGTTTTCTAAACCAGAATCCAGTTTGGTGTTCCTCTGGCAAGAAATCAGCTGATGCAGAAGAAAATGGCCGACATGTTGACAGAGATCACCATCGGGCTGCAGTCCTGTCTGCAGCTGGGCCGACTTATTGATGAGAAAAAGTGAGAAAATTTCGTTGTCTGATTTGTAGTGAGGGGCCCATCCCTCAAAATACAACGTCTCCCCATCAGCATGGCAAGAGGAAATGACTTTAACCACCATGTTTTTGTTAGCAGCATTATAAAACCAGTTAAGATCATAGAACTGAGTTATAGCACAAAAGTATGTTAATGGGACAAACTACCGAACTGATGGTCTGCCATTATGTTTTAGTTAACGTTTAATAATCTACCACATCAGATGCTGGTGCATGCATCCCTGAAAGATGGTGCCAAACATTTCTGGTGTTTTCCGAACAGAGCGGCGCCGGAGATGATCTCCATGCTGAAGAGGAACAGCTGCGGTAAAGCCCTGGACATCGCCAGGCAGACCAGAGACATGCTGGGAGGAAACGGCATCTCAGACGAGTACCACATCATCCGCCACGTCATGAACCTGGAGGCTGTCAACACGTACGAAGGTCGGGAGACTGAGTTGATGGTGTTAGTTGCTAAACCTCTTCCAGCGTTCGTTGTTCCGGTTTGATCTCCCTTTCCTTTCTCCTCAGGAACTCATGATATCCACGCTCTGATCCTGGGCAGAGCCATCACCGGGCTGCAGTCCTTCACCGTGGACAAATAGATCCAACTTCTGGTTGCTCTTCCAAGCAAACAGTCAGAAGTTTATCTCTCTTATCAAGTCTGTTAAAGTTAAAATCAGTGTTTTTTTCAGGCTTGTAGAAAATATATTTGAGTGCTTTAATCAGAGAGAAGTTTGCTGAACTTTTGGACTGTAATTACTTCAGGAGTCGATATTTTTAATTGAAAAGGGACTATTTTTCCACAGCAATGAGCAGTTTTATGTAACAGAATATACGGTCTCCTTTGTTTAATGTGGCATGAAGAGGTAGGTGTAGCTTTGTCGCTGTATTCACACTAAATACTGTTAATTATAAAACGATAAAGCTTAAGTGCTCGTCGTAGCTTCGCTTCTGACTGAGGCCTTTTTGTTTGAAATGTTTTAATTAGCCTAAGAGATCATCTTACTGTCCATATGTATGTTGTGGTTGTTACTTCTGGCACTTTACAGGCTCTGACACAAAAGTGTTTTAACTCTGCGAGGGGTCAAAAATGTTTCAGAGTTTGAATAAATAAAAACATGTGTCCCACATGTTCAGACTCAATAAAGCACCTACACCACTGCATCAGAGTAAAAAAATCATTACTTTCCATTTAAATGAAAGTAGAAGTATCTGATGCAGCCTTAATGTACTAAAAGCTGAGAGAAAACACACAAATCATCTTTATTAATCGTAAATCTGGTCAAATTATCTGTGATACTGTGTAAAAATGGAATTGATTGGTTTAATTTTAGGTCTTTTCTAGCTGTTTGGGGTCAAGAGTACGAGGGAAGAAAGGCACCACATAAATACAGCATGAAATATTAAATTTATTAAAACTGGAAATAACTCATTAAATATATGTAAATAATACAGTGATGAATAATTACTTAAATGCTAATTTAAATTGATATATAAATTTAATTTAAATATAATTTCATTGTAAAAACATTTTTTTTCATGCTTCCCATTTCATTATACATGTATTTAATTTATTTACAATTTTAACAAATTAATTACAGAATAAATAATTAAGTGCTTTATTTATGTACTTGATGGTGACACTTGTCTCCCTCCAGAAACCAATAAATTTAATCTATATAAAAATAGTTTTAGATAAAAGTTTTCTCCACCAGATGGCAGTGTAGGTGCCACCATTTGAGACGGTTCATACAGAACTTCAAATCAGAGGAAACTGGATAAGTGAAAGGAAAAAGAAAAAGACTTTCTACAGTAGATCAACTGGATCTAAAATTGTTCCAGCAGACTTAATACAGAAAGATGCATCTGGACCATCACTGAAGCTCCATCAGAAACGGTCTCCATGGAAACGTGGCTGTCAAGAAGCCACGTTTAAGGAAAGGAAACAGGGAGAAAAGGCTGAAGTATGTCACATGACACAAGAACTGGACTGAAAATCACTGACAACAGGTTTGATGGAGAAATGAATCCTCCCCAGAGTCTGGACCTCAGCAATAATGAAGCAGTGTGGAATAATCTGGACAGAGAACAGAACAAAAGGCCGCCAACATCCACAGAAGAACTCTGGAAAGTCCTTCAAGAAGCCCGGAGAACTATTTCTGATAACGATATAAAGATATTACAATAAAGATTGTATAAGAGGGTTCAGCCTGTGTTGAATAATTAAGCTGCTCAGACTAAAAATAGACTTTTAAACTTTTTAGAAGTGTAAATACTTTGTTTTTACATTAAATACTTTAACCTTAGTTTATGTTTGTAATTTATTTCATCACACTGAAATGCTTAGTTCCCATTTTCCTGATGGGGCACAAAAAAATTAGGAAAGGCTCAAGTCTTAAACCTTTTCTAAGGAAGGTTAAATAGCTCAGACTACTTCATATTTAGGACAAAATACACAGACTAATACCAAATATCAACTTTAAAATTCTCCATTTATGTTTGTGCTTGTTTAAATATATTTAAAAAACTTGTTTCCCTCTTTACCAGGTCATATGTACAGAAATGATGGGTGGCATCACCTCTGATTAATGGATTAAAATACTCCCAAAAGAAAGTCCTGTATGATCAGCCATGTTTGACTTCATGGTCACAAATGAGATCAAAGACTAACTGGTTGGTTGCTTTAACTGTACCCTCCAGCTCCACAGCTAGACGACAAACGACGCTTTCTCTCCGAGCTCCATCAGCTGCTTACCTCTCCATCTGAAACACTGGGCGCGAGCACACGTCTGCATCAGCTGCTCTGTGATGATCAGACAAGGATTTCACAGATAATCCTCTCATTTTAACGTTATTGGAAACAAACCTGCAGAAAACACACGCACACACACGTACGGCAGATATTACATCATCGGTCAGAAAGCAGCTGTTCTGACTTAAAAGAGAAGCAAAAGGGCAGAAACACAAAATTCGAACCCTGCAAAGAAGAAGCGGTTTTCTGGTGACTCGTTGCAGTGTCTGGGTCATACGTGTGAAGGTCTGGTTTTGTACGTTAGGAGCATTAAAACAGGATGGGCGATGCCACCAGCAGAAGCTGGATTATTTCTCTCCACGTAGGGAGGAATTAAAAGCACATTTCTATGTAGATCATTTCAAACATGTTACTGAATTTATACTTTTACATTTTCTTCTCCTTACACGTGTGAAAACGCAGAAGCGTGAACACTTACCTCATTTCTGTAGCAGCTCATCAGTTTACTTTCACAATTATTTACAAGAACAGATTTATCCACAAAACAAAAACATCTGGTTCACTGGTCTTAAACTGAAACACACACACCTCCCACTTTCATTAAAACCCTTTTCTCTTTCTAAAAATACATTCTTTATTCTACTTCTCAAAACATTATTTGTAATTATTATATGTATTATTTATGTATTTATTTAATTAAACTTTTATTTATTTAGTTGTTTTTGCTTTTATTTCATAATGGCATTTTTGTTAAAGGTAAATAAAAAGAAATAAATAAGTTGTTAATAAACAGACATTTGCAAAAATGTCATCAAATAAATAATCATTTTATCATTAAAATGTATTTTTTATTAATTTATTTGGGTTTTTTTTTATTGGTATTTTATTTATTTAATGACACATTTATTTATTTGTTTATTTATTTATTAATTAACACTTTTAATTCATAATGGTATTTTTTATATGTGTAAATAAATAAAAATAAATAAATAATACAAATGTTAATAAATACATTTTTAAAAAGTTTCTTAAAATAAATAACAGTTTAGCAAATAATATATTTTTTTGTATTATTGCATTGTTTTTTAATGACTTTTATTTACACTTTTATTTCAGTTAAAGAGGAAAAGATAAAGTGTAAATAAATAAAATAAAGTAATACAAGTGTTAATAAATCATTAAAAATTATTTTAAAGTGTCATCAAATAAATAACCATTTATAAACATGACATTTTTAAATTTCGTTAATTTATTTTGTATGTATCAGCATATCTGTTTTCTATCTATTACTGGCATATCTATTTATTTCATGGAATATTTATTTCAGTATTTATTTATCTAATTGTGAATAAAACGGCTCTCCAGACACAACATCCAGCCAAGCGATGAATCCTCTCCAGGAGTGAACAGAACAAGCAGAAAATGTCGGACTCGTGGCTTTCCATGATGTGAAAGCTGCTGGATGACACGCCGTCAAAGCAACGCAGGAGAGAAAGTTGGGATGTAGAATATCCTGCAATCGCCTGATCATAACCTCATCACAACAAACAGAAAGACAAACATGCATGTGTGCATCAAACTGGGGCATAAACCAGACTTTCATCTCTGCCCGACTTCCTACTGGGACAATTAACCCCTCGGCATTCCTGTAATCTTGCAGGACTACCCAAATCGTCCTGCCTGTGACCCACTGAAATGCCATCAGGTTAAGAAGGAGTGACCCCTGCAAAATGTTCTCAGCACAGAGCAGATAATCTCTTTGTTGCCCATTTTTCTCCCCGCTCTTTAAATCCATCAAGGTATGATGGTTGTGAGATAAAGGCCTCCATCCTGCTCAGCCTGGTTGCATGTGTGTCGCTGCCACTTTGAATGAAGGGAATTATAATGCAGCAAATCCCCCAGCAGAACACGGTGGTCAGGCATGTTCTACATGCTGATTATGTAAGAAAATGACTTTTTACCCTTTTTTTAAGCAATGTTCTTTAATCGTTTGGGTGTGTAGATACAGCTCACTGTGACAAATTGTACCCCAGCTAGACTGTGTCCTCCTTCTCTGGGAAGATGGAGGCGCCTGACTTCTCCGCCTCATATTTTCTCTTCCACACATTAGCAGCCACTCTGACAATTAGGCAGCTTTTCAGCCCAAGTAATCATCTGGATTAAAGCCTCAGCCGGCTGGAAGCACTGTCAAAGTGAGTCACGCTCAAATGCCAATCTTAACACATTCAGTGGGAACAAACACACTAATTCTCTGACCAAAATACAGGATTATGATTCATGATTTGGGATTTGTGGGTATGAGAAGTGCAACCACAGTTGAGACACATGTGCAGTGTGAATGAAAGACTTATGGCGGATTAAACTCCTGGTTTCTTCTTTTTTCCTGCTTCATTTTCACTAGAATGACAGATAGTAACTTCAGCAGCAAGGAGCACGCCTCTACGTTCTGGGTTTACTGGTTTAATGAAAGTATGGATGAAGTTATGGAGAGATCTAAACATTTTCTGATGGGTTCATCTGGGGCTGGGATTTCCAGTTCTGGTCCTCATGTGCTGCTGTGCTGCAGGTTTTAGATGTTTCACACATTTTACTCAAATTAGAAGCCCATTGATTTGAGTCAGTGTGTTGCAGCAGGGAAACATCTAAAACCTGCAGGACAGCAGAGAGGACAGCAAGACAAGAGAGTAGGAAATCCCTGATCAGGTGTGTCTTGTGTTCCAAGGCTGGGAGCAGGAGATGGAGGATGTTGACTCAAATTAATTAGTCATTCTGAAGAACTGGATTGGCTGTTAGATCCATTTAATTTGATGCTGGTGTGTTGAAGCAGGGATACATGGAAAACCTGTTGGACTGCAGCCCTCATAGGACCGAATTGAATAGCCCTGTTTTAGAGCAACATCTGCTCCCGTCTAGACAACGTCTCTTTCAGGGAAGACCTTGCAGATTTCAGCAAGACAAAGCTAAACTACATCCTGCATCCATCACAAGGCAAGTTTATTTGTATAGCACATTTCATGTACAGGACAATTCAAAGTTTACGTAGAACAAAAGCATTACAGCAGGGTGCAGGAAGCAATAATAAGTGCATTAAAAACAAACTTTAAAAGACATAAAAAAATAAAACAGAAAGAAAAAAAGCTAAAATAAAACAGATAAAAGGAAAGAATAAAGTTCCAGTGTGGGGAATTAACAGTTGTTCTGATAAAAGACAGCAAATAGAAGAAAGTTTTTAATCCTGATTTAAAACTGCTGAGTCAGCAGACCTGTAGTTTTCTGGGAGTTTCTTCCACATGTGAGGAGCATAAAAACTGAACGCTGCCTCCATGTTTAGTTCTGACTCTGGGAACAGAAAGTAGACCTGACCCTGATGACCTGAGGGATCTGGTTGGTTCATGACGAACCAGAAGATCCTGGATGTATTTTGGTCCTAAACCATACAGTGCTTTGTAAACTAACAGCAGTGTTTTGAAGTAAATTCTTTAACAGACAGCAAGCCAGTGTAAAGATCTGAGGACTGGAGTTATAGGATCTACTGTCTTGGTCTTAGTGAGGACTCGAGCAGCAGTCTTCTGGACTAACTGCAGCTGTCTGATGGATTTTTTAGGGAGACAAGTGAGGACAGCATTACAGTAGTCCAGTCTACTGAAGATAAATGCATGGACAAGTTTTTCTAAATCTTGCTGAGTCATCAGTCCTTTAATGTTCGATGTGTTCTTTAAGTGATAACAGGCCGACTTCACAACTGTCTTAATATAACTGCTAAAATTTAGGTCTGAGTCCAGGACTACTCCCATATTTCAGGCTTGGTTATTAGTTTTTAACTAAGGCCTGGTACACACATAACATATTTTTTAATCTTATGAGATTTTTTTATCTGGTCGAGACCTCACATGTGAAGATAAAGAAAATCAGTTTTGATTGTATTGTGTGTGGTGTGCTCCAAAAATGTAATCACAGAACAACACACACCTAATGATGCTATCCTCTCCGAGCCGGATAAACGTCGAAACGTAGAAGAAGCATAGCAACAACTGGCAAAAAATAAAGGAGAAGAAACATAGTAACAATCAGAAAACACAACACACTGCATGGAAGAAGATATACAAGACGAGGTAATGATGGTGGTCGTAGGAATACTGTTAACAGAAAAAGCCAGAACTGAAAAAAATAACAGACTGGAGACGGCGTGAACATGGACTTTATTTACTTCCTTGTTCCCCAGCCAGCTTGCTCTCTGATTGGCTACATTCTGTGCCACATCACCATCCACACAGTCACAATGCACGAGTCGTTTGTTCAATGTTCCCAATTGTCGGTTATGACCCATTTCGGAGCGGATTATCAGGACAAATCTGCTCGTAACACACCACAGACAAATGATAATTGGACAAGGAAATCTCACGATGATCAGACCCAAAAATCGTTATGTGTGTACCAGGTCAAAGCTGCTTGAAGCTGAGTCCTGACTTTTAATCTTTCTTCCTTGCCTCCAAAATTTATTATTTAAGTTTTGTCTTCATTTAACTGAAGGAAGTTTTGGCACATCCAATCTTTACTTTGATGCATGGAGTTGATCAGAGTTTGGCACCCCTGATGTAGATGTTGAGCAGCAGTAGCCCCAGCATGGAGCCTTGGGGAACTCCACAGGTTAATTTGGTTCACTCAGATTTATAGTTACCTATGGATACAAAGTAGTCCCTGTCTTTTAAATAGGACTCAAACCAACTAATTGCAGTGCCAGAAAGTCCAATCCAGTTTTTCAGCCAGTCTAGTAAGATGTTATGGTCAACTGTGTCAAATGCAGGAATGAGATCCAGTTGTACCAGGACTGAAACGTTTCTGCTATCTGTGCTCAAGCGGATGTTATTAAAGACCTTAACTAGAGTATCTCAGTGCCGTGGTGTGGCCGAAAACCTGACTGGTAGACATCAAAACCATTACTTAGTGTCAGGAAGTTGTGTAGCTGTTGAAAGACAGCTTTTTCTATAATCTTACTAAGAAAGGAGAGGTTTGGTATCAGCCTGTAGCTGCTCATGAGTTTCTTTTTCAGTAGTGGCTTGATAACGGCTGTTTTCAGTGTCTGAGGGAAGACACCTGAAAGCAAAGACGTGTTTACAATCTGTAAGATATCTAAGGTCATGCATCCTGAATAATTCTTTAAAAATAACCTGGTTGGCAGGGTGTCAAGACAGCAAATGGTGGTTTTCAGATGGTCAGTGATCTCATCCAGGTTTTTGATGTTTTCACCAATAGAAAACATTTGGAGCATCATAAAAGCAAATATCCAGCAGCAAAGGTCCAGGACCATAGAGCGGCTAGAATCCTGCATCAGACCAGAATGACATCCATCTCCTAAAACTCCACTTAAAAGAAGATACTACACAATGCTAAACATCATACTGGAACTACTTTTTACTGATGTGTTGCTGCCATCAAGTTAAAAAATTCCATGAAATTGTCACAAAGCGTGGATGTGAGGACCCAAATGCAAGCTGACCAAGCAGGAACACGGCAATGAAGGTTTAATAAAAAGAACTGGAGAACTTGCACTGTTGACAAAACCAGGGGAAACATGACGAGGAAAAAAAACAAATGATCTGGCAAAGGAAACCTGAAACAAGGGGTATAATGGGGAACAGGTGAAGGGATTTTTCTAATTAAACCAGGTGAGCTGACAAACAGGGAGCAAAAAAATTACACAAGGGGAATGAACTACAAAATAAAACAGGAAACCAGACAAGACAATGAACCCAGAGGACTGTAATACTAAACCAGAAACACACAGATCATGACAGAAATAGTAAAATGTCTCAGTTTCAACACCTGTTATGTTGTTTATGTTCTTTGGGGAAAAGAGAACAGGTTAATAAAATATGAAAGTCATTTCTTTTTATTTTTATTTACATTTTATGCAGAGCCCCAATTTTGGGGGAACTGGAGTTGTACTATTATACTTCAAGTCGTTGAAATATTAAGGCATGTCTGGTTTCTCCACTACTTGTCCTTGTTATGCTAAAGAAAAGAGAATATTTCTTTCCGATACAAATTGGAGATATATAGTTTCTCATCTAGCCAGCCTAGTCAGACGTTGTTAAGAAGATGCTACACAATTGTAAACATCACCAGGTTCTGACTTTTTAGAGATGTGCCATCAAATTCAAAATTATTCATGCATGTTTTAAATGTAGTGCTACATGAGGGCATGAAAATTACAAGCATCTGGCCTTGTCCCCTGCCTACAGAGATTTCTTCTGATTCTCTGAATCTTTCAAAGATACATACTGCACACTACCAGTCAAAAGTGTGGACACACTTACCCACTGGGTTCAATGGAAAAGTGTCTCAAAACTTTTGAATGGTGGAATTTTTAAAGTCTTTATGATTTTACATTCATGAACATTTTTCCACAATCTTTATACTCATATTGTTACACCTCTTCCAATCTTTATATTTAAGAAGCTCTGCCTCTTTGAAATGCTCCTTTTATACTCAGTCATGTTACTAATTAATATAATGAGATGTTTAATGTTCTTCTAGTTGTTTTTACAGTTTTTTTTTACGGTAAAATGTCTAAATTTCAACATCTGATATGTTCTTGATGATCTACTGGGAGTATAGGAAGAAATGGACGCTGTGTAATTAAAACCAAAGAGAAAACAGGGTGAATTAGTTTGACCTCTTGATCTGACCTCTTGGTTGTATAAGTGTCTTTAAGTTGTTTTCTTCGTGAACAAAACAGCTATCTACACACTGTTGTCTCGTGGCTCTGTTGTAACTTTCACTTATGTAAACAATCTGAACACGCCATCCGTCGTGGTCGGCTGGAAGTCTGGGAAAGTTTGCAGCTTTTGGATGATTGAAAATAGTTCCCTCCGAAGAAAAATGGAGGGCTTTCTTATTAAGTGACTTCTCAGTAACTTGAAGCTCTTGGGCTAAAACAGCCGGGGATGAGCTGAAAGTTGCGTGTGAAGGGGGGAGCTGCAACGTGGGGACAAGTGGTCCGAAGTGGGCGGACCCTATGGTTTATAACTACCGTCGGAGCGCGTGCTGTGTTTCAGTACCGCGGACAGCACGCGGGGCGGCAACACCTCGCGAAGCGGATTCAGAGAAACAACCCCAGACTATTCACTCTGATTAACTGGATACAGCTGAAACTTAAACATAAGGTAAGCTTACAAACATATTCTTTTTTATTTTCTCGTGTTTTCCCTTCTTTTTACTCGCTTTTCTTCTTTCTCGTGCAGACGTTTGGATCATTTGTCCGCTTTTTGAGTGAGGAATAACATGCTTCACTTATAAGTGACAAGAAAGAAGTCCATCATCAGCAGCATCTTTAAATCTCTTACCATGAATGGTTATAACTTCACCGGCTTGAACACCACTCATGAATCCCAGGCTTATCCGTACTCAGACGACGCTCTGTACAAACAGTACAAGCCCAACTCGAAGGAGCTCATCCCTTTACCCAAGGGGGTGCTGTATCTGATCATGGCTGCTCTGGTGGTGGTTGGAGTGGCCTACGCTATTGTTGGACATCTCATCAAGGACCTGGCTATTGACATCGCAGGTAATACATTTTTAAGATGTTTGATTTAGCATAAAAATGTACCAGTAGGTTACACACTGAAACGCAGCATATAGGTGCATGAGAATGGTAAACCTGGGACAAAAGATTCAGTATGAAAGATTTAGTCCAATCAGGTGGTGTGGCGCAATTTCACAGAATTAGGCCCCAACTCTTTTTATTTATTTATTATTATTATTGCAATCTATTTGTTTATCTATTTAAAAGCCTTTTATTTACTTCATCCTTTCATAAACAGCAGCATCTGGCAAACAAATTTCAGTTTCCACAATGTTCCCAGAACTTTGTCCTTTGGTTCTGGGAAATCACCTGGAAAGTTTCAGTTGTCATAATTCACCAGGAATGTTTTCCTATCATAGATTAAATGCATGTTGTTGGACGCATGTTTAGTTCCCTTAGTGTTCTCTTTACATCTATAATGTCAAAACCTTTTCCCCACAACATCTTAGGAACTTTATATTTCAGTTCTTGGAACAGACAGAAAGTTTTGTTTGTTTGTTTGTTTTTAGTTGTCAATATTTCAATTAGAAAGTTAATCTGGCACAAATCAAATGATATTTGCTTGTCATATTTTTTGGTTACTCTAATGTTCTTTTATAATATATATTGTTATTACTTTTTCCTACAATGTTCCAACCATGTATTTCGGTTCTGGGAACAAACCTGAACGATTTTAAAACTTTTGTATTTCACCAGGAACATTTTTCTAACATATATGAAATTCTAGAGAGTTGCATTTTTTTGATTCCCCTAATGTTTTATTAACAACTACAAAGTTGGAACATGTTACAGGAACCTTAAATTTTGGTTCTGGGAACAAACTTGACATTTTTAATGGTTGTATTTCACCAGGAAAGTTTTTCTGACATAGATAAATGTCTATGTATTTCTATATAGTTATGTTGTGACTCAATCAAATCTAAATAAGTTGTCATTTTGGTTTCCTTAATGTTATCTTTACATCTACATTGTCCGAACCTTTTCCACAAAGACACAGGAACCTTTTTGTCTTAGTTCTGGGAACAGACCTGGAAAGGTTGTTTTAGTTATCATATATTACCAAGATAATTTTTTTTTCAGACATAAATATATGTTGTTGGTCACATGTTTGGTTCCCATAACATTCTCTTTACATCTTTAGTGTCAAAACCTTTTTCTACAACAATGCAGGAACCTTTCTTATCTTAGTTCTGGGAACGGACCTATAAAGTTTTAATTAGTTGTAATATTTAACAAAAAAAAAAAAAAAAAATCTGACATAAATCAAATCTTAGTCGCATGTTTGGTTCCCTAAATGTTAACATCTTGGAAACTTTTCCCACAAAGTTCCAGGAACCTTGTAATGGACCTGAAAGTTTGTTTAAGTTGCATTTCACCAGTCATGTTTGTTTCTAAAATAACTCAGTTGAAGTTGTTAGTTGCACATTTTTGTTCCCTTTCATTTTTTTTTAACTTCTAGAAAATCTGGGTAACATTTGCAGAAAGATCTCTTTTGATTGTATCACTCTTCCCTGAAGCTTTAAATCCAAATTACACTATAGAAAATGTTACGACAGTGTTACAATAAAGTTCTTGAAAAGCTGATTTATGGTTCTTGTCAATCTAAACCTCGAAGCCTTAACTTGGATGTTACTTTGGTCAACAGCTAATAAACTAAAAATAGGTATTATTTACTTTTCATGACTGTCAGCATGTAATTTGTTTCAGATTGTGTTCTGGGTCCACCTGGAGATGAGGAAAAGAACACAGAGAGCAACCCTCAGCGCATGAGCTTCAGCCACCCCCACTCAGCGCATCCGTTCGCCCACAACGCCTTCCACGTCTGGGACCAGGACGATGTGGTCATCCCTCTGTCCCGTGACGACAGCCCGCAGGGCAGCCCTCTGCTGATGGCCGCTATCCCTTACATCCCCTCTTTCTTTCCACACTCGCTCAGCCCGACGGGCCATGCTCCTCATGCGCTCCCAGCAAGCCCGGGCCCACACAAAGAGATCAGCATCCCGAGGGAGCTCTGATCTGGACAACTATGGCCTAATGTGGCCGTAATATTACAAGATGATGTGGCAGCTGACCTTCAGCAGCAAAAAGAACTGCAATGACTGCTCTGTTTTCATATGTTGAAGGAATTCTTTAGTTTCACGCTACATGACTTGAGACTCTTGCACATCTTACAAACAGAAGCCTGAGCAGAGGACCTCAAAACAAAAGGTGTAGAGCAGAAGATAAAAATGGTGCCTGACAGCAGGCTTCAACACACCCATCTTCTTTCAATGTGAACAAAAATAAAAGATGTTTTTTCTCCAGATCAAACGTTGCACGTATCTTTCATGCAGGATTGTTTTATGTCCACTCAGTTTTTCCTGAGACCCTGAGACTGACTGATTGTCCGTCTGTTCAGCTGTTTCAATCCACCTGTGTGACAAGAGATTATTAGCTAGTCAGCTCACAGATTGACAACTTTCTCAGTATAAGACATGTCTCACTTCCAAGAGTTAATTTTACTCTATGATGTTTCCGTGCCTGCTTCCAACCTGGCCGACTTACACGATTCTGCATAACGTTATTTCAAGACACTGGGGGATTAGGCTAAGACGACGACTTAACAGAGTTCCAGCAATTCAACCTGTACACACACACGATGCCTTAATCCTGCAGTGTTTATTACAAGTGTTGCACACAGTCACAGACTCTTGTTTGGTCTGAAGAGTCAAACAATGCAGCTTAGCACCAAAGCATACGAGGCATGCTGGGAAGGTTAATCGCTCAGGAGCTTAGGTACTCCTGAAGGAGAGTAGTTTTCAGAGTCACAGTTTTTTGTTGCAGTTGTTGTTTGGTTACTTTAAAAATCTCTTGGATGTATTTTTATTCATATTTTAAAGAAGCACTACTGGACTTTAGCAGATTTTCTAACTTTGGTGCTGCCAAATGGCGTCTAAATCAGCATAGTCTCGCATCCTGGCTCTTCTCCGAGTTCTCTCCAGCCAGTAAAAGTCAGTCAGATGTTGACTCTTGTGTTATCTCTTGGTCTTTTTAAATTTTCTTTTCTTCTCTTCCTCTATGGTGCACATTGAAAACGACCAGTGTGATCAGCTCCAGTTTTTGGTGTGGAACATGATGCATAAAGCAACACTCTGCTGTAACATCATGCTCCAGGCTGGAAGATAAAGTTATGAAGTGTTGCTGGGCAACAAAAAGCTACAGGAATATACATGATGAATGTCACTGTGTCACCAAAATGAATCAGAAACATGTATTCTTAAGGTCAGAAAGTTATGCAGTGCTACTTTAATGTTGATAAAATAAATTTTAAATGCATATTTTTCCAGAGTTGGAGACAGTAGTATAAGGTTTGTGGGAGATTTGTAGGCAGTCACAAGTTTGTTTCATTTGACATTATGCACAAATGAATAAATAAAAGAAAACAAAACCATAATATTCTTAAGCAGGATTTCTTTTATATGTACATTTCATGACTAAAATCATCCATTCATGCTATATATGAGGTTTTTTGCACCACTTATAACCCCGTAGAGGAGAGGTTTGCACGGTCCATATAGAAGGTTGGAGGAACCAGTCCCGCCTACTTGTGATGAACAGGTAAATTTCATTCACCGTGAGGAACCAATGAAATGAGAAGGTAAAGCAGGGGAGTCAAACTTATTTTAATTGTTTAATCTAAAGACCTTGAATTGTCTTGTGCATGAAATGTGGTGTAAATGGTTCATTTGATCCCAAGCGGGCAGGGCCAGTAAAATAACAGCATGATAACCAATAAATAAGGAAAACTCCAGCAAGTATGTTTTCAAGATGTTTACATTTAATGGACCACCTTTTTAGAAAAACATATTCTTAACTGGAAATTTCTTGAGAAACTTAAATGCGTTGTCATCAATATTTTATCTCAGTTTATCATTCATACTTACAAATAATAGATCTAGAAATTAAACATTTCATCACATATTTAGAACCGAAATGATGCAGTATTTCACATTATGATCAGAGTAACCTTTCAAGAGCCAAGTTATTGTAAATGTACTTACATGTACATATCGACACATGTGTAATAATACTGACCATCTGAACTGATTCCCCTCATAACACAAACTGAAATCAGACCTTTTAGGTAAGATATAAGTTCTCCCCCGGTCTTGGAAATGTTTTATATTTAATCATAAAAAGCAACCTCAGGTGGACAAACTAGGATTTACAGTTATTTTCTTCTATGTCGTTTTCACATTTACCAAATTTATCCTGGGGGCAGGTTGGACACTCTAGCGGGCTGGTTTTGGGACCCGGGCCGCATGTTTGACACCCCTGAGCTAGAGCTTTAGCTAGAAAACAGCCAGGGGGATCTGGCTGCCAGGACTTGACCAGATGCTTGCCAACCTGGCAGGTGGAGGAGTGGGCGGGGCCAGATTAGCATATTAATAGATCCTCTTTTACTGTCTGAGGAAGAAGTTGTGGTCATTCCCAAGATATTTTAAAGCCATTGGATTTTTATAACTTCAATATGTACAAATCTAAAAAAGCAAAGACGATTTTAGAGGATTAATACATCATTTAAAACTTTTCAGACAATACAGACGAAAATGTTTAAAATAACAAAAATAAACAGCAATACTCAATACACATGCACATTTATATTTAGAAACGTATCCACTGTTGAGAGGCACAAGCAGGACAGTCTGGTCTTCACTCAAAACACAACCAAAGAAACTCAAAGGTTGTTAGTAATCCCACATTCCTGGAATCCCATCCAAACATGTCCGTGGCCTCTTTTTTCCCCGTCACAACAGACAGCTGCGTTTAACATAGTCCTGTAATCTGCGTTTGGAAAGGAACACCAACCAAACGCTTGAGAGTCTCATGAGATATTTAGGTTCATTGTAAACTTATTTTGCTGCAAGACTTTGGAAAGAAAAGATTTTTTCCTTTTTAACTGACATGGATATTAATGGTCACGAGTAAAATGAACTTATGAGAGAACAGAAAAAGGAATCAGACCATATTCGCAGCTAGAAAAAACATTTTTATTTTTCTATCTGTCACATTGCTAAGTTTTTTTCCTGTACAAGGTCATTGAATCTAATAACTTGGGTTTGTAAAAAATGGTTTCAGAGTTCGGAACAATGCTGCGTCTGTGCAGCAGTGGCTTTCACACCAACAGCTTTATCTAAGAGCAGAGGGAGGAGGGCTTCCTCTACAGATGGAGAAATGCTGTACGGTGAAAACCAGTCCTTTGGATTAATAATAATAACAGGGTGGGTGAAACTCAGGAGTCCAGTCGGCATATGGGGCTGTCGTAGACCATCTGTAGGTTCACCTTGTGTCCCACCAGTTCTCTGATGTTGTTGATGCCGTATTTGATCATGGTGGGCCTGCAGGTCAGAAGAGAAAGCAGCGTTTGTTTAGCAGAAAGTAAAACATGAGCAGCACGATAAGTATAACACATCAGGTACTTGGTCTGATTTTGATGCGGATAGCAGATAATTGATGTCATTACATCGGTTGTTTAGTCTTTAAAAGTCTGAGCAAACATCCAGATGTTTTAATTAAATTACGCTGGACTCATAAACACATAAAAACATGTTAAAAGACAGAATGATGATGTACTTTATTACATTTTTTATGATGAGCTCCATGATGCAAATCAGCTCTACAGCTTGCAACAACGCATTAGCCTCAAACTAGCCAACCATTAGCACAATTTGCACAACCATCTTATGTTGTAGTAGCTACACATCAGCTCAATGCTGTGTGGACCAAAGGTCCAAGTTCATGAGCTCACACTGTGGTTGCAACAGAACCAAATGCTCACTTCTTATTGGATGCAACACCGTGGACCAACTGATTTTGTGCAGGACCACAATTATAGAGTCAAGAATCACCACCGATATCTGCCTCTTTTTTTCTTTATTTTTTGCCAGTAGACATCTGAGATGAACAGCTACACGGCTGGAACAGCTTATCAAGTAATGAAAAAATTAAGAATATGAGGTGTGACAAAGCATATTATGCTAACTATGAACTATGAACATCATTTATGCTAAAGGTAGCACAGCTGCTGCAGGTTTGTCGGCTGCACATCCAGGATGAGAATCTCCCGTTCTACCACATCCCGAAGCTGCTCTACTGGACTACCACTACTGGAGATTTGGTGACTGTGGAGGCCGTTGGAGTAAAGTGAACTCATTGTTATGTTCTAGGAAGTAGTTGGAAGAAGATGGGGAAGATTGGCAAAAGATGCTACACTGTGGATGGACATGGTCAGCAACAATACTCGGGTAGAATGTGGTGGTTGAATGATGGCCACAAAGTTTGCCAAGAAAATATCCCCCACACCATCAGCAGCCTGGACTGTTGATCCAAGGCAGGATGGATGCATGTTTTCATGTTGTTTCCACCTAATTCTGACCCTACGATCTCAAAGTTGAGCTGAAATGGTGACTCATCAGACCAGACAACATTTCTCCATCTTCTATTGTCCAGTTTTGGTGGGTCTGTGTGAACTGTGAGTCTTAGCTGACAGGAGTGGCACCCAGTGTGGTCTTCTGCTACTTCATGCTACGCTATTCTCCATCTTAGTTGGAACCAGTTGTTGACTTCCTGTTGATTTTCTATCATCGCCCACCAATCTGCCCATTCTCCTCTGTCCTCAAACATCAACAAGACTTTTCTCATTCAGACCATTCTTTGTAGACCCTAGAGATGGTTGTGTATGATAATCCCAGTAAATACTCAGACCAACAACCATGCCATGTTAAAGTCACTTTAATCCTCTTTCTTCCTCATTCTGATGCTCAGTTTGAACTTCAGCAAGTCGTCCTCATCATGTCCACATGACTGAATGTGTTGAGCTGCTGCCGTGTGATTGGCTGATACTTGTGTTAACAAGCGAGTGAACCAGTAGACCTGATAAAGTAGCCGGTGAGCGTATTTTCAGTGTAAGACTATTTTAGTCTTGATCATTCAGCTGTAATCCTGGAGGTGTTTAATGGTCCTGGAGGATCTAATAAGGATGTAGAGATTTGTGCTTTAACAGGTCACGCTCTGGAAATCTGTGACGGAGTTCCCCGGCTGCTTCGAGGAAGGATTTTCACAGACAACAGACTGGTTAGAAAGCCACACAGTCAGGCCTGTTAATCTGTCATCTAGGTGTAAGAAAGAGTTCCCTACACTGAACTGGAACCAGCACCAAACCCTGAACACCAGTTGTTTTGAAGTTACCTCCCCATCCATAACTCCTGGTTTATAGAGCAGGCCTCAGGTCTGAGAGTTAAAAACAGCAGAGGGCTGGGAGATGCAGCAAGGATTACCCTGCATGGATTATTCAAGCTTTTCCCAGTTCACACGATTGCATGTTATTAGCACTCCCAGTTCAATCCAAATAAAACTGTATTTAAACAGTTTGCTGTAGAGAGACCACCACATGAGATTTAGTCAATAATATGGGCAAATGGAACTATGAGTTAAAAATGGGTTGAAAAGACTGAGAAATTCAACAGGATTTAGATCAGCTCTAAACAGCTGATAGAGTTACATCCCATCAGACGGAGTAACCGTACTCAATATTATAACAAAGAAAGCATGTATGAATGGGCAAATCCTCTTCAGAAAACTAGTGCTAATATATGAAATGTAGGTCAGACGTGAGCTACAGCAGACCGAGTTGCACACCTTTAATCCCTAAATAGGAACTATACTGTGGTTTAAAAAAAACAAACAAAAAAAAACAGATATGTTCCCGTTTTCTAAGTGCATGATGTCGTCACGCCGAGCCGGACGACGTAAGCGAGGTCATTGGTGTGGGAATCGTCTGTGTTCTCTCACCTCTCCAGAGACAGGCCCCAGGCGATTACCGACACATCCTCAGGAAGGCCCATGGGCAGCAGCATCTCCGGTCTGAAGACCCCAGAATTTCCCACTTCCACCCACTTTTTGAGTCCTGCATGTGGAAAAGGGAATTAGACTGGAGAAAAACCATAAAAGAGAACTGCTGGAAAAGCAGATGAAAAAAAGAAATGTGGTGATGCCTCGCGGTCTGACAGATGCTGCATGTGGCGTTCATGTCCTCCTTTTAGTGTGCAGGTTTTGACTTTTCACAGAATTTTTGCTTCAACAACGACATCTTCGTCTACTTTGTCCATACCCACCATCATTTTGTGTATTTTGCAGAGCCGGCGCTGTGGGCGGGCCCCAGTGGGCTAGGCCCTCCCATTTACAAATCAGGCCCTTCTATCCAGGAACAGGCCCTTTAATTGTAATTTACATACTTTTAAACATTATTTTCATTCATAATTATTTAAAATCTTCTTTTATAGTGGTACTAAATCATCATAACTCAGCCTCGTTTTGACCAACGGGTCAGGACGGGACGGTTAGCGTGTGGATATGGTTTGTAAACTGTAACCTCGCTGTGTTCTCACAGCCAACCGTAACCTCACCTGGAAGGCGGAGTGTAAGCCGTACAGCGATAGATGGCTCAGCTACGTAATAGCATCACGCCATCGCAGAGCCTTCCTTAAAGTTTAACCAAAACACGACTCAAAAACAATGGAGGAGAATGGCATCACTCAACAGTTTGTGTTCTTTCTTCTTGGCGGTGCTTTGTAAAACTGAGATTTAACCAACAAAAGAAAATCTGTTGCTCTAAACAAGGAGCTGCTCCTGCTTTGTTTTTATACCAGGTTGCACAGAAGGTGACTTTTTTTCAACCAATCAAGGATTGCAGTGTGTCAAGCTCCACCCATTTGGGTTGGACTGGTTAGACTGGTACCCCAACAGAAGGTTCCCAACAAAGTACTACAGGTGGGGTCAGGTATGAGAGCATCATTCCCAGTTTCTACGTGTGAAATGCCATACAATGCGTCCTGACCCACCTGCCCCCATTGGTGGAAACAAGGCTTTAGAATCAGTTCCTGCTTCCTGCTGCCGCTGAGAAAATGGACCTCTAGCGATATTTGCAAGTTGTGTGTGTGTGTCTGTATATTTTATCCAGTGTTGGATATCCAACACGATGTGTATGTTTATCTACTGATGGGAGTAACAAGTTACAGTAACGATATTACTTTTTTGGGTAACGAAGTAATGCGTTACACCTAAAATATCGGTAACGAAATTACTCTACTGACTACAGTAACATGTTTTTCTGTGTGTGTGCTTGCCTAGGTACGTTGCCATAGAGACCGATTTGCGTGACTCAGCTGATTGTGCGCCAACTAAAGAGAGAAATGAAGCTGGAGAGTCAGGGTTACGGGCTTTTGGTCAGTGGCGATATTCGCATTATTTTCAGTTCAGTCCAGTTGTGGTGAAAGATCCTGGTCGCCGGTCAGTGGAAGGTGTCCTTCAGCAGCCAACCCGCCTAAACAAGCAGCCGACCCGCCTAAACAAGCAGCCGACCCGCCTAAACAAGCAGCCGACCCACCTAAACAAGCAGCCGACCCGCCTAAACAAGCTAAGCTTTTTTCAACATTTCCTGGAGCGCAGCAGCCGGTAAGACAGAAATTAACAAGCAAGTTGCAGGGTTCATTGTAGGAGACGTGCTCCCCCTGTCGACTACTGAATCGCCAGGTTTAGAAAAATACTAGATAAAATGATGATGAGACAAGTGTGCTCATTTCTTCCCACAGACAGGGATGTTGTTCTTGTGGTTTTAAAGCCATTTTGTTTACAATATACAGTAAACACTATGCAGGCAGGCAGTGATGATTGGGCTATGTTGTTTATCCATGTCTACACGGTGAATTAAGAAATAAGTAGTGACGTTACTTTTCAAACGCAGCAACTAGTAAAGTAATTTCATTACAATTTACAGAAGTAATGAGTAACTAGTAACCACTATTTTAGTGCAACTATCCCAACACTGATTTTATCTGTGTGCCTATATATTCACCAAATCTTGCAAGAACTTCAAGATTGTAATTTATTCTTCAAGCTATTGCGATATTCAGTCATTGGCTAGCTTCAGTGAAGTACCAGCGACTGATACCTTTGGAGAATGGACGTAAGAAAGTGGTTCAATGATGAGGAAAAGAAAGGAACGTGTCAGGTATCACAAACTAACAAGGTAGGCCTAAGCGTGATGTGGACGTGGGGGCCAGGGGGTTGGTTGGATAGAGTGGAGGATGGTCTGGGGAAGGGATGCGAGACCACCACGACCCATTACTGGTCTTTTTATTTTTAGTTCTTTATTGTCATTTGCTCCCTCATTATAGTCGTATGTTTTATCTTTGGAAAAGACCTCTTAAGGCCTAAAATGGACAGATTACTGACATTCGCCTACTCTTGTCTGATTTTTGATTTGGATTTTTTTGTTCATCATCTGCAGCTGGATTAAACTCAGTCCAACTCATCCTTACTAAATGTAGTTAGTCACAATTACATTTCTACTGACAGTATTTTAGTACATCAGGTTCCTGCCTGCTGCAGATGTTTGCTTCACGTTTTCTCTGAAATTCCACTGTGGTTCGTTGGTTGAAACTAAATTAATCATGAATTTAAAGCAGCAGTCAGACAAACTGGACCACATGTGTAGCTCAGCTGTACCTTCATGGTAGCTGAACACCTCCATGCTGGGCTCTGTGTACGGATTATAGGCCGGCTTGAAGCGTAGTTTGGTTATTCCTGAAAGAAACAACAAAGGAACCATTTCTGTGCCATCCTTTGGACCCTGAAGCGTTCTCTCTAAAGTCCACTTCCCAGCGTCGTCTGCTGATTCTCACCTAGCTTAGTGAAGAACTGATGCAGGACGCCCATGAGGTCTCCCAGCGTCAGCCCATAGTCGGCCACCACGCCCTCGATCTGGTGGAACTCTGCCAGGTGGGTGGCGTCCAAAGTCTCGTTCCTGAAGACTCGGTCGATGGAGAAATACTTGACGGGGGTGAATTTCTCCTGAGTGGACATGCGGGTGATGAGGAGAGCTTCATTAATAACAACATGTGTGCACCACACATGCAGAAGTATGCCAGTTCTGACAGTTTGCAGCATTTTAGCCAAAACTTTATTAATTTATTCCTCATCTGCGGGTAATAACGCTTCATTTCAGGCCCGTAATACGGCAGCCACATGGAGGTGAATCAGGAATTTTAGCGTTTGCTGATCTCACCTGCTGCGCCAGCTTATACAGCATGCGAGCGCTGGCTGCTGTCGTGTGCGTGCGCAGGATGTTCTTCTGAGCCTCCTCCATCTTCCAGTCGTATTTGTATCTAAAACGCAGCAGGATGGAGAATCAGTAGGATGATGCAGGGGGCAGTGATGATGACTACACTGGTGTTTGAGCTAATGATCACGCCTCACCCCTGTGAGCCGTAGCCTCCCTCTGAGTGGACCTTCTTCACCCTCTCCAGGTAGTCTGCTGGGAACTGGTGGGCGAGTGCCGGGTCTGAAAGATGATCTGAGTGACTGATCTCAGAAAACTGGGACTGGATTTAGGGAAGCTGACGCATAGAGACTTACCAGACAGGAAGAAGGTGTCGTGCTGGTCTCTGGCCGGGTGCTGCTGAGGCTGGAAAAGCGAGTCAAAGTTCCAGAAAGAGCTTTCTATGAAGTTGTTGGTCGGCATCTCGGTGAAACTACAAAAACAAGTTTGTGTTGCTTTTTATGAGTCAGAGATCTTAATCTTTAATGATTCTTCTGTTTCCCAGCTGCTCACCCCATCTCCAGGAAGATCTGCCTGAACTGGGATCGCACCTTCATGAGCGGGTGCAGGTGACCGCAGTCTGGGGCCACGCCCATGGCTTCAAAGTTGTAGGGTTTGAACTTCTTCTCCTTCCAGCTGCCACTACAATTGGATGAAAGAAGAGCCGTTTAAGATCCCACCCTCCTTCCAGACCAAGGTAACAACTATGCAACATGGCTTTAATGTTTTTAATCTGCATCTCAGACAGCTGAGAGCATCAAATCTATGGTGTGTGGACAAAGGCCACATCAGTTTGACTTTTTTTGGGCCATGAGAACAGTGAACATCTGGAAGCTGCTTTTAGCTAAATCCCCTCTATGATAAGCTTTGATGTGAACCTGAGGTGAGCGCGTTCTGTCATTTTAACGTCTCACTGTCAGCATTACAAGCTGCATCATGAGTTCAGACCAGTTAAAAGTTTAGACACATGCAACAAGTCGGTCTTCTGTCCTGCTCTGCCTTTAGGACCGGGTCCATATCTTTGGACTTTTCCCCATATGTGGGCAGATGATTCTCTGCGTCCTCAGTCTGAGACCCTGCACACCGTCACCGACTGACAGAGGAGGCCAGACAGGACGCTTTTTTCCTCATTTACAACTGTGCTAAACAAACAGATAGAGAGAAGGGAGACTCACGTCGTGATCATCTCAGGGGTGAGTTCTGTCTCCTGCTTGGTCACAGTGGTGCTGAAGGAGCTTCCCTTTGTGATCCAGTAAGACTTTACTGTCCTAAAAAAACAATTAAAACAACTTCAGATGTCCTAGAAGCACAGAAGGATTCAAGAGATCATTAAAAGAAAAAAGTGAGAAATAATCTTTTATTCTGATAATATAAAACACAACAATTATCAATCAATATATAAATTAATTAGATAAATAAGATTTAAAAATAAATTTAAAATAAAATCAATTAAACCATTGATGAGAATAAAATGGTAAATATAATAAAAATGAAAAAATATAATAAAATAAAGTAATAAAATAAAATAATAAAAAGCTCTTTTTTTTAGAAAAAAAATGATATAAAAAAATAAATACACTAATAAATCATCATTTTAAAGTAATTAAAAGAAATAAAAATGTAATCACATATTAGAACACAGAATATGATAATAGAAAAGTAAAAAAAATAAATGTAAAATCTAAATAAATCAAATAAATGCATTTAAAAAATTAAGTGAAAAATAAAATTAAATCCAAAATAAAATGATAAAGATAATAAATGCAGAATTAAAAAAAAAAAAAAAAAAAAAAAATATGAATGAATGAAATCACTGATTTAACATCCATCTGACAGTCAGTATGAGCAGCACTGGCAATATTAACAATTAATTAGCATTAATTGTTAATATTTTAAGCTGTATAGAAAATAAAATATATATATATTTTTTAGGTAGTTTTGCTAAAATTTACACAAATAAAAATCATTTAAAGGGACATTAGTGTCAGTGGGCGTAAACACTTTGTGAGAAAAATAAACATTTTTCACTCATCCAGTCTAGTTCATTCATAAATAGAAATAGTAAATAGAAACATTACACACTTGCAGCCTCATTTCAGTGGTTTCATCCACATAAAATGCTACAGATGAGACATAACGTAACATTTCTGTTGTCGTTGCTGCTACAGCAGAGAAGTTTCACTGAGGTGAGATGGGATTAAAGTAATATCAAGCGTGCACATGAATAATCACCAAAATCTCCCTCTAATGACATCAGAGTATTTAACAAACATTGTGTATGTGTGTGTGTGAAAGCCCTGCAGCGTGTGTTTAATGTGCATCTGAGGCGGCTCTATGTTGAAGATTTCCCGATAGGGGAAAAAAGAGCCTCTGAGGAGAGACGGTTGGTTAAATCAGCTTAATTTAGCTGAATTCTGATGAGAAACAGCATCCAGAGTAAGAGGATTGATGTTGGATACACAGCGTGGTACAAATCCAGAGTATATTTCAGTGATCTGACACCAAAATCCACATGTTCTCCTTGTTTTGAACTGCAGCTTCTCTGACTCATTCTGTATTTATGATCATCTAACACGTAGAAGCAGAGGAGAGAGTCATGTTTGCTTTGTGAACATGGAGATAACAGAGTCCTAAAGCAGCAGGGTGAAGGTGAACGTCAAGTCGAGTTAATTAAACAGAGATAAGATGTTTAGAGCTGCATGTAGTGGAGACAGGATTCACCTTCTGTCAAACAGCTGATCAATTATTTAATCCAGTTTCCGATATACATGTATGAAATCATCTGTAGCTTCACGCTGTGTATAGAGCACAACGTCCCCGCAGTGAAACCAGATCCTCTTAACATAAGCCACTTTGGCCTTTTTTTTGTTGTTTTTTCAGAAGCCGCTTAAAAACATTGGCATGACAGGTTGCAGCCTTTTTGGGTGTAGCTGCTTGTTTGGGCTGCCTCCAGCTGAGCTTTTTCCTGTTTAACTTACATCATAGTTTAAGCAGAGAAAAAAAATTGAGTTTCAGACTGGAATCATGTGCAAGTGGACTTATTTAATGCTGTACGAGGATGAGCAGGTTAATAAGTGTCGACCATGTACATCATACAGTGTAGCAGTTTTAATCTTATATACCATCAGCCACTTTATTAAGTACACCTGTTCAACTGCTTGTTAACACAAATATCTCATCAGCCAATCACACGGCAGCAACACAACACATCTAGTCATGTAGACATGATGAAGACGACTTGCTGAAGTTCAAACTGAGCATCAGAATGAGGAAGAAGGGGAATTTAAACATGGCATTGTTTAAACACCACAGCTGTTGCTGACCATGTCCATCCCTTTATGACCACAGTGTAGCATCTTCTGATGCTACTTCCAGCAGGATAATGCACCATGTCACAAAGCTCAGATCATCTCCACCTGCTTTCTAGCACATGACATTGAGTTCACTGGACTCCAACGACCTCCACAGTTACCAGATCTCAATCCAGTAGAGCAGCTTTGGGATGTGGTGGAACGGGAGATTCTCATCATGGATGTGCAGCAACTGTGTGATGATGTCATGACAATATGAGCCAAATCTCTGAGGAATGTTTCCAACACCTTGTTGGATCAATGACAACAAGAACTGAAGCAGTTTTGGGTGTAAAAGTGGGTCTGACCTGGTACTAGCAAGGTGGACTTAATAAAGTGGCAAAGGATCATTTAATCCAGTGGTTCTCAACGTTCTTCCTCAGGAACCCCCTTCATGCATATACTAAAAGCCATGGACCCCCTGCCTCAACCCGTGCTGAAACCATGCTTGCTTTTATGTTTTCAAGTGAGATTCTCACCATAAACAAGTCCCGTCCTTCCAAAGTTAAATTAATTAAATTAACGTGTACCCTTACTTTTTTTTTTAAAATAGGGACGATGTGTGGACATGAACCACAATGGCTCTCAATGCTCAAAGCCTCAAGGACACCCTGTAGTCTTTGGGGGACCACAGGTTGGGAACCACTGATTTAATTAATGATATATTTACTTAAATTCATTTAAGCTTTTTATGCATTTTATGATAAAGTTATTTTAAGGCACTTTCACAGATTATCATCCATTTAAAACAAATCCTTTTTATGACCCACTATACTGTAATTTATAATAACTGTAAATTTAGGTTTTCTGGTTTTGGACTTATTTTAGAACATAGTATCTTTTATGAGCCTGTTTTTAAAAGCTCTGGTAACTTTTCTTTCTGTATCACACAGACATTTTAATAAGAGGAGACTAAATCTACACAAAAATGTAGAAATCTCATCGTGTTTCAGCTTTTGGTTTGGCCTCCCGCCGGGTTCATTTCTGTCCTTCTGCTGGTTCTGTCATCATCCTGCCCTGATATAAACTGCCGTGACGCCAGCACGTCATGTTTTCTAACACAGAGGAAATTAATCCTGCGTTTAATGACGGATGAGCTGCATTAAAAGGCTGACGCAACCAGTCTGATGAGCTGAACTCAGCTCTTGATCAACAACAAACCCTCTGCTGCCACCTGCTGGACAACAGCTCATCACTTACACTTCAGAGAGCAGTTTTCTCTTCTTCAGCTCGTTCTTCTCCTTCTCTTCCAGCTGGGTGGAGTCTCCTTTCTGCACCAGATGCAGCTTCTCTCTGACCTGGTCTTGGATGCTCTCCACCTGACGGCCAAAGCGGAACCACACACACACAAACACATCTTAATGAGAATGAAACCCCTAAAGGACACATTGGTAGGTCTGTGTGTATGAACACATACAGTTTTGAATATCCTGGGGCCTCCCTCGTGGGTCTTGTCCACTCGGATCCACTTGTTGGACATGGCCTTGCTAAAGCCGATCTTCCCAAAGGACAGTTTCTATGCAACGAGAATGCAGAGGTTCAACAGCATGACAACAATATAAAGGACGATGGATCTGTTCCAACTCTAATCCCAGGTGGTTCTGTTTGGGTTGATGCTAATCTGCTTGTCACCTAAGGAAGCTCGTAGGATTGACCACAAAGCTGCTTTGTATATCACAGAGTCATTAAGGAACACATATGACTCAACAAGGAACTTATTTATTGTCCCTAATAACTTGGTTTGCAGACAGTTCAAGAAAAACATTACATCAAACAGTAAGATCTCCACACACCAAGCATGACTGTCCTATAAAATCCCCAAATAAAAAACATTAAAATGAAATAAAAACTGCTATTAAAAAATATTATTCAACAAATAAAAATTGCCAAAATAAAAGCAGTACACAGAATATGATCCTTCTGTGGAGTCTTCCAAGTAAACTTATTCAGTTGTGTTTTTGTAGATGAGAAGCAGGACATTTAGATTAACATCTAAGGATGTTCTGGAGGAGCTCATGTTACTACAAACCTCCAGCCAATTACAAACTCATATATCCAGAAGATCACAGAGTGAGAAAACATGTAAATTTAACAGTTAAGTTAATCCACCCAATAACAAAAGTGGCTGTTTCATCCTCTCCTTCTGACCTGCATGCTGCTTCCAATTTGCTTAGTGATGTTGTGAATATGTTCAAATGTATGTTCCATTTATAAACTCCAAAAACAGCCACCAGGGAACCAAGATCACACATCCTTACTAATATATTAATATTATTTTATATAATTGCCACAAAATCTTCATCAGCTAAGCAAATGAAGGGTTTGCTATAAGAAAAGTTGCCTGAACTGTATGTTGAACACAATATGGATATTTCTAACACGCTGGATGTTTGTTAATATTTGTTATAACCACATTTAGATGAGTATAAACAAGACATATAATTAAGCTTGGTAACATTTGGGATTCATTGCACAATCAGTATTATTATAAACTATAGCACAAAACAGCAGAAGGCTTTCTCTAGTTGGGTTTGCATCTTTAACCTAATGCTCACACCAGTTTGGGGCTGACCTGTCAGCTACCAGTGTACCTGACCACTCCACCTGGACACTCACCATGAGCTCACTCTGTGGCAAGCCCTCCAGAGGGACGGAGTTGAAGACCCGGGCTTCATGGCTGCCCTGCTCGGCTATCTCACGGCCCTCCTCCGTCAGTTCCCAGTGCTTGGAGGAGCGCAGCTCCGCGGAGATTATCTGCACACAATTCAACAAACCAGACTGTCAACTTTCCTGAATGTCAGCAGTGGATTTTATAACCGCGTTCATCGCATCTGCCTCACTGGACTGCGTTGTACTTTACTGCAGGTGAGAAACGAACCCTACGTCCAGTTATCGCCCCTTTAAACCTGACCTTATTGCATCAGTCACATCAAGCGGTGACCATGACAGCCTAACTTCCGCCGACTCTCAGCCCGCGAAACTCACGTCGCCAAGCGCCTGCAGACTCTTCACGGCTCCAACGATGACCTGGTGGTCCAACCCGAGGCTGCTCGCTACGTCCAGGCTGTCCACCCCGTCGTCCGCTTTCTCAATCCGATGTAGAAGCGTCTCCACTGTACCGGTGTCCGCCATGCTGGAGCCGTGCGAAGCCCGAAAGAGAGCGGATGTGACGTCGAGCTCTCAGACGCAGAGCGTGTAGGGCAGCGAGACTATCGCGAGATTACTGCGAGGCTACAGCGAGATTACTATTAATTCCTTCGTTCAGTTAACGGTTTTACAACTTATTCCTTTTGTTTACAATAGTCTTAGCATGTGTAAGAATTTAAAATAAATAAATTAATTTGAATTAAATGAAATAATTAGGAAATGGCTTTTCAGCATTTCCCCAACTGTAATAAAAGTTTCAAGTTTAACAAATCACAATGTGCGCTTTTAAGAATATTTATCATCTGTTGAATAATGTCCGGTCTTGAACAGCCCATAATACTGTACTGAGGTACAGTGGTTCATTTACTTTTCAACTGGATAAAGATTTCCAGTCTGGTTCTAAACTGGTTTGGAAGACAACTACATATCAATTGGTAACTATAAATCAGCTCAATCAAACATGACATGTAGAGTTCTCCAAGGCTCCATTTCTGACCCTGGTATTGTTCAGCATCTACATGCTCCTACTGGTTTGGATAATAGAAACAAAATATCTAATCATAACTATGTTTATATTACCGTCTTAGCAGGGGTTCCTTAACAAACTTAATTGTGAGCCTCGGTCAGATCAATAAATGGATGTGCCAGATTTGTTTTACTCTAAAGATAACACTGAAATCACTGCGTCTACAAACCAACATGAGCATATAAAGCAGGGGTGTCCAACTTCAGTTGGCAGTGTTGAAAGCAAAAAAAAACTTAAAAGTAAAGCTTTCATTAGTTGTATGCTTTAATTATGAATCAGTAGTAAATATAACTTAGGTCTTTAACATTCTAGTCCTAAAGAATTGGTAATCAGACGTTTGTCACGACAAACACGTTATTGAAAGAAAGGCTTGGGAGTCAAAACTCAAATAATTTAAAATAAAAATCATTTATTGATACAAACACAAAGGAACATATCCCACTCAATCCTAAAGCTATATTGAGCAGAAATGTGGATTTGAGAAATGTTTAGTAATCTTCAAAACCATTAGTTAAAATAACTACATCACATCTGGTAAAATTACAAAAATAAGCCAAAATTACAAGCACTGCAGAAAGAACAAGCTTGAAAGTACATTGTTTTCAAGCACAGAAAAAAAACTTTGTAGTTTAAACAACATTTTACTAGTTTCATGGGTAAAATGCTGTTACCACGCTATAAGAAAGATACCAAACCAGAGCCAGCACGTGAGTAATTTGTAGCATCAGTCTTCACATTTAGGGATGAGGACAAGGACTGGCAGCTAAATTAAAATAACAGAAATAAAAGAAAACACAGGACTAAGCACTGACCAGACCACTGAAACAGACCACTAGGTTCACAACTTAGCTCTGACATTTAATTAAAAAAAAAAAAAAAAAAAGAAAGAAAAAAGGTCCACAAATCTCTTTTTGTGCCCACGTGTGCTACATACAAACTCAACAGCACATAGGAAGCAAAACATGGAAAAGGCAGAGAGCACGGGCAAGTTGTCAGCCACTTTCTTTGGGAGAAGGCTTGAGACACGGATGCAGGGAGCTTGGTGCTGATGATTCAGAGGGTGGAGGGAGAATGGTCTATCTGTACTGGTAGCCCATCCCTCCATCGCCCCGTCCGTAGCCTGGGTTGTGGTATTGAGAATGGTTGGAGCCAAAGCCCTGGTTGCTGCCTCCCGGTGAGATGTAACTGGACTGGCTGCTGAAGCCTACAATAGAATAGAATAGAAATACTTTATTAATCCCTTCGGAGAGCCCTCAGGGAAATTTGGGACGAATGAGGAGAAAATAAGGAGACATTTCCTAATGAAAAATATATTTAAAATAATTCAAAACCTAAAACTCACCATCGTAGCAGTAGTCTTGGTTACCTCCAGCACCGCCAGTCACCTGGCTTGGGTAAGCAGTGCTGTATGGGTAACCACCTGTCCCTCCCTGGTTCTGGTTAAAATTCTTCTTCCCTGGTCCGTACTGGTTATATGACCCCTGCCCTACGCCGCTGGGCTGGTAGCCTCCTGCAGGGCCCATGTTCCCCCCTGGGGGACCTGAAAAGACTGCTTTCCCACCCTTGTGTATTAGAGGTTTCTTTTTGGGGGGTTTGTTGATAGGAGAGGTGGCGTAGGCTCCTTCACTCTGGTAATATGAACCATAGAGGCCCTGTGCTGATCCTTGTGCTGTGCTGGATGGAGGGCCACCAGGCGGGCTGCTTAACGCCCCAGCGCCTCCATTTGCACCACCATTGTTGTAGTAATCTAGGAAATAACAGCATTGCAAAGTCTTAAAATTGGTAAACTCCTTGCATGTTGATTATATTGTCAATCAATAATAAAAAAAGGACCATGTGGTAGCACAGTCACAAATATCACATTTATTTAAAAAAACAAACAAACAAAACAAAAGCATATAAAAACCGAGCAAGAAGTCTTGTTACTAAATGAACATCAGGTTTTCTAATCCATCTGGTCAGAGTGCAAGCTTAAAGCCAACAGCCTCAGCTGATCAGTGAAAAATGCTGCTACAGATGGAGCACCGTAACTAAATACTGCCAGAGTAAGACCATCATGCATTCAGTGGAGGTGTGACTAAACACAGATGCGAACATGACAAACAGCTGATTTTACGTCAACCATAGGGCCATTTCTCAAAGACAAAAACAGAAAATACAAAATGAGTTTAATCGTGGCTGGAAGTGACAGAAAGGCAAGCAGTTAAAATGAAACATCAGAATTATGTTAGGATTTCTAAGTGTTCTCATAGAAGTCATCAGTACGGAGACAGAAACCAGACGGCTGTTGTCTTGACAACGATCCAAGGGGCAGTATGATGTCCAGCTTCCTCGGGTCGTCACTTCATCATGCTCAAGAAACAAAGTTCTGTCCCCCGCTAGGACAGATGACGACAGGCCTGCGGTTTGAGGAGGTCCAGATGTCCGGCTGCATCCACCGCAAGTTGAAAGGACAGAGGTTGTGTTATGGCTACGTGCGTGCAGTGGAAGATCGTTTCCCCGGAGTATCAGGACACGACAAGCGGAATTGGCAAGACGGGGCAGAGCGTTGTTGTCGATTTATTCCCAGGGTTGTGGACTCGGTGGTGAAGGGAGTTCATGATGTTGTTGGATCACTACTGAGTATTTTGTCCGTTTTAATCCTCTCTATGGGACAGTTTTTACTTTTTTTTTTTTTTTTTTTTAAAGACTGGGGAGATCTATGTCGCAAACTCGTGGTAGCCATAGCAGTCTGAGACAAAGTCACCTAAAGAGTGAGACAGGGCAGAGAAGGGGAAAAAAATAAATCAAAATTAGATTTTGTTTATTTAGTTTTTTTTTTTCTGCCTTAAAAACGTGGCAGGTCAGATTTTTTTTTTTTTTTTTTTTTTTTAATGTGTTGGTTGTCTTTTAGATTTCTCTGCTCCTGTCACGCTCAGGTAGGTCAGTCCTCAGAACAGGCTGCCAGAAGGAAGAGAAGGGTACTCATAAGAGAGGGCTTGTCAAAAAACACAATCAGTCCTGTGGCTTAAAGCAGAGAAATGTAAAATCCCTCAGCTGGAGTTATATCCCAGCATGTTGACTTATTTTCTACAGAGAAAAATGAACTACATTCCCAGAATCCTGGTGAGATGCACTAAGCTGCACCACACAAGCATCTTGGCCAACACAACGGCAGACATGTTTGATTGGAATTTCAACACATCAGTCAAAACAAAAGCCAACATTAACAAATACTCACTGTAGCCGGAGTTGGTGCTGTTTCCATAGCCGTATGTTCCAAAACCACCTGGGAGGAGGAGACATATTTAATATGGAGATTTAACACTGCAAGTCCAGTAAGAGTTTTTTTTTTATCCTTTGTTCACCTCCTTGGCCATATCCTCCACCATTATTGAAGCCTCTGCCTCTCCCACGACCTCGCCCTCCTCTCCCTCGGCCCCTGGGCGTACCTGCTTCTCCGCCTCCCATCATGCCAAACCCCAAAGTGTGCTATGGAGGAAACAAACGTCGTTTAAAGTCCAACGGAAACTAGAAATTTTCCTCCCTTTTGAAAATTGACAAAAACTAACAAGACAGAGGCTAATATGCAGTTTTTTAGATCAGGATAAAACCACCTCTGGAGGTCCATGTACACGCAGACAGTTGAACCAAGACCAAAGAAAAAAACAGCTGAATTACTGTGGTATACTGTGACCACCAGAGAGGAAGCAAATGATAAATGAACATAACATATAACAATAAACATTTCAGTTGTTGATTTAATTTCAATGTGAAATGAAAAATTAAAACCAAGATGTGCTCTCTAAATTTGTTTCTTAAACCAAATAGAAAGTCAGAAAATGAGCCATTTGTGTTTCTATTTTGGGCTCAGAACAAAACGTTAAAAAACTGATTAAAAAACAAACAAACAAAAAAAAAAGAAGTAATCTTTGTACACAGAGCGGTAGGAGAAAATATCTAGTCAGAATGAAGACTTTTTATAAGCAGGTCCCTATATCAACTATAATCCAAATAACTACATATTCATGCCTACAGCTCATCCCTGTGTAGGTTTAATCATACATCTTTATTATATTCTTAGAAATATTGTAAAGATTGGATCAACAATTATTTTCTCTTTGGCATTAATAATATTTAATTTAGCACCTTATTTTACTTTTTAAGGTCACTTATATTCTATTTTCTATTAATTTCTTACTATGTTTCACTATAAGTTAGTTATTGTATCTGCTTTATTTTTTTTCCAGATCCCATTTTTCTGACTTTCTGAAGGAGACCTGAGTCCTGCCAGTTCAGGTGATGTCGCTCAGACAGGAAGTTCCAGCGGTCAAAATACGTTTAACTCTTATCCTGCTTTTTCTTGTTCATTTGGCTAAGACACTGAAAAACTCTTAGATTAGTAGGGAAAAGCAGATCACATCATCAGATGAGCAAATTCCATGACATTCATCATTTTCCTTCTTGTGGAAACCATAAGGCGCTGTGTAAATGCTTTAAGGAGCACAAATGCACTAATTTCTCTCTACAATTAAAAAAAGTATTTCAAATATTTCTGCTTTTGGTTATTGGGGTCTGTGTTAATGTTCACTGGCCTTTCTTATGGTCTTCTATGAGAATAAATCATTTCTGGGACACGCTGATTGTCTCAAATGTAAAAACCAAAGACAAATGTAAGCAATTTGAATTTTTTCCCCATTTTTTTAAGCATAAAATCCGACATCGATGACAGCTTATGTGATTTTTCATTTAGCTGGGGAAATGAACTGGGAATAAACAAGTGATGAGCTTTTTATGTTGAGTTTAATTTTTTAGTTTCACAGAATTTTTTCTTTTTTTAATTCAATGGGAAAAACATAACCCACCTGAACACACACCTGAAACTACACCAGATGCAGCCAGACAACATTACAGGTTTAAAGGGGTCAGAGATGTTAACCTGGATGACATCACCCCCTTTATGATGGAAAGCTTACCACAGGTGGCCCCTTTTTCTTCTTAGCAGCCTCCGGCACAGAGCCTTCCGGGAAGAGACTCTCCAAAGCAGCCAGCGCTGCATACGCCTTGGCCACCTTCTTATTGGATCCTGTACCCTGGAACTTCTGTCCATCGATCTCCACCTCCATGACGAAGCGTTTGTCGTGGCTGCCGCCGGTCTCTGAAATAAGCTCATACTTGAGGCCCCGCCTCTTTTCATTGAGCTCCATGACGGGATTCTTCCCATGTTTAGTCAGAATTGGTCCCTGTTGGCGAGCGCTCTGATGAGGAGAGAAGCATCAGAGGATGAGGTGACAGTATTTAGAGAAGAGGTGCACCGTTGCTCGCTAACACACTGACCTCAGCGGCTTCTGAGCGGTCTGCGTTGGCGGCTGCAGCTGCAGGAGTAGGCATTTCGGTCGGTGTTACCACTGGCTTCGACTCTTCCACTGCAGCTGCTACCACCGGCTCTTCCAGTTTTACTGTCGGCTCGTTGGTTTTCACTTCTACTCCAGTTGGCAGGCCCATGTCCTGCAGCACCTGGAACAGTCCACACATTCACTTCAGTTCAGATAAATATTTTGTTAAAGAAGAGATGAGCCACATTTGAAATTAAATACTAATCAGAGATGTTAATCCTAAACTCACCTTAACGGCTACGTGCAGCTTGGCAGTACGCTTGGATGGACCAGAAGCCTCAAAGGTCTTCCCGTCCACCTCTACAGCCATAGTGAAGACTGGAACATGAACTGGACCAGTCTGAGAAATCAGTTTATACTGAAGACCAGGTTTCAGCTGATTCAGCCTCATCAGGGCATTCATAGCCTGAGGGGGTTCAGCCTTTTCTTCTGTAGCTGGGGGGAAGGGGAAATCAGGGGAGACTAAATCAATTATACCACCAAAAAGCCAAGGTCGACTTTAAAGTTAATTTTTACACAAGGAGCACTTACATTTCTTCTGAAGCTTTTTCTTCTTTTTATTTGGACTCTTGTCATCGGTTCCCTCCTCTTCCTCAATAGGTCTTTTCATTGGTGGGATGTATGCCGTACTGGGTGGGATTTGCACTAATCGCAACACACAAAATAACTTATAGGAACATACAAAGCACACAAATACATAGAATCTACATCACAAATAACAAAATAATTACTATCTCTACAGTGAGGATTGTAAGCTATCTAACTCTTGCAGGCTGATCAGTGTGGTTCACCTGTATAATCAACGGGAGTCTCGTTTCGAGGTTTTTTGGGCATTTTCGAAGGAAGAGGATCCATTCCAAGCACTTTGTGAAGCTGTCCAAAAGCTGACAGTCTTAAGGCATGCTGAGGATAAAGGACATATGGTGTGAAAAACACACTCACTAAGCTGTGAATGTGCACAAACAGCTTTGTTGGGCTCACTTGTGCACTCGCCGTTATGTCTTCTCTCTGCTGCTGGTCCAAATGACCGATAGCATCTGTGGCGTCCTTCTCACATGGATCAGAAATTCCAGCACCATCTGCAACATTAAGAACGGAAAATTGATGTGTGTGTGTGGGACAAAAAATTTAAAAAAAACTTTTTTTTTTTTGCATGATGCATGCCAATAATTTGACCTTTCTAAAACACATTATTTATTCCACGACCATGAGATGCATCTTCCGGCCAGGGTTTCATGAAAAACAGCTGAGCCAGTAAGCGAGGACACATGGCAGAGTGAAGCAGTGTCGATTTAAGCTTCAAACGATCACTAACACGGTAAGAGACAAAATTCTTAACAATTTTGTCATAATATTCCCTGCTATTGTCACATGTTCTGAAAGACACGCCGCTTCCGAAAGCACATCTAGGCAAATACCGGAAGTAAACTCTCTGCCATTGCTGCTTGCTGTTGCCAAGTTAGCAACCAAGTTCAGACTCTTCGCGTTTAGCAGCTCTTTCGTGTTATTGGAGACTTATGGAGACTGGCGTGAAAGCACGCATCTTTTTCAGCCTACATCAGGCCTTGCACAGCAGTTTCTCAACAGCTATATTTTCCTCTTCTTTCCAAAAACATTATTAACCAACAGAAAGAAGCAAACTGCACAGATATACAGATTTTAAATAAAACAAATAAAAAAACTAAACTAGAACAGCATAGAATTGCAGCGGGTTTATTTTGCTGTACATATCATGACTCAGGTAAATGGTGGAATATCACTGATGCAGACTTATTGTGTGGCCAAAGACATCCATATTGTCGTTAAAGCTATTTTGGAAAAATATTGTGAACCCCCCCTTCCTCTTTTTTGGAAAGCTCACTCAGCCCTACTTCAGACATGGCTGTTTTAGAAATAAGCAACTTACTGCATGTGGCAGGGTAAATAATTTGTTGCAGGCTGAAACATCATTAGGTTTTTATCTATTGCTCAGTTAAATCCAGGTGATGATTGTGTTTTTTTTCTGTCTCGACAGGCAAAGAAAGACAAACAAACAACACATGAACATACCTGCCATGAGGATTCCTGAAGCTAGACACTCTAAAACTCTGCGCAGAGCCTCTCCTGCACCCATAGGCCGGTTTCCTGTGCCAATTGCTTTCTCACTGATGAGCTCCAGTGGCTGCAGCACAGAAAAGGAAGAAGTCTCTGTCTCAGAAGTACAAACACTGACAGATTTGGGGTAAACGTACTCAACAGCACAAATCTCTGTCTCACCCAGCCACGAAGCGGGGCCCACGTGGGGACGCGGACACACAAGTCCCTTAGTATCCGGATGACAATGACACAGGAGCGCAGCCCGTTGGCTCTGGCCTGGAAACACAAGCAGGAAGGAGGGGTGGGGGGAGGAAGGGAAGGTACGAGGCAGACGAGCAATTTTAGTCAAAAAACAGACGGCTGCATGGGACAAGCAAAACCAACATCCAAAGCAAAAAGAAATCAATGAAAATGAAACCACACAGACTATAACAGCTTAGCTTTGACATTATGGAAATGTCCAGAAATATTAGATGATCACTTTGCAGGAAGACCTTGTTTATGATCATTCACATTCAGCCAAAATGATCGATGGTAATAGTTATCAGACGTTCTGTTTGAGGGGAAAACCATGCGTGTGACTTAAAAGATTAGGAGACGAGGAGAGAAGAAAGCCACTTCAAACTTAAAACCAGCTCTGATGTAAAAAACGAGAGCTAATTAAAACAGGGTGCACTTATTTGGGCCGTCATTGAAAAGACTCGGGGTTACGTTAGTGGTAAAAGGATTTTAATATAAAAAGACTCGAGGTGCAATATTCCCATTGATTTTGTGACACACGGTAACAAAAAAACAGCCAGAGAGCAGGAAAGGTTGAGGCCACATACTCTACACTAGAAGCTGCAGAGATGGAGGCTGGATGTTTTACAGATGAGACAGGCAACAGTACTATGAGTTATCAGAAAATGTCCAACCACAAGGAACATTTCTTCTATTAATGGGGCAGAAAGTGCTCTACAAGTAGCTTTATATGTGAAAATAACTCATTCACAGTAGGGCTGGGCGATATCTTGAGTTTTTTTAATTATATAAATGTAATTTTACATAATAAAGAATTTAGACAATATTGTTTCTCTCAATATGAGTTCATGCTGCAGTGGAATTACAGTAGAAAGTTGTCCATTTCTTATTTCCTTGACTATAATACAGCTCTCTCTGAGTCGGAACTCAAACGCTTCCCCCACTTGTTTCTTGTCCTAAAAGAAAACCGCACTCCTTTCAGTGAAAACCAAAAGCAGTCTGATTAATCTAGGAATTAATGTGTGATGAATATCTGTGCATAAATAGAAGCTAAAAAAAAATTAACCTGAACAGTTTTACAAATGTTTTAATGGAGGTGTTATGTAGGTAAATATCTCAGGAACCCATCAGCCGATGTTGATGATCAACACCTCTATCATTAATCAGAGTAAGGAGAAGTGAGGGATAACCCCCAAATTCACCTTAGAGACACCATGAGGATCCAGAAAGTATATACTTCACTACAACCCCATTTGTCTTCATGGGAACTGCCAGGATCTTTATGGTTCATTTTAAATAAAGGCATAGGAGTCATAGAACACATGAGCAGAGTTTTTAGAGCTGGAAAGAAACGTTTGACCAGAAAAAAGTAAGACATGATTTATGGTTTTATGACAGCAGAGTCTCAGCTTTCATTTGACACCTTGTTTGTGTGGTTTTCTTAAAGGATGAATAATTAGGATTTTTTACTTAAAAATAATTTAAAATGTTCTCATTTGCTGCAAAGGATTATAGGGAAGCTTCCTTTTAACAATCTGTCTCCTACATCAACAATGTCTTTGTCAAGTTTGTCTCCTTCAAAATAAGAGTTCCATGCCGGAATAACTTGGGTGCACCGTGTTGCTCTTTCCTACTTCCTGGTCCCTTAACCAATCATATGCGACTCCCCACGGTTGCCTAACAACAACAAGGCAGCGTTTGGTATTTTATGTCGGCAAAAGAGCAGCAGCGTACAGGTATGGAAGCTAGTAAAAGAAGCAGACCAGAAATAGTTTCAGAAAAACCTAAAAGGCCTCGGAATCCTGCTAAAAAAGCAAACGACCAAAAACGGAATAAAACCAGGATCAATATTGGAGAATCTTTTGAAAGGTGAAGTCTGAGCTGGCAAAGTTTGTCCTCCACAGGTAAACACCGGAATTTTGCTTAAATTAACTGAAAGTTTATCTTAATTTACAAAGATTTTAGTCTAATTTATTTTTCAGCACTCATTAAATGAATTTGTGTGACTGTATGGATATTAGTGGAGTAAACTGGTGGCCTGCTAATTTACAACAATCGCTGAAGCAGTAGCTCATCACTGGACATGAGCTTTATCTCAACTGTGGTCTGACTCTTTAAAACATATCTTTTGGCTCGGCTCCCTTGGAAGAGCTTACTCTTACCACTCTCAAAACACGTTTTTTTAAAAAGAGTGTCAAATATGCCACCCGGGGGCCAAAACCAGTCCACCAGAGGGTCCAGTCTGGCCTGCAGGATGAATTTAGGAAATGTAAAATACCACTGAAGATATTATCTGCAACTTTTTTTTTTATATATAAAAGCAACTGAAATTCCTAATTTGACAACTTGAAGGTTCATTTTTTATGTTTAATTATAAAAGAATTTACAAATCAGGAAATAAAAGACTTATCTTTTACATCTTTCTTGCATAATAGATCTGACTACAGTTTGTTTTATGAGGTGATTCAGTTCAGGTGGTCTTTTACACAGATGTGGAAATGTACATGTGCGCAAATTACTCTAAACATTATGGGAAACTTATTTTTCTCAAGATATTTGAGGTTGATTATAACATGTTTTCTAAAAGTTTTGTATACAAAATGTAAACATCTTTAGGATGTACTTCTTCAAACTAAAAGGGGAAAATGTGGCGTTTCCATTATTTAACACAGTAATTATGCTGTTATCTTACTGGTCCGGCTGCCGTCAGCCCTGCATGTACTTTAGCCTAATTGATCCTTTAGAAATGGGTTGCTTGATGGAAAGCAAATTTTAATTTAATGTTTTCATTAAACCAAATAAACACAGAACCACAACAAATAACTCAAAGGCCAAAGTCTGGGATAAAAATAGTTTATCCCAGAGGAAAATTGTAATGTTGTAGTAGATTACTTTTTCCTTTCCAGCTCTAAGAGCCAGAAAGGACGTATCAATACTTAGATTAAATTTTTGACTCAAGCTATCAATCCGACTGACAGGAGAGCCTTGCTGCCCGGTTGGTGGAGGCATCTTCACGGTCTTTGTTATTCCTTTACAGGAAAGTGGAAGAAAAGTGATATATTTACTGCCATTTAACCAAAAATATTAAGTTATGACTTGTGATCCATATCGCCCAGCCCTAATTCACAGCATTACTGACAGTTTAGAAATATTGCACCCAGACACATGCCATATTAGTCCCAGATTTGGATTAACTGGAGTTAGACAAGTGATGAACTAAATAAGAAAAGTGGAAAAAGTTGCGGACTAGAAGCAACTATTTTATTTTTAAGTAAATGTTACTGCTTTAGCACCTGTGAAGTGAGCAAAGCAACTGTACAGCAGTGTGATGACAAACATTTCTCAAGAAACAAACACCCAGGTCATCAAGTAATACTACAGGAAGTACACCTCAAAAGAGGAGAAAAAAAAATGTAAAGAAAAACAAAAAAACAAACAAAAAAAAAAACACAAGTCTTAAATTTAAAAAGAACAAACAGCATAAAACCAAACTCAAAGCTACTTCTGTTTTAGAGACAAATAAAGACAAGATTCAAACCTGGAACCACTTAGCGTGGCGTAGAGATGCCAAGGCAGTTAGGCATTTCTGCCTGTCCAGAACATCCGGGGGATCGTTGACTGAAAGCGTTTCTATTGGCAGGTGGAATAAGAAGACAAGGTACAGTTTGACCAAGGGGAGTTCTGTCAGCCGGCCAGGGGGAACACAGGCAGCCTTCCCAAAGCACAGGCAGGAAGGGGGAAGGGGAGGGGACCCCTCCACTGGAGAACCACCAAACGCTCAACCTCCCAGTTAAAGTGGTTTTAAACGCCCCAAAAACAACAACTATGCTTGTAACTCATTACACAGCCTACTCGCTCTTATGGAGTTGGATCAACTTAGCAAAAAGTATTTTGTATTTTTTATTTTTATTTATATATATATATATAGTCTGTTTTATCTGCTACAGGAGTATTAGTTGTATAAATAGGGAGGTTGTCTCCATAACTGCATTACTTAAAGAGATGCTTTAGCTTCAGAGCCCCCCAAAAAAAAGAGAAGAAAAAAAAAAAGGGGGTGTATTTTCTTTTATTTTCTGACGTAAACAGGAAGCAGAGCCCCTCCCCTTTACCCCTATACTGGGTACGCTGCACTTTGCCCCTTCCGAGACAGAGAGCGGCCAGTTGGTCAAAGGTCCAGCGTCCCTAAAAATTGACAAACTAGAAGGCTTGACAGAGAGAATCAGAATTGGAACCACAGGCAGAAATTATCAGAAGCACAAAAGCTGGGTATCAAAACAAGTCCACACTGCAGCAAAACTGATGGCTTAAAAAAAATACAAGACCCAAACTCGGCATCATTGTCAGCACGAGGCTACAGATAAGGTCAAGGCTGAAACAGAGGTCCCCACTTGTTGAAAGCTCTCAGAAAAAACAAAAACACTTATTCTCTACATTTAAGCTAGCTGACTCTAATCATACATGATGCTGCCTCATTCAACAGCCCCCATGGTTTGAGTTTCAGGACACACATGCCCAAATGAAATGCCCCTTGTCATTATCTGTAACCTTGGGCCTTTTTTCTGCTGAGGAACTTCAGAGGCCGTCATCAGCCCACTGCTGGGTCTGACAACCAAATGCAGTTTCATCAGGTTTTTTTTTTTTTTTTTTTTTTGCTACTCATTTTTGCTGCAATGCAAACCGTTCATCATCAATGATAAAACACATGCAATCACAGTGGTCTCTCTTTTTGTATTTGGTTAAATTCTCAGTAAGCCTTCATTTCATTGGTGACCTGATCTTCACAAGGAGAAGAGAAAACCATGTCTTCAACAGTCAGTAAGCTACCTGCCCTGTACTGTATATTGGGCCATCAAAAATGTACAATTACATTACATGGAACTACGAGAGTGTCTAGAGAGCTATAAGCATAGCACAGTTTCTTTATGTGGTGGTGTGTTCTTGTCCCCCTAGCTCCATTGAAGGCCCAATAAACAATATGAGTCTAATTGCCTGCCTGACCTCCTTGCTGGTGGAGGGGGAAGGGGCACTAAAAACATAATACTGAGTTCCTAGTGTGGGGGGGCTTACCTCCAGCAGCAGCCTTCTCCATCTCTTCACGAACCAAAGGGGATGTCAGGTGGATTGTGAGGGTTAGAGGGGGCTCTTTAGTGTTTTTTATGACGATGCTGGCTTCACGGATGTTCTGGGTTACAATGTATTTGTCTTCTGTAAAAGACTGAAGTAGAAATGGGATAAGTTAGTTTAGATGTTCAGCAAAAGCTACAGAGTCTGTGTGTAAGTACCACATGATGCCAAAACGTTTTTATTAATCTTGAACGACTTAAACTGGTAGTGAGATAACAATCTTTTTTAATTTTTTTTTTAAAATCAGAACATCCCTTGTTACCACCTTATTTTGTGCAGATAAATCATTTCTCACCTTGAGTTGGGTAACAAGGTTGTCCGACACCTTCTTCAGCAGACTGATGGTTGGCTTGTCTTTACAGAGGAGCACCAGCTCCAAATCCAGGTCTCCCTTCAGCAGCAGACCCTTTGCAACCAGGCCCACCCTCATTACGCCACGCAGAGAGCGAGTGGCCTGATCCTTGTGCTCACTTTAGAACAGCAGATAAAACAAAGAAGTTTAGGCCGTTATCGCCGTCTGCTAACAAACAAAAACAACTGGCCACCTTGATATTTTCTCACCTTTCCTTATCAACGTCTGTGCTATCGGGGTCGGGCTTGACAGTTCCCTTCTCCTGTTTATCCAGCCAGTCAGAGACGGCCTTGAGGGCTCGCTCTGTGTGAGACACCATGTTCTGTACACTTTCCAGCTCCTCCTGAGTTGGGTAGATGGCAGAGTGTTTGGCCATGACGTGGCGGTCATCGTTCATAAAGACGCGCATTGATCTGTGGCGCACTGGAGGAGGCTGGGTGCAAAGAGGAATAAGACTGTGATTTAGAGCAGAAATATGCAATAGGTTCAATAAATTTAATGCTGTTCCAGAGGTGCTGCATGATAGATGCATGCAGGAGGAAGTTTTTAACACCTCTACGTGATCTGAGTAAAACAGATCATTTAACTTGCATCCAGACCTGATTATGTGCCCGACTTTAATCAGAACAGTTATTCATCTAGCTTTCCTAATCCTGCTTTATGAGACAGATTGTGGGTCACCCTGAAAAAACAAAAAGACTGAACGCAGCTTGAAAGCTTCCACACGATTACACTGAAAGACCTACTTTCTTGTCACCTACTTAATTTGAATTCATTTAAAGAAAAAAAAGGGTCTAGGGTCAAGGCCTGGCTTCAGGTATCTGTGATTAAAGAAGCAGAGTGTTCAAGCAGGCAGACTAAAGCAAGTCTAAACTGGAAGCATGTGTCCCTAAAGCCCGAGGCACATTGTTGGCACCAGACCTCTCACTCAAATTAGACATGGCACATTTATTTACTCTTACCAGTGACGTGTGGAATAAAGGCCGACATGCCCTCTGCTATGTCTGCATGCCCTTTATCTTATCACACAGAAGAAAAAAAAACATGACGGTGGAATTCAAACATTACCATTGCTGTTCTAGAGAAGGTGGTCACAGCTATGTCCAGTGGATGACAATGTTAAGGTCTTCTTGGTTGAAGAAGACAATGTTGGGGTCCTTTTCTGCAACACAGGAAAAATAAAGACAGGTGAAATCTGAACCATCAAATTATACATGGTACATGGCTGATGACATTTTTGCTGATATTTCATGTACTTAATTGTTATAGATGCCAGCAATAAGCCTGACAATGTTAAAAGCAACACATTACTGGAAGATGATTCAAAAGCTACATTTACATATACTTCTTCTATCTGATTAAAATCATTGGAATCAGAGGTTCCAGCTGACATGTTTAGATAAAGTGACCCGATCAGTTGTGTGTTTACATGACAGAAAGACTGAATATACCTGTAACACATTTAACATGCACGATCTGGACTAACTTTGGAAGAAGAAAGGATTATTTTTTCTTCTAGCCTTTCACGAGATGCTCAGTAATCCTCAATTATTTCAGTTTTTTTTATGAAATGTATTGACCACAGTCCAGTTCTGCTTTTCCTGAAACTCTTAACCCCCATGTGGTTTTCAGTATGCCCAGAAACACACTCCGCAGACACGATCAGATTGAGTTCATACCTTTATATTTTTCCCATTGACCCAACTGTGAAAAGTAGGGCTGCAGCTAGAATGATATAAATCATTTAATCTGCCACTGTAAATCGATTAACTAATTGGATAAGCTTTTCCATTTCCTTTGAAAATCTTGTGGCTCAAATGCAACCAAGCAGTTAGTGTACAAAAGTCAGTAACAGCTACATATTTATATATTACAATAAACTGTTGCATTCAACTCCATCTGCAGCTACTGAACTATATTCTGACTTTAAACAATGGCCACGAAAAATAGAGGACTTCACCAATGACATTACCTAATATTATTACAGAATAAAATATAACAAGCTGAACATTGCTTAAAATATAAGCAGTAAATCAAATAAAAAATAAGATTTTTCTTGAATGTTATTTTATTTTTGTCTTTAACAGATAAAAGTGTTTTAGATTTCCAATGTGGGTTATCGCAATAAGTTGACTAGAAAACAGTTTTGTTCCATAGAACTTTGTCACTGCAACAAAAAGTGCAACGAAATTACTATTACTCTATATACCAAAAATATCTATACATTTTAATTCTCTTTAAAGGGAGTCTCCACCTCCTAGATTTCACTTCATATAGCCGTGTTCCAAAAATATCTGAATTCTGTTTTAGATTGAAATCTTTAGCATCATCCTGCTGTTCTTTATGCAACACAACATATCAATGTTTTATCCATTTCATACTGCTCTCACATGTTTATTCATTTTGCTAGAGACAGACAACTCTTTAAAACTGGATGCAGCAGCAGTGACAGCAGCGCAGCTACCGTAACGTGCCGTATATCACAGCAAACTTTAATTACACGTAACTTCCTCCTGTCTTTTTATCTTCATTTCATTATGTATCTTAACTACAGCCGCTACTGAAGTGCCTGGAGGGCCCTGTGTTTTCTGCAGAGATGCTGCGACATGGAAGTTGTTTTATAGCGGAAAGCAAGCTCGGTCTGACAGTGAATACACCGTACAATCTTTTCATTTGGTTTGAGTTGGAAATGATCCCACAATTAGAACCTTAAACATTTTCTCTGGCTCTTATTTTTTCATTGCTCTGCTGATTCCATCACTTTCTGTTGCAGCAAACAAGCGTCCATCTCACTCACCAACAAGTAATACTGGAAGTAGGTTATACAGACTGGAAGTGATGCGTTGAATGTAACTTTTTATTTTATTTTTCTTGTTAAACAAAGCTTCAATTACTGGAATTTTAAATCAACCATTTTTTGTAATTGATTAAATCAATAATTCGATTATAAGTTTCAGCACTAGTGAAAAGGTCAAAAACCATCCCTCTTGATCGGATTGAAAAATCTTTTCGATTGAGGCAGATCGGACCAGCTAAGGTGTTTACATGCCGCGCTTTCATTGTGATTGGATGTTCGAGCAGACAAAAAGTGCTCCGTGTAATCGCAGCTAATGTAGCATTTACAGGAGACTGTGTTGTACCAATGTCATATCCAAAAATCAATGCAAGCCACAGATGACAAAAAAATGAAGCCAAAAGCGTTCTATAATTGGACTTGGTGCGAAAGGAAATGACCAATCTTACAAATGTCAATAGCAGAACCAATCAGACAATTTACTTTTCTTCTCTGGTACCCCAATAGCTGCATTTTGACCATCAGCATCTAAAACAGGGGTCTCCAAGTCCAGTTCTCGTGAGCTACTGTCCTGCAGGTTTTAGATGTCTCCTACTACAACACACCTCTGCACAAGCCTGTTAATGACCCAGTGATTTGAGTCAGGTGTGTTGCATCAGGGTAGAATCCAAAACCTGCAGGACAGTAGCTCACGAGGACCGGCGTTAGAGATCCCTGATCTAAAACTTAAAATGGCCTGGGATGACTTCTTTGCTTTTTCCCCAGAAGGTAAAATCCCTTTCAAAGACGGTTTTCAAGACAGGAACTATGCACCTCTGTTGCACAGCGGTCATGAGGTTAAAAGGTGATCCTCACCTGTATATCCCTGAGGCTGCAAGGCAGAAAATAATAGAAGTAGAGCAGGTTTGTGTTGCTGTGAGCTTACATACAACAAAATGGCATCGCAGCACTCAAAACCAACCAACTCTATGACATCGGCTTGATGTGTCTAAGTTCACAACAGTACTGAGATCATCTTCCTGTTTGGCAATAAACTTCATTGATAAGGGACAACTGATGCGTGAAAAAGGCACAAACCTGCTGGTGGTCTGTGCTCACCAGCAGCTCTACGCTATGTCCAATCTGAAATTTACACTAAAAAGTCAGTTTCAGATGTTTGAATTTCATCCATCCACGATGCACACTTATGCAGATTTTGTTTGTCATTCTTCTTGGACTGTGCAACCACACCGCTGTTGTTTTCAGTGATCACAACCCCCTGACCCACCTTTCAGATTAACTCAAAATCTTTTTCCCTTTTGAAGAAGACCAGAAATAATCGCATTTCATTGCTTTGACTTCTTTCATGTCACAGTTAGTGCAAAGTTTAATACACATTTCGACAGATTTGAGGTGTTTTTTGTGCTTCATTGCAGAGCTGCTGTCAAACAATCAAAGATCAGTGTTTTACAGCTCCGATTTAACTTTTTTTTTCCCCACAATCTGTGCTTTTTATTTAAAATTAATTACCGAGTTTAATGTGTTAATAAACTGATGCATGCATTCATTACTAGTGTTAACTTAAAGTTTGTTAACTTTATGAGCTATTAATGATACTAAACCTGAGATGACTGAGACAGAAGGTTGGCAATGAAACGCTGGGGACACAAGAGCTGTCAGACATATTAAGGGTTTTTATTATTTTCTTTCCTCTCTCTAAGTATTGCCTCTTACCAAGGAGCCCAAATGTGAACACTGTTAGTTAATTCAATTCGGTTTTCAACATCACGAAAAGTACAATTAAGTGAGACAACAGTCACAGAACAGACGGCCCGCGTGCCACCAAGCCAAACCAGCATGCCCGTTACGTGAGCTTAACAGCTAATGGCAGTTTTTAAATTCAACAATTAACCTTAATTGCTAAATGAAAGAGAAGTTCGTTTTACAGGAGCAACAAGTACCGAACCCAACCGCTCTATCGAGGGAATTTAAAAGAAGACGCCATTTTAATTCGGTGCAGAGCCGAAAACGGCAGCTAACTGACAGCCCCGACAAATAACGTTTACCACTGTTACATGCTAAGCCATGATGACATAGTCACAAACCGCAAAAGACAAAAGGTGTGGAATAGCTTTTGTTTTACTAAATCGTAAAATTTAACACAAGAGCATAGCGACTTTGAAATGAGACACTGGGTCGGTTGGTTATCAGACACCAAAATGGTCGAGTAGACAGGAGCAAGACTCCATTGAATCTTCAACCACATTTAGCAATAGCAAGTTAGCTTCGCCAAACAAAAGCAAACGGTTAAGCTCCTAAGGCAAGTAAGTCCTCGTTAAAATACACAAAAGAGCTGTGATGTTTTTGTGGTGTTCAAATATCCTCTAAAAACCCACCATCAGTATATAAAGGCCTAAAGTGAAATATTTTCTAATTACTTACTGTGATATCGTTACCGATTACAGCCTGTACTGTAGGCTAGCTTTAAACTCTGCAGCAACAGTGTAAAGAAAACGCCCACGATCTGTAAACGGGTAGGCGCTGATTGGTGGACACCTACACGACACTACAATTCTAGCCAATGGAAAATCAGAGAAGCCGAACAAAGGGCGTGGCGAATGCTCAAACTGATTACGTACATCTGGCGCAGTTATCGGGGCTATCCTTGAAAAAAGAAAAAAAAAAAAAACTATCTAATGATAACTGTTAGATTTCAAATTATTCATTAACTTGATTTATTTTTTATATTTTATGCTAAAAGTATAATAATATGACAAGTCAAATCCTTAGGTAGAAGCTGCACAAAACTGACTAATATTTGTAATAAAGTTGCATTTTATTCCACATAATGTAATAAAGTGGTTGGGGCATTATAATATGAGTTTCTTTGGTGTAAGGAGGAGTGAATTTTTTTGGGCTTTGCCCTTTAGACAGTGATTGTTTTGTTGCTCAGTGTATCCAAGTTATGACTTTACTTAGATACTATTCTTACAGTGTACCCCTGTTATATATTCTCACATGGCTTTTACTTTTGGTTAAAATAACCCTGTTTTTCATTTCCTTGAGTATAAATGTTGTTATATTAGATGTTATGTTATTCTGTAGAAGTACACAGTCTTCCCCTCGACAATTTGCTTGTTTGCCTCTGATGGATAGATCTCTTTGCAAAATAAGTGAGTAAATTAAACTCATAACTGAATCTTTTTTTTTTTACAAATTTATTTATAAAAAGTTGTAAAAATTGAAATAAAGGAAAAACACAAAAGAAAAACAGGCACAGATATGTAGTGGTATTGATGAGCATATTGTTTCACCTCAGCATGACTACTTACGACAAAGAAAATGTCAGTGTTTTTAATGCATAGATGGCATTCATCAGATGTGTTTGATTAGATTAAAAAATATTCAGTGTACATTTCACAGCTGTTTAAATACAGATTACTGTAGAAAAATGACCTCTTACGTTGACCGAATTGAAACTATGTTATTGGAAAAGATAAGAAACAATTGGAGTGTAAATCCTTATTGAACAATTTAGCTAAATTAAAGTCTTTTCCTATAGTTGATACAAACCTCAGGGAGAGGATTTAATCACAATGCTGCATACAGATCTGATCTGATTAAACTTTCTGAATACTGTAACACATAGTTAACTTTAAGGAGGGAATGTAGATGTCTTTTCTTTTCCAAGAATCTAACCATGAAAAACATTACTTTCATGTTTGTGTGGGAGGGCTACAGCTGCAGCATGAGTTTGTCCAATAATATGTTATGGGATTTTTCTCACAGCACCTCTCACGCAAGTCAATTTTGTGCGCTCTTTACAAATTCTCTTTGACACTAACAGCTGGAAGTATAAAGCTAGGACAAAGGTGCTTGAGTTCACTGATTATTCATGTTGCATTACATAGTGCTCTTTCACAGACTTTATATGTGCCATTCCTAAAAAAAACATGTGAATTGTAAAACTGATTCTTTGTTCATTTTCTAATTTGTAGATCTTTTAAAACCCAGAAGAATCCACTGTTTTTACTCTTTATATAGTGGCACAATGACACCACTAAAAACATAACTGCTCACATTTGAAGATTTAAATGGCTTGCCTCCTAAATGCATCTTAAGGCCCGTTTATGCTTGACGCAGAAGAAGGATACACAGACAGACAGACAGTTTTGTCCGTCTTCTGCATCAGTTACGAGCATAATTTGTTCTGTTTTCAGGGAGCTTAGTTATCCGTTGCTTGACGAAGAAGGCGGAGCAATCCCACTGGAAATTGCGGGGGCAGTGCTGATCAGAATAGCAGATATTTGACCATCAAAAGCAACAAACCAGAGAAGAAGAAGAGGATTAGGAGGGGAAGAAAAAAACAGAAGAATGAAGATGAGCACAACTGTAGAAAATGTGCAAGCTTTTAAACAAAGACTGTATGCGAGCATTTAGGACGGGTTGTTTGGTTGGAAACATCTTTATAGTGATGCATAACTGCCACCAAACAGTGTCTGAAACTGATGTCGGCTCATGGGAGTGAACTCTGAACTTAGCACTGCCCACTGGTGGAGGAACTGACTTAACAACCATGGCAATGCAAAAGACACATGCAAATATTAGGATGACAACGTATGACAATGTTTGAAATGGACATTGCTATTCACGTAAGGGATAAAACTGACGCAGAAGATGGACGAAACTGTCCATCCATCTGCTGAATCTCTCCACTCCTCCTCTGATTGGAGAGAAAGGACCACTGATGAATATCCAGACACCCAGACAGCTGATCCTATCCAGCAGTTCAGTAAAGTCCCGTTTTAGCACCTCAGATTGTTTCACAGCATCTACACCATATGCAGTATGAGCTTTTCCACAGTTGGGTGCGTAGCCACAATTTGCATAATTTTGTCTGTCACATCTGATCCTTGGGAAAGCACAGTACTTTTGTACATTTTCCACACACTTTCTCACATCTTTCACATCAAAGTCACCAACAATCACAGTCTGAGGCACAGCCGTTTGCTTTTCTTGTCGCCTTTTATTGTTTGAGTTGTTCTTTGGTCTTACCCTGCTGTGTAGGGAGATTTCATCCTGGTCATCAGATGTAGATCCAGAAACCTGCAGCAGTGCAGCAAACCTGTTCTGTAGTTGCATGTCTGGTTGTTGAGGAGGAAAATTGTTAGTTTTCCTTTTGACAACTGGCCATGACTGTCTTGCTGGGGAGAGGGGTTGAGGGGCTGTTTTTTCAGCCAAAGATCTGACATTTAGTAAAGCAAGCTTCAGTGTGCTAAAAGCATTATCTGTCCAGTTTTTGTTACGGGTCGTCTGAGGCTGATAACATTTGATAAATTTTTAGAATGTATTAGCTGAATCTTGTTTCTCTGAAAATTGGGTCAAAGTGGAATGTTTTGGGGTGAAAAGATGGGACTGTTTAGTGTTTATAAACCAAACGTTACTTAGTTAGTTAAGCATTTTCTTTATATAGCGGGACTTCTAAAGGACAGTGCAATTAATCATAAAATTTCATGCAATTAATCACGATTAAAAATGTAATCGTTGCACAGTACTAAAGTTTAAATGAAAGATGTTGACACCTTTGTAGGTTCCAGCTATTGCTGCCTTATCTAGAATCCTTATTCTAATGTTATGGTTATATATGTGAAAATATAGAAAAATACATCCTGGATTCCTGCAATAAATTTCTAATGAGTTTTTATGAGATGTATGTCACATAAAACATAAAACATACAAGAAAAATCACTATCCAAACAGAAATGAATAAATTGCAAAGGAAACCATTTATTATGTAAATCTACATTCCCTGTTTTTCTTTTTTAAACAATTCCACATTCAGTTAGTTTCACTTCAAAATACAATAATACAGAATAAAAAAAATTAACACACTGTAAAGACAAACATTCACATTCATGTCACAGCACGGCACACGGTGTGTTTCACATCTTCATGCTGAGGTAAAAGCACAGCGTTTTCTCTTTCCTCTCATGTGAGCTTTAACACAAGTCATTGACCTTTACACTGAGCCAGAGAGGGAAAACAAAACATTTAAACATAAAACTTTCTGAGTCGAGATGTTTTCTTTAAGATTCCAAGTCCTCAAGGTAGAAAACAGTTCATCCTTTAAAGACCAACTCACTACATCCTTTTCATCTATTTGTAATGGTGCTTAAACATTTGGAAATGAAATCTTTCTTTGTGCATTAACATGATTAAAGAACTACAACCCAAATGTGACAAAAATATAATTCTCTGAGCTCTGGGATGTTGGAAATTTTCCTAACATAAACTTTAAGTTCCTCCACAATACTACTCTTGGACTAGAATTTCTTAGCAGCATGCAACATTAATTCCTTGATAGAACAACACCAGTACACCATATTTTTTCCTGGGATTCAGTTAATGTATTTGTGTATTTATGTTTCTTTTAGAGCTTGTGGACTCACCCATGTTTGAGTTTCTTGTTAAATCCAGCCTTAATACAAAATCATATAGCAGGTATGTTTTCCAAAACATTGTGGCATCCCAATCCACAGTTTACATTGTGAGATGATAAATGGGCTAGGAGCCATTGCCTGCTATCAGGCAGCATTAATGTTTCGTGTTCAGAATCGCTAAAGGTGATGAATTTATTTGTTTTAACAATACATTGCAATACAGATGTAGACGATTTTGCATCAGTGCTGCAACAAAACAGTTGATTATAATTAATGCAACGTATAGCAATGATGTTTCTTGATTTTCTGGAGGTGAAACAATAAAGTTCTCAAGTTGAAGATAACAGTGTCATTGTTTACATGTTTATAATGTTTGTCATATTCAGAATACTCAAATTAATTTCTGAAGTAATTGTATATATAAATAGGGAGTTCATTATGATCTGTCTGCTTATATTCATTGATAAAAAAAAGGAAGCAATGAACAGTAACATAGAAAATTGGAATCGGATCAAATCTAATCCGTGACTGTAATCGAATAGAATCGTGAGACCAGTGAATCTGCTCAGTCCTAGGAATTATCTATCTATCCAATCTATCCAAGTACATTAATTCTAATCTAACCTTTTGACTTTTAACTCCTAACAGTAACCATTTATAGGTTTGAGCAGCGTAGAAAAGTTTTTTAAAAAATCGCAAGTTAGATTGAAATTGAAATGTAGAAAAAAAGATTATTTTTCTTCTTTGTGGTTAGTTTAACACTGGGAAGACATAGAATTTAAACGTCCTCATGTAGGAACATGTACAGATACGTGGGACTTTAACACGTAGATGATGATGCTCTGATAGTGCTCTGTTAAAGTAACACTGTAATTAAAATTATGTATTTCTGACTTGTTTTGATGGCACAGTGACATTTATTATGTACGTTGCTGGAGCCTTAGTGCCATGCAGCATTCAGTGGCTAAGAAACCCAACTTCACAGTTTTGTTTTCCAGCCTGGAGCATTGCGTTCAAGACCGGCTCGAGCCTTTATGGGGTCCTAAGCAGAATTTGTTTTTATTTAATAAAATAAATGCATCTTGGCATGAAAACACTCTTGGGAGCCCTAAACAGCTGCTTAGTTTGCTTATTCTGATCACGGTCCAGCTGAGTTTTGAACCACATCTCGAATTGCTAGCAACTGGCTATCAATACACTGGCCTTTTTGAACACACACCCTGAATGATTTAGCAAAGAAACCCAAGACATTATTGGAAGATGAGAGGAAAATAAAGGGAGATCTCAGAGTACAGGGACAATGCAAGATGGATGCTAATATGACAAAGTTCAGTATTGCTTCTGCAAGATACTGAAACTTAAGCTGTACAGTTTTGTTAGAATTTATCACTAAAGTGCAACGTTTTATGGCTTGGACCATTGTCACATTCAGTCATCAATTCTGATCTGTAATGAAATGGCCTGGATGCTACATTTAATTAGAGGAAGTTTAGATAAATACATCGCCAGGCTTCATCACTGGGCTGGGATTCAGCTTTTTTTTTTTTCTCCTTTCTGCTGCATAACACATCTCATTTAAACTAAAAACCCTTCTCATCTAAGCCAAGTTGGCTTCATAAATCCACCAAGCATATTTTCCAACATCCTTCTGGCTTCTTTTAGTTAGGTATCAGATTCCAGATAAACCACAATGTTCTTTTTGGAGAGTGATGACTTTCTCTGTGCAGCCTCGTAACATTTTCCTGCATTAACAACTCTTTCTGAATTGTTAGAAATTTCCATTGTCCGTGCCACAATTCCAAAACATACAATTTTTTTATAAATATAAATAACCTAGTATAATATTTAGTCTCATTTGATTAACAATGTTTTAGGTTTATTTGTGGAGAATAACAGAAAATCTTAAAGGCTTCATTAGTTTGCAAGCACCGCATTCTCACACAGGACAAACTGGTATTGCACTCTTTTGTAAACTAATTTTCTCTGAGTTGGGCCCGTTCTTTTTATTTTATTTATTTATTTTTTTTTTCACGTTTTTTCATACATAGAACCATAGAACCAACTCAGATGTTATTCCTGGCCAGTCAATATTTCAGATCTGAAACAGTGAGATCCTCACAAGCTTCATTTACATCCATTAGGTTGGATTGAAATCCCACCAACCACAACAAGTATTATATGAATACTTGATCATCAAGTTCAGCATCGTCTCACTGGCAAGTGAAAGAAAAACAACAAAAAAAAAAAAAAAAAAAAATAAAGAAAAATCCTCACTTGTCCTCCTTTAAATCTTTTTAACACTGTTTTTCTCTGTGTTGTGAAGAGAGATGACATCCAAGCGGATGGAGCTAAAAGTTCTTCCCTTCATACTAGCTTGCTTTTTGGTGATGCGGTAGATTTTTCGGAGGACGGCTCGTCGCAGCAAGATGTAGACCCAGGGGTCCAGGATCTGATTCCAGGTTGCCATCCTGACACCGGTCACCATGAGCTTACTGTAGGTTTTGTTATCGAACGTAATGCCCATGTAGGAGTGGGTGGCTGAGATCAGTCCAAAGACCTAATGCACAAAATAGAAAAACAAAAAGATGAATTGTCTTAAACTAGCCTTGAATCATTTCATAAACATATTAAACTTGAAATAAACCAAGGCGGAAAAAACTTGTGTGCATTTGACTTTGATGTTTTTAACCTCTTGACTACATTCATTTGACAAACTTAGCACACAAAGTAAGGAAATCAGTGTGTGGTGGATTATTTCTTTGCTCTAACAGTGATTCTTGGCAATAAAACCTGTTTATATCTTCTTTAAAACAAGATCCTTTTAGACATTTGTAAGGAAGGTAGTAAAGATTTGGCAAGTCTTTAATAGGCACAACCCACATCCTCAACTCTGCTGCTCATCCCACAAATGCATTTTCCTCACAAATTTAATGTGGATGGGACGTGACAAATAAATATGTAAATTTTACTCAGTTTCCCTTCCAAGTACTAACACGTTATTCACCACTGGAAAGCTAAGATTCTTGAGATGTGAATGATATTTACTATGCCACCCGCAAATACAATATATATTTGAAGTTACACTGTGCTCCAGCAGCAGATGATACTGCAACAACAACAAGAAAAAACAATCCTGTTACATCAGCAAGGATCCAATAAAAGCAGTCTGGTAAAATAGTGGCTCAACAACAAGTCTTTTATCCATAAAAAAAACATTTTAGACAAAAATTGCAGAATTTTAAGGGGTTATAAGGGAAATAAACAGGTTTTCCAACAGTATAAGCATTGTTATAACAAAGAAATTATCCACTAAACAATATGTTCTTTACTTTTAGTGCTAAGTCTGATTGTATTTTGTACTTTTTTTACTCACTCATTGAACAAACCAGCATCCTTTAATTCATCAACATTAGAAACTCCAAATTTATCACAAGAAAAGACAAAAGGCTGGCAACCTGAGCCATGACATGATATGAGGAATCTGATCTGTTGTATTTTGAAGCAGTTCATTCTAATCCCTCCTGTGCGGCCAAACATTTGTAAAACCTTATAAAAACTTTATTAGACAATAGACAGGAAATCCAAAAGGTTCCAAAATGACCAAATATGCCAATCTAAAAATTTCACATATATATTAAATTACACACGTGTAGAACATTGTGTGATTAGAGGAATAAGAGATAAAATACACAAATCTGTTACTGGCAGATAGCTGGGAGCCAGGTTAAATGTTTTCATATTTAAAGTAGCCAAAATTGAAAAGAAAAACTGGATCACGTGTGCTATAAGCTGGACATGCTTGAAGACAGAAAATGTTAGCACATATTCAGTCTGGGGTATAAAAGCTTGAAACTATTAGCAAAAGATCTGGAAAAGGGATTAAAATGGGGTTAAACAGAATTCATATATTGTAGAATTTTACACAGATATAATTGTGCAAACTGAAACGAGGTTAAAAAAAGATGAACCAGAAGAATGAATCTTAGAAATGTTCCCACTTCTTGTTTCACTCTGTGTTAAATGGAGTTATTCCACGGCGCTGTGTTTTTATGAAGAGCAATGCAGAAAACCCTTGAAGCTCTTCACAAATAACTCCAAGACTCCCCACAGTTATGACTAATAATGGACATAATGAGCCTCTTGAGGGTCTTACTAAAGCAAAGTTTGGACTAACAGGTTTCATGGCTTTCCTTGTAATCTAAATTCTCTAAAAACTCCTTATCCCCTGGTGTCGCAAATTTTTATCAAAACACATCTGGCCTTTGCTTATTTTGTATGTCTACATCTAGTTATTCTATTTTATTTATTTGTTTGCTATCTATCTATCTATCTATCTATCTATCTATCTATCTATCTATCTATCTATCTATCTATCTATCTATCTATCTATCTATCTATCTATCTATCTATCTATCTATCTATCTATCTATTATTGTCTATCATAAAATATTTTTCTGTAGTTTTCTTTTTTCTTTTAAAGCTCACAGTGGCTGTTTATTCCCAGTACTGAACAATGTAAACTGGTCTTTTTATTTTCTAGTATTATATCTGCGGAGCACAAATCGCCTAAACAATAACAGCAGCCATGTTTACAATGACAAATATTTTATTAATCTGATTAAAATCCCTCAAACATTAACATTTAAATTCAAACACTTTCAAAGAGTTCATTATTTACATTTCACAAAGAATTTTAAAAGAATTACTCTTTTCCTGTGTAAAAAAAAAAAAAAAAAAAAAAAAAAAAAAAAAATGGGCCTGGCTGCTAATTTTGTTTACTATATTTTTATTTATTTTATTATCTGTTCATTGCAGTAATGTATGATTATTTTTTTTGTTTATTACATCCTCTAAATAAACATATATCAATCTGTCTAATTTACAGAAAATACCACAGCTGTCTCAACATTAGTCCCAACTACAAATCTTAGGCTGACGCCTGCTATTTACAGACTAGTAGAAACTGTCTCATCACAGAGTAGCTATATTTTACCGCCGCTAAGTTTCACCTCATGTGGTTGAAGCATATGCAGGCCAGTCAGAGAAAAACAATCAGATTGTTGAATGGTTCACACCACTCTTCACCATCTGATTAAACATTCAATTCTTACTGAGCCTGATTGGATCAATCTGGTCCAACTGTGGTGTTTTTTGTTCCTACTGAACTCTTAATCTGATTAAAATAAGTACATGTAAACACAGCTAGCACCTTTTATTAGCATATTATCAGTAAGTGTCCAGATGAACTGAGATGTTTATCTTATTTTACTGGAATTAAATCCACATTGTTCTTATAAAAATGTGATCTATCTGATGATGTATATGTTGGTTTTCAACTTCTGAAATGGATTATTTTGCATTATATAAATACAAGTAATCAACAATATTTTTAATTCTTTTATGAGGAAACAGGTGAACATTGTACCATGTTTAACTATCCACTAATTACTTATTTTTGTAAATAATTTCTTCTACTTTTACAGTTAAAGATGTACTTCATTTAATGTTTACAAACTGAAATAGGGAATTTCATAAAAAATAAATTTGATCAGAATTTTAATAATTAGAAAAATAACTGCTTTGAAAATTCCTGTTTTATTTTGTTGACATATTGGAGTCAATCTAATGCCTCATCAATTATAACTATTGATGATAAATAATGTGGAAAAGTGGAAACAGCTGAAAAATTTATAACATTTTAAAATTTCTTCCCTTTTATTGAGTCAGACTTTAAAACATTTCAAGTAATATTTTTTTATTAAATGACACAATTAAATTGACACTTAAATATTCTTGGTAATAATTTTTGTACTGAGGTAGGCCTTTAACTTTGAATATTCAGATAAAATATTATCTCACAGAAATGGTCTGATTTTCATAAATGTGAGACAGAAAAAAGTGGAATATTAAGTCAAAATGGGTTTATTAGATATTTTCTTTCCACCAAAATCAAAAAAAGACATGTCATAAAGCAAACCAACACAAAACTTTACCCCATGCTTGTTTTTAACTTCGTTTCCATGTAGATGTATGTTTCTATTATTGTGCAGAAATGACACTTTACAAATCAATTTAAAAATCAAATATGTAATAAACTTGTTTTTTTAAATAGTTTTCTTAATAGTTGAAACTTTTTTTAATGCCTGACTTATAACCCTAACACTGATTTCCAAAACCCAAAATGATCTGATCAAAGCAACAACAAAAGAAAGCACATGAAAATACACAGTAACAAAGTTTTATACAGTGACCAAACAATTTAAACAGTTCTGTATAATTCATGGCTCTCTCCCATTATAAAAGAAAAAGCATAATTAAAATAATTATCTTATATATATACAATCATATATGATTGCACATTATTTGTTAATTTGTTCTCCAACATGACGATTACACTGTTGCATCACGGCATGTCTGATCTGAGGCTTGTCTCCTTGCCCTTTGCCCTCATCCTCTTTCCATGAGCTGGCCCAACACGTTTTAATTAGAGTGGTGTGAAAAAGTGTTTGTCCCTTTGCTTATTTTTTTTAGCATGTTTGTCACATTGAAATGTTTCAGATCATCAAACAAATTTAAATATTAGTCAAAGAAAACACAAGTAAACAAAAGGGATTAAAAAAAACCCTAACCTACATGGTCCTGTGTGAAAAAGTGATTGCCCCCCTATTAAAATATGACTGTGGTTTATCACACCTAAATTCAATTTCTCGAGCCACACCCAGGCCTGATCCTGCCACACCTGTTCTCAATCCAGGAATCACTTAAATAAGACCTCCCTGACAAAATGAAATAGACCAAAAGATCCTCTAAAGCAGGGGTGCCCAAGTCCGGTCCTCGAGAACTATCATCCTGCAACTTTTAGATGCAACCCTTCTTCAACACACCTGAATCAAATGACTGGCTTGTTACCAGGCCTCTGCAAAGCTGATTGACATGAAGATGACATTTGATTTAGGTGTGTTGGAGAAGGGTTGCATACAAAAGTTGCAGGATGGTAGATCTCGAGGACCGGACGTGGGCACCCCTGCTCTAAAGCTAGACATCATGCCAAGATCCAAACAAATTTATGAACAAATGAGAAAGAAAGTAATTGAGATCTATCAGTCTGAAAATGGTTATGAAGCCATTTCTAAAGCTTTGGGACTCCAGCAAACCACAGTGAGAGCCATTACCCACAAATGTCTAAAACATGGAACAGTGGTGAACCTTCCCAGGAGTGGCCGGCCAACCAAAATTACCCCAAGAGCGCAGGAATGACACATCCAAGAGGTTACAAGAGACCCAACAACAACATCCAAAGAACTGCAGGCCTCACTTGCCTCAGTTAAGGTCAGCTTTCATGACTCTACCATAACAAAGAGACGGGGCAAAAGTGGCCTGCATGGCAGAGTTCCAAGACAAAAACACCACTGCTGAGCGAACAGAACTTCAAGGGTTGTCTCAATTTTACCAGAAAACATCTTGATGATCCCCACCACTTTTGGTAAAATACTGGACTGATGAGAAAAAAGTTTCTTTATGGAAGGTGTGTCTCCCATTACATCTGACGTAAAACTAACACCGCATTTCAGAAAAGGAACATTGTACCAACAGGAAAATATGGTGGTGGTAGTATGATGGTCTGGGGCTGTTTTTCTGCTTCAGCACCTGGAAGACTTTTGATGATAAACAAAACCATGAATTCAATCCTGAAGGAGAATGTCCGGCCATTTGTTTACGTTCTCAAGCTGAAACTAGGGTTTTACAGCAGGACAAAGATCCATAACACTCCAGAAAGTTCACCTCTGAATGGCTGAAGAAGAACAAAATGAAGATTTTGGAATGGCCTAGTCAAAGCCCTGACCTGAGTCATACAGAGATGCTGTGGCATGACATTAAAAAGGTGGTTAATGCTCAAACCCTCCAAAGTGACTGAATTCTGCAAAGATATGTGGGCTCAAATTCCCCACAGCGCTGTAAAAGACTCATTGCAAGTTATCGCAAAGGCTTGATTGGGCCACTCTTAGGCTGCTAAGGGTGGCCCAATCAATTATTAGGTTTAGAGAGCAATCACTTTTTCCACAAAGGGCCACATAGGTTTGGATTTTTTTCTCCCTTAATAAAAACCTTCATTTTAAAAACTTTTCTTTGACTAATATTTAAATTAGTTTAATGATCTGAAACATTGCAAAAAAAAAACAAAAACAAAAAAACACAAAAAACAAAAAACAACACTTTTTACACCACTGGATTGTTACCTGCAGCTCATTCTGTTTCCACATGAATAATTCTACTAATGTGGTTCAAGTTTGGCCAATTAAAGTAAACAATTCACTGCAAATGATTTTCAAAGGAGCCTCTGAGGTAACTGTATATAAACTGGTTTGTGTGTAGAGTTTTGCACTAAATGTTCAAGAAATCTGAAATGTTTAACATCATTGATGAATGTTTTTTACATATATAAATTTTTTGGGAACTCTTTATTTTACTTAAATTTAAACTCCAATCAGCAAAAGGAAATTTGAACACTTTAAACACTGTAAATAAAATCTTATAACGTTGTAATGATTAGAAAACTGTTGCAAAAAAAGTAGATCCTTAAATATGACATTTTTCAAGAATTCACCCACAGTAAAGAAATGAAAGGTTTTCCTTCTGGAAAGACTCTTTCTTTTTAGATGACAATATTAAAAAGTTTATGAACATTTGTCTCCCAGTTTTGGACTCCCTGGATCTATCTGGATCTTGGTGGGGTATATATCAACTGACAAGTCTCTAACTGGTCATAAAGGGTAACCTTTCGCAGCTGTGTACTATTTCCTAATTAGGTATATTGAGCTGAAGTGTGTTTGCATGTTTCTGTTGTTTCTGTTTTTGTATCCTTGCTGATGTTTAGAAAAAAAAGAAATATTGCAGGAGCTCCTATTTATTAATCATTGTTTTACTGTCACAGTCCTGAAAATAAGAAGATATAAAGTGACAAATATTAAATTTAACACATGTTGGATTTTGCACAAACTCACCAGCAGAGGGCTCCAGCAGATGCAGGAGGTGACCATGATGCCCACCAGCTGGACCACCATTTCTGTGTCATGAGACCTCGTTGAGGACCTCTCAGAGCCCCTCTTCTTCAGACGGGTTATTATAAGTGTGATCCCACTGATGGTGTTGCACACAAAGGCCATCGCCAGAGAGCTCAAAGCCATTCCAGAAAACAGTATCATGAAGGCAAGATCAGTGGATTTAGTGTCCTCCACCACCCTGATAAAGCACCACGTCCCTGGGTACTGATAAGTGTACTCACCTAACTGAAAGGTGGGCAGCAGGGCTATGCATAAAGCCATGAACCATATCATAGTTAGTGCTGTTTTTGTCCTTGCTGTGGTCACCAGCTGAGCATGCAGCAGAGGTTTGGTAATACCCAGACAGCGTTCAACAGCCATGGCGCAGCCCAAAAACAGTGGGCAAAGACCAAAAAACACCATGCAGCCTCCCAGAAACTGGCAGGAGGCATCTGGATTTGCAGGATTACCCTGAAAGCTCGATGTAAGATTGCTCGTGGACCCAAAACTCGCCGAGTATCTCCTCATGACCAATGCTCCAGGGATAACATGTCCAGCCAGATCTGTGGCCACTAGGGAGCTGGCAAACAGAAGGAAAGTGGCCTTGGACCTCCGGCGGTAGCGGTTATAAGCCTTGACGAGAATGAAAAAGGCTATCACGTTGAACAGGATGCCCAGAGTCATGTTGAGGCCTGCTGACGTGGGGTTCCGTTGAGTGGTGGCATTACCCGCCAACTTAATCTCAGGGTCCTGCAACATGGTGGTGTGGTTACGGAAGGCGATGAGGCTGGAGGAGTTGAAGTGCTGCATCGCCAGCATCACAGCTAGGCTCTGGGCCTGATGTGGTTCCTTTAGCTGAGAGGATACTGAGAAGCAAAGAGGAAAATTATCTTTTAACTATTGTAAAAAATCTGGTAAAGAATTTCTTTTAGGTTACCTTTGACAGAAAAGAAGAACGGCCACACCCTTCCACCAATAGCTGAAATAAATCCCAATTTAGAGTCAGCATCTAAGGCACATAAATATCCCCAGACAAAGAAAATGTCTGATTTTAAAAAATGAAAGATTTATTATTAAAAAAACAGCTAACAATGATTCACTATGGAATTTTGCTGTTACACAACAAAAAGTGAAAATCAAACCAGCCTTTAACCTTGATTGAGCTATGGAAAATAATAGATTAAGCTGAAACATACTTCCATATTTGGAAAAACCCCACCCATCACCTGCTCTTCAAGAAAACTTCCAACCACCCTTCCTGTTTGCAAAATTAACCCTAATTATCTTTTCTCTCCACCATCATCATCAATCCTTTTTAAGGACATTCTGCAAATTATCAATGTCCTTTAACTCCTCTTTAACGGCACGCTAAGCTGCAAAGGTCAAAGAGTAACCATTTTCTTTTAAAAACAAATTTCTTGGCAGACTTCTTAAGGTTTTGGAAAGAAGAGCTTCAGTTTTCTCTTGATAAAACAACAGGGGAATTCTGAACAAGTCCGGACTGTTGCTGCTGAGCACAGAGGCACATTCCTTTAAAATGCAGCAGCACTGACTGCCCATTAAATCAAATTACAGCAAATCACACATGTAAGAATAAAATATTAAAATGTGCATTTACCTTATTTTTTATTTAAGAGCCTTTTTTCTTATTTTTACACACAATTGCTTGTATTTTCCTCATATAAGATTTTTATTGATTTGTTTACTGATTTTTCTATCATTTTTGCTAGTTTTTTTTTTTTTTATATTTCCTGCTTTTAAATTTCAATATCGCTGCTGTCGGGCGCAAACCTCCTATCTCCAAAACTGTCACTTTTCAAAACATGAAAAAAACTGTATGGTTTTGTAATTACTGGACATAATGTCATCAAACTTTGTATTGTCTTTTAATCATATATCTTTGGTTAAATATTTAAACCAACTATCATACATTTCTGACATTTTAGTGTCAAATTGTGCTTAATAATTTCAATAAATCCATAATCTGAGCAAAGATTCTTCCTAAAATTAACATTTAAGCACTATTCAAAGTACATTTTGTCTTCTAAATATATAGACCCATGAAAGTAATTCTACCTACCCTTGATATGAAAAATCCATTGAGATGTTTAGGATTACTTTGATTATGACAATTAATCAAAATATCCATTTATAAATAAATATAAATATATCCGGGTTGTTTTCCTCCTGTGTTGATCCAAGGTAAGATTTCTTCACCTGAGGATTTTCTTCTTCTGCAGCTGAATAGCAACTCCTTTCAGAACAAGCAGCCTCTCTGACACATTTCATGAGTGTGTTCTCTGTTGCTCCCAGACTGGGTGGCTTATATACTCCTGCAGCTGCACTAAGATTGCATTGCCTCTGGGTGTCTCCATCACTAACAACAAATTATTTCCTCAAGGCAGAGAGTGCACACTGGAGTGAATGAGCCAGTCAGAGAAATCCCAGTGAGGAAAATAAATATTTAAAATCCAGCTGCTTATTATGGAGAAGTAAAAGTGCCTCAATGGAATAACTATATATATCATTAAATAATTAATTAAATGTGTCATTAATTAAGTAAAATGACAACTAAATACATTAATGTATTATTAAATGTATCACTAATTCATTAAAATACCAATTAATGTATGTAAAAACACACATAATTATTTCACTATTTAACTCATTATTTCATGGTCCTGTGTTGCAGTGCATCATGAATTTCTTTTATCTGCCCATCAAAGTCAGTGGGTGGATCCTGACGCCTGATTGGTTACCCTTGCCACAAGTCCAGGTAAATATGCTTTAGATAATGAATCGATGCAGAGCTAGTGAACACAATCCAATAAACTGTGTGGTGCTATTCACCTCTACATTGGTTTAGATACTCTATTAAACAAACCCATAGAACAAAATTTTATTAGCAACTGCAAAATATCAAGCAGTGTGTGAGGTGAAGGAGCTGCTGAGCAAAGCAGCGGATTTGATTGCAGAAGCTTTAAACAGAACTTCGACTTGATGCTCCAGAACTGCAGCCGGGTCAAACTCCAAACGCTCTGGTCCCTGTGTGTGTTCTGCTTGTTGTATCCTGGTACCAGAGAAGCAGTGGAGTACTTCTTTTAAACTGGTAGTCACTCTATGGTCAATATATTGGTTGAAAAGTGACTAAATAAGTGCTACAACTATCATAAATTCCTCTGCTTACCTCTCTGGGTCAGCAGGTCACATCATCTGCTAGCTCTAAAATGTTTCTCACTGCCTCCCTAGAAAGTTCACAAAAATCATCCATCTACTCTCTCCAGCCTCTTAGTTTAGGACCAAAGCAATGGATCACACTGGATTAGCATTAGCCACGCCCACTGAGTTTGATGGACTAGGTTGACAGATAAAATAAATTCATGATGCACTGCAACACAGGACCATGAAATAATTCATTAAAAGGTTAAAAATTATATGTTTTTACATACATTAATTGGTATTTTAATGAAATAGTGATACTTTTAATAAGAAATTAATGTAGTTAACTGTCATTTTATTTAATTAATGACACATTTAAGTAGTGATATATTTTATTTCATTGTGGCACTTTTACTCCTCCATTGGTTCTGGCTCTGCCTCGCCTACAATTATGGGAAAAAGGGACTGAGAGGTTAAGCCTTTAATTATGTGAAGCATCTTAACACAAGAGTCAGAACTTAATGAGGCTGCTGGATCCTTTTGTCACCTTAAAAGCCTATTAAAAATCAACCTTTAAACCTATACACTAGGAGGGAATTTCTGCTTTAAATATACACAGTATCAACTACAGACTCAGAAAATCCAGGCAGTGTTTCACATAGAAGACTAAAGGTACAAATAGCGACTGCTAGCATGATGAGGCTGTACGGCTATTCTGTGAGTACAGAGAGGAGGGCTGTGTCCGAATGTCCACCCTACTCCCTAACCCCTTGTTCACTACATAGGGCTGCATTATATAGCACATTACATAGTGCACTCATTCTCTTGGCAATTCGGACACAAAGCTGCCTATTTTTTCCTCACCGCAAACCACCTGACTACTGCCGTCACCATGGCAACCACAACCCACATCAAGATGTGATTACAAATCCAATCCAAAGTTGTGTGTAAATATTTTTGTTTTTATTCCCTATGTTTGTTTGCTTATAGGTAATTTCGCGCAGCTAAATTTTTTCGCCTCTTTGCGCCATGTTGAGCTTCTGCCAGCAACGCATTGTGGTCTATATTGACCCGTCTAGTGACCATCCATGCTCACTACTTTTCAAGATGCATTGTGGGTAATTTTGAGTGCCCTACTGTTTTTCTCTCTGGACATTCTGACACTCCGAAAAAATGGTGTGACCCCTATATAGGGCACTATTTAGGGAGTAGGGTGCACATTCGAACTCAGCCAAGGTGATTAAGCTAGCACAAGCTATGAAGAGAAGTTAGCTGTGGACTAGTGAAGGCTATTAGCCGCTTCAAGCAGGTGTCAGTTGCTGTCCATGTGGAGTTGTCTAACAAAAATGCTGCTAGCTGCTGAGGTGCAAGGTTAGCAAGTAGCTAACAATATAAAGTATATAAACAAATATTTCACTAGTTCAACCCACTGTAATGATAAACCATATTGGTTGTGGCAAGACATACCATTAAGCTAACTCAAATGAATGCAACAAAGGGAATGAGTTTTGTTTGTTTGTTTGTTTTTTTCAGCATAAGATTTAAAATTCAGAGCTTATCTGAGTTTATTTTCAAGAATTTGTAACAAAATAATATAATAAAAATATATCTAATAAAAAAAAAAAAAAAAAAAAAAAGAATGGCCTTTTGAACTCTGGCCCTCGGGGTCAGTGTGCTGCAGGCTTTAGTTATCACACCAGCTTTTTTGTAAGCTCTTTTCTCCAAATAAATGTGTCTAAAACCATGGTCCTCAATTCTAGAAAGTCTCCACCATATACCCACCATCTACTTTTATTAAAGCAGCTGCCAATGAGAAGGTGGACAGCTATACATATTTTGATGTGGTTCTTGACAACAAGTTATATTTTAAGCCTTACACTGACGTTACCTCTAAAAAGGTTCAAAAGAGGTTATTCTTTTTAAGAAAGATGAGCTCTTTTAATGGTCTTGTCTCTTTTTATAAAAGTGTAATTGAATCAGTTTAATCTTTTTGTACTATTGCTTGGTTCGAGACCCTAAATCTGGCCTACAAGAATGGGTTGGGTAGTTTACTGAAAGCTGCTGGCAAAGTTTCTGCAGTCTCAAAGTCCCAGCAGGAGAGAATTTTGGCCATCTTTAACAATAATGATGTGAGGAAGGCTCATTCTATAGTGAACAGAACTGTTTGTCTTACTGCCTTTGGGCCGTCATTTCAGGGCCCCTGTAGGGAGAACAAAGAGATTTAAGGTGTCATTTGTCACTACTGTTGTTCACCTCCTAAATGGTAATGAGCACTGAGGTGACCCAGTTGGTCTCTCTTTTTGCTCACAGCTGTGATTTTATTTATCCCATTTTATTTAATTTATTGTTATTGGATTGTGTGAATCATTTTTTTTGACAATACCATTGGTTCTGATTTTGTTTTTGATTATTGTGATGTATGTCCTGTATGTCTGTGTTCTGGCTGCAAAACTAATTTCCCTCTGGGTACAATAAAGGAAGTGAACTGAATTGAATTGAACTGATATTTCCCTGTCTTAAGGTTTGCTTCCTGCCTCTTTACCCTTCCTGACAAAACTTTAAGTCAATACTGTTCTTTTTGCTGTTTTGTTTTTGTTTTGTTTTTTTACCCCCAACATGACGCAGGTTGAATTATTACAGTTCATACTGTATATATACTGTTATATATTTATGATGATAAATAGCAATATAAACTAAATGTATACAACCCCCCAAAAATATGACAAAGAAAGAAAAAAATACAGATCTGAGTTCACATTTAATATGTTGTGCAAAGAGATGTTTAAAACAATGTAGAGTATGGTCTAGTAGTTATTATTTGTAGTCTGCAATAAGCTATTTTACCTTTGTTAACAGGTTATTATCGACATATTGATCATTTGTTAGGGCTTAGTGGCCACATACGTGGACAGCACTTTATGGAAATTCAGAACATTAGTCCACATATGTGGACATCATTTTTCTCTAAAAGTACATAACATCAATATATGAAGCTTGGTTTTTATTCTAATTGGGTTAAAACAACCCCAAATAGCAAAGAGAAATAAAAAATGCATGTAAAAAACTGCTTGGGCCTTAGGAGGTTAAGATAAGGAATAAATAATGTTATCACAAGAAAATGGCTTCATTATCTTTAAAAACTGTTATAATACAAAGAAGTTATTCTTTGTTAAAGTTCTGCGAAGCCATGGTCAGAAAGCAGAATAACACAATAACAACTTACTGTTACAGATTTTGACCAATTTCCAATTAATTTAGGTACTATCTGCTAATTTTTGAAATCACCTAAATCATCTTGCGATCTAGAAAAAACACAGCTTGAAATCTCATGATTGTGACCGTATGCGGTTATCTTGAGAAAATGTCAACTTCTTAAGATTACGACAAAATGTAAGTTATTATGAAAAAAAGCTTCGTGATCTCAAGATAACAGAATGATTGACTCATAATCTCGCAATATTCTCTTGGATTCCGCAATAACCTTCAGTGTTAACATAAATCATTGTAATGCTTACAGTCTGATTTGAACTATGTGACGATTTCTGCCATAGTTTTCAGGCACCTTTCCTCTGTTCAGTCCTCTGGGGCAGTGGTTCCCAACCTATTTTCCTTGAAGACCGCCTTCATGTAAATACTAAAAAGTCATGGACCCCTTGCCCCACCCCGTCCTGAAACCATGCATAGTTTTATCCTTTCAAAAGTGAGATTCTCGCCATGAATAATGTATTCTGGCTGATTCTAGTCATTAGATAGATCAAAAGTTAAATTAACAACATATAGCCTTTCTTTGTTTTTTTTACAATAGGGACAATGTGTGGACGTTAACCACAATGGTTCTGAATTTTCAAAGCCTCTGGGACCCCCTGGCAATGCAGTTGACATACAATCTAACCAATACAGTGTCTATTGGTGCGTTACAGTTGTCTCATAATTCTGAGCGTAGGTGACATCATTACCAGTTACCAATTTGAGCATCTACAAATACTGTATAAAACTATAAAATCACAAATCGATTGTAAAAATGTGCACCATGAGAACAGCAGCTAACTTTGGTGATAAGGATTAATAAACCACACAAATTGACATGATTTTTTACAATAAAAAAACGCAGTAAAAACATATTCGATAACAAGTTGCTGCTGTTTACACTAAAATATATTATAAAGAACTTTAATAACAATAATGGAGTAAAAGTGGTACTAGGGGCAGCCATCTTAAAATCTGGAATCTCTGGGTCCTATGAAACCTACAAGTTTGCCGTTCAAAAAACCAAGATCATTTAGTCATTTCTGGCAAAAATTCCTTGGAATTCCAAAGACAACAGTGCTAGCTACTCTTTTCATGGCACATGTGTGTGTGTGTGTGTGTGTGTGTGTGTGTGTGTGTGTGTGTGTGTGTGTGTGTGTGTGTGTGTGTGTGAAGGGGGGGTATATTCATACATACCTTATCAAAAATTTAGGAAAAAGGTGTGGAGTCGTAAACCCTTTTAAAGACCCAGGGGGATTTTTTTCCTTGCAAAAACTTCCATATTTACAATATTTATAAATGCATTGAGTTCATTTTAACCTAGGGGACTTTGGAAACAAGGTTTTCAACTATTTCAAACATATCAAACTCAAACACAATAACTTACTCTCATCTGCAAGTACCTCAGGAATGGTCTGAATATTCTCATCGGCCCCATTGTCTACCTCTGTCATTGTGAACCAGCTGTGCTCCAGCCACTATAAACATCACTGCTACACCCTGCAGCTGCAGCTGTGATCACAAATACTTTTCCAGTGTTCTAGAAGACTGGCCAGATTCTTGCTGCTCCAGCCTTTGTGATCTAACGCTCCACACTTTAGGAGTAGTGGCACCCCGCACATTTCAAGACAATCAACAAACTATTCATGCTGCAGTTTCAAGTCATGATGAGAGGGAATGTGGAGCCAGTCAGATTCACATCTTCACTTATCAGCCATATTTTGGCATTTGTTTGTCAAAAGGAGGACAAGATCTTATTTCATTGTCATTTCTGCAGTAAAGTTAGTAAAACATACACAATAGGTCTCTTTGTTCTTGGACGTACTGCAGCTGTGTGGGAAAAATGTCCCTTCTGACAGGCAGTGCAGTGAACTGGGACTGGTATGTGTGTCAAACATGGTTTTAAAAAATGTTTTTAAAGCACATTTTTTTATTTGAGCTGTGCATTTCTTCTGAATAGGACTCAACATTTATACTTAACAGGCATTTTCTGCCAGGTTTTTCATCACATCAAAACTCAGTGTTGATGAAAAAGGCCAGGGAAGGAGACGGGGCACCAGTGGGCGATGTACTGATAAAATTGTCGTTTAGAAGGAGGCAGGAAGCCAGTCTCTGCAAAGAAAAATAGGGATAAGGGGAGGGGAGGGGGTGCTGCCAATTATTGGCTTTTTTTTTTAAAATGAATAACAGCTGAAATAAGCCTTAAGAGAAAAAAAAAGATTGTTTATCACATATCTGCAGCAGATTATGTCAGGCTGTTTTCCATTCTGTGGGAAAGTTCTTTATCTCTTCCCTTTATGACTTTACATAAATGAGTTGCCACAGCCATCTAACATGTTAATTTTTGACTAGGACAAGAGTAATTGTCTTAAAAGATGCAAACTTATTTAAAGCGAAATAGTAGCTGAATAATTACCTTCTGCTGCACATAGTGTCAATCTCACTTGACTCTGAAGGACTTTTTCTTGCATTACTGCAGAAAAGCAACCACATGGTAAAAAACCCTGCATTAAGAAATTAGCTTTCTTAATAACTCTACCTGATTGAGTCATCTAAAAAAAAGCAAAGATCACCAACTAGATGACTGTTAGAGGGTGTTATGAAGGACCTTACAGAGACAGATTGGATTCACACAGATTTTTAATGATGACAATAATCTTACTGAGTAAGGCAAAGGAGCCAACAATGTTGGAGTCCAGGTAAAATCAATTGAGTTGGGACCTGGAAGGGGAAAGAAGGAAAGTCCATCTATGTTGGAACAAGGTCCGACAAGTAATTGTGAACTAGTGGACGTAACAGAGGGTTTGTCCTCATTACACAGGAATCTGCTAGATAAATGACAAAGCCCTGGGCCTAAAAGGCTTCACAGATAAACAGAATTACTGGCATTTGTAAGGAAAACCCAAGAGTGCCTCTGTGTTCATGATGTTTGCTCTATTCAAAAGTCTCTGCTTTCCAGTGAGAAATTTTTCATCTCTGAACAGCATCACCCCATTGAAGTGATGCTGTACTCTTGGCTTGCTGTTTTGTAAAATCATTCTTTGCATTCCTGCAAGAAAACACAGCCACAAAAAACAATCATGAGTTTATTTGCTAAGAACTTCATAATTCCCCAAAATTTTATGTCCAATATTGTATAAATATGCTTGTTATCCTCTTTGGGATTTATTGAAACCAATGCCCCGAGGAAAGTGTCAAAGTTTAACACTTGGAATGACAAGAAGCAACATTCAGATTTACCAGAATGAAGGCATGCAAATCCAAACAACCGCCCCCAGCCCTCTAACACTTCCAGCAGTGTGGTTGTGGGATTTTGGAAGAGAATGGGATGGGTTTCTGGGGAACGTCAGGAAGTTATGGAAAAAAGTCTGCAGAATAACTGTATGTGTGGCCAAACCATTTCTGTGGAACAGACTATTTTTTCTTGTTTTTTTTAAATCAGTCTCTTTTCTTGTATTCTTCCCTATTTAGGCATTAATGCTTGATTAGCAAAACAAACCAGCCCTTTGGTGGTATTAGCTTGAAAGTGTTTTATTTTTAGTTAAAATAATACTGTGTTTCTCTGATGAAGAGTGTATAGACAGAGAATCATAATAAACATAGTTTGACTAAATTAAATTTTCAGTCACAACTTTAAAATTCGTTAACTCTTTCAAAAAGTGTGACAGCAAATTTTTAAGTGAATCCTTTAAAGTTTGCATTAGACAAAAGCTACAGTAAAATGTTTATTTGCTTATTTTCTTTTCTTTTTGACAATAAAATGAATCAGTGTTTTTAACAAATGGTTGAGATAACAGTTAATAATAATAGAGTAGCAATAGTGAAACAGTCAAAATTCAAAACCATATTGCAATCAACCAAACCAAGTGGTAGAGATGGCTCAGGCAGGTTTATTTCTTTTCAGTTTTGATAAAATTTATTGTTGTCACTGAAAAATATGCTCTAAAAAACAGTGGAGCAGGCTGTTGAAGGTTAATAATACAGAAGTGTGTAGCGCTAGCTAAATAATGCTTATCTTGTGTTGTAGTTGTTACACATTTAAAGTCACAAGAGACAAGTCATTTTGCTTAAATTTAAACATATTTTAAATAAACATAAGTCAGTCCCATAATCAAATAAAAATGGGAAACAGTCAGAAAAGCTGAATCTACTGATTTTTGTTCACGTTTGTGTCATTGTTTTTGATGCGATCAGACACAAAAATAACTCCATAGATCTCATGACAAATTGTACAATTCCTATTTCTATAAATAAACATTGTGGCTTGCACTAAAACAGACATGGCAGTAACATAGCATCAAACTATCTGTGTTTTCTGAATTCAAAAGAAAAATAAGACATTTTAATGCTGACTACCACAACAAGCTGGAGGTGACTCTGCAGTACTGAGAATGTCATGCTGAGTAACAGAAAAAATAAATTACAAAGCCAGTGTACCTAATAAAATGCTTCATGTTTGAGATTTAGCCACAGGAAAAAGAAAAAAAAAGAGGAAAACTACACCACTTACCCCACCTCACAACCTAGAAAAGTCAAACTAACCTACCCTTATGGTTTTCTTACAAATTCTCAATGATAAATCTTCATCACTGCAGTGCACACAGAGAACCATGTGTGCTGACATTCCCTCCTACAGTCAGTTTACTATCACAAATCAAGCTAACATGCATGTTTTTGGACTGTGGGAGGAAGCAGGAGTACTGGGAACAAACCCGTGCTGCAAACTCCATAAAGAAAGGGCCCCAACCAGTATTTGAACTGAAAACTTTCTCTTTTTTTAACCTTTTATTTATTAAACAATACAAACCACAAAACCTTTTTTGTTATTTTTTTTTATATTTTGCTGTGCCAACTAATATGCAGCCCTTCTGAAATATACCACTTATTGTTCCCAAAAACAGGAATTCTTGTTGACAGCTTTAAATAGCATCTTTTCATACCAAAACCTTGTCACACTAGATAAAAAACAACCCCAAAGATCCCTCCAAAAGACATGAAGCAATAAAACAAAGACAAATCCAGATGGGGTTGCAAGTTTTATAGAAAACCCATAAATGGTCTTGCCAAGGCTCCGGGAGGGGGGGTGGGAGTTAATTTGTACACATGAAATATTCAACACACCAACAACACCTACAAACCAGACCGCCTTCAGCAAAGAACCAAGATAATGGTTGATTACATGAAGGCAAATCCCTGTCTGTGTCTGAGTGACCCAGCCATAAAGGATGACTTTTAGATGACCTGCCAGGAAAAATGGGATAAACTCATTGAATACAGGTGTGCAAACTAAGATGCAGATGGGCAAAGTGGCAGTTTTATTCATGAACAATAAATCTGATATACATCCAAAATGTATATTTACTGGATGAAACAGCATGTTGAATTGAGTTGAACTATTTAATATTTAGATGATCCTTTGTTGGCAGCAAAAACTGCTGCAATACACGGAAGAACAGAGTCATACAGTACACGTTTTCAAACAGCTGCAAAGAAGTTTGAATCCATTGCTGAAACAGATCTGTTCCCAGCTTTTTTTGGGATGAAGGAGAGGGGATTCCCCATTTCCTGCTTGTTATTGCATCAACAATGTATAATTAGCCTGAATCTGGTGATTGTGGAGACCAAACTAGGTCGTCCTGTAGGGTTAGGTCCTTAGAACGCTGCAGTCCTACAAGTTTGTTTGTTTCCCTGTTTCAAACACACTGATTTAAATGAGTGAGTTGTTGATCAAAACTTGAGAGGCTGTTGGATCCATTTAATTTTAATCAAGAGCAAGAAAAAAAATCTAACACCTGCAGGGCTGCAGCTCTCTGGGACCGAACTTACATACCTCTGGTTAGGGTTAACCATAACTAATTACTTTAGCTGTGTGAATTATTTTCATGGAAGTTGAACCATTACTGGGAGATATTCATTGGGAGAAGTAATTGTACCATGCAGTGCTGTAACAGGACCATGAATCTTTCACGATGTGACTTCCCAAACCATCACATTACCACCGCCATGCTTCACAGGGCCAGGGCCAGGCATCTAAGACCACTTCTTGTGGTCTTCGTGCTATTTTGTGGATTATTCAACACTGGTAAAGGAAAGAAAAGGATTGGTAATAGAAGCTATTTGATCATATTCAGCTGCAGTGAGAGTTAGTTTTTCCTTGTTTTTAGTATGACAAAATGACTTTAGACACACATCCTCTTGAAACATCATTAACTGAGCAATGTTTGTTACTGAGGCCCAAGCCATCCATGATACTGAGGTTGGTTTTGAAAGTAATTTCTTTTTATTACATTGAGTATAAACAGTCCAACAAAGGATTCTTATTCATGCCTTGATGTTCACAGAAGTAATGCGTTCAAAATATCACCTCTTGTCTCTGTTCAACCTCTTTACCAGTTGTCTGTATTCTGGAGTTATACATGGTGATGGCACGAGGAACAGATACGCTTCTGAGTCTGGATGTTTTGGAGGGTCACAGTCTGCCACAGAACAGGCTTCTCTGTGCACTGATGACACTGTGTAGACCAGGCATGTCAAACTGGTCCAGCAAAGGGCCGTGTGGCTGCAGGTTTTTGTTCCAGCCAGCCAAGAGCACACAGTTTGACCAATCAGCTGTCTGAAGACTGAGATCAGTTGATTGAATCAGTCAAATCTGGTGTGCTGCTGCTTGGTTGGAACAAAAACCTGCAGCCACACGGCCCTTTGCTGGACCAGTTTGACATATGTGGTGTAGACCATTATGGGTGACTGGCATCATCCATAATGGCCAGTAGTATTGTTACGGCCCCTGGCCCTCTGGGATTGGCCGTCCAGTCTGTCCATCACACTGCTACGAGGAAGTGGAGCTGCCTGGGCCCTGGCCGCCTAGGATTGGTCATCGGACTTGCCAATCAAGCGGAGCTGAGATGACGACGGTCCTCCCTCCCCTTCTGCTCGCTGATTCGTTGCTGCTGCTCCCGCTCTCCTCAGCTGAACCTCATCGGGCTGATTGCCCCTGAATAAATACTGGACTGCACCATTCATCGGGAGCTGTGTCATTAGGGCACAGTTCGCTTCGTGAGAGTTCTCTGAGTAGTGTAATTCGATTGTTAGTGAGTAAGCCTTGTGTGGATCAGCGGATCCTTTTGTGTAATTCGTATTAATCGATTTAACTCCTGACAGTGCAACAGAGGTTGTGTTTTTGGTTTGGTTTTGTTTTGGATTCGTGTCAGGTATTTTCGTTTGGGTTTCGTTTGGTATTGTAGTTTTCAGGGGGATTCTCACTAGGAGAATCCCCGCTCTTTTCGTTCTTAGGAATTAGTAGCCATTTTGTTTTTTTGTTTAGATTTATTGTTAAGCTTCCTTTGTTTTCTTATTATTGTATAGAATGGCTTTATTTTCTTTAATTACCTACCATCTAAGCATGTACCATCATCAGGGAGTCCAGCTTCATGCCAAACACAGAGCCAGTCCATTTCATCCCCTTGTCCAGCCTAGAGGAGGCTTTTTTGGCCCCCAGCACATCACAGCTTAAAAGAGCATGCTGGTGTTAAAGGTTCACAGCCTCCTCAGGAAGTGCAGTCTGTTCTAGTACAGGTATAAGTGGTCTGAGTTGCTGGTCCAGTCTAGCCTGTCTTCTAACCACAGCATGAAGTTCTTGTAGCTGGCTACGAGCTCCACTTCCACTTCCTTAGTCACAACTGGTTGTGGACGTGATCTGGATTTCTGAAAGTCAATGACCAGCTCTTTAGTCTTTGAGGTGTTGAGCTGCAGATGGTTTGTGTGGCACAAGATGACAAAGTCCTTCACCAGACACCTGTAGTCCTCCTCTCTGTCATCCCTGACACACCTCATGATGGTCCTGTCATCCACAAACTTTTGAATGTGGCACAGTTCAGAGTTGTAGCAGACATCTGAGATGTATATGGTGAGTAGAAGTAAAGCCGGCACCGTACCCTGGGGCACCAGTGCTGCTGACCAGAGTGTCAGACATGATGTCCTTCAGCCTAACAAATCTTGGTCTGTCTGTGAAGTAGATGATCCAGGACTAGTGGCGGCGTGGCTCAGCAAGGTAGAGCGGTCGTCTTGTAACCCGAGGGTTGCCGGTTCGATCCTCAGCCAAGTCGTGTTCATGTCGAGGTGTCCTTGGGCAAGACACCGAACCCCTAGTTGCTCCTGATGGGTCGTGGTCGAGCGCCTTGCATGGCAGCTTCCGCCATCAGTGTGTGAATGTGTGTGTGAATGGGTGAATGTGCTGTATAATGTAAAGAGCTTTGGGTATCCAGGTACAGAAAAGCCCTATATAAATACGGGCCATTTACTAGTGGTCCATCCTCATCATCTTGTCCCGAAGCATAAGGGCCTGGATAGCACTGAAGGCACTGACATTAGCTGTTGTAAATGGGATTTACGACCCATAACTTAGATTATTAGCATTGTTCTGTTGTCAAGATTGGACATTACAAATATGCAATGTGAGTTAATCTAAAAGCAAGTAAAAACCTATAGTGTGCAGAAACAAATTGTAATGAAGAAGCATCATCTCACATACAGTAGTATTTACAAAGATACACAGGCTGACATGAAATGTTTCTTGTCCGCTTCTGACTTATGACTAAACTTAGAGATGAAAGCAACACATTCTCAGTACAGAACAAAAATGTTGACATATTCTTGAGCAGCAGTTTCTCATGGAAAGGGGTTTAATTGAGTGTGTCTGTTTTGTGTGTCAGAGTGGAGAAGGAGAAGGTGGCCCAGTTCATTTTTGAGTCTCACAGAGGCGTGGGAGTAAGAAGATGGTGAGTAAGTCAATCAGTCTCACAGCTTGAGCATAGAAGCTGTTTAGCATCCTGCTGGTTATGCAACTGATGTGCTATTTCTACAACATGACAAGATGTAGAACAGGTCATAAAAGGGGTGGCGAGGGGTCCTTGATGATGGAGATTGCTCTGCATATGCAGCACTGCTGGTAGCTCTCCTTCAGGAAAAGGGGAGAGACACCATCAATTCTGTAGGAGGTCCTGTCACACCATCAAGTGAGCCTGTGCTCACAGAGATGGATCTTCCCAGTTCCAAAAACACGGAGACACTGTGTGAAATGTAAGTATAAACAGAATGCAATGACTTGCAAATATCATCAACCCATGATTTATTCCCAAAAGAATACATCAAATGTTGAAACTAAGGCATTTTACTATGTCATGGAAAATATGAATTCATTTTTATTTTGTTGGCAGCAGCAGACTGTACATATCTAAAAAAAATTAAACAGTTGCAAAGAAAAAAAAAGAGAAAAATAGACTGGGAAAGTAATTGGCACAAATCATAAACAATTGGAGGAGCATTGGACAATTGGGTTTATGGACAACAGCTTCAGTAAGATGACTGGGTATAAAAGACTCAGATGTAAAGATGGACAGAAGTTAATTAATCAGTGATAAACTGCATCTAAAAGTTGTGGAACATTTTTAGAAAAATGTTTTAAAGTGTAAAATTGACTTTGAATATCCTACCATCTACAGTGTTTAATATCAAAAGATTCAGAGAATCAGGAGGAATCTCTGTGCACATAGGACAAAGCCAGGGGTCGAAACTGTGAGCTTGTGATCTTGGGCCCTCAGACAGCACTGCATGGAAAACAGACATGACTCTCTATTGGAAATCACAGTCTGTGAACACGGTTAGCCCTGACATTCACAAATGCATGTTAAAGCTCCATCATGCAAAAAAAGCCATCTTCTCTGGACCAAAGTTAATTTAAAATGATCTGAGGCAAAGTGGAAAACAGAAGAAGAATGAAGAAAAGAATGGTTGGAAAAAACTTTATAACAAGCATTATTGCTACCAAACAGTGTCTGAGACTGATATCAGCTCACAGGAGTGAAGGCTGAACGCAGCACTGCCCACTAGTGGAGGAACTGACTTAACAACCATGGCAACACAAAAGCTGCATGGAATTATGAGGATGGTGAAGTATTACAACATTGAAACAGACGTCCCTATTTACGAACGTAAGGGAGCATAAATTAACCTTAAAGAGGAGAGGGAGCATCCAGCTTGTTATCAGTGGACAGTTGAAAAGCCTGCATCTTGGATGGTATGCGGCTGCATTAGTGCCTTTCACGTCTGTGAAGCTCCATCAATGCTGAAAGGTACATCGAGGTTTTAGAGCTACATCTACTTCCAGCCAGACGTCTCTTTCAGGGAAGGCCTTGCAGATTTCAGCAAGAAAATACTGAACCACATCCTGCAACAACAGCATGGCTTCTCAGGAGAAGAGTCCGGCTGCTGAACTGGCCTGCCTGCAGTCCAGACCTTTCACCAATAGAAAACATATGGAGCATCATGAAACCAAAAATCCATTAAACAAAGTTCCAGGACTGATGAGCAGCTAGAATCCTGCATCAGACCAGAATGGGACAACATTCCTCTCCTAACACTCCAGCAACTGGTCACCTCACTTCCCAGATGTTTATAGACAGTTGTAATTAGAAGAGGAGATGCTACACGATGCTAAACATCACCCTTTTTGTAGATGTGTTGCTGCCATCAGATACAAAATGAGCTCATATTTGCTATGAAGTGATTAAATGTCTCAGTTTTAACATCTGATATGTTGTTTATGTTCTATTGGGAATAAAATATGGGTTTATGAGATTTGCAGATCATTGCATTTCTGTTTTTAATTTACATTGTACACAGTGCTTTTAGGAATTAGGATTGTATGACTGTCTCCTCCTGCTTTGTCAGGAAGCTGAGTATCCAGTTGCATGTTTAGGTGTTCACACCCAACAGCCCCAACTTTTCCACCAGCTGCTGTTGATTGTGTTGAAAGCTGAGCGAAAATAGATGGACACATATGCAACTGGACTCTAAGTTTTTTTAATGTTTGTATGCCTGTAAACGAGACATTAGCAGCAGCCGCCTTTATTTGTTCACTAAGTTTCCTCATTTTTATGAACAGCTATTTTCTGTTGTTACATTCATGCTAGTAAGCCCACATAAAGTTAGCTAAACACTTAAGCCCAGCACATCCAAAGCAGGGCAGTAATCTAAACAGGAGAGGGAACATACACACTAAGCCCACTAAAAACATGAGGTTTGAGATTTTCCAGAGAAATTTGTTTTAATAAAAGTCACACTCGATATGACTAGCATTTAAATGGTACTCTATTTATATTCTACAAGTCTTACTTTTCCTAAATTCATATGCTCCTGTTTCAGCTGCTTTCTGGCAAACTATTTTTGGCAAACATTTTCAAAATGTGTCCGTTCGAATTTACCCAAAATCTGCAAAGCCCATCTGCTGACCTCTCTAAGAGTGCCACTTATTACCATAGCACAACAAAACGATTGCTTTTAGCTCATCGCTCTGTCAAAAAACAGAAAAGCTCAACACAGGACAGACATTCATATGTCTTTTCTGTTCTGCCTCTGGTCTATTGTGCATGCTTGGCTTTGCCTTGTTAATCTTGCAGATCTTACTGAATTGCTCACAATATAATTTTTATCTTTCACCAAGTATATGTAATGTGTAGCTGCTTCCTGATCTCAGTGTGAAATGGCAGCAACAGAAAAACACAGACCACTCACCACCCAGTTATTACATAAATCTAATGGAACCTCCATTAGTGAAGCGTGGAAGAAACTGAAAAGGTCATCTTGTTTTCACTGCTCCCCCCCCTACAGCCCCCTCCCGACAGGAAATAGTGTTTAATTATCAAGCTTGTGTTGTGTGTGATTATGTAATTACAGTCCTGCAGGGATGGGTGCATCATCAGGATAATTAGCGATGTTGATGATGCACAAAGAGGTCCACAGGATGGCTCAAAGGGACCTGAAGAATGGTTTTTGAGAAGCCACAGATGTAAAAGCAACAAGCTCTGGGACACTTTGAAAACAATGACTGCTGCAGCATTTGGAGAGTCTTTGAAGCCTTCACAGACAGCACCACAGATCAGCAAGGACAGCGTCGTTCCTGACACCCTGAACTAATTATTCACCTGCTTTCAAGAGTTCTCTTCCAATCTTCCTTTAGGAGAAATTACCAAAGTAACACAGAAATCAGTGAACAAGTTTCATATCCCACCTGCTTAAATCTAACGCTGTTTTCTCTGTTTACCAAAGAAATCTGCTGTTGAGAACCTTATTAATAGCTGCAGAGTAGCTCTAGCCAGTCTGCAGGGATATTCTTAAGACTTTTCGTTTCCCACAGTTTCAACTTTCAGCACCTCTCGGGGTCCTTATTAATCAAGCTGCCAATCACTCACCAGGAACGTCTGGAGCATCTTGTGTTTTCATGTGCACCACCCAATGCCAATTTCTAATTCTGTTAATGTCTTTTTAAAGCAAAACTTTCAACAACATGAATATGTGGAGTGAGGAAACTGTTTCCATTCCCCCCTTTTTTATATTCAAATCTTTATAATATGAATCAGAAACAACAAAAGAAATTAACTTACTGTAAACTTTACGATGATCACCCAACCCTGCATCTCCACATCATTGGTGGGGTCATGTAGTGCATCTACAATCTCAAATTCCTGGATGTCACCATAACAAAGGGGCTCTCAGAAGCTTTCAACACTCCCATAATGTAAAAGCAAAACTTCTCTACGTGTAAAAGCTTCAACAAGCCCAAATACCTCCTCCGCTACTGAACCAATAAAGTAACATAACAGACAGAAACTGCGCCGTAGCTGCAGAATGTTGGCTGCACCACTGTGAACAGCAAAGAACTGCCACATTTAATTAAAAAGTTAATATACATATATATATATGTATAGCAGTTTAATGATTTGTTTTACAAATGCAACACTTAAAATTGCTCTCAGTTTCCTTAACAATATTGGTATTTCCCTGTATTTAAAAAAAATACAGGAAAAACCTGTTACAGACATTTTTAATAGTCTGAGATTGTCTGAGTTGGTTTTGTTTTTTCTCTCCCTGCACACCTGAGGGGTATTGCACGAAACCAGAATAAAGAAATCCAGGATAATTAAGCAAGCCCAGCTTGACCTAGCTTGCGCGGCCTATCCTGGCTTAATTGATTGCACATTTGCTGAGCCAGGATGAGAAGGTGCGGCTAGGTTAAGCCAGGTGAAGATAGTTGGGATAAGTGCGTGTGCATGGCATACTGAAGCAGACCTCGCGATCGCTCACAGAATCACCGATGGGGAAATGGATAAAAGTTGTGCGTCCTACATCACGGCCGCTGAACAACAGCTCCTGATGGAGTTCTCTGACGAAGTTAAGGATATTATAAGGAAAAAAGGCAATACCAATGCCATAAGTAAAGAACGTGAGAGAGCCTGGTAGACAATAGCCGACCGGCTCAATGCGTAAGTAGTCAAAAACTGTACAATTAATAAACAGTGCTCCACTGGAACAGTCATAACTAGGCTACAATTAAAGGAGTTACTTTTCAAATCCACTAACTGTTGTATACTTTAAGAGTGACAAGCAGGTGCATGTTACTCAGGAAATGTAGAGTATGATTAGGTGCAAACAATTATCCACAATGTGTCATTTAATCTATTTTCCTCATGTAACGTTTTTATCTATTTCATCTTTCTGTCCTTCATAAAGGACAAACCTGTCTGGCCATAAAAGGACCTGGCAGCAAGTAAAAATTAAATATAAGAACATTTTGCAGGCTGGTAAGTGACTCCAAAGTAGATAACCGTGAACAAATGAGGTGAATAGATGAGGTGTCTGCTGACATGTTCAATGTCTGTATGATTGTAGCAGTTAAAAAAAAGGCCTATAGAACTGGCACAGGGGGCGGCCCACCAAGCCAGGATGTGACTCCAGCAGAGGAACTGGCCTCCATTTAAATAAAGGGAGGCCAGTGATGGAGGGGATCCAGGGAGGGACAATAACTGACTCTGTCCCAGCCACAGAAACTGTCCGCTTCATACAAGGTACATCACGTACTGCAATTCTACTGCACATGGAACACAATCAAATATATAATATAGTGTCTGACTTTGGATAACCTTGCAGTGTCTGGGAACACAATTACACTTTTGGAGCCACCAGAAGATGATCCGGTTAGTACAGTGTCTCGAAATCACAGGCTTGGTATGTTCTGTGAAATCTTAATCCAAGTCCTCTCGCTGCATGTATACGGCAGGGGGAAGGCACATCTGCAGCTGCAGAATGCACGTCTGCAGATGAGGAGACTGTGTCAGTGGAGTCCAGAAGGCTTGAGGCATGTCAGTTTTATGGGATTGGCCTGCTTATTTATTCCATGAAGGATATGAAGTCAGTGATGTGGTACTAATAGAAAATGTGTAACAGGACCCGGATGCTGCACAGTCTCCTAAGCGGCCTGGTAACATTGTGAGTATTGGCTAAAGTAAATCTACGTTATGCACAAATCCTGCTGTGCTAATTGACATTTCCTTTACAGACTTCACAAACTGTCAGAACGCTTTATTCAGGGCACCTGGAGAGAGAGATAGAGCTGGCAGATGTTAAAAGCTGACTCAAAAAGAGCAAGCTCCAAGGAATGGAGCTGGATCTTGAGATTAAACGCCGGACAATCCAGTAACCGAAAATCTGTATCTCTCAATGACATAGTCATCTCCAAAGGCCAGGGGATGTGAGCTGTTCCCGAAGACTCGTTCACGTCTGAATGCTCTTCTGAGGATGCGGGCTTCTTCGTCCAGCACATCCTCCGAAAAAGGGCAAGCCATTATGAAGAGGGAACAGGTGAAGGGGAGTTGGACCTGAATATTCTACATTGCCCTCGTCACAGATTTCTTTGAATACACCTTTGTAACCTCATCCGCTGTGTTTTGTAATCTCAGTTAATGCAATAAAACACATATTTATAAAACCTCTGACAGCAATTTGACGAGCAGTCTTCATTAGCATAGCAATATAACACTTGGCCTGAGTAATAACACTGCAACTCGAATCCATATAAAAAGGCTGTTGCGATTACGAACAGATTTGGATTAAATGTACAGTGACTGTATATGTAATATTTTAATACTGGATTATTAAAATGACGCGCCATACTTAGGAAGACCATGGACATGCTGTAAAACACATTCCTCAGAGAATTGACGTTGGACATGCAGGTGACTCGCTAGGATTAATCTTAGCCTGAGCAGTTAGCCTGGTCTGGAGCAGGCTAGCTGCAGCGGATAAATCACCACAGTAACTTGGCCGGGATTAGTTTGAGCTGCTTTCATGCAACAGACTTAGGGCTAAATTCAGCTAGGATAACCAACATATCCCGGCTTAATCCCTTATCTTGGTTTCGTGCAATACCCCTCTGGACTCTCTGAATTTATACCACCTGACCTGTGCTTATCATTTGTTTACTCATCATATTCATGGTCAAGGGTAGATCCTTGCTATTGTTTCACTGTGGCAGCAAGTTTAGAGTTTTTAGTGTTAACTTTTAAGTAAAGTCTTCTGTGCGCACCTGTCAGTCCTATGTTTGTGGCCTCCTTTTGCCATGGACCATGACATCTTAAATCTGTTGTCATCAGTCCAGCTTAATTTCAACCAATCCGTGTATGTCACGTTGTCTATAGGAGTTGCATCTCATTAGCTCTTTGTCTAAACCCAAACCTGTGAAGAAACTAATCAGTGTTTGTTGCACAGTTAATGCATTAAATTGTTTTTTATGTAGTTACTGATTTCTTTCTTTTTTTTCCACTGCTGCAAAACTGAGACATTTACCAGAATTCAACTGTGTTTACATACAGTGACAAAGTGCCTTGTGTCTTATGTCTGAAGTGTTTTGCTGCAGTGACTCACTGTCGTGCTCCCACACAAACATCCAAGTGTATTAAGCAGCAGTTCAAGACTCTGGTCTATTTCTGTAGTGAGAATGGAGGGTATAGTGGATGAAAACCTGGATTCAAATACAGACCACAGCGTAGGAGGCAGCTGATGAAAGCAAGAACTCAACCATTTATAGCTTCACTGACAAAGAAAAACAACCACTGCTTGAGCAGGAAAACTAACAAGTCCATGAAAACGTGAAATACAAAGATGAACAGATAAGAGGGAAAAGGAATCGGAACTGCTGGCAACACAATGGTCTGACCACGAAGAAAGAAAACCTGGCAGACACATACTTAGAGAACTATTGACAGATGCCAAGCTGGCCTCAAACAATATCTAAACTAAAGGAAAGGCCAAATAGTCACAAGAAAGACCAACTTTTATCTTTTCCCAAGCTTTTTTCCTTGACCTCATTGGAAAATGTCAAGGGGAAAAGGAAATCCTTAAGCACTTAGGAAAATACAGTAAGCTATGATGCAGCGTGAAACTAAAGGTGTTTGAAGTCTAACTACACCTCCTACTTAATTTGAAAAATGCCTGCAACTGCAAGGGTTGGGGGGAGAGCAGGGAGCAAAGAGTAGACAGGATGGGATACACAGGTAGAAATGATTGGAAGACAGCAGCTGAGCTTACATCCCTTCAACTGCATCGGTGGGCGTGGTTTTCTATGCCTGCAAGGCAAGGGCCATAGACTATAAAAGAGATGGATGGAGACGTCGTGACGTCACCCGTAGGTTCCTGAAGAGCTGAACTGAAGCTCATTAGGTGGTCCCCACCATCGCCATCTTGGCAGCATCACGTGTGTTGTCATTCCCAAAAAATCCAAAAATAGGCAAAGAGGTGGAGCTAAGAGGGAGACTGTGAAGATGGGGCTGGATGATTGACATCCATCAAACTCCAAGCTGCCTGTAGCTAAGAGCTAACTGAGCAAACCTGGAGCTAACGGTAGGTAACCAGCTAACAGATGTAGGCGGGCTAAAAACCATGGTTGTGCTGCACTCTCCCTTCTTGCCACGGATATTGGATAACTGTTAATCAAAAGGACACGCCCCTAATTATGTTGACTTTCAAGATTACATAAGATCCAAACGGATGAGTTAGAAAAAAGTTCACCCCCCTCACAGTTGTCATGAAGGTAATCTTTACCTATTAATCCTTAAATGTTTTGCTTTTTTTGTTAGTGAGTGAGTGCTATGAGGGATGCAATTGAACTGCAATTTGGTGCACTTCCGCATAGGCTTCACATTTTACAGGCGGAGCTTGCCGCTTGACGAGGACCCATCTATCTGCAATGATCACTTTTTTCAAGAAAGCACCTTTAAAAAAAAAAAAAACAAACAAAAAAACAAACAAAAAAAAAAAAACCAAAAAAAAAAAAACCATGACGTCTTCTCAGTCTGACATAGTTTTAAACTTAATTGCTGGTTTTCTGACAGTCTCCAAGCAGCAACATTATCCTTGTTCTTACTTGCGTTTGCTCCTATCTCCATGCAGATCCACCTTTAGTGGAGGTCAAAGAGGAAAGCTAAACATTGCCTAAGGCATGACTACGTGCTTGATTGCATGAAAGGTTGAGTTTTACATGTACGGAGCCCATTTAGTGATATATATAGAAATATATATTACTGAATAGCTACGAGTACTCGATACGAAACCATTAGTTTATCGTACTTTGTCATAGATAACGATTTATAGACTCTCAAAGGAAAATCATGATTTTACAGTGTGCATTAATATCTTACATCAGTACCTAAAATAAACAATAATTATACTGATAAGTAAATTAAATGAAGATAAATATTTTTAAAAATTAAAATAATAAAACTACAGATTAATATAAAATTAACTAACTAAATAAATAAAAATATGTAATAGTAATACGATAAAAATAATAAAACATAATGTGCAATAATCTGCATTAGACCAGGAAAATATCAAAACAAACATCACTAACAACAGCAGCATCATTAAGACATCTGATTGGCTGCTGTAATCATGTGACACAAAAGGCCTATGGTGTGGCTGGACTTGCATGCATTTTTTTTTTCTTTTTTCTTTTTTCTTTTTTGCCAAAAAGTCTCTGAGAGAAAACAAATGTCATGTTTTGTATCTGCAGTGGCATCTCAATACTCAACAAAATATTGAATCCGATATTTTGACTGATATCAAAGTATCCAGAATATTGATCTGCCCATCGCTATGTCCTGGCTATGTGTTACTAAGGCCTGAAGATCTTGCATAATGTCCGCTATATTGTTTTAGTTTCAAACCATTTCAAACTGAAGCACCTGAATTAAGTGTGTCTTACTTGTTAAAACAATGTGCTGAATCACCAAAGATCACAGCATTTAGTATCATTATGATTTATCCCAAGATTAAATCAAACTAATTTGCTGCATGCAGCTATAACGAACATCTCGCCCATTATCATTTGGCCACAGTTTTGTTATCCCTTCCCACGAGTGATGCTTGTCCACGCCCCTCTCTGGGAGAGGATCTGAATTTCGTGGTGCCCGGTTTGTGATTTTAGAGGGCAGGCTCAGCTAGGCGGGGGCAATGGCAGTATCCACTACCGGGGGTAGTGGTTATTTCCCTTCATGAGATCACAAAGGGAAAGATGTCAGACTCACCTATTTGAGCACATATTTGCTAAAAAGTGGAGCAAGCAAGTGAGAGAGGTGACAGACTTTCCTCATTTTCGGGCCTCATACACAGGTTATGACTGTTAGAAAACATTTAGAAAGTGAGTTTTGCATAATATGGGACCTTTAAGAGTTAATGGATATAAAGGAAATTAAGATCGGGTTTCCCTTTATATAATTGAAGTATTTATACATTTTTATATGTTTATTTCTGAATTAGAAATTAATGCTGAACCTGACAGGAGGAACAAAATAGGGGAGAGAGTGAACATAAGGAAAAAAGAAGTGAAAGATACAGAAAAAAAACAATAATTTTACTGTTAAAACCCATACAGACTGAACAGACAACCAGCTGCTACAACTGTAAAACCTAACAGAAAATATATTCAGCATAAGGAAAGCAAAGTGGAGAACCATGAGGAGCATCTACAGGAAGACAACATAACTGCAGCTAATAATGATTAAACCTGAAGGACAACACAGTAGCTGCACAGGCATGTGTGTTAGAGACTGAGAGTGTGTGAGTGCAAAATAAAAGGAGCTGGTTGTGTTTAATGATGCATATCATTAGGATCAGAAAGCAAAGAAAAAGGGCCCCTAGACCTGGACAACCAGCAGTCATCATGAAGTATGGAACCCAGGCACATGGCCCCAGTCAGTGCAGGACCCAAGGCCCCATGAGCACCATCCCCTACCTTTCCCTGTGAGGAAGAGGACCCATTTAACCCATCATCTGATTCCACATCCTCACTGAATCTGGGAAAATGTTTCAGCTTGCCAACAAAATGTGCGAAACACATGTGGAGAGCAAACTAAGTTCATGGAATAGATGAAATGCTGAGTCACCAACAATCTGGAAAAAATGGAGAGGCACAGATGAGGAGGTGGAAAAAGAAACTTAATGTTTTAAATCAAGAAGATTAAATGCAACAATGGCCTTTGATTTCTAAATACAGCAGTGAAAACTTTCAGCTGGTCCGGTTGCTTTCAGCCCTGATCATAAGCAGCTCTTTACTCCTCTGTAGCACCAAGCCTTGATGGTTAAAACAGATCAAACTGATCGGAAGTCAGGATGGATTCACACCAGGGATTCAGAAAAATGTTGCACCTCTTTTTTGTTGTTGTTTTTGGTTTGATTTGCTTTCACACTGCACGTTAGCAGTGGAAAGTGGTAACAGACAAACTCTCTTTCTGGAAACATGGCCTGGTGCTTGTTGTAATTTTACAACTTTCCCACTTGGAGGGTTAATATTGTTATTTTCACATTTACTCCTCACAAAGAGTTTGGGATATTCAACTTTCAGGTGAAGTTTACTGAAAATATCCAAAGTTTATGTTACACTGTTATTATATAACGAATGTACGGTAGAATCTCACAGTGGTAAATATTTATTTGAAGAAAACCTAATAATATATCACATACAAAGGAGTGTCTCAGTAACTTGTGGGATATTTGTTCTTGTGTTAAAATATGAACAATGTGATGAAGAGGACTGGTTAAATACAAGAAGACTTTGAACCAGAACATTTAGTGGTTGACTCATGGTTCAGATGCTTCTTGTCTTTTTGCTTTTTCTTTTTTTTTGGCATTAATCATCCTTTTGTGCAATAAATATTTAAACATTGAACAGTTGTACATGTGTATTCAAAGGTTTAAAAGTCAAACTAAGTTCACCTGTAAAGGTTACAGTGCATTTAACATCAAACAAGTTCAAACAAGAATATCTCTAACTTTTTTGTGAGTAGCGTATTAACTATTATTTTTGCTTTCAAAGTTTATGTAAAAGTACAAAACAGCGTGAGTCTTTTATTTTTGTAGACTTTTAATACTTGCCCAGTTGTGAGCGTGCAGCCACACGAAGCAGAGGGTTAATCCTCAGTCTGTGAGATGAATATAGCCTTTCACATTTTATGGCTTCTCCTGAACTGTAAACCTCATGCAGCAAGAAGAAACACAGCCACACACACACACACACACACACACACAAAGTTAATTAGTTGTGCTTCTGCACAGAAACACTCCTTATTTTCTCTTGAAAAGTGTTGAGTAAACATCAGGACTGCTGGAAAACAACAAATTAAGTGGGCAGATATATGAACAAATATAGTGTTTGTGTCACAGTCCATGCCTTTCACTGATGGGAATTTACTTGACATGGTAGATTTGCATATTTCTTCCGTTTTTAAAAGCACTTGCAATGTTTATGTCTGCTTAATGTCTCCAAAACAATCTTGCCAAGCAAACACATCAGTGGTTTGGGTTCTTAATGCTTCATCGCTTTATCTTCTTGGGTGTGTTTGAAGTGTTTTGGCCCACCGATGTTGTTCATTCCCACTCTGCAAATGTAGAATCCCAAGCATATCGTAGAGAAGATTTCTTGCAAACAAACAAGTAGCTACATAAGGTCGAGTAAAAAGATTTTGTTTTAGATTAACTGGAAACCTTGAATAGATAAGGAAGAAAGAGAAGCTTATTTAAAAATGTTTTGAAACTTACTCTTTATTCGGTTTAAGTTTTCCTCTGTGGAAAGGCTAAGATTTATCTTTTTTTTCCACAAAACCTTCAGATGAAGCCTCCGTGTCCATGTTGAACTGTAAATCAAGCTACTAAAGTCATTTCTTTGTAATTATCTAGTTTATGGTGACCCTATAAAATCCAAGTTATTGGCCCTGGAATTTACAGCCCCCTTAATAAATGTGAAATGTCCTGTAAATTTTCAACACACTCCCTCAGGCAGCAAATACAACTCAGTGCTTTTAGCATTATGTACAAGCTGTGTGGTGTTGGTATCCTTGTTGATGTGAGTTTTCACACCATTACATGTCTATGAGGCTTTTTAGGTATTCACCCTGAGGGACATTGTTTCCCACAACAGGAACCTGAAAGCCACACCTCTCCTCTTCCGCCTCCTCTTCCTCCATCCTTTGTGTAGCTGTGGGTAAATATCATGCGGCTTTCAGCTGTGCAAATACACACAAGTCCAACACCAACAGAGACATTCATGACTTCCAGGAACAATGTGAGTATATCAGCTGCTATTGTTGCTCAAGTTTGTCATGTGGAGATGGAGATGGGCTCTTTTATTATTCGTGGCATGAAATGACAGATACAGCTGCTAAAACATAAATAAATGACTGAATAGACGAGATGGAAGGAATAATGAATCGACAAAGTAACTTTTAAAGTTACAAGTATTTTAACCCATTACTGATGTAATATAACCACTTTAAAGATAGAAAGAAGCTATTCTGATTACACAAATCTGATTTTAAAGACGCAATATAAAATGTTTGTAGATTTTCTTTGTGACGCGCCCCCTATCAACGTCTAATTCAGCATCCATCTTGCATCCTACCTGCACTGTGAGCTCTCTCCATCCACTAAAAGTCTTGTATTGACCCTTGCCTTATCTCTTCTTCTGTCTCTTTCTCTCTTTCTTTTCCCTTCTTCCTCCAGTAAGGTCTCCTTGCGTTTCTTTTGACGAATAAGCCCCAGTGCTCGTTCAAAACAGTATGTGTGTTGGTATCTGTTTGCTAGCACATGTATGTGTAACTCGGCTGCAATGTCATGCAGCGTCCCGGATGAAAAAGTTGTAAAGTAAAGTTGTTGTAAAGTCACGGTGGCATCAAATGAGTCCAGAACGCAAAGTTTTAAGGTTGGGAAGTTGCGTAATGCAACTTTAATAAATTATGATTTTATTCTTAGAGGTTTTACTTAATCTTGCAAAATGATTTGTTGTATTTTTATTCCTTTTAACAGGAGAAGAAACCTGCCAGGTGTTTCTCTTTTCATCACTACTATCCAAGTCTGACTTAATTTATTATGAACAAAAGTGTCCAAATTTAAAGAGCCCATTTTATGCTCATTTCATTGTTGGTTAAATTATAATGGGTGTGTTATGTTTTATTTGGAGTGTAACACTATAAGTTTAGATGCTTTTAATGTGTAAAAAATACAATATATATTTTAAAACAGTTAGTAGTAAAGAAAATTATAAAATTTTTAAATATTTGAATGTGTATTTATTATAGTTAGCTTAATACTGAAATTCAAAACTATGCATATTTATATTGATAATAAATTATTTTTACATTTATTTTTACATTTAATTTATTTAGAATTTATTGAATAGTTTATAATAAAAGAAACATTAAGAAATATTAAGATAATTTTAAATATTTTCCTTAAACTGTCAATATTTATTAATAATACAATATCTATATTTTATTACTCCAGGTCACGCTGTCAAAGATTTAATAGGCCAAATAAAAAAAAAAGACATTTTTAATTGAAATTTTTTCGATGATATTGCTGGAAAATGTCATAATATTCAGAAAGGAGCAGTTTGAAAAGATCTGCAGTGGCTTGAAAGAGTCGGGTCCTTTTTGGCAGGTGTATTCCTTCTTTTCACGTCATTTTTTTCGTTCATTTATTTTTTCACCTCATTTAATGGTGAAGTGAAATGAGAAAAAATGTAAGTATTTAAAAAAGTTCTGAAAGAAAAGTCAGATTGTACATATATAGATCTATAAACAAACTATATATATATATATATATATATATACATATATATAAAACATTATTTTCAGAATGAGGGTGTTTAGAAAAAGAAAACTTTTTAGAAGAGACAAGTGATGTAGAAAAAAAGACAGAAGGGCAGTATTTATGGATAAATACACATGTGAGTGTGCGCACGAAAAAATAACACCCTATTCTAGTTGTTGCATGGTTACCATTCCCATCATGTTATTTCTACGGAAACGATTTGTCTGAGGTAAGTTCTTGACTCCGTATGTGCTGAAATGTTCATTAACCTAACAAAATGTTAGCATTGGTCACCTGACAGCTAATGGACTGAAAACAAATCTAAATGTCAAAATGTGGCTTGAACTGGTTGTTTTTGGTGTGCAGAATCCCAACCCCTCATAAAGGATTCATTCACAGAGTGCCAGTCAGAGTGTAATAGTCCTTCCTGCGTGAGGCCTCTTCAATGAAGACCAGATGCTTTGCTCCCTCTGCAGCCCAACACAGCCCCCTGTGTGTCCTTACTGCATGCTGAAAGGAGGAAGCAGACATTTATAGCACGAATACAGCCGCTCAATATGGTGCCTCTTTTTTTGGTTGGATGCTAGCTTAGATTATCATTGTGGATAGTTTGTTGACCAGATGTTATATATATTGCAGTGGACAATCACGCAGTTTAATCCAGCCCTTACATTATTCCTCATGCACTTTTGGTATTAGGAGATTAACTTCTATTGTCCTGCAACAAGAAGTCAGACAGTCATATTTAAACCTGGCTGTAAAGTAAGACTTTCTTAACAGCATTGTGCCTGAGATCTTCTCAAATTCCTAACTTATATATATATATATATATATATATATATATACATCTACAGCAGTAATTTTTCATGTAATTAAATGCAATTAAAGTATTCATGGCATGACAAGTCCTGTTATGACGGTAGGACGTGGAGGCAAGATGGAAAAGATGAGCCTGACTCAATGGATGGATTTCATAGAAAGTACACTGATGGAAGAACACATGGGCATTGTCCCCATGGAGGAGTGTTTTAACATCCATACTTTTCCATTGAGAGGGTTCCACATCCACACTTTTTTTTTCTTTTACAGCTTTGTGTATAAACGTGGCTGGTCTAGTGGCTCTCTGGTCTTCTCTGTGTCTGCTCCTTCCCTCCATCTCCTGCTCCGTGAATCATGATGGCTGAAGGTTATCAGCTGATCAGCATTTATGCAAGTACCGTCTGTCTCATAGCATTTGTTTATCATTCAAGTGAGAAGGAGGAATCTAGCAGTTCATTATTCATACCAGCACATATTTACCCCAAAGTATTGTTTTTGGCAGGACCCTTCTCAATCACAGTAGCAGATAAGTTGTAGAAAGGATTCATACTTTGTGTATATGCAGGGGCGGGTTTGAAGGGGGACCAAGCAGGAGCAAGAAAAGAGGGGCACAAATGAGACCTTTGTGTTTTTAGGCAGATCATTAGTTCTATTAGTTTCTTCATCAATATCAGCTGTTTAACTTCAGTTGTCAACATTTGGTGGTTAATCCGGATGGACGGTGGATCACATAATCCAGCTTACTTTTACCCCAGTTGTTTAAAGCAAAATAGGAATGGATCCCTCTGATCCAAAATCCACGAAATCTGGATTTCCTATATGTAGATCAATGTGTGCTGCCGGCCATGTGAAGAAAAACAGGTAAACGAGGCCGTTTGCATGCTTTGTGAGTGGAACCACTGTAACATAATATGTGCATGTACTGTCCTGCATAACATTGCGACCATATTAAAGCTCCCTCTTTCTGACAATGTTAATAACACACCGTAGCCCTGTGTTGAGGTACCAGTCCAACCTCTGTCATTCTGTCAGAATGATGGACGGACAGGACGTGTAGAGGGATGCAATCGTTAATAAATATTTTTTTGACAGGTTCTCTACTGATTATGCAGTGATGAATAACAAGACAATTGAATATTTTATTTGTGTTTATTATTGGATTTGTTTGGGGGTTTATTTCGAGGGGACATGATAATGTCATCCTCCTTTTATTTTTTTTTTTACCATTTTATTTTACTACGATGAAAGGCTTAATAGGAGCCTGTCCCTATGTTAATCATTTTATCACTGTAACGGTTATAATACAGGTGCAAAATAGAAATATCAGCATATGTCCTGAAAAAAAAAGTTATTTATTTAATCAGCTGTTAGGTTTTGCTGCAGTTTCTTCCAGAAATCCACCTTGTAATCCTGCCCTCTGTTGGGATCTGGATAATCCTGTTTTTTTGGTTAAAAGTTATCCGGATTCTGCTCAAAAGTTCTGAACAACCCAAACTGAGGGTTTTATCCGGATAACAACCAGGATTGGATTACGTGATCCAAGTGGATTTCAGAATCCGGATTTCCCTTTTGAACAACCCATTTTCAAGATTTGATCCTATCTGATAACTGAAATCAAATCAGATTACGTTTGAACAACCGGCCCCATGTGATCATATGTAAATGATGGGAGATGATGTAGAACGACATATAGAAGTACATTATATGCTGCATTTACTGAACCTCGGACATCTGATATTTATCTAAGGAAGATCAGTTAACACTAAATAATTGTTTGGATTGGCTTGTGTAACCCAGGTAAAAAACCAGGTTAACTGATTTTAATTTAATAAAAAGAGAAAATTATTTCATTAAAATTATTTCATTAATTTAGTTTTTTTTCTTTTATTCGCCAAATGTGGAAAAGTCCTAGGACACCTAAAGGCAGCATATTCTGTATTGCATCAGCTAGCCAGCAAGTTGTAGCAAACTAGCATTTAGGAGCCAATCAGATGCCGAGTATGACCCATACTGGGAAAGACTTTAGCGTCGCAGAGGTTTTACTTCCTCTTTTGCCTCTGCCGTCGCAGCAAAGAGCATGCTCATGAGGAGCGAAACGTTAAGGGAGTGGAGTCCTGGCAGTAGCAGAAACTGAAATTAAAAACAGCGAGTGTTCCCACTTGTCGAGGTTGCAGCCCGAGACTAGGCGCCGGCGTGCCTCGATAGTGGAGCATATGTAACTCGGTCAGGTTTTTATTTGGGACGAAAAGTTCCAGAAGAAGATTCTGAAGAACTCCAGGGATCCAGTAGATGGCGAGCCACCCAGCTTGATTCCAGGACACAGGATCGACAAATTCTCTGGGAACTAGCCGACAAACTGTCTGCCTGTGGTAGGATTGTGCCGTCACCTGAGGCGGCACCAACATGAATACACGATAGAAAGAGTGCACTCCAACAATCTGTAGACCGTGCGGATTTTCTGACTTTTGGATCAAGACAGCTCAGAATACACAGAGCTGAAATGACTGACTCTGACTTTTAAAAACAGTGATTGAACTGAGAGACACACAACACAAAAACTCACAGAGACTTTTATTTTCTTTAAAGGGACTCATTTTTATTTTTTTTCATATAAATATAATTTCTTTAAAAGTGTTCCATATTTTTTTTGTTATTAATCAATATCACAGTTAAAGTGCAGTTAACTGAAACCGTGGTGTTGTGGTCATTGCACTCGAGTCCTCGCTCCTTCAGGACCTAGAGAAGCGTGTATTTCCAGGAGTGGGTTACACTTGCAATAAAAACGGGCAAATTTTAGGTAGTCCCGAATGGTGATTATCATGATTAATCATAATTAACAAATTTGTAAGCTGTGATCTATATATAAGCATGTGCTAACATATACACTACTCAAAAGAATAAAGGGAACACTTAAACAACACAATGTATCTCCAGTTCAATCATACTTCTGTGAAATCAAACTGTCCACCTAAGAAGCAACACTGATTGACAATAAATTTCACATGCTGTTGTGCAAGTGGAACAGACAACAGGTGGAAATTATAGGCAATTAACAAGACACCCGCAATAAAGGAGTGGTTCTGCAGGTGGTGACCACAGACCACTTCTCAGTTCCTGCTTTCTGGCTGATGTTTTGGTCACTTTTGAATGCTGGCGGTGCTTTCACTCTAGTGGTAGCATGAGACGAAGTCAGTAACCCACACAAGTGGCTCAGGTAGTGCAGCTCATCTAGGATGGTACATCAATGCGAGCTGTTGCAAAAAGGTTTGCTGTGTCTGTTAGTGTAGTGTCCAGAGTATGGAGGTGCTACCAGGAGACAGGCCAGCACATCAGGAGACGTGGAGGAGGCCGTAGGAGGGCAACAACCCAGCATCAGGACGGCTACCTCTGCCTTTGTACAAGGAGGAACAGGAGGAGCACTGCCACAGCCCTGCAAAATGACCTCCAGCAGGCCACAAATGTGCATGTGTCTGCTCAAACGATCAGAAACAGACTCCATGAGGGTGGTATGAGGGCCCGACGGCCACAGGTGGGGGTTTATGCTTACAGTCCAACACCTTGCAGGATGTTTGGCATTTACTAGAGGACACCAAGACTGGCAACTTGGCCACTGGCGCCCTGTGCTCTTCACAGATGAAAGCAGGTTCACACTGAGCACATGTGACAGACGTGACAGAGTCTGGAGATGCCATGGAGAACGTTCTGCTGCCTGCAACATCCTTCAGCATGACCGGTTTGGCAGTGGGTCAGTAATGGTGTGGGGTGGCATTGTTTTGGGGGGCCGCACAGCCCTACATGTGCTCGCCAGAAGTAGCTTGACTGCCATTAGGTACCGAGATGAACTCCTCAGACCCCTTGTGTAACCATATGCTGGTGCAGTTGGCCCTGGGGCCTCCTAATGCAAGACAATGCTAGACCTCATGTGGCTGGAGTGTGTCAGCAGTTCCTACAAGACGAAGGCATTGATGCTATGGACCCTAAAGCATATGCTGACATCTTTGTTCCTCTGTGTAGTAATATGGTAACTGTATATTTATGTGCAGACATGTAAAAAGTCCTGTTAACAAGATTAGTACCAACACACTCTTAGCTACTTTTGCCATTGACATGTAAACATAAAAAGTTAGCGGCACATATTATGGCTCAAGCCACACAGACGGCACCGCACAACTTGACTCTGACACTCATCCTGTCCTCACATAAACAGCAAAGCCGGATTTTCCAAAAATCCTCACCTTGGAAGGCATTTACGTATAGGTTAACTATCAGTGCTTCCAAAGCTGCATTTGCCATGTACATGTAGCCTAACATGTCTCCCAGAACACACAACATGGCAAAGGAACAAGTCTTGAGTGAAAAGTAAGAAGCAAACTCCACAATAGCAACAGCCAAGGAATACGATGCCAACTCCTAATTCACAGCCATGGATTATGACGTGGATTTTGGACATGTTATCCAGATGTTACAGGGTTTCTGGTTTTGTAATGTGAAGCTGAAGTTAGTGCCAGACGTGGCGTTATGATCGGTTGGTTAATCACAGCTGCAGATGAAAGAAAAACAAGGAAGTCTACATATTATCTTAATACATTTTCAGTCATTTCTTGGCCAGTGTTTCCAGACAGGTTTTGACATGAAAGTAGAACAAGCTGCTTCCAAGTAGCAAGCTTAATGTTGCAGAACTAATTAATAACTTTTCTTTTCACAAAACACACACTCACATACTAACTCATGAGTTTGCTACAATTACAAACCACAATAAATCACACAAATGTGCTCATATATCATTAAATTAAATTATCATAAAACTTATAGAAAGCTTTTTTTTCATTGTTTTTTTTTCAGTTTAGAACAGTGTCTTTAAAAATAAGACGCACAATAAAGCATACGCAACAGCTCTTATATGAGAAATGAAACTATAGCATAGAATAGTGGGTCCTTTTAAAAAGGTGGAGGAGAGGTCCTGTCCGAAATAGTCCACAAATGGACGCCACACTCTGTAGAAATGATTTACATAGCCATGTATAATGGTGATAAGATATTCTAGGGGGATTAGTTAGAAAATACTTTGCGCTAACCACAGACAGAAGGAATCTTGTCCCTAATTTCATTGCAAAAGAATATTTTTCTTAGCTGCAAACGTTACACTCTTAGCCACTATTTTCACATATTTACTTGGAAGACCCAGAATCGGGGACATGGGGTCCATTTCTGTATTTATAAAAAAAAATCTCTTCAATAGCCACATCAGTTTTACACCTGAAGAGATGCCTGTGGTAAGGGGGAAATAAGGAATCTGTGTAAAATTTTAGGTTGTATTGATCTTGTTCCAGTGCAAATTGAAATTTTATTTGCAAAAGACCAGATGGTATCCCATGTTTCTTCATTTATGGTGACAGACAACTCCTCCCACACACCTCTGACCCCTGCACATCAATAATAGATAAACCATTAAATAAAATGAGCTCAAAGAGAATCTCAGTTATTGTTGGAACAGCATTTTCTCAACAGGGGATGTCTCAGAGTGATCAATAAGAGTTGTGCTATTAGAGATAAAATGCCTTATTTGTAGAAAGACGAAGTCTTGACCAAAGATATATGATGTAGAACACGATACCAAGTTTGATGACATTATGTCCATTATTACAAAAACCATACAGTTTGATTCATTTTTTGAAAAATAACAGTTTTGGACATGGAGGTTTGCGCCGACAGCAGCGTTTTGTTGAAAGAGAACCAAGAGACGTAGCCTCTGATTTAACCAAGTTGATCTTATAACCAGAAAAACAACTAAATCTGTCAATCACATCAGAGAGACCTGGTACAGATGTTTCAGGGTTGGTCAGAAGGATCAGAACATCAGCTGTTATTCTGTGACACAGCTGTCTGGTATTGTAAATGTCACTCTTATGGCCCTTAGGAAGTGGCTCAATGGCCAAAGCAAATATGAGAGGTGATAAACGACAGCCCTGCATCCCCCTCTCTGTTAGTGTTGACGTAATCAGACCGGAGCCATTAGTCACGACTGCTGCCTGTGGTCTAGTATATAATTGATCAATTTGATAAAGTTCTCTGCATCATGATAAAGCACCAGACTGTTAATAGATTTTTTTTAAAAGCTTGAATGAGCAAGCGTCTAACATTTAGAAAACCTCTCTAGTTTTCCTTTACCCGTTAATTTTAGGAGATTTTCTAAATAAAAAGTATCTTCCTATCCACATTAAGAGAGCTACAGGCCTGTAGGATGCACAAGCTTTGGGACACTTCCCTTTCTTTACATTAAGGATATTTTGGCCTCCTTCAGTGTCTGTGGGAATTCTGCTGGTGATTGAATGATTGAACATATCGAAGAGGTTCTACAAGACTGTGGTGGAATTGTTTCTAAAATTCACAAAAAAAACCATCAGATCCTGGTAATTTTTTTAAATGTCTTGGTTAGACTATTAAGGGCAGTCTTCTGCTCTTCTGACAAATTTGGTACGTTAAATTGAGCAAAGAATTGTTCATTACTTGCTCCCCCTCTGGAGCTTGTTCGGAGGAATACAGTTTTTTATAGAAATTCTTGAAACAGTCATTTATCAGTTTATTTTTATAAACCTTGTGCCCTTCTAGGTCAGATACAGCTGCAATAGTTTGGGATTCTGCATGTTTTTTAACATAATAGGCCAAACCTTTACCTGCTTTATCTCCATGTATATAAAAGCTGTTAAGCCTATGGAATTTTCTTCTCTGCATCTCTAGTAGAAAAAGCAATTTAGGGCTGATTTCTTGCCACAATGGCAATATGATTTTGGTTTATTTTTCAATTCCCTCTAAATATTTTTGTTTCTCTTGTCTTTGTTGAGTATGAAATAATGAACCCTCTTGCATAAGCTCTGCACGTTTCCCATAAAAAGAAGGCATTACTGGCCGATGAAGTATTGATTGTCAGTTCTTGGCAGAAAAAGGTAGTCAATCTGCTCTGGCGCGAGATGGAGAAAAATGCATGATTTTTATGAGAGGGGTGGATTCACCTCCAAGCATCAATTCACCCAAACTCCTCACATAAAGCATGAAGCGTGTTGGTCTGAGGAGAAGGGACCGTTGCAGAAATCTACATAAAGCAGTTAATGTTGGGTTTCGTGGCGGAAATATAAAGGCTAGATCATTTAGAAACAGGAGGACAATTGCCTCACTGCTCTGTGGTATGAAGTCATTCTTTGCTAGATCTGCAACACAATCCCTTACACAAGTTAAACAATAACACCAATCAGAGATAAGCATCACTCCTTGCTCATTTTCCCTTCCTTAAAATGTCAGTTTGATTTGCAATCCCTCTCATTTCTGTATCATTCATCCAATCACTTCCTGTCATTTCCTACTGACCTTGAGCAGTACAATAAGGAAGGTAGTTCTCGTTTCCTTGAGCACCTCATTCCTGGGGCCATTTGGGACAATTTTCAGGCGTCCTTTTCACCTTTTTGTGAAACCCTATAGAAACCAAGAGCTAGAGTTATTAACACAGTGGAGAAAAACAGTCCATACTGTTTGTTAAAGATCCCATTTAAACATGAAGTTAATGGAAAATGGATCGGAGATTATTAGAAGCCAGGCTCTACTGGTGTATCAGCATCTACTGATTAAAAAAAGCAGCTGTAGAAGAAATCCACAGCTCACTGACAGTAAGTATGAGATGCATGCAGAAACTTTTTATTTATTTTAAGCCTGTAAATATGTGAAGCTGAAAAAAACACAAACTTGAATAGAGGATATGACATTGACGTCATATGAGGTTAAATTAGGGATAAAGGGGAACCACTGCCATGATTTAACATGCTATGTTGTGAGAATCCTGCTTAACCTAAAGCTGCTCTTTGTACAGGGAACCTGCTGCCTATAAGAGTTTTGTCTTTTATACATACAGTAGCTTACTTTAAGGCCAAGCTGTAAATCAGATATAATCTGTTTCTTCCTGACTTTAGTAGCCATTGTATTTCCCCTTTTGTGTGTACTTGATTTAGATCAGGAGGTCATTGTGTTCACGTTCATTTATTCATTTGTTTGCTTGCCTAAGTTCTACTTCCTTCTGATTTCGAGTCTAGTTATATTTAGCTGGCCTCTTTTATCAGTTTTTTTAGTTCAATTTTTTGGATTGTGTAAAGTTTAAATTTTGGGTTTTTGAACAAAAACCTGCTTGGTCCACTTTGGTCCTTACTGCTGGATTCATATTGTTTTAATTCTAGCTAACTGCATCCACTTAACCCAAAAACAGTTTCTACTATGGATAAATGTAAGGGTGGATCTTTATCTTTATCTTCTTTATTTAAATTGCTTTCTTCTATTTTATAATCTTTTATGGTATTCAGTGTGGATGGCAAAGTAAGAATTTCATTGTTCAGGGAAACCTGTGACCGTACTGGGCAAATGACAATAAACACTGAATCTTTGAATCTAATGCTAGCTGGCATAGTAGCATGCTAACAGCTAGCATGCTAGTCAGCGGTCGTGTCCAAAATCCCACACTTACTCACAAATCCCAGTCTACTCAAATATTTGGGTACTGTTTTAGTACTGTGAATGTGAACAGGACGTTAATTACTTAAAATGTTAACATCCTGAAAACTAATATTTGGTAGTGTTTAGCAAGCCTGAAGTTTAAGTAATTTATGACAAAAAGGCAGGAAGATAACTGATTTATGATGCTTTTTATAACATTTTTTTGTGTGTATATTTTTGCCACGAATGTCACCAAAGGGTTTCAAAATGTTTTGAGTATAAAAGATTTGTGACACTGGATTTATAAAGTGGATTAAAGAAAAAGGTTATTGCAAAAAATGAATGCCTTAATGTGTAACACAGCCAAAATAATCACCTAATGAATGAAAAAGGTTGAGAAAAATGTGAACAAATTCTAAAGACAAAAAAGGGTTAAACTGAACAAAGCGAATGTGCCCCTCCTGGCTTAGAGCTTCCCAAGAAATGTGTCAATAAAACAATTCACAATGTATATGGCACAAATCCACTAACACCTGGGTGTAACGTAAGACTGAACTTCATTACTGTGGATGTGGCCGTACAACTGACTCTCTTCATTTTTAGATAAAACAATTAAAATGTGGGAAATGGTTTGGCTGTGAGGCGCAGCATTGTTTCTATGTAAAACCTACACTGTGGTTTATTGATTAGCACTAAGCGAGACTGCCGCTGATCTGATGATGGTACTATGTGTAGAATAAAGTGATCACTGAAGCTGTTCCAGTATGCATTAGTGAGTCTTTTAAAATAATCAGATTATATTTTGGCCCACAGATGTTCATGAAATTTGCTTCCCAAGTTGAAGCACATGTTAAGTGGTTCATTTTCAGAGACAAACCTAATCAGAGACACAAATGTCATTGTATTAGCTGCCTCCAAGGCCCAAAGGGGAATTGTCTAAAACCTGAAAAAACATCGTGGCATTTACTGGAACTGAAGGATGCCGTCAGGGTGTAAATGAGCACATTTACAAGATTCTTTTTAGATGAGGCTTCACTTATTGCTGAAATCTGCCAAATGATCACACACCGCTGTAAATCATTTATTGATCATTTTATCACAAATACCAAAGAATTCAGTCAAATGTGAGCAACACTTTACAGGTCATAAGTTCCTCTTTTCTCATCTCAACCACATTTGATCTCTTCTGGGAAATACAGACTGAAACGTCTGAAAACTTTAGCCTGGGGGTGAAATAACACATTCAAACAAGCAACTTAAAGTTAAAGCCCAACTCAAAGCATAAACATGACTTGACTTGAAGACACTCCAGTGGAATTCTGTACACTCAGAGGTGGTGGAAGGGAGATACTCATCCATCACACAGTCTTTACACACAGAAATATAAACAACTGAATCCTTCTCTTCGGGAATAAGCCAGGCCAAATGCCTGAGATATGGATTGTTTTAGGTTCACTCATGAAAATCTCCTCTTTTTTCCATCATGGTTTTAAATACTGCAAGAGGCATAATGTTCTGGTTGTTTCCAGCTATTATAAATAAGCTGAGCCCTGAAGAGAAGTTCATTCAGAGAAGAAAAGTAGAAAAACAAAACCAAAATAAACCAATAAGAACAACATATTATTTTGATCAGTGTTACAAACCCATCAGTGTCAAAAATCTACAAGTTATTATTTTTCATATTGTTCATGCGTCATCATTCGATGACTCCAACTAAATGTTTCTGGGAACTATTGACTTTGCTTATTCAGCTTAGATGAGTTTTAGTCCCCCTGTCATCCACACTAGTAACAACACTGAGATGCTAGTGGGTTTCCTCACATGAACTGCACACTTCAGGCTTTTTCATAACATTTATTAACCCCTTAATGCAAGAATTTATTCACAATTATATAAAAACAAAGTAAGTACAAAAATCTAAATAATCTGGAAAAAAATAAAGACTTAAATAAAATAAAATCAAATTAAACATTAAATAAATGATAGAAAAATGATGTAAAAATAAATACATAAATAAGACTGAATAAAAACACATCAATTATTTTTTAAAAAGAGATGTAAAGAAATAAACGAAGGCCAGAAGTGGATTGTTGCACACTTGTGAGAAAAGGTGTCAAAGCCACGACTTCAGCTTCATTATTTCATAAGATTAACAAGATTCTTCTCAAACATATTTTCCTGCTTGATATTCAGTTAATAGACAGATAAAATTAAGTCGTAGGAATCCCTGCATTTCACCTAAAATCGGAACAGAATGAGGATATAAATCTCTGCATCTTGTCAGCTTTGATGCATTTAAGATGTTTTGCTTTATTTGTTTTAACTTGATTGGATCTGATGTCTGTAAATAGTATTTTCTAACAAAACTGTGTTGAATTTTAAAGTCCAAATGTCTGAAGATAATTTTCTCAGGAGGTTTGCCAGCAGCAGATGTGTGACTGTGTTACTAAGTTTGTGTTCAGATGAAGATCGTACCATGGATGTAGATTTAGGTAGAGATGGTTAAAACGTGTCCCTGCCAATAACCAGCAAATCCAGCAAACTTACACACACCAGATTCTCCATTTATGCTCCCAACTGTATCCTTAAGGTTTATACAGAAGGATATTTTTTTTATCTCATTCACAGCCTGATTTATTGAACATTTCCAAAAACATGGTTAAAATGGAGGTTTTTCTGGTTGTTGACAGAAGTGATAAATATACATATCCAAAATCCCATCATTAAAAACCCTTAAATATGAAATTATTTTCTCTACTTTTGGGAATATAATACCTAATTTGTACAATCCAACATATAATTTTTGAAGAAGAAATTGCAGATCTTCATGTTAAACCAGGAAAGCTGTTAGTTAGAAAGCTTACTCCAGTCACCCCTAGTATCTTGATTTAAAAATATGGTGATGGCATGCAAAATTTATCATTATATTAGTCACTGAAAACCAAGATATAGCAAAACAGCTCCCTAACATGACACTACCACCACCATGCATCACAAATGGCAGAGCTGTTTATATTTTCTCTCAACAAAATGCTTCCCATTTAATCCAGCAAACAAACTTTTAATCTCCTCTCTTGTCTGGAAATGTTTTGTTGTGCCACACACATTATTGTTTATCAGTGTTCCCCTGGCATGGACCCATGAACACATTATCCTCTGCAAAAATTAGCCTGAGTTTCTTTGTAATCTTGTAGTATATTAAAAATCTTTATAATATGCATGATCTCTGTTAGCCAACAACAGATTATGATTATGGTAACCATGATCGCATACTTTTCCCTCCATTTGGATACAGTCTGTCTGTCTGTGAGTTGGCGGAGTTCAGACTCTCAAAGTTGTGCAACATTTTCCAGCCTGATGAGCATCAACAACTCTGCTTCTGAGGTCTTTTGTTCGTGCGATGATAAAATTACACAAATGTGTGTTTTAAAAATCAGACAGTGATGGATTTGGAAAAGAGAGAGAACCCACTCACACCTGATTATCATCCAACGGACTGTAAACAACGAACTGATTTCATCGTCAAATTCACCGCTGATGCTTGAGGTGCACATACCAGATCATTCTTCTCATTCATTTTCTCTGATTTTATTTATTTTCAGGGCTTGTGTGAATATATAACAATGTTTTGGATGGCATTTAAAGTTCTGGACCTTTCAGCCTCCTTCACTGTACAGGTTAGTCAACATCAGTGTTTTATTTAGGATGTCCTAATAAAAGTAGATCTTTTTATTTATTGTGTTCTGGCCAAAAATAACTAAATCATTGATTCTGATGAACCGCATGATGCAACTTTAACTAACTTGAAGTATGTGGGTGATGGGAAGAGAGTTGTCCTTCTCTCAAATGACATCATTCGATAATATTCCTAAAATATATAACCTCGGTTTGGGGAACCAGGGGAAGTGAAGAACTGAGCTAAACAACTGACCACCAACAATAGCCATTATGTTAGAACAATAAACACTTCACGTACCCACTGAAACCAGTACTCTCCTAATGTTCCCAGTTCACTTCATGACTTTCTTGTTTTGTTAGCAGCACAAAAGCTTTGCATTATTAATAGCACTTCTTTATAAATACATAGACAAACAGGGGCAGGTCTGAGATGTTGCACAACATCTCTTTTCTGTTGCCACTGTGGTGCTGAAAGAAGATTTGATTCAAGTTGCATTAAGAGACAATAAAGAAAAACATGAACTACAAACTATATATATATATATATAGTTTATATATATATAGTTATATATATATATATATAGTAATATATATATACATACTAATAAAACATAATAGACAATAACACAGCCAATAACTTTCTTTTTAATCTATGCAGCAACACTAGCATTCCTTTGAAGTAATTTTTCTTGCCCCTTAATGAATGTTAGCTCCTCCAGCAACTGCCCTCCAGTTGTTGTTTGCAGGGTAAACACTAGTGCTTTTCCTTAAAATATCTTGTGTAGCTCGAAACAGTCTAGATAAGAGCAATAAGCCTTGAGATAAACAGTAACGCTGCAGTCTGCAGAAACCACAGCAGTTAGCTGAAATGTCCTAAATTATGCCTCAAACTAAAAAGATCGGCGTCTAAAACTATCTCCCCCAGCAATTTTTTAATGTTTGAATTATGTGTTTACATTCTAACAATCCAACAGACATTGCACAACGCTCAGAAACGTTTGATTTTCACCTCTTCACACAGCTTCCTTAGATTAGTTAGCTTGATACAGCTGCAACTGAGCTGTATGTAGTCCAGCTGTACTGCAATTAGTCTTAACAGATAAACAGATAACTATATGTTTTTAAAAACGCAGAATCTGTAGCCACAGGAAATTATATTAACATCTAAAACAGTTTCTGCTTGTCATCTAAGCAGTATTGACTAATCACATCTGATAAACATGTGACTGTATGCACATAAACAAAAGACTTATTAATAAGCTGTTGATGACTGGTTTGAACTTTTATTAGGATCAAGCCTTTCCTGAGGTAAACTTCTGACATAACCTTTTGTTTTTACATGGTTGTCACACCACAGTGTGAAGGACTAGCTAGCGTGTGAAGAATTAAATTCTATTACTATTACAGATCATCTGCAGCAGCAATGTTTACTGGGAAGGCCTGACGTCTGCCACGATAACATTCACTCTCACTCTTGGATTTACAATGTGACTCTGTGCTGAATTTTTCCTTTTGTGGTCAGGCTGCAACCCCCCTCCCTCCCCTCCCCGTTGATCCACACAGCTGTGAAGCTTCACTGAAGATCATCTCTTCTGCACCTCCAGTGCATAAAAGCTGTCATGAAGTGAAACACAAAGACCTCCAGGTTCTTTTAGTATGACTCAGCCTTAGCGTCACATATTTCCTGTTCTGCCCTTTTTTAGAATGTTTTCACAATTTAATGGCCTGGGTGAGACTTAGATCAGTGTGGTGACAAGTAATGAAAGGCCTCAAACTATACGAATGCAGCTCTAGAAACAGTGTGTATGTGTCTTGTGAGTCCATGGTTAAATAATCCATAATCTTGCAGAGTATGTATTCAGCAACATCACATCAAAGCAGAGGGAACAGAGGGAAAAATAAATATCCTAATGTCGGGCTGTTAACTGCAGTAAGCTTGCTACTAGCGTAGCATTAGCATCACTCACTGCATGGCTAAGACAATGCTGGATGGTCCAGCACTTACATCCAGGTATTTATTAGATGGATTGCTATTAAATTAATTTTTGACATTTATGGCCTCCCCCAGAGGATTGCTTGTTTTTCTATGTAGTGTCATTGTGTTTTGGCCCTCAGTGAAATATCCCAACTACTGGATGCCCATGAGATTAATTACAGAAATCAAATCATTTGCCTAAAAAAAAGAAGAAAAAAAGAAAGAAAAAAAAATAGAGAAAATCAATTGGCAAACATTTTGAAAGTATAGCAGAAAGAGAAACATGGGTGAAATTTCTGGAGATAAACACGTTCCAGTGTTTTGTTTGTAGTTTGACAGCAAGCTGATAAATTTAGCAATAGCAGATAAACTCTCGCTAACAATAAAAGTTGAAATTTCAGTTCAATATCCAGGGTACAGAGAGCCAGTCTTCATTAATATATTGAGGATTATGCAATCTGTTAACAAGCTCTGCATTCCCTGCTTCTTTACTCTTACCATTCAGACTGCAGTCTCTATGCATACAGTCTCAAACCTCCAGAATATGCCATTTTTCTGAAGCTATGTCTCAGTAAAACAAATAATTCTGCATCCCTGATATTCTTGTTCTCATCACCATAACATGCTTGTCTATTTTATTTGCTAGATCATCCCACTGACCATTAGGGAGGAAAAATGTATAAATTTTCTCCTCCTTTCTTTCTATTTTGCTCCTGCCCTACCTCCTACACATCTCCTCTTCACCACCTTCACCGTGGATTTGGGGTCGGATTCAGGGCATCATTCAAATCAGCTGCTCCCACACGTTAACAACTGTCCCACTGGCATGGATACATGTCGAAACAATAGTTATAATTTTGTTTCACACACATCACCAAACCAAAACAGAATTTCTTTTAATTAGTGTTTTCACCGAAAAAAATAAATCAGAGGAAGACACAAAGAAAGTTTTTGTGCCTAGGGCTACTGTTACAGACTGACACAGACCTCTTATACCACGACTTTAATGGCTTTGGCTCTGCTCGAGCTGACCACAATCACTTCCTGAACTGACAGATTAATTTTATTATTTCAGGAAATGCTGATAGAACGCTATTCTGTACAATCAATTTACTTACAAAATAAAGAAGATGTTAAAGTCTATGATAAAGACACCTATGTTTTTTCATTTGTGTGTTTATACACAGATGCACATATGAGCATTTCTCAGCCTAAAACCCCCAAATTCAGGTGGGAGCAAAATGACCTGACTGCATTTCCCACAATAACGTTATATGCAGTTAGAATTATGTTCTATCTTGAATCCATTTTAACTTACACATCAGATTAGATTATGAATACTCCAGTTTTTCTGTTTCACTTTTGGTTGACAGCATACAAAGCGAAGGATCAAGCAGTTGTTTGGAAGCAGCAGTAATTGTATGCTTAATAAAGGATGTAGGTGGAACATAATATGAACCCTTTTATTAATTTAACAAATCTTCATGGTTAAAAAAAGGGGCCCCAGTAGAGCCAATTTTAGCAACGCCCCTGGACTGACACAAGTGGAAGTTAGCATTTGCAGTCTGCCCATGTGCATGCTAGCATTCATCTTAAAGCTAAATGCTAACGTGTCGTGTTCATGTGCAGAACAGTTTCTTAGTTTCATGGATGTTGATTTGTAAAGGCACTCTATGTGTGTTTTAATAATTATGAGATATTTCTGAGTTTACATAGAAGAGATAAACAGCTTTAATGTATAAACTCAAACATAAAGAAAACAGCTACTAGCAGATATCAGCTGCTAAATGTAATTATAGCCAATCCATATTCATCTATGTTTCCATTCAGTTTGGTTTTAGAGTTGTTTTCCTGTTAAATTAATTAAACCATAAAGTAGATATAATCTTCATAATTGATGTCTTGAAATCAAATGCTACTGTCAGCCAGTGGATAATTGTTTTAAGATCGTATCAGCAAGAATGAACAGCCTGCAACTCCTTATGCTTTTCCGTCTGCTTTGTGAAAATTCACAGCACAATAATTAGGACAGTACAAGTTTTTTCTTTATTTTTTTTCCATATTTACTGTGACTTTTAGATTTGATTGAACTTGGAGCAGAATTATCTGACATGTTGAAATAGTGTAGAGCAGGAAAAGGTGATTAGATGTGTCCATGGGGTATTTCACAGTTGCAGAAATATAAACAACCCCAAAATATACTGTAACAGTGCAGCATCATTTCCAATACTGCTGTTATTTTTATTCTTTTCCTGCTTTGTGTTTAAAATTGAACTGTCCTGTTTAAAGTCATATTTATGGCAACTACTGTGCCTCTCACTGGCACGTCAGAAGCAACCATTACGGGGCCATTAGTTTACGTATCTGTTATTCCCTGCGATCCTCACAGTCGATCCTTAATCTTTTCCACTCTAAGCTGAACATATTACTGATACAAACCCAAACAATTTATTTAAAAAGGGTCGGTTTCAGGATGGTTTTCCCACAATGCTTTTAAAAACAAAGGATGTTTAATTTTCTTCTAATCTTATTACATCTTGTCTCCAAAACATTTGTCTGAGTTGCCTAAAATTCCACCTTTGATTGAAATTAAACATCCTTTGCTTAAGGAAGCACAGTTTTGATCCTCCCTTCCCATCTACAGGTTAAAGAGGGCAACAGGAGCCTGTCAAAAGAAACAAAATCTTAAAAAAAACTTTTTGGAGGGTGTGATAAGCTGCAGTTTGAGAAGAGCTGTTGAGAAAGTCTGAGGGCATTACTCACCACTCTCGCTTACAAAACATACAAACATTTGGAAGCTGGAATTTCTTCTAAATAAAGTTAGGTCAAACAACATTAAATCAGACCGACATGATGTCAACAGCCTGATAGAGTCAGGATGAAAATGATGATGATGAAAGATGGTTTTTTCTTTGTGGAATTTGGCACAGAAAGAAAACAATCACACAAACACAAATTATTCCAATATATTGAATAAACAGTCAGACACACTTACATCACAGCTTCTAATGATCATAAACATGCCTACTAATGTGATCGTGATTACACTATTGCATAATTAACTTGGCACTTTAGAGAGGATCTATCTTTTTTGTTTGGGTTTAATCCTTTTTGAACAATGTTTTAAAAAGTATATATTTTACACCAACATTCAGATTTTCACAGATGATCTCCTCACTAAGAGGAAAACATTTTGAATAACTGTGCCAAATGACCACATGTATTTCCCCTCTTAAACAAATGTTGGCCAGAGATTAGTTAAAAACTACACATCTATTAAGAAAAAAAATCTGCTTCTAATAAATTTGCAACAAAATAAATGAGCCTAAGTGCGAAGAAGTATGTAATGGCGTAATTATGACAAAGCACATTTCTGAAAAGTAAAAAAAAAAAAAACATAAATTCAAATTAAACTTAATAACTGAACAAATACAGATATAAAAAATACATTTACAGTTTATTTGAACCTTTATTCAACAGACACAAGTACAAAGAAAATGATTTTCAGTGTCTTCACTGACCACCTTTATTGTATTTAGGAAGTATGAACAAATATATGTAGATCAAAGATCTCATAGTTCCACACACTCCCAACAGAGCACTTCGCTCTCAGACTGCAGGTGTACTTGTGGTTCCCAGAGTCTACAAGGGGAGGCAGAGCCTACGGCTATCGGCCCCTCTCTTATCGAACCAGCCCCCAGTTTGGGTTCAGGAGGCAGACACCCTCTCTACCTTTAGAGATCTGACTTAAAACCCTCCTTTTTGATAAATGCCATAGTTAGCGGTGGTTAGCCGCTTTGCGATGCTGCCAGAGGCTTAGACTGCTAAGGGACGTTCCATGATGCACTGAGCACTTCCTTTTTGCTCCTTATCTTCCATGTATACAGTAAACATATGACTATATTGGCATCATTAACATATTTCTCATCTATCAGCAGGTCTTCTTGGCTAAAAGTTGCAGTGGTCTGTCTTTGCTGTCCTCTTCACCCCAACCGCTCGAGGCAGATGGCTGTCCTCTCAGGTTCTGCTGGAGGTTTTTCCTTCCTGCTAAAAGGAAGTTTTTCCTTTCCACTGCCGCCCCTTGCAAGCTCAGGATGCAATCTGTTGGGTTTCCTTAACTAGGCTATTATTTGTTATGAACTGGCTTGAAATGATTTCTCTGTAAAGTGCCCTGAGATGCCATTGTTGTGAAGTGGCTCTATATAGATAAAGCTGAACTGAATTAAAATATTTAATCTAACGCTGCAACATGCTCAGAAAAAATAGGATAAAAGGCAGAGAATGAGAAAAGTTTACAAAGTATACCAGCAACAGCTTTCTGGAAAAGGTCACAATAAGCTGATGAATTGGTGACAGGTAAGGGTGTCAGGACTGGGTATAAAAGGAGACTCCATCAAAGGCTCAGACTTTCCAAGCAAAGATGTGTTGTTTCACACCACTTTGTGTCAAACTATACCAGACAATCTTTAATCAGTTCAAAGAAATAATGTTAAATTGTAAAGAACGTCTGCCTTTCAGAATCTATAGTGTATCGCATTAAAAATGTTAGTCTCATGCCTCTACTTATGCCGCAAATATGTTTCATAAATGTGAAGATAGTTGTTTCTGTAATGAAGAATTGAATAAAGACAATAAATTAAACAAATTACAGTCCCTGAATCTTTAACCAAGGTCCTCAGTCCATGTTGTGGGCTTTAGTCAGTGGTTATTTGAAAGTGTAGAGAAGCTTATTTTCCTACAGATGTTGTCTTTACAGCTTCAATAGTGGTTTTATCAGATGACGCTGCAGTTATAATCAGGATTTTATGAGAGCAGAGCAGCAGTCTGGACCATGAGTCATGATGGAGAGTCTTAATGAGCCGCTTTCCATGCATGAGTAATACCCAAATGTGAACAAGAGCAGCTTTATTAGGAATTAGGCTGTATTAAAATGCATTTATGTCTGTTTTTACAAAAAGATGAAGAAATATGGAACTTTGGAGCTTGTGCAGCTCACCTTGTGCATGTGTGTGGGGGGTGATAGGGAGTATGGGGTGGGTTGGAGCAGCTAATCCTGGATAGAAATAAACAAATAGTTCTTGCTACTAATGAGTCAGGAGATTCATGTCATGATGATCAATACATTAGAGTTTTCTGATAGATTGAAAAAAATGCAACTTGAAAGAATGTTATGCAAAGAGGAAGCCATAAGTCAGCACCACTGAACTGCTTTTGGGGAAGATGGGTCTGGTTTTACATGCTAAAAGATAAAAGACCATCTGGGCTCTTATTAGTGAAAGGTGCAAAGAACAACATCTGTGATGGTATGGATGGCCATCTGTGGCCATGGGTGACATAGATCTGAAAGTACCAGAAGTGTACAGGTGTATTTTAGAGTCATATTGTATAGGTCAGGGACCAGCAAATCCGGTCCTAGAGTTCCGCTGTCCTGCAAGTTGTCAATGTTTCCTGCTTCAACATACCTGATTCAGATTAATGGCTCATTAACATGTTTGTGCAGAAGGAAAATGCCAGACTTCACTCTACACAAGCTCCAATAGCATGAGCTCATGCAGAGTGTGTGTTTGTATGTACTTGTGAGTAATCCCTGAAGACCTGGGAATTCAGCCACACACATACACAGAATAAAGGTTTGAACAGAGTATCATTTATTGAAACCAGGAGACTGGTGAGTGGAAAACGAGATGCAGTCCAATAAGGAGTGGTAGAGAAATCCTGAGGGGCTGTGAGGTTAGAATCCTGAAAAGACTCCCGATATTAATGTACAGATCCACAAATCCAAAACGGCATAGTCATAAGGCAGGCAATGGTCAAACACAAAGAGGCAGAGAGCAGACTACTTATCAGGGGGCAGGCAAATCTCTGTGGTCGTTCCAAGCAGGGGTCAATACCCAGATAACCATTTGGCAGGAAAAGTCAGACGTGGATCAGGCATGAGAGGTCCAGGGTATGTATGTAACAGGGTCGACAACAAGAACATGAAACAAGGGAAAAGCAGAGTCTCGACAAGGGTTAACAAGCTGACCATCTGGCAGGGAAACAGAAACCGGAGAGTGAATAATAAAGTATAATAATAATAATAAAGTAGGGCGGGGAACAGGTGAGGAGAAGCAGTAATCAGGTGGAGCAGATGAGCCTGATGAGGAGCTGGAGGCTCAGCAGAGCAGCAATCATGATATGTACTTGTATAAAGGTAAATAAACAAATTAGTTTGTTTTAATCTTCTCAGCTTTTCTGGAAATTTGTTTTGAGGAAGCATTTCTCTTTATAACCACATTTTCTATTTTTAAAAATAATATTTAGGGTAAATATATGTGCATAATAAGTTGTACAAATAACACTGAGTAATGATACCTATTCTTATTTGTGGACAAGTTAAATCAACCAAGTGTGATGAAATAGTTCAACATATTATGCACCGAATATTGAAAAACAGAAATGTCAAGACTGAAATAGAACGATTATGAAGTCAAAGATAAAACACTGGAAACAAAACCTCATTTAAATTTGGCTGAATCGTCAACAAGCCAGCTAAAATTGAGTTATCATTGCCTAAAATGAGATAAACTGGAGCACACACATCGAGACAAATAATCCAAATGTTGCTTATTACATTACCAACAGGAACCAGCGGGTGAATTGCATGTTTATTTCTGTGTTACTATTTGTATAAATAATCACACTTTCAGCTTCTTTCTTTATTTAGACTTTTTCCATGAAAATGTAGAGAAGATGCTAATCTCAAATCCCATCCCTGACGCCACATCTGCCAAGCTTTCTTTCTCTTCAAGGCTTGTTTTTTTCTTTTTACATGCAGTTTAGAGCAATAATTGTGTGGGATTTGTCATGTAAAATGATCAGTAATTATTCTAAAACAAGGGGCTTGAGTTATGATAGTAGCAGACAAAATGAGCCTAATGTAACAGCTAGATTTTTATCTGAAATGTTGTTACCGGCAGATTAAAATCTGCTGCATCTGTTTAAGTCAAAGGTCATAGGTTTGATTTTCACATTGTAATGGACTTAAAGTGGCTTACAGAGGCCCCTGGAAGTAATTTTTTTGCATTCTTGATAGATATTAATTTGCAATATCATGTGATTTAGAGCAAATGTTTAGAATCAAAGATCAAATTCTGACTGACATCAAGGTTTTTTGTCTATATAAATGCTGGATTATTGTAATAAATGAATTATGTAATGTTGGGACCTTTAGAGGAAACAAATAGAAATATTTCTTCTAAAGGTAAGGCTTCATCCGTGACCCTGAGCAGGCAGCTTTGCTTTTATCACGGCAAAAATAACATATTGATGCCACACAGGATAAAATGTGTCCATACAAAGTGCTAATTGTAAACACAATGACAAGCCATTATTACACAGCGCATCATCATCCTTATAGTTATAATTATTTAACAAAATCTATATGTGATCATTTTCACTTATTGAAATTTTATATAATCAGTGATATTAGAAGAAATGTTTATTTTTGCATAATTATTATTCTAAATTTAATTTAAAAACATGTTATATTATGTATAATCTTATATATAGTTCAGGTAAACATTTTATAATGCCATATCATGATTTCATCTTAATTAATTATGTAACCAAGTCACAACTCTGAGTACTAAAGCTCACCTGCATGTGCACCTTCCTCAGCATCTCTTCCTCTCTCTGAACTATCTGTAGCTTTGATTCTGTCATCTGACATAATAACACAATGATTCAAGCTAAGGAAACTGGTGTTTTACTTAGTGACTATCACCAACATTAATGACTCAACAAAAAAGCAGTGTCAGTCATAACAGCTGATGGTTCGTTGTGATAAGATTGCGAGTACATAGAGCCATGAGGATAATACCAGTTTAGAAGTTTAAGAACAAGCAGCCGTGTGGGAATCCATCTCACCCAAAAAGAAAAAGAGCAATTAGCATCTGGTGAGAATAATGCAATTTATTTCTACATTATTTGCTCCTGAGATGTTTGAGATTGTTGCTATCTCAATTTTGGCTACTAGATGTCAGTAATTTCTACACAATTTACTTCAAACTCATAATCTTTTAAAAAGAAAGAAATGTTTGAAACTCATGGGAGAAACCAGTCCCATGCATGTTTTTTCATTTTTAACTTTGCACTTTTAGAGCAAAAGTTAAAAAATAAAAAACTTTTAACTTTGCAAAAGGTGGCACCTGTTAATGCGACTAGAATTGGGACCGATCCGATCCAATATTAGTTTCGGGCTCCGATATTGCAGTGATTCATGGATGGACCTTACGTGGTCCTGTGTTTAAAAATTATTAGTATTATGCAGGTTTAGTGCCTTCACCTTAGTGCAGAATCAGTTCATTAAATATTTCCATTAGAACTCTTATATGTTAATAATTATAGGATTTAGTTTTTTACTCAGCGTTACTAGTTCAGACGTAGTGTTACCGTTTAGTGCAGTAGAAACGGCTGCTGCCTCAGTATGCCTGATCCTGTTTGTGTTATATGTTGTTATTGTCTAGTCTTGGATGGGTTGTACTGGAAACACAAATTTCCCTGAAGGGATTAATAAAGTATTTCTGATTTCTGATTTACCTGCTTTGACAAGTCTGATGGGAAATGACCTGTCTTTGCTGCTTCAGCTTGTCACTAATTTAGATATAATTTAGTCTTGAAACATTAAAAACCAAGACAGCATCTTGAAATGTGTGCACAGCCAAGGTAAAAGGGTAAAAGGTTGTTCAGCTAAGAAGGGAAGAGAAAATACAACAGACACTACTACTTTAGCGTGACAGTGTGACTCACATAGAGAGAAGGTGAAGGAAGACTTGGGAATCTCCAGCTTGGGTTATTATGCTCATAGCTGCAGCTTGTTGAGCATGACGGCCTTATTAGCGATGCTTTCACTAATGCACCTAAACCACAGAGCATTTTAAATATTCGCAATCAGAAATTCTATTGATCAGAAGTCCTCGTCAGCAAAAGCGAACCCTCTGAGCCGACACTGCAGACGACAATCTGAGTTTCCAAATTATTTATATTCATCCTGGGTACCTTTCAACACATTCTCTTCTACCTTAAATAAAAAAAAAATCTGTTGTTATTGCTAAATTGCAGCTACTTTTGTTTTTGAGATAAAGAAACAGCTACAGATATCGTCTTCAATTTACTTTAGAAGGTTTTTTCTTATAAATAATTATGAAAAACATTTAAACTGGATACATTTTGTTTTATCAGTTGCTCTTTAATAAGAAGTGATGTGGTTCATGACAGCCAGATGAAACACTACACAATAAAAATAGTAATAATGGTCACATAAACTGGTATGGTATCAATAAATGTCAGTATCCAAATTTCAGATATCAGATTCAGATCGGTGCATCTCTAAATGAGAGCTTCTCACAAAGGGTCTAAACTTTATGGAATAATTATTCATTCCTACTAAAGTGGTTGTCTAATGCAAAAAGTAAAGGAATACTTGTAAAAACAAATAGCCAATAATATTTCTGTCATCAACAATTGTTTACTGAGAATAGTCACTGCTCCATAAACACTTACACTTTACAATGAGAAATACTAGATTTGAGCCAATTTCCAAGTTTTATCAGTGTTGTTTCTGGACTGTTTAACTTTGCGCAATCATCACAGCTGGTGGTTTAATGGCTTTTACATCATCTTCATAAAATGTAAACAGTTTGGACAGACAAGCATTATCACCTACATTGGCCCAGGAGGATGCTGCATTATTGTAGGAGTATCCTGTGCAACATAATTCAGTCTATGTGTAACCTACTGATTAATCTCTTTGCAGAATGGACAACAACAGCAGTCCAGGACTGCAGACCAGTTCTGGCAGTTGAGGTCAGAGGTTAGCAGAGATTTTACCGATAGCATCTTCTGACGTACATAACGACCTGCTGTTGAGGAGCAAAGTTGTGCCTGAAATCCCACAGCTTTATTTATCTAAAAGTTAGCAACATTATGTTTATGGCTGACTTGTACCCTTTACATTCATACATGTATAGAACAGCAGCTGGAAGCTTCGCCCAATCTACGATTTCTTTCAGTGTAATCTCCTTCGTCACTCTGTTTATCAGAAATCAATGACTCTTCCTTGCTCCCTTCTGCTGGCTTTCACTGCATTTTGCTTTTCATCTGTGGAGTGGCTGTGGGAGCACTCATCCTCTTAATGCATCCCCAGATTTTAAGAGCGCAGCCAAACAGATCAATACTGGCTTTGAGGGCTAAAAGCATACTTTTTGGCTCCCACTCACTTCAACCCACTCTGCTGAAAGAAGTTGGACTCGTGTTTATCAAGGTAATGATGGGTCAGCCTAACAGTCTTTTGAGGTCTTGTGAAACATTAAAGTGTTTTACAGAAAATAAGCCACCAGTGTGTCTGAAGACTAACAAATAAGGCTTAATTCCAGAGATTTTCTCTATTTCTTCAGATAAATACTTTTGTGTAGTTGCTTCAGATTTTTGTACCCCGAGGCTGCTTCAGGTTAAATTTGACCAGTTTCTTTAAAAAATTTATTTGATTATTGGTCAAATCGAGGAAAATTGTGGGTTTAGGGATTTTAAAACAGTAAAAAAATAATAAAAAAAAATAAAATAACAGCACAGGCCATGTTTTTTGTATGGGACAGTGGTGACAGAGTTTAAGGGAAACCTGGACACTAGGGGTGTTGTATTTAATCATTTCTACAATGCATTGAGATGCGGACGTTGATGATTCTGCATCGATGCAGCAACAGAACATGATCGATTATAATAATGTAATGTATAAATTCAGCTGTTGCTTGCGTATGTGGTGGGATCTAGCTGCTGCAACAGCTCGGTAGATCCGAGGCATGTCTTGGCACCCTCACTTAGGAAAACTGTAATACTAAGCAAACATACAGAAAATACCCCAGTATCTCACTGGAAATACATTAATTGTCTAAGGGAAATCACATAAGATTACACACAAAAATGTAAAAAATTTTAAAAAAAAGTAAGCTTAACGCTAACGCACAGGGAAAATACCATTGGCAAGCTAGCAGTTATGGTCAGTTACAAATTGACTAGAATACTTACTGCTAAATGTTTTCTGTTCATAAAGAAGAGCTTGAAAAACATCTGAACTTCCATTATTCTGTCTGAACTGACTATGGAAATACTGAAGGGAAAAAACACAATACTTTACTGCAAGAAACCTCAGCACTAGAGGACTGTTTTTGATAACAATATGTCACATCATAGTAATGTCTCTTTATTTTCTGGAAATGAACAATTAAAACTCAATAATGACATTGAAAATAGCATCATTGTTTACATGTTTGTGATGTTTTTCAATACCAGAACATTCAGACTGATTTCTAAACTAATTATAAATAAACAGGGAATTTATAATTATTTGACTATTTGTATTCATTGATGAAGAAAATAGCAATGTCTAGTGATAAAGAAAAATAAGGATGCAACACATAGTGATGCACTGAGCAAATCGTTGACAAGATAATTGTAATCTAATCAAATCTTGAGACCAGATAAGATGCACAGCCCTGCTAAGAACTGAGTTTTAGCACTTTTTTTTTTTTACATGAAAGTCTTTAAAACAAAGTAAATGCTTAATATTTTGCTTGGTATATAGTAAAATAGCCAAAATGGTCTTTAGCCTTAATTTGACACTAAATTTGAGTCCCTGCCAATACCTTGGGGGTGGAGCAGTCCCTGTGTTGTCTGACTTGGGCATTGGGATGGTTGCTGGCCCGCACTGGGTGGCTGTATGGTGGGACCTGGTCTACCTGGGAAAGGGGGGGTGGGGGGGTGGGGGGGGGGGGGAGCTGGAAAAAATCTTCGTGGGGAGAATCAAAAATGATGCCGAGTCAAACTGTCTTTTACAAATTTATTATAGCAAAGAGAAATAAAAAAAATACATGCAGTCAAGCATGCAGAGAGAGCTCTCTGACAAACAAGGAAGTGTCACAAAGTTATATAGGTTTCTGATTACGCCTTTACCAACTGTCATCATCATCATCATGACTTGATGGAGATATCTATCAATAGCTGTTGCTAGGGGCAACGTAGAGAGAGTTCTTCGTAAAACGGAACTATTTGGAGAGAGTTTTACATAAAATGAAACTAGACAAGCTTTGAGACAGCAGATGACCTTTTCGCCTTACTTTCACCTCGCTAGTAGACAGAAAAAGGGGAAGCTGGAAGAGAACTGGCCAGCATCTGTAAGTTTCTTTTAGTGTGAAGAGGCCACATGAGGATGAAAAGCCACATGATCATCATATCCTAAGCATTACAATTATGTTTTCAAATTATGACAGCTCTAATAAAATTTAGGCCAAGCTCACACAATAATTTCCATCACAGGGGGGATACGTGCTCTTTGGGGGTCTGCTGGGTATCCCTGGGATGGCTTTGATCTTTGCGGTGGCCCAGTTGCACAATCACTGATCACTATTCATTCCTGTTATTTACTAACCTGCATGCTGAGACAGTCACTGTGTCGCGTTGTGGGTTTAATCTCTAAAACTAGTTATGTTCACGTTTTTCTTTGTTTTGCTGTTTTTGCTGTTATGACTGATTTTTTTTTTTCTGCTTTTCTGCACCTGTCTTTTTCTTTATAGGTGCTTCTGATGATTATTAGTTTTGTTTTCTTAAAGATGTTTCAGGTGTTTTTTTGTTGTTTGTTTCCGTACAGGTGTAGTTTTTCTTTCATCTCTTCACTCTCTTCTCCTCTTTCATCATCTTTCTTTTGTTTACGTACTTCTTTCTTACCTCCCCAACCCTTTTGTTAGATCCAGCATAAATATGTAAAATCAGCAATAAATAAATTGAATGATAAAGAATCATTCTTAAGAGGGGCCTTATATCCAGTAAGCTCCTTTTGGCAAAGCAAATTTGTTCAGTACAACAAAGAAGCCATACCATCATTCTGCTTGCTATGATCCTGGATGAGACAAGGTAAATAAAAGAAAGAATAGAACTACAGACAACCTAATATGCAAGTAAACCAACATTATTTTTACTGTTTCAGAGCACAATACTAAAATAAAAGATCCTAACATATCATGGATCAGTTGGTATGAACGTAATAACAAATAATCTATTAAATAGAATACTTTCATCTTTTCAGCTAACAGAAAACACAAATAAAAAAGAAGCATTAATAGTTTAAAACCTAGCTGGGCAAAGAGGATGTAGAGACACAACTGATCCTGAGTCAAGAAAGCTGAAAATCTTGTGATGTTTACCTGATGATGACTCCAGCCTCGGTTCGGGGAACACACTGAGAGTTCTGAGAAAGTTGTGAAAACCTTGGTACTCTCTATGAAACACAGTTGCTTTTAAACCCATTAAAATACACTGATTAGATGCTAAAGTGTTTCCTTGTGGCCTTACCCTGGGGATCACAGACTGAAACTTTATAATTAGTCATTATCCATCTCTGCAAATGGTGGTTATTACGTCAGAAATAAACCCTCCAGCTTCACCTGAGGAGTCCCAAGACAGTCCAATGCCATAGGGATCATATAATCTCCACAGCAAGTAAAAGGTCTGGCCCAGGTTCTCCCCCCAGGAGTACAAGCAAAGAATATTTTCAAAGGATGTTTCAAGTATTTCTTTCAATTTATTTTTACCTTTTTAAAACATTAATATGAGTTTTAAAGGTCCCATATTATGCAAAATTCACTTTTTAATGGTTTTGGAACAGTCATACTGGTCCCCCCGCATGTGTAGGAGACCCGTAAGTGTGAAACTCTTTCAGGCGCTCTCTCTCCCCCCTGCTCCACCTCTAGGGAAGTAAGCGCTGAAATGAGCTTGTTTGAAAGCGTGTACGTTATGACGTCATAAGGGACAATAACCACTCCCCACAGAGCGATGGACCCGTCTACCGGCTCTCAAAGCCCGCCCTCTAAAAATCACCTAGCGCCCAGTGTTTTTCCCTCTTCGGCAACCCTCGTTAGCGGACATGGCTAAGCGACAGAGGCACTGTTCTGTTTGTGGCTGCATAAATGAACACGAAAACGTTTTTTTTTACTTCCATCCACTGAACCCACGAGGACTGAGTGGATTAATTTTATTTTTGGAGGAAATTTACCCGGAAAACTTCCAAAGGTTTTGCATGTCTGTGGCCAGCATTTCAAAGAGGACTGTTTCCACAACATGGGGGCATGGAAAGCAGGCTTCGCCAACCGTTTGAAGCTGAAGCCAGGTTCAATACCAACTGTCCGTGACACAGCTGGAGAGGTAAGAGCTGGCAGTTATTTTATCGTTTCGGCCTTATTAGTCTGATAGCTTGAAAATATATTAACCTGTCAATCACCTCATGACGGACGATGCGATGGGCGGAGCCAACAGCTGAGCTGCTCCACCAGGGTTCCGCCCACCATAAACGGCACATTTCTGAAGCTGCTAAAAAGAGGGAGGTGAAGAGAAGCCGCTGCACTCAAACTGAGGGTCGATTTGTCCATACCATGGCGGAAATATTTCATTTAGATATTAATGAATGGTCTCAGATTGGGAATAAAGTGTATAATATGGGACCTTTAATGTCTGATATTGTGACCAAGTTGGAGACAGCAATCATTTTGATGCTGCACTTACTATCAAATTGCATCTATATCATCAGTCTAAATTGCTTGAAAAGCCACAGAAATGTTTATTCTTGTTTTCTGCTTTCACATACTCCAAAAATCCTTTAGCTTAATTTGTTTTCATTGTTATAAGGTGGATTACCATGCTGTTCCTCGTTCTTACATTACACAGTTAGAATGATTGTTAATTTTTCAAATGCTTACTCTATCGCATCCTAATGAGATGGCCAAACAACCTCAGCTAACTCCTTTCAATTCAGAGGAGCAGCGCCTCCCTCCAGTAGTATGAGCTCTCTGTTTATAATTTGATCTCATACAAGGGGACTGAAACAGTTGCAACCTATTTTCTACCTATCATGCATATACTAAAAAGCCGTGGACCACCTGCCCCATCCTGTGCTGAAACCATGTTTGGTTTTAGGCTTTAAAAAGTGAGATTCTCATCATAAATAATGTATTCTGGCTGAGTCCCATCTTTTGATAAAGCCAAAGTTAAATGAACAACATGTAGCCTTACTTTTATTCCTTAAAATGGGGACAATTTGTGGGTATTAATCACAATGGTTCTTAATGTTCAAAGCCTCAGGGAAACCCTGTGCTCTTTGGGGGACCTCCTTGGGGGGTCCTGGACTTCAGGTTGGGAACCACTGGACTAAGATACAACCAAATGTGTTTTGTAAAGTGCTCTGAGTGGTCAACAAGATTGTGGGGTCTTAACAATAATGATAAACTCCCGTCCGGGGGGAGGGTTGAGAATGTAAATGTATGTAAGTGTGAGTATGTTGCAGACAGATGTTTTTTTTAAAAGGGTAGTCAGCTCTTTACCCTTCTATTATTTCATCTTTGTATATATTCCTCTCTGTATGACGAAGTTAAAAAATGTTCAATAAATAAAGTTGGAAAAAGAAAAAAAAAATCCCTCTGGGTGTATATAGACACTGGTGATAGAGTCTCCACTGCAGTAATAGAGCTTATTCCCACTTTACCATGAAGTATCCTTATTGAGGAGAGTAGAGGAGAATTTGGGGTTTAAAGAAGACCATTACAATGCCATTTATTTTTTTACCCTGTTAATCCTCAAATATCAGAAGTTCACAATAATATAGTTTGACTGTTTGTTAAATAAAGTTCAAGTTTTTCCCAAAAGAATTAATTTATATCATTATATCATTTATATCTTATATAACATAAGATAAGTCTTTATGCTGATGATGTATTACTTTTCCTCCAGAACTCACAACATCTCTCTCTCAGACAATCACACTTATTAACACATTCTCATCAATATCTGACTACACTATTAACTGGTCCAAGACTATTGTTATGCCCATTAACTGTGACCTACAAAAGACACCCAATACTACAATACAGTCTGAAAACATTAGATATTTAGGCATAAACATTTCCCCCAGGTTATCTGAACTAACACAGCTAAATTATGTCCAGCTACTTAAAGCAATAGAGGATGATCTCTCAGGGTGGAGGCGGTTACCTATATCACTCATTGGGAGGGTTGCCACGGTTAAAATGATGATTCTATCTAAAGTAAACTACCTGTTTTCAATGATACCCACTAAACCATCCTCCAGCTAGTTTAAGTCACTGGACTCACATATATCTAATTTTTTATGGAAAAACAAGCCATCAAGTATCAGTCTAAAAACTTTACAACAGACCAAAGATAGAGGCGGATTGGAGCTACCCAACTTTAATCACTTTTTCTTAGCTAACAAGCTGCAGTATATCTCCAAATGGCTTAAACCTAGCTGGCTGGATGAACCATGGTTAGATATAGAGCAGGCATTGTGTGAGGATCTGGTTATCTCTGATCTACCATTCATCAGCTCAGCCATCAAAACACATAAGTGTTTTAAAAGCATCAAAATCAGTTCCTCTTTAGTGGCTTGCTGGGAATTTCTAAAAATAACCAAATCCTCACTTTTTCAATGTAAGTTTACACCCCTCTGGAACAATCGTAAAATCCTGCAAAACAAAAAGCTTATCAATTTCACTCAATGGAAAAATAAAGGAATAAAACAGGAATATAATAGAAAATGGAAACTTCTTCTCATTTAATATTCTCACTTCACAATATGGAATCAGTAGCGAAAAAAATTTAGAATATCACCAGCGTAAATCAATTAGATGTAAAAAATACCATTAATCAATTAAACTTACAGCTACCTATTAGGGTGGCAGAATTCATGAATCTCAATGCCCCAAAGCTATTATTAAAAACATATATACTATTATCTAAACTAGAAGACTCAATCTGTCTTCCAACTTCAAAATGGGAGGCTGACTTATCCAGTAACTTTAATAAAGATAAATGGTCACAAATATGTTTAAACACCTTTAAAATGACTAAGAATTCAAATATGCAACTGATACAATTCAAAATTCTGCATAGAACTCATTATACAGGACAAAGGATGTTTAGGATGGGTCTGTCACAATCAAACATCTGCCCACACTGCAACGAAAACACAACTGACAACTATCTCCATGCCTTGTGGTCCTGCACACCTGTCCGCAGGTTCTGGCTTCAAGTATGTGTGGACATGTCAACATTGTTTTAAATGTAATATTTCTGCAAATCCCGCACTCCTAGGCATGGTGTGGGCCCTCTGCCTTTGAGGGGTGGGGCGGCCGCCTCTGGGCTCCTGGGGCCCTGGGCCCTTCGCTTGGGCTGCCCTGGGTGGCAGGTCCTGGGCAGGGCAGGCGGCTGCCGATTTTGGCCCACTGGGACCTGTGCCCCGAGACCGTGGGGGGCTCTTGCTGGGGCTCTCTTCTGCCGCCCTTCGGGTGGGGCAGGAGTCGTCCCCATGGTGGGGTAGCTTGGGTTAGTGCTGCATGGCTGCTGTTGGGGGCCTGGGTCTCTGGGCTGCCCTGGTCTGCCTCTGACCTCCGTAGAGGTGTGGTCGCATTTGCACGATCTCACTCACTGCTCCTCATCACTGAACACTCCTTATTCCTCATGCTCTGCATGCTTACCTGACTGCATGGATTAAGGACTATCTCACCAACAGACCACAGTATGTGAGGCTGCAGCACTGTGAGTCTGACGTGGTGCTCTGCAGTACAGGTGCTCCTCAGGGTACGGTGCTCTCTCCCTTCCTCTTCACTCTCTACACTTCGGACTTCACTTACAAAAACACACACTGCCACATCCAGAAGTTCTCCGATGACACAGTCGTTGTTGGCTGTGTTTCTGAGGGGGACGATCTGGAGTACAGGACAGTCATCAGGGACTTTGTCAGCTGGAGTGAGCATAACCAGCTCCAGCTAAATACCAGCAAGACAAAGGAGATGATTGTGGACTTCCAGAGGAAAGCATCCTCTCTCACACAGGTGAACATCCAGGGATCGGACATAGAGGTGGTGGAGAACTATAAATTCCTGGGTGTTCACCTAAACAACAAACTGGACTGGTCTACAAACACCCACGCCCTCTACAAGAAAGGCCAGAGTCGCCTCCACCTGCTGAGGAGACTGAGGTCCTTCGGAGTGTGTGGGACTCTCCTTAGGACTTTTTATGACTCTGTGGTGGCCTCAGCCATATTCTATGCTGTGGTCTGCTGGAGAGGGAGCAGCACAGACAGGGACAGGAGCAGGATCAATAAACTGATCAGGAGAGCGAGCTCTGTCCTGGATTGTCCTCTGGACTCCATAGAGGAAGTGGGGGAGAGAAGGATGTTAGCCAAACTGACATCCATTATGAGCAACACCTCTCACCCCCTACATTACACTGTGGGGTCCCTGAGCAGCTCCTTCAGCAGCAGACTGTTACATCCACAGTGTAAAAAAGAGAGGCTCCGCAGGTCCTTCATCCCAACTGCTGTGAGACTCTACAACAATCTGTAACACCTGAATCAGGCTGTCATGTTGTAGTCTGTTTACACTGTTTACACAGTCATTTATACCGTCACCTTATACTGTTATTGTTTTTATGTTTATTATGTTATATTTAATTCTTAAGTTTATCTATTTATTCTTTCTTTTTTCACTTTCTCTGCTTTGCTGCTGTAATAAGTGAATTTCCCCGTCCGTGGGATCAATAAAGTTTAATCTAATCTAATCTAATCTAATCTGACACAGTCACTGAGTTGTCCAGTGGGTTTTTATACTAAGAGATAATTCTTCTTTTTATTTTTCCCGTGAGTTAGTATCTGGTCACTGTTATGCTACTTTCATGATATGTCTTTTTGATTTGGTTATTATTTAAAAACTCTTAATGACTAGCAGCCCTGTTTTTTTTGTTTTGTTTTTTGTAAAAGTTGCAGGAAATTTTCTGGTGTGTTCATGTACAGGTGTATGAGTTTGTTGTCTGGTGATGGTGTGGATTGAAGGGTAGTTTCCTTCTGTCTGTGATGTTTTTGTCTCCTTTCTTCTTTCCCTTTTGCATCTTTTTGCTATTTTCCATCTTTTTTCTGTCCCCTCCGGCCAGGTCCAGCAAGATTACATAGATTCCGTGATTCAAAGTAAATGAATAAATAAATGGATCAGATTATCAAGAGGAGCCTTATCCATAGGCCTCCCCTTGGCAGAGCAAAAAAAAAAAAAAAAATTTATTTCATCACTGTTTCCCTTGGGAGCAAGCAACAAATGAGGTCACCTGCAGCTTCAGCCTGGTCCAGCCAATCAACGGACTGTACTCGACTCTGCTGATGATCGTAAACAAAACAAGGAAGTTAAGTGTGTAAATTTAGAGCTGTTTTCTTTGTCAAGTCTGTTTAAGACTCCAAAGCATCATTTATAAACAGATCTTCTCCCAAGGGATGGAAAAGACAAACATTTCACAGTAGTGTGTTTCTCGGTGAACAAAAGTGATGTTTTAAATAGCAGTTGAAGCTCAGAGCAGTACACTCAACAGCAACACAACACAGATGAACGAGGAGGTCACTTAACTGAGTTTTTTCTACATCTAATGTACACAGAGATGTTGCCAGAGGTGGTGACCTCACTTGGAGTGCAAATTTAGGTGCACTGTAAGAGACAGAGTGCTGTTTGTCCTTTAGATTTCACTTAAGGGAGCAATCAGTCTGTAGCCATTAAGGCACCATAGATAGCTTCAGATATCATATTGACGTACGCCGGCCAACCCACTCACATATCCCCAAGTGATGAACAACATCCTGGAGAATCGTTGGCAGACTGTTCTGGCTCTTTCTGCTCAGCATCTTTTTATCCTGCAAAGCCATGAAATTAAAATATGACAGATCAAAGTAGAAACAGACACTAAAAATAGCTTCTACTCCCAAATAAAAATGTCTGCCAGCTCCTCTCAGTTATAAATAAAATGTTGGCTTGCTACACAACCCAGACATGTCATCTGTGCTGTTTTCCTCAAAGCTAAACTGTACTTTTTCATGGCTGGATGTAGCCACTTCCTAGCTAAGAAGCATCTAATAATTCCCTTTTTTCAGCTTTTCATTAAAACATTAACAGGGCAATGTGTGTGTGTGTTTATCTGTGTCTCTGTGTTAAGTTTATAAAGTAGCTCCTAGAGTAAATCATTCATGCATTTCCTGTATCAAACTGTATTTGCATTCATTTCAAAAGCTAATCCAGCCTTGTTTCTGGTTGAATAACCTTTTTCTGGTTAGAAAGATTCCTACATCAACTGGATATTGTCAGGCATGTTTAGATGCTCATGGAGATTCAGCCTTTAGTTATCATCTTCTTTCAGAAACTACCAACCATCCTTTCTGTAAAACAAAGTAGATCATTTGGTATCATAATTCCTTCCAAGCATCAAAACATCATCTAACCCTAATCTGTTTCATTGATGAATAGTGCACATTTAAAACAGCCAATGTGTTGATATCCAGTTGTTGCCATAAAGAAATCACATGATGCATCGGGCCGGGACAAAAAAAAAAAAAAGTTGTGAATTGTGAGGTGTGGTTTCTCAGCCTCAGGACGCTGCAGGGCAACAATGCCTCCATGAATGTACATAATGAATGTCAGTGTGCCATCAAACCAAGTCAGAAGCAGCTTTAAGTTTGGAAAGTTTTGTACTGTTAATTTCTATAGATGTAGGCAACACTGAGCCACTAAATATATTCTATTATCTGGATGTGTTGATAGACTCAGACCTAAACTTTGAAAAACACTTTAAGGGAATCACAAAGTCAGCCTACTATCATCTTAAGAATATCACAAGAATATTAAAAAATATTAAGAATATATGAAGGGTAAAAGATCTGATATCTCAGCAGGATCTGGAATAAGTCCATGCTTTCATCTAACTAAAAAATTAGACACCTGCAGCTTATTCAGAACTCTGCTGCTCGAGTCCTCACTAAGACCAAGAAAGTGGATCACATCAGTCCAGTTCTGAGGTCTTTACACTAGAGAAAATAGAGAGAATAGACTTTAAAGGTCTGCCGCTGGTCTATAAAGATCTGAATGTTACACTTACACCAGGTTCAGCCATGCTCCACTACAGTCACACTCTGGATCACTAATTATCCACACCTGTTTCCAGTCTGCTCACCTTGCCATCCATGTACCACAGCAGTCAGTCCCCAGATTTGTAATCATCATTCACACTCCTATCCAATCCACTCGCCCTGCTATATATTCTCCAGCACCACACACAGTGCCTGTCGGACCTTATCGTTGCTTCACTACTGGACTGATCCTCTTTCATTCCCTGGTGCCATAGCTCCCAGATGTTCTGTCATCTATTCTGATGGTTCTACCTGTCGTAAGACCATTCCTCTTGTTCCTTTCCATCAATAAACCTTGTTAATCATCCTTCTATCTCTGAGGGGTCCTTGCGAATCACCAAAGGGTTTAGGATTAAAATACATCGGTGACCTCTTGACCCAGTATGAACCCTCAGGTCATCTGGATCCAGTTTCTTATCAGTTCCCAGAGTCAGAACCAGACATGGAGAAGCTGCATTCAGCTTCTATGCTCCACATGTCTGGAACAAACTCCCAGAAAGCCTCAGATCAGCTGAAACTCAGTTTATTTAAATCTAGGTTAACCAAAAAGAGCCTGACGTGACATATTTGTCGCATACAGTTTCTGAGACATTTTGCTTCAATTTATGGTATAAAGTTTACTCAAAATCCTGTTGAACACAATCTGATACTTGTCTTCTGTCTCCTAATAGATACACAGAAGCAGAGAACCATATTATAATATTTTTAATATATCACATAGTAGATCCCCCCCCAAAAAAAAACTTTTATTTTTTTGTTACATTTTGTTAAAGGAACAAATAAAGACCTCATATTTAAAAAAAAATTTGACTTTTCTTCCCATTTTTTCATGGGTCAGGCCTTAACGAGTTAAAGACCCACCTGTTCTCTGCTGCATTTCACTAGTTTTTATTTAAAAAAAAATCTGATTCTGTTTTTTTTTAGCTTAAATTTTTCAAACTTGATCATGTTTTAATACTATTTTTATCCAATGTTCTTTTTAGTTTTTCATGTTAAATTATGCTTTTTGTATTCTGTTTAGCACTTTGAATCCCCCTGTCGTTGAATTGTGCTACAAATAAACTAAAACCAATGTTCCAGTTTACAGTGTGCAAGCCCAATATATAAATCACACTCCACCCTAAATTGTGTCTCTTAAATCTAGTAAATGGAGGGTTTTGCAGGCAGAATTGCAAACAGCACAAATGATGCAACTTGACCCCTGCTAGCTTACTAAGTGCTAAAGTGCTAACAGTACTGCTCTGTCAGCTATCATTTTCCGCTGTGAGGCTTCAGATGACATCTAAAATCCATCTACAACAACCGGGACACACATTGTCAAACAAGTGCAGATATATGATTTTTTTCTGTGATATAATTAAATAAATTTCTGGCTTGTATTAGTTTACAATTCTCTGTTTTTTTTGTTTGTTTGTTTGTTTTTTTACTTTTTAAAAATGTTCTTATACTGGTGTTTACTGCCTGAGTATGTTGTGTTGCGTGACTTTGGGGTGCATTGTTTTGTTTGTGTAACTGGGCATTCATGTGGCACCTCAGGGGTCCAAAGATTTAATCTCCTCTTACTGAGGAGATTAAATTCTTTCCTGTTTCCTTCCTCATCTCCTAATTATGTCTCTAAAGATTCTAAGCATATCTCAAAACACGGAAGCATGAAGATGCATGACGCCAATAAGGTTCAACATGCATTTTTATTAGACTGGCCCATGGATGAATGATAGATTATCCACTGTAATGCTTTTTTATTATTATTATTAAAAATGGGTATGAAATAGAAAGAGATCACAGTAAAAGACAATGAATTGAGCTCTTATAACCTCCCACTATGTTTTCATTCTGAATCTGATACCTTGGTTTTAGTTTGACCAAAGAATGATTTCTTGGCCAATAAAAACGTTTCTGTTTTGACCTACATTTGATTGTGTTGAGTTTAAAGACTTTTAAATTACTTTTTTAATCAAATCCAAATATGGATGAAATATTTCTTCGCAGCCAGAATAACAAACCTACCTAAAAATGTAAATATTTTTCCAATCTAAGATTTTAAATTATGGTTGGTGGGCTAAATACCTCCAGGTGCATTAGTGCTGAGCTATGGCTAAAGCGCAGTATTCCAGAAAGACACACCACTACAGTAGTCACCATATTGATACGGTGCATGATACTGACACAACACTCAGCAGTGCAGATAGTTTGATCTTGATAATTTGATCCCTGCAGTTTTTGTGTGGAAGGATGATGAACTAGCTGGATGACCTGCTCTGTCACACTCTGATTAGCATCATTATAACCAGGAAGCTGGGACTCATCAAAGGATGAACTCCAGGGGGACATCCTCTGATAAAACCTCAAAAATCTTTTGTGCTTTCATCTAAACTTGTCCCGTTTTTTTGGGGGGTTTTTTTTGGCCCCTTTACAGAATGTAAATATGGCCACAGCCATGAACTGATGACCCTGAAGCAATTCAAGCCACAAAGCTGCCCTCATTCTCAGATCTTTCAAAGCATTTTCTTGGTCCTCATTTATTTTCTATACCACTTATTCCAAATTAGGTTCATGGGGAAGCCTGAGCCTATCCCAGTAGTTAGTAGGCGAGAGGCAGGGTACGCCCTAGACAGGTCACCAGTTCATTGTAGGGCCAACACAGAGAGAGAAACAACCATTCATGCTCACACCCACTACTAGGGAGACTTTAAAGTGACCAACTACCCTAACATGCATGTCTTTTAACTATGAGAGGCAGCCTGAGTACCAGGAAAGAACCCATGTATACATGGGAAGAACATGCAAAGAAAGGCTCCTGTTTAAACATCTCCACACTCGAGCCTCAAACCAGTGATCTTCATGCTGTGAGGCAGCAGTGCTAACCACCACACCACTGTTAAGCTGTGTCATGGTCTGTCTTATGGCGTTCGGATTTCCCAGCTGCCCTGAACACACCCTCCTTCCACTCTCACTGATTATTGATGCGCTCCACCTGCGCTGTGCTCTTTATATACCTGTGTGTGACAAGCTCCCTCTGCCAGATCGTCTTGGTTCATCTTAGTCAGACTAAATCACCTTCAACTGAACTAAAACATGTCTTAAACAAACAGAAAGTTAGAATACTTAAACACACAGCAGCTGTTTAACACGCAAGGACAAGACTGCATGAGTAAGGCCTGAGGGGTATTGCACGAAACCAGAATAAAGAAATCCAGGATAATTAAGCAAGCCCAGCTTGACCTAGCTTGCGCGGCCTATCCTGGCTTAATTGATTGCACGTTTGCTGAGCCAGGATGAGAAGGTGCGGCTAGGTTAAGCCAGGTGAAGATAGTTGGGATAAGTGCGTGTGCACGGCATACTGAAGCAGACCTCGCGATCGCTCACAGAATCACCGATGGGGAAATGGATAAAAGTCGCGCGTCCTACGTCACGGCCGCTGAACAACAGCTCCTGACGGAGTTCTCTGACGAAGTTAAGGATATTATAAGGAAAAAAGACAAAACCAATGCCATAAGTAAAGAACGCGAGAGAGCCTGGCAGACAATAGCCGACCGGCTCAATGCGTAAGTGGTCAAAAACTGTACAATTAATAAACAGTGCTCCACTGGAACAGTCATAACTAGGCTACAATTAAAGGAGTTACTTTTCAAATCCACTAACTGTTGTATACTTTAAGAGTGACAAGCAGGTGCATGTTACTCAGGAAATGCAGAGTATGATTAGGTGCAAACAATTATCCACAATGTGTCATTTAATCCAGTGGTCCCCAACCCTGGTCCTCAAGGCCCACTATCCTGCAGGTCTTCGATGTCTCCCTGTTGCAGCACACCTGATTCAAATGAATGGCTCATTAGCAGATTTGTGCAGAGCTTGTCATAGAACCATTTAATTTGAATCAGGTGTGTTGCAGCAGGGAGACATCTAAGATCTTCAGGATATTGGGCCTTGAGGACCAGGGTTGGGGACCTCTGATTTAATCTATTTTCCTCATGTAACGTTTTTATCTATTTTATCTTTCTGTCCTTCATAAAGGACAAACCTGTCTGGCCATAAAAGGACCTGGCAGCAAGTAAAAATTAAATATAAGAACATTTTGCAGGCTGGTAAGTGACTCCAAAGTAGATAACCGTGAACAAATGAGGTGAATAGATGAGGTGTCTGCTGACATGTTCAATGTCTGTATGATTGTAGCAGTTAAAAAAAAAAGCCTATAGAACTGGCACAGGGGGCGGCCCACCAAGCCAGGATGTGACTCCAGCAGAGGAACTGGCCTCCATTTAAATAAAGGGAGGCCAGTGATGGAGGGGATCCAGGGAGGGACAATAACTAACTCTGTCCCAGCCACAGAAACTGTCCGCTTCATACAAGGTACATCACGTACTGCAATTCTACTGCACATGGAACACAATCAAATATAATATAGTGTCTGACTTTGGATAACCTTGCAGTGTCTGGGAACACAATTACACTTTTGGAGCCACCAGAAGATGATCCGGTTAGTACAGTGTCTCGAAATCACAGGCTTGGTATGTTCTGTGAAATCTTAATCCGAGTCCTCTCACTACATGTATACGGCAGGGGGAAGGCACATCTGCAGCTGCAGAATGCAAGTCTGCAGATGAGGAGACTGTGTCAGTGGAATCCAGAAGGCTTGAGGCATGTCAGTTTTATGGGATTGGCCTCCTTATTTATTCCATGAAGGATATGAAGTCAGTGATGTGGTGCTAATAGAAAATGTGTAGCAGGACCCGGATGCTGCACAGTCTCCTAAGCGGCCTGGTAACATTGTGAGTATTGGCTAAAGTAAATCTACATTATGCACAAATCCTGCTGTGCTAATTGACATTTCCTTTACAGACTTCACAAACTGTCAGAACGCTTTATTCAGGGCACCTGGAGAGAGAGATAGAGCTGGCAGATGTTAAAAGCTGACTCAAAAAGAGCAAGCTCCAAGGAATGGAGCTGGATCTTGAGATTAAACGCCGGACACTCAGAAAACTGCTGGAAATCCAGTAACCGAAAATCTGTATCTCTCAATGACATAGTCATCTCCAAAGGCCAGGGGATGTGAGCTGTCCCTGAAGACTCGTTCACGTCTGAATGCTCTTCTGAGGATGCGGGCTTCCTCGTCCAGCACATCCTCCGAAAAAGGGCAAGCCATTATGAAGAGGGAACAGGTGAAGGGGAGTTGGACCTGAATATTCTACATTGCCCTCGTCACGGATTTCTTTGAATACAGCTTTGTAACCTCATCCGCTGTGTTTTGTAATCTCAATTAATGCAATAAAACACATATTTATAAAACCTCTGACAGCAATTTGACGAGCAGTCTTCATTAGCATAGCAATATAACACTTGGCCTGATGAAATCATGCACTTATGACCAAGTTGATATTGTGTGATGAAATCGTGATCCTGTATTTAAATAAAATGACTAAAAAAAAAAAAAAATTATATGCACTGCACTAGCACTACACGACAGCACCTGGGTCTAACTGGAGTCAAAAGCGGTCTGACTAACACTTAATTATGACGTCCCATCTTGTTTGAATTCATGCTTGTGTTGTTCTTACTCTCAAATGTAAGTCGCTTTGGATAAAAGTGTCTGCTAAATGACTGTAGAATAGAATAGAATAATATTACTACAACTCAAATCCATATAAAAAGGCTGTTGCGATTACGAACAGATTTCGATTAAATGTACAGTGACTGTATATGTAATATTTTAATACTGGATGATTAAAATGATGCGCCATACTTAGGAAAACCATGGACATGCCGTAAAACACATTAATTCCTCATAGAATTGATGTTGGACATGCAGGTGACTCGCTAGGATTAATCTTAGCCTTAGCAGTTAGCCTGGTCTGGAGCAGGCTAGCTGCAGCAGATAAATCACCACAGTAACTTGGCCGGGATTAGTTTGAGCTGCTTTCATGCAACTGACTTAGGGCTAAATTCAGCCAGGATAACCAACATATCCCGGCTTAATCCCTTATCTTGGTTTCGTGCAATACCCCTCTGGTACACACGTTTTTTTTTTTTTGTTTGTTTGTTTGTTTTGGGTTTTTTTTTTGTTTTGTTTTTTTTTTTTTATCTGTCTGGTCGAGACCTCACAAGTGAAGATAGAAAATCAGTTTTGAACGTATTGTGTGTGGTGTGCGCCGAAAATCACAACACACATAACGATGCTGTCCCACAACTGATCTACAAGACAAGGAAATGATGGTCTTGGGACTATTAACAGAAAAAGCCAGAACTGAAAAATACAGACTGGAGACGGCGTGAACATGAACTTTTTTTACTTCCTTGTTCCCCAGCCAGCTCGCTCTCTGATTGGCTACATTCTGTACCACGTCACCATCCAAGCAGTCACAATGCACGAGTAGTCACCTTCCTCAGAAATTGGCACTGAAATACTGAACATTTTCAATATTCCTGATTGTCTGCTACGACCCTTTTCAGAGCGGATTATCAGGACAAATGGGCTCGTAACACACCACAGACCAAATGATGATTGGACAAGGAAATCTCACGATGATTGTTTGCCATGCGAGGTTGGGAAGAGGCCAAATCCGGACAAAAAAAGCTCAAAAATCGTTGCGTGTACCAGGCCTAAGCAGCTCAGGCGTGCTGCCAAAAATAAGAGACCACTGCTCAAACTGCTGTTGGGCTCATTTCTACCACCCATACTACAAAAAAATCAAAGTGCTCAAGTTTACTTGATGGTTTGTGACCTTCAGCTCCCTTTTGATGAGATTCCATTGGCTTTCAGTAGAGTTCAGATTAGGAGATTGAACTGGTCATGACAGGCTTTTGATGTAGTGGTGCTCCATCCAGACCTGGATTCCCCTGGCTGTGTCCTGCTGTAATCCTCTGAGTTGAGGAGCTCAGCATGAGGAAGGACATTTTTTTCTAGGATAATCTTGAATGGGGTTTTATTAATGCATCCTTCACAACGACAAATCGGATTTCAGTCTTGCTGAAGCACCTCTGATCATCACTGATCCTCCTCTATATTTAAGTCAGTGTGCAACTGTGGTTTGTATGCCTCACCAGGTTTCCATCCAACCATAACAAGACTAGGTGATGAGCAAAGCTGAAAACTAGACTCAGAGAAGACGTCCTTACTCCAGTCTTCTACTGTCCAGTTGCTGTAATCTTTTTCAAACCTCAACATGCTTCTCACCATTTAAGGTGTTTCATTTGACTCCAGTCCTGCCTACAGGAGCACGTTTCCAGCTGTTTTTTTCCCATTCACTTCACCCCAGTCTCAATCAGCTGCTGCCTTTAAAGGTCACTTCATGGTTCTTGAGTGAAAGGTTTGTGATCATCCCTTTCAGTTCAAAGTTGTTTTCACCCTGTGCCAGACTGTAGCTGTGCTGTCCCTGTGAAGCAGAATGAGATGTGCTTGTAATGCTCAGAGATGCTGATTTAAGAATAAATAGCTGTGGTCTCTTTTTTAATTTTTTTTTTTTTTTTTTTTTTTTTTTTGTCCTAGTTTCTTGGAAACTATTATTGTAATTTTGACCACATGTGCTATATCTTTCATATAGTCAAAGAATGACAGAGAATAAACTATTTTTACTACACAAGGTTTTATAGACTTCATACATTTAAAAGCACCATTCATATACATTAAAATAAAATGTGCGTTATTTTTTCAATAACATTTTTCCAGGTCTTTGTTTCTGATACTGTTTCAGATTTCTTTTATATTCCTGGTTGGATTAAATAGTTTTTTATTATCTGTATTTTGCATCTGTATTTGTCATTCTTGTGTTACCTCTGTCCTCTTCCTGACATCACAAGATGTTTTTTCATCACTAAGTGAAAACAATGAGATCCACACAGATGTTCCCAGGAATATAAGACAGCTTTATTCACTTCTTAAGGAAGCCTTTTGTCCAATCAAAACAGTTTGTGGGGAAAAAAGTTTATGGTCCTTGGACATTTTTAGTCACAGGAATTTGTCCAAGCTGCTCAGCAGATATAAAAACATGTTCAGAAAGAAAACGTTAGTTGCCTATTTTGGTGATCTGTACTGTTGAAATAACTAAAACACACAACATGTAAAGGATCCAAAAGCTTATTAACCACATCACTAATCAGAATAAGAAGTTTTTAATTTTGTTGACATGTCTGATAACTAGATCGTCAAAAGCAACATGGGAGGGAACTTGTCTTCCTGCAACTTGAAGAGTATAAAACAAATCATTGATCTTGTCCTTAACCTAACTCACTAGTTTTGGTGCCTAAACCTAACAAGTGACTCTAAGTTAAAATAACAATAATAATAATTAACAATAGTAGGGAAAAGCAACTGCAAAGAGCAAATGTACAAAACAGTACATAATCTGTTGCCCCCGAGTGAAAGTCCTAACACTTTAAAGGCATCATCACCTGGGGCCTTATTTATAGGGCTGGCGTAGGTACACAAACCGGCGTCCACCCAGTATAGTCAACTTCTGGGAAAACGGGAAACTGCGACACCAACAGTACAGAATAAAACCAAGGAAATGTTGAGATGGAGAGTCTGTTGCCAACTTTTACTAGTCAGTAAAAGAAAATGCGAAAAGTAAACTTCGGTCATTCATTCTGAGATCCAGCAGAGTGGGACAGACTGGAGTATCTAGAAGTGATGCAACACATCTGAAACACACAAGAGGTGGATTTCCTTTATTTATTTATTTGTTTGTTTATTCATTTATTTATTTATTTATTCTTATAAAATGCTTTTATAATTGTTGTCCCAATTTCGGTCAAGACAGTCTCCATTTCCCACAACTCGTTGGCCACATTGTTAATAGCGTTGATCGTGTCTCTCTGCACCTGCAGGACTTCCTCTGAGGACACGGCTGCTGCGGTGCTGCAAGTCTCTCCGATCACAGTTGCAGCACTGCCGAACCAGTCTGAACACCCAGGAACTATAATAAATTATTTAACACTAAACAAACTGTTATCAGTCTCAGCTGTATCTGTACATGTTTATTTTATACATTAAAACTAAAGACGACATTACCGGCATCATTACTGTCATTTAGCAGACGCTTCTCTCCAAAATGATTTACTGTGGGCTGTAGCGTCTCGCCTAAGGCCCCAACTGGAAGACGTTACTGTTCACCCCTGGGGGAATCAAACTTCAATCTCCCGCATGGCAGACGGATGCTCTACTGACTGACATCCAACCACAACGTCCAATGCCTCTGGCTTGCCTTCTGACACTTAGGTAACAGCATCTGCCACCTGCGGCCACTATTCTGTCTTTCTGACACAAATAATGGCCATGCCATGCCCACCAATCAAACATTTTTATGTTTTCCAATGTGGTCCATCAGGATCTCTGTCTCTCACCCTGAAAAATTCCACTTCTTAACTCCTTTTCCCTCCCGAGCCATCATGCAATTGATCAAATCAAATCAAATCAAACTTTATTTATAAAGCACTTTTCATGCTGGGGCAACACATAGTGCTTTACATGTAAATTCAATTTATGCATATTAAAAACAAAATGAGCCTTTGCACACATCAAAAGAGACTACATAAGCAAAGAAAAAAAAGAAAAACAACCCCCAAACTGAGCAGACAGAACCCCCAGTGTGGAGGATCCCCATGAGAAAAATACTGGGGTTGAAACAAAGATTAAATAAACTTAAGAAACAATAAGCTAAGAGTAAGAAAATAAACAAATAAATACAGTTGAGTAAAATGAAATGAAAATAAAAGGATATAAAATTAAAAATAGCTTAAAATAATAATAAAACAAATAGTTAAAAGCTAAGTTAAAAAGGTAGGTCTCTCGCCTACCAAGTGTGCAGCATTTGCTTTTTGTGCAGCAGATGGTAGTTTGCTTTGCTGTGCACAGTTTTATAAATAAGGCCCCTGGTCTTTTCACGTATCTACTGTCTTTAAATATTTTTTTAAAGCTTATTTAAAAAAAAAAAAAAAAAAAAAAAAAAACAAATCAAACACGGAGCTTGTTCTGACCCTTTGCTCATACTGCAACTTTGTCTTGTAAGAGTTCATGCAAGCTTTTGACTAATGTTAATGAAGTGCGTGCTGATTGGCCACAGGGAGGCCAGAGTCCCAGAGGCCCAGTGCATGCACAGTGTGTCCAACTCCAAAACTTCAACAGCTTAGTGACGGCGAGCGAACCTGACTGAGCAGCAGCTTACGGAATTCAGACTCCGAGCCTGAGAGGGAAGACACGGAGATAGTGCAAGAAGCACGTTTACAACAAAATGTTTACAAAATTTAAGTGGCAGAGGATATATAAAAAAGAAAACACGGGGCTCATTTGTACATTGCAGGAGGTTAAGCAAAGCATGTTAAGTATAACATGACTTTATATCAGACCATTCCACGACTTAAGCATGACTTTAGGCGTGGAAGAGGGGCTGGTTTATTCAAATAGCCTCCTGTCATGAAGAAATTCCAGGAGCAAATTAAAATCATGTGTTTGCGAGAGTTTACCCTTGTTGGTGGTTCTGCTGTGAACAAAGGGCCCAGATGAAAAACTCGACCATCTTCAAAAGAAAGGCTTTCAGGGAAGTTAACACTTCAGTCCAACACAAATATACTTTTAAACTTGAAAAAGTGCAATTTCTGGGTGATGACTCCTTTAAAGTCTTGTTTTGTAAAAGTAACTTGTTTTAAGGTGTGAATCAACTGACTTATCACACATTTAGTTTTGAGACTGGGTTGAAGGGATCCTTCATCATTATGGTCATTTTAGCCATTGTCAATATAAAGTTAGTGATAAGAGTGATATACAATAACATTACCACTTCCAAAAATAAATATTTTACAGTAATCAATGAAAATGGACCTTTTACCTGAAGAAAAAAAAAAAAAAAAAGGCATGCAGATACATTAGATGTTTTAGCTGAAAGATGACATCACTGTGCCTAGCAGCCATTATAGAAAGCAGGATTGATTTAATTTATCTGTCATTATTTGAAGCTGAAAAATCCTCTAACGACAGGTGAACGACAGCATCTTCAACCACAGCCCCAGGGTGGTAAGTAGACTGCGGTGGGTCTTGAAAGGTGCTCACTTCCTTAATTAGGTGGACCAATAGCAGTCTCAAGACTTTCCATGTGACTACAACTTTTTTTTTTTCAAACGTGCTGTAGAAACTTGAACTTTAGAAGTAAAAGTTGATGACAATAGAAAACTAATCATTTCATCGGTTGAACAAACTTTGCTTCACATTAAGTAGACCCTCCTGTAAATGTTGGGAAACCATTGTATCCCTAAATGTCTCAAAGGGTTTGTCTTCTCAGTCATATTTTTATTATTATTTTTGTGATTTGTATTTTAGCTAAAGGCAGTTTATCCATTGCAGTAAATTAATTTCCTAAGTTGCCATTTTCCTCAGCATCTACACTGACAGATATGTGAAATGGAACTGAAGCTAGTACTGTAGCTCCCCCTAGTGGTCCAAGCCAATCACATCCAAAGGGTCTGCACAGACATGAGGACCAGATTTCTAATGTAAAAATGCAGGCAATGACAGAGTCTGAGGACCAGATTTCTAATATAAAAATGCAGGCAATGACAGAGTTTGAGGACCAGATTTCCAATGTAAAAATGCAGGCAATGACAGAGTCTGAGGACCAGATTTCTAATATAAAAATGCAGGCAATGACAGAGTTTGAGGACCAGATTTCCAATGTAAAAATGCAGGCAATGACACAGTCTGAGGACCAGATTTCCAATGTAAGAATGCAGGCAATGACAGAGTCTGAGGACCAGATTTCTAATATAAAAATGCAGGCAATGACAGAGTTTGAGGACCAGATTTCCAATGTAAAAATGCAGGCAATGACAGAGTCTGAGGACCAGATTTCTAATGTAAAAATGCAGGCAATGACAGAGTCTGAGGACCAGATTTCCAATGTAAAAATGCAGGCAATGACAGAGTCTGAGGACCAGATTTCTAATGTAAAAATGCAGGCAATGACACAGTCTGAGGACCAGATTTCCAATGTAAAAATGCAGGCAATGACACAGTCTGAAATTGAAATCACATTTATTGTTTGTTCTGTAGTTGATTCACTTAAAACTTAACCCTTTGTGTACAGTACAGTTCATTCCTCAACTGCATCTTTTTCCTTTTAATGTTATTGTCATTTCACTGTATTTTTAACACACTCACACATACACACACGCACACACTCACATACAAAAAAACAGCAATTTGCACCAGCTGAGGCTCCAGTTCACATCTCACACATCAATGCAGCCACAAGAGGCAACAGCCTCTAATATCCCATGAATGCAGAGAGGGATGATCTTATTTCACCTTGTAAAGTTGTCCCCCTACAGGCCTACTTGTTTTTTTTTTTCTTTAGGGGTCTTTTTTATACCAGGATTTCCTTATTATGTTAAAATATTTCCCTCGCGTTCAGTCACTTGCCACTCTCACCAGCACCAAAGTTTCAGCTTGGAGAAGCTAACAGATAAAATGAAAAGATTCACCTAGCAGGACTGCAAATACAGAAATGCACAGAGCGATTAAAAATACATAGCATCAAATGCCAAAATCAAATCACCATAGAGGAATTAAGATCACTTATTTCTTAACTACCTTGCTAACAGAACTGCCGATAGCTCTATCAGCACCAGCAGTCGAAGTATATGTAGTTATATAGTAAGTATCTATGCTCCATGAAATGGACTGGGGGTGTTGTTTGGATTGAACAGTCATGTTTCAAGCTCGGGCAACACTGGAACAAACTTTATAAGGTTTCCTACATGGACCCTTTGTTTAATGCTTCACTTCTAGGTGGATATGAACGCACAGATGTAACAAATAATAATAATAAAATAAAGAAACAGCCCAGACTTGATCCCAGGAGGTCAGATGTGTTTCTGTATTTGGACTGAGGGCTTACAGTTCTCAGGAGCCCTGCTTGAACTGAAGTTTGGTTTGTCTTCATGATTAATTGGAATAATAATTAATAATCTAGCATGAGGCCGGTTCAGGAGCCTGGGTCTTAAAGTTGAGGGATCTCCATGTGGATTCAGATTGCAGCTTGTTCGTTCCGTCGTAGCTTTGCAGAGTCCCCCCCCTCCACCTCCCCATCAGGTCCAATGTAAACAGATTTACAGAGGCAAAACATGGGAGTAAACAGACTCTTTGGCACATCCTAACATGGTGACGGATGCATTTAAGTCCTGACTGGACTGCAACAGAGCTAAGGAGGCATCTTTCAATCAAGCAGGTTAACTTCAGTTAAAAAAAAAAAAGAAAGTGGGAGACAAAATTGCAAACACATTTGTTATGTATGTACAAAAACATACCAACTAAACACACACACACACACACACTCATACTGCATACTGCTGAACTATTATTTCCAAACATTCCTAAGTTATATTTTTTAAATGATCTAACTTTTACCACATTCAGATGCAAAACAATAAATAAATTATTTGGGTTACATTGAAAAGAAAAGGCAGGAAGAAAATGGCAACACCGTGAATGGAACTGTGTAAGCATGAGAGCCGTGGCCCCAATTCTCAAAATCTCAAAGCTTATAAAAAAAAAAGCAACTACGCCTTCAACACGACAGCAGCGCTACCTGCTGAAAAACAACGTCACGCCACGTAAAAACCATCAATGGCATCAAAGTACTGGACCATACAAAGGATTGCGTATGAATGTGTGCATAATAAGGAATGAGTAGGTGCTTCGAGCTACATTCAAGCTAAATGTATATTTGGAGGGGGGACAGTGTTGCGTTATAAAGTTAACTTGAGGGATTTTCCCTTCTTGGGTGTGCTTCCACTTCTCCAATCGGAATTAGTTGGCATCAAGTCCACGTTAACGCCGTTTAAATGGGCATCCCATTAAGTGCTGAGTGACAACTTTAAAAGTGCCTTTTACCACATGTTTATAGTCTCAACCACAAGACTAGCATGATTAGATCAGTCAGGACCTTTTTAAGTAAGAGGCTGAAGCCAAACCAACCTGTGTCTTGATAAAAAAAAGGTCAAAGTCTTGAAGGTTTTAGTAGTGCGCTGTTCATAAGGGGGAAAGGTTGGGGAGAAGTGTAGTAGACAGGAGTGGGGGGAGTGGGTTTAGGTTTTATAAAGGGTTGCATCATCCCCCAAATCTCCCAGTGAATGGGAGAGGTACAGTAACACCTGGACATTCAATATAAACAAGGCAAAAACAAAACATTTGTTCATTTCTTCTCATAACCTTGGACAGCTCCCATAATCACCCATCTCCGATCCACAAATAAGCCAGGGGAGCTTCGTTCCCATGGTAACAGAACTTCGTAACAGTCTCGAGCTGCTTCAAAGGTGCTTGGGGGCTCAGAGGGCTCTTTGGAGGGAAAATGCTCCTCCTGAACACTTCGTGAAGGCCAAAGGAAAGAAAAGGGGAGGCTGGATAATAACTGGATAAAGATGAAAAAAGGTGATGACAGTCGCTGATGGCGGTGGAGTTAAGCTTACGCCGTCTGGGTGGGGAGAGGAATGGAAGTTGGAATCAGGGAGGGCTGCTCCTCTGAGACTTTTACAATCTCCGCGGCAGTTATGGCAGGAGCACACTCGGCCAGAGGTGTCGGGGAGCGGCTGTTGGGGGCTGTGGAGCGAGTCGGGGTGGAGGTGGTTCTGGAGGTAGAGGTGGAGGCCGGGGCAGAGTTGTGAATCAGGGCTTGGTCGTCAGCGGTGGCTGCTTTGGCGGGCGCAGCCTTGTCGTAGTTCATCTTGAGGATGTGCTGCTGGAGGTGTCTGATCCAGTCCTCCTGCACCGACAGCGGGCCATGGAACTCCACCTCACAGAACCTGGTGCAGACAAAAAAAATCTAAACGTTTGAGCTGGAAATGACACCAAAATGACTGCAACATAAAATGTCACACAAAGACGTAGCGTACAATCTGATGCTATTAAGTCGGCGTTTCCCTTGGGGAAAAGCTGATCCCGTCAAACATTTATACTGCAGTTACATCAGAGCTTAAGCTCTCCTTTATGTTGCTTAAAAATCCCAAATGGTTCCTGTTTCTCAATATGCCGCATTAGCAACCAAAAGTAAAGAGCTCCCTAGCAGGCTGTGGGGGAAGGGACTGCTTCTAGAGGATTATAAGACTATTTAAATTTAGACAGTTCTATTAATGATACAGTCTTAACATTTCTAGTAGTAGGAGGCCTGAACCTTTTTCCTTGAGCCTTCTTAGATGACGCCCCAGTATCCAAGTTTAACTCACCGGCACTTCAGGGTGTAGACCTTCCCCACGAGTTTGACCAGTGGGTAGGAGGGTGGCTTGGGCACCAGGGCGGGGACGGTGCCTGTGCGTGGAGGTTTAGGCGTGCCACTGTCCCTCTCTGTTCCATCTGGGAATGACGGGTGCTTTAAGGGTCGACGCTCAAAACCTTGGCGAGAGGAGGCCATATAAGGTGTTGGTGCAAAGCAAAGCTATAGCTTCAGCTGGAGGGAATTCAGTTAGTGAAAACTGCAAGGCTAAATTTGGACAAAGGCTATCGATTATGTTTAATGTTAAAACATGACACCTTCCTCCAGTTTTCTAATAATCCTCAAAGACACTATATAAAAAGAAACAACACAAGTCAACATTGTCAACTTTCTCAGCTCATGTCAGATGGAAACATGAAATAAAAACCATTTGAAAGCTTCGACCTTTGAATAAAATGACTTGTATAGAGTGCTAATGGCACATCAGGCTATAACAAACACTGCATCCATTCAAAGAAAAATATGCAGACACATATAGCATCCTGTCCTAATGCGTGAATGAGTTACAGCATGTTACTGTAGCTCTCTTCTGAACATTTTTCCCGATGAAAAGGTTCAGTTTCTGCATTTGTTTCTTTTAAAAAAAAAAAAACAGACTAAATTTGTGTTATAACCTTGTCACTAAAAGTAAGGAAACCTGTTATTTGGCTGATTATTTCTGCCTTTTAATAATACCAACAGATGTTGTATTATACATCTTTGAAAAGCCTGATTACTCCCCTTTACAACGAGGTATAACCTGTAAGGATTATGCTTCTGTGAAATGGGAAACACCGCTAAACGTGTGCGCTGTGCCCCCCAAAAATGTGCCAAAATCCCATTGGTATTAACTTATTTCAAGTTTCAAGTGCTGCCATGTGTATGTCAGTCACAAATGTACTACTGGCACCTGATTGGTACTAAATTGACAGATATATCACCTAAAGTGTATTACTGTGGGAGAGTTTAATCACAAAATCCACCAAGAAACTCGAAACAAGACTGAATACCAACAGAAGAATATTGCAGGGGATTGTGGCACATTTTTTGGCAACACTACCCACGTTTACCTGTGTTGCTCATTTAACAAAAACACCATCCTCACAAGTTATATCTTAAAGTAAAGGTGGCTGATCAGATTGTGCCAAGTTACTCGCTGCAGTTCAACAACAACAACTGAAGCCATTTCCATACATGCATTTGACTACTTGCTATATTTGAGTGCATACATTTTAAATTAAATTCAAATTTAACATGATTACAATCTTTTACAGTTACCAGCATGATTACAACTGATCGAACATTAACAAATTTCATACCCTTCATTCATTGCTATTAATCATTTGAAAGGCTGCATGTCATTTTAGTAAAATACTGTATTTAATTTCAAAACTACAACCCACATCACAGCAAAAATGCAGCTAAGCAACCTTTTAAAAATAAATTAATTTGTAGTGGTTCAACTTTAAGAGTAAATGAAATGTTCAATCAAAAGTTAAATTAACAAGACCAAAATCGCTGAAGTAGATGTAATTTGTGGAGGTGTATTTATTCAGATACACACAGCATGCTGTATCCCTGCATACCTCTGGGCAGGCGGACATTCAGCTCACTGCGAGCCACCTGTGCTTGAAGTGGGAGGCCGCCACCGAGCCGTGAGAAACTGGGACTGCTGCGACCCGGCCTGATGGGAGCCGCATGTAAACTGGTACCAGCTTCGTCCTCGGTGGTCTTGGAAGAGCCCTGGCTGACCTCGCGGCTCAGCGGCCGCACCAGGCTTACAGCCAAAGAAGAAGACCACTGAGTGGAAGAGGAGGAGGAAGAAGAGTGGGCCTTCTGCAATGAGATTGGGAAGATATGATCAGAATCTGCTGATGCAGAGCGAGACGCAAATTGCTAGAGGATGAACAATGAGTGATACTGTCTGTTTAAATAAAGACTGACATGTCTTGATGTAAACACAGGGCTTCATAGTTATGCTGAAAAGACTAAACTTGACTGTCTCAAGATATTTTACAACAATGAAAGCTGATTTCTTTGGTTAATATGAAGCTGTAACCAGCTAATTGTTAGCTTAGCCTAACTTAAAATAAAAAAAATCAATAAAGATAGCCTGGTTTTGTGGACTCAGCAACCAGTTCCACAAGTATGCTAATTTAATAGCTCAAATAAAATTATTATTGTGGAAAATACGTAATGCCAATATTTTAAGGGTGATTATATGTGGTAAAATATAAATGAAAAAGGTTAATTTATTAACTTCTTATTTTAAAGTTAGCCAAACAGCAGCTAGCTTTAGCCTTTTATGAGAATGGTTTCAATCTTAGTGAATAATAGAATAAATAAAAGTGTAAATATTCTCTTCCGTAATCCGTAATAAGTCTAGTAATGGGAATGGTTAATGGTGGATAGTGAAGATAGACCACAGTGTGCTCTGTGTCTCAAAATATCAGCATCTGACAGTACGAAGCCAAACAAGTTACAACATCACTTGGGGACTTCTCATCCTGAACACAAAGAAAAGCCTGTTGACAACTTTAGAAATAAACTACTCAATTGTCATAAATAGCAGATTGTTTTACTAAAGCAGCATCCATCACATGGAAAGCTCAACTCGCCTGAAGAAGTTTGCAGAGTTTCCTGGTTTAAACGCCTCATACTGTAGCAGAGAAATTCATCATTCCCTTACTGCCACCAACATGGTTTTAACCATAATTAATGAAGTAGCAGCCAATGAACTAAAGACTATTTTGTGGCACATTTCTTCATATGTTTCTTTGTAAGCATTGGGGTTCATGTGATGGTGGGATTCAGGGGGATAATACATTATTTTTGTCGATGAAAAGGGTGCACTGCAGAAAAAGTTTGGGAACCGCTGTCATTGAGGAAGACTATATTGTTTGGAAGAGGATAAGCAAGAGTTATGTGTAAATGTTTTTACAACACTTGCCAAATTAAATATTTTAAGTCAAACACCAGCTGTGATCTACTTTGAAACAGACATGCTCACCAGGTGCTGGAGTACGTATAGGTGTCTGCTGCTGGAAAAAAAAACTATCTGGCATATTAACTCCTTAAAGGTAGCTAAGTTAAGCTAAGTAGTAGGGTGGCTGGATTAATTAGCTTCTTTGTTTTCCAAGAAAAAAAGATGAAAATAAAGAAACTAAGCACAAAAAGTAATTATTTCTTTGTTGTAACAAGACTTATACCATAGATTGCTGGAAAGCCAGTTTATTTCCATTTTAATCCCACAGCAGTGTGGGACCAAGCTGGTGATCAGCATAGAGATGAGGTACCAGGATGCTGTGGCTGTGTATGGTCCTTCTACTGAGGCCCCGGATTGTTAAATGAATAAAGTGTTGAACTGTCAATATTGTATATTCAGCATTTAATCATTCAGTTCAATAAACAACACCAAACAAGAGCCAATAGCAGAATAGGCTGTTTGGCATTTGCAAAAAAGATTTGGCAAGTTTGCCATGGGCACCACCCACATACTAAACTCTCCGGCTCATCCCACAAATGTATTTCCCTTAAAAATGTGTCTCCTTTTGAAAAGAAAAATAAAAAGGCTCTCAAACGGTGTTAAGAATAATTGCCAAGAAGCATTGTTATAACAAAGAAATAATTAACCAAACCCGTTTTTGTACTGTCTGTGCCAATTTACAATTCCCTTGATGAAAAAGAAAAACAGTAAATAAAAACTGCCTCTCCTCAAATGTTAATAAATTATTCAGTCTGAGGTTTTAAAAAAAACAGTCGAGAGCACTGATGAGGAACTGTTTAGGTCAGAAACAAGATCTGGAGCACTTAACTTTAGATAAAACGGAGTTTATGCTGGGCTAAAAGGGCAAACTAAACATTGCACATTTTACTAAATGGCAGCAAATCTCAAGAATGTCACACAGGACATACACACACACACAATGATAAGAGGCTGGCTTTTGCAACAGGACAATGAGCCCTAGCAGACCTCAAAATCCACCATGATTTAGAGGCACAAGCAGAAGCTTTTAGAGAGTCCTTCAAAATCCCCCTGACCCAAATATCATAGAAAATCTGACATGCAGAGTATGCAGCACAGCCAAAAATGTCTCAGAATGAAAATCTAAACAGACAAACTGGATAGAAAAAAATACATCCTAAATTGGTGTTATTATGTTGCATGGTGTCCAAACCTCAACAAATACTATTTAGCAGTTTTATCTACAACTGTAAAAATAAAACAATGTACTAACATAAAGAGAGACACTATTTTTTTTACATGTTTGCTGTAGGGTTTTCATTTACTTCATTTCACTTCAGAAATCAAACCATGGGTCATGATAATTACTGACCCATTTTTCTGCAACAACGATGTGTACTACCTAATCAGTTCTATAATTTGCTGCTTTAATAGCTGAAAGAGCAGATAATCATGGCGACTGGTGTTTGTGCTTTACATATGTCTACAAAGCAATCATGTGTGGGTGTGTCAAAACTGCATTTTTGCATCCAAAAACAGCATAAAGGCTCGGTGGCACTATTATGATGCACATTTTAAATTACATAAACTTATCGTGTTTGACATGATTCAGTAACAAAATAATAAGCTGATGTTCATGGAACACAGTCAGCTAGTTGTCCTCATCTCCACTACAAACATCTACCTTATGAAGTAAAGACAATGCTATTCTATACGAATTTACAACAGCCAGCAAAAAGCAGCCAGAAGCTGAGACGCGTGAAAAAGGAACAAAGAAAATTGCATGCCTCATAAATTAAATGTGAACAAGTCACAGAGGTTTTTAGCCTTTACCCCACAATTAACTGAAGCTGAGCTCCCCCCTCTACTGTTAACATGTGAATTTATCATTCCTATTAATAGAGGCGACATCATACGCTTCCCAGCATAGTTCCACCCAACCTCACCCTGAACAGATGTCTGATCAGCTAGAAACAAACACCAGTGAGGCTGCGAGAGGCTTTAAGCTCTGTGGTTTATGCATACATCTTCATAACCTGAAATGATCTTCAAATGTATCCCTGTTTACTGGTCTCAAACTCTTTTTTTATTATTAATGTACATTAATGCTTACACTGGTAAATATAGTTTACTATGAACTGTATTCAACTACTTATAATTGGGCTGAAACAAAAAAAGGCTCAAATAATTAGTCTACTGAGGACAATCAAAGGCATAATAAGGATTATATTGATCATTTAATCATTTGTTTAAAAAAAATGCTAGACATCACTGTAAACTGATTTGGGTTTGAACTGAACAAGGCAATTGAACTGCCTTATGGCATGTTATTCATATGATTGATTAATTAATCTGCTGATTATCTCCTCAAGAAAAAAATGTCAACTAGCTAGAGCACAATAATTTTTTAAGGCTGTTAAATCTTAAAATGCAATGTGCAGGCGTGCACGTATATGTGTATTCTACTTTTGTTAAGAGAGGGAACTTTACTAAGAGATAGGGAAACTGGACAGTAAAAATCTTCTGTTTTTAATGCAAATGTTTATCTTTAATTTTCCGATTTGATATATCTTTTGGCTCTAGCTCAGACATCTCTGAAATTGTTAACTAATATGTGAGTAATATAAAACTAATATGTGAAACTGAACCTTACAGTACAGTGAAAAGCATTAGCTAGTGTTAACAACTGTTAGCTAAAATTAGCGATTGTTAGCTAAATGCCCACTGGTTTGCGTCCAACAACTAATTTCTCTCTGATAATAGATATTTCAACTAAACCTTGCCCATTGTTTTATGTTTTGACATTTTTTTAGCTTAAAAATATGACTGGTCTATTAGCTTTTTAGCTTCTGAAATCTATTGTGGATCCACATTTCTTACTTTCAAAGTCAGCCTAGCTAAACTAACCTAACTAAAGAAGTGTAATAAAATAAAATAAAATAACACAAAAGTAACTCCAATATTATTGTTAAACATATATAAACAAATTTTCCATAAATCTAGTTGATGGTAAGTACTTTTATATTTAAATCGCCAAGGCTGCTCTTTTGTTGTATTTTAAATCAAAGCTAACAATTGTCTATTGTTTATTGACAAATCAGTCAGTGGTTTATTATTTCTAATCATACAATCTATAAATATTTAGTCCTTAAATTCAGACCTCAAGCTTAAAACCCAGTGTTTAATTTGGTTTACCGCTGGGATAAGAAAAAAATCCTTAACAAAACAAATTACAAGGACATTTAAAAGGTAATCTGCTCTGTATGTGTGTCACATCACAGCTCAGGGAAAAGGTGTGACAGTGACGCAAATGCGCCAGAAACTAATCCAGAAGAGGGGGAAAAAAGAGAGAAAAAAAAACCATACATTTTCTTCCATCAACAGCTTGCCATAATTTATCTGAAGATGAAACATAAGCTGCCAGGCAGCCTGGTTACTATGGCAACTATCAAGTCAATAGCCGACTTGTTCTGGCATCTGTCCCCACAGTGATTTTTACTGAGTGTAAAAGACATAGGATCTACAATAAGGCTCGAAGCTGCGAGACAACACGTCTGAAGCTTTCCAAGACACAAAATGTCTGTCATGCCACCAGCTGAGGCCTCGTTAGATCTCAAAGCATGACGCCTATTCACAGGCACTGTGAAGAGAGCAGGGATGCCAAAAAAAAGTAGCTCAGTGGGCTCAATTCTTTTAATGTATAATTGTTTAGCCTTTGCAGGAGGCACACATTCTTCTGCTGATAGCTTCCTTTTTTGTGAGCAAATAAAGCCCATTCACATCAGTAACAGGATTTGATAGTCAGAGGCCTTATATTGAATCCATGCAGTTCCTTCCATTCAGAAAAAACACACACACACACTGATCTGAGAAACTACTCTGTTGTGCATTACCAACAACCGACAGACTCCTCACCTTCTTAAGCCCAGAGCGGTTACCCTGCATGTAGCTACGGTGCATCTCCAACACCCTCTGTGGCCTGCTGCGCATCCAAGCGCTAAGCGTCTCAATAGGCGATCCATTTACAGACCACTCAGTTACACCAAACTGTCTCAGGTGGGCTCGCGCATGGCTGGCTAAAGCCTTTCGATTCTCAAAGTAGAAGCCACAAAGCTCGCAACTGGGGTCTGAAAAACACAGGGTAGAAGTAAATGGAGGAACTTCATTACAGATTAATGACCAGGATGAGATGGGATTTAGCCGCTACAACTCACCCTGGTGTCCAGGCTTGTCCGGGGACGGTTTTCTTTTGAGGGAGAAGTCTTGTGGAAGGGGTGAGAAAGCCTTAAGCCGATGCGGTGATGAGTGGACAGTCTCCACTGACTTGGCCTCCTCTGATAAAGGCCTCTTCCCCAGAGGGGACATCCTGAAAAACTTCCCTGCAGATGGGATTGCAGAAGATCTACCCAAGCCCTGCTTCTGGTACTTTGACCCTGGCTGCAGCAAACTGAGTGGAGATTTACGAAATTTGGAGGACTGGTAACCCAAAACACCCAAACCCTCTGAGCTTCTGGCACCACTGACACTTTCCCATGAGGGACTGTTAGCTACTTGGCTCGACTCTTTCTTCACTCCATGGTCTGAATGAGAAGAGCCCCCTATCCCTCTCTTGTGCATGACTTCCCTCAGGGTGTCGATGGGCGAGCCGTTGACAGACCACTCCGTAATGCCCATTTGACGTAGATGGGAGCGTGCGTGGCTCGAGAGGCCTTTACGATTCTCAAAATATTCCCCACAGAACTCACAACGGATGTCTCGCGTGGGCTCCACCTCATGGGCCATCGCTAAAGAAACAGGGTGGTAAGAGAAACTGTATTATAACACAGACCTAATTTATTTATTATTTCTTTTTTTTTCTATGATTTATCAGGGAATAACAGTACTCAAAATACCCAAGTTAAGGGGAAACATATTGTCAGAGCTGCTCCAGCCAGAGTTGAGAGACTCGGTGGAAAAACCTCCAGATCTCCCCACCGTTGCCGGAGCAGTGACCTCCAGTTGCACCGGCTCAGGTTTCAGCTTCAGAATCAGGCCACTCGAAGACGACGGAGGAGCCGGGCTGGATTTGGACAGTACAGAATGAGGAGGACTGGAGGGACGAGCGAAGGCGAAGGGTAGGCGGCCCAAACAGGTAGCCGAGGGAGACGTGGAAGGCGACAGAGGAGAACGAGGGGGTCCTGGAGAGGATGAAGGTGGAGTTTTGAGGGGTTTTAGAGGAAGGGCGCAAGGCAGACCCCGCCTTGTGATGACTTCCCGCAGGGTGTCGATCGGGGAACCGTTGACGGACCACTCGGTAATGCCCATCTGGCGCAGGTGGGAGCGGGCATGGCTTGAAAGTCCCTTGCGGTTCTCAAAGTACTCACCGCAGAATTCACAGCCTATTTCCTTTGGAGGTTCATCTAAGAAATCAGAAGTAAAAGAACTTATTAAAATTGTATTAAAAAGGAAAAAAGATACCTAAACTTTCCTGATACATTCTGTTTTAGCTCAACGATTTATCACTTTTCACTCACTGTGTGGAAGGGCCATAAGTTCCCCACTACTGAGTCGGAAGACCTGCATGGAAGAGGCCTTGAGACGCTTGGGAGGTGGGCCAGATAAAGACGAGGCAGAGGAAGAGGTAGATTTGGATGTTGACCCACCCCCAGCTGCGGTCACCTTGTAGAGGAGCAACGAAGAAGAAGAGGAGGCGAGAGTCAGCAGCGCTTGCTTTGGGGAAGGAAGCGTTGTGGTGAGGTCCCGTGGTTCCGTGTGGCTGTCAAGCTGCAACGTACTGGCTTTATGCTTGAAGTCATCAGTATCAATGAGCTGGTTCAGGAGGTCAATGGGAGAGCCTTTGGACTCGGAGTACTCCACGCCAAAGTGTCGCAGATGGGCTCGCGCGTGGCTGGATAAACCTTTTCGGGTCTCAAACCAGGCGCCACACAGCTGACAAACAATGTCCTTATTGGGGTCTACTTCTAGTGCTGAAAATGGAAAGAAAACCGCTGAACTGAGAAACAGAAGAAAAATTAACAGCTAGCAGATTTAAGGTTTAAGCCTAAAGAATGACACTTACTGAGGTTGAGAGGAGCATCGCTCTCCTGTGGTGCCCAGAGGGGTTTGGCTGTTGCGATGGTGGATGTGGCCGAGAGGTTGGGGGTCAAACTTTTTATTCCCCCAGCCTTGTGCTCCGGGGAGCGCAAGGGGGAAGACACAGGCAGTAGAGAGGAAATGGGGGCTTTCTTCACTACCGAGGAAGGGGAGCCAGAGTGTGATAGAGCTGGAGAGGCACCGGAAGAAGACGTGGACGTAGGGGAGGAAGAGGATGGTGGGACTGCTTTTGGTGCTTTGGCCAGGATGGAGAGAGGGATAGGCTTTTCGTCTAAGTCCATGTCGTCTTGCTCCTCATGTTTAAGGGGAGCAGACGGGGAGTGGTTGAGCGGCTCCAGATGCGATGAGCTTATTTTTCCGTCTACGTCACGCTCCTTAGAGATTTGATAGAGGAGGTTGATGGGCGCCCCGCTGCTCTCCGAGACGGTGATGCCCAGCTGGCGCAGGTGAGAGCGGGCGTGGCTGGAGAGTCCACGCCTGCTCTCAAACTCAGAGTCGCACACCTCACACTTCAAGTCGTTCACTGCAAAACAGAGAAAAAAAAGCAGCTATTTAGACATCCAAGAAAAACTTGAGAATGCCAAATACATAGCTGCAGGTTACAGATCCTGATCCTGGGTATGTCAACAACAGCAGGTGGTGAAGGTTTGTCTGCAGGTCGAAGACATCCCATAAGACAGTCACCCCACTTCACCTTGTTGCCTTGAATTCTCTGGTTACACTGACACAGAAGTGTTCTCCTTTATAAGATCCTAACATTTTGTCTGCCTCTCCTTCTGGGCAACCTACTTTGTTGTAGTGTCGCCACACTTCAACAGTGACCTAAGGTCAGTTTCACAAAGCCGAAGCCGAAGCAAATCCAATTCACGGTCAACACTCTAGGGTCAGCATCCCCCCACAATTTCTCTCTCACCCTTATCGTCTGCATCCTCCTCGGGAAAAAGACTGTCAGCATTCCCGCTGGAGTTCAAACCGTCCAGAGCTGAAAGCTGCAGATCATCCTCATCTTCTTCCTCGGCTGCTTCCTCTTCATCACCTAACAAGAAAAAAAGACATAAAAGGTAAAACTACAAGCTAATAAATAAGTCAGCTTTGTGAAGCATTTAATAAAGAGTCGCCCTGTGAGCTCATTGCCTGCAATTTCTCAGTCCGTGTAGCAGCAGCACATTATAACATCTTCTGTTAGGAAATGCACAAAAATATCATAATTAATCACTCCAAAAAAATGTGAAAAAAATAAATAGCTACTGTGTTAAACAAACATTGCAGCCTTGGTTCCCCGCAGTCAACCATTCCTGGGACAAAAGTGCCTTTTTCTGCGACAAATCGCTAAATCAAAAGAGACGTGGAGACAGACAATGCTTTTTGTCTGGTGGGCGGCTCTGCGCTTGTCAGTTCATCTCCTGACTGTAAAAGAGAGGCGATGTGACACCTCGGAGCGCAGCGTTATAACACCATTTATTATAATGGAGACTATATCTAATAGTGAACCTAGTATTTACAGTCTATTAAATGGGGGAAAAAACAGAGTTTGACTTTGTATCCAGAGAAAGCAGCGAAGCGAGCCGACACTTGCAAGTAAAAAGTAACACTTCCGATTACACTTGGTTAATCCATATAAGTTGCAACAAGATGACCGATCACCGCCACTTTTTGGTCCGTAAAGTGTTAGTGTTTCCCTCCCTCGCGCGCTGTGTCACACAGTTTATTTCAAAACATGCATGTTTCCACTTTGAGAGCACAGCGTGTCCTCTATACAAAATCAAAGCGGAGTAAAAATGGCGAGGATTGGGCAACTGGAGGTAATTTTTACAGACCCTGCGGTGCTGGAAACGATGGACGTCATTCGAGACGCGTGCGTGACATTTTTTTAAAGCTTACAAACTGTTAACATTTTTTTTAAACTGCGAAAACAGAACAACCCCCCCTCCCTCCACAAACCTCTTCGAAACAGTAACAATGACCCGCTTTATGAGCTCCTGGCAGGCATGTCAAGGGCTACCTGCGCGACATTGATTTTTCCTTTCACGTTTTAACGTGCCCTCACGCGATTAGTTTTTTTTTTTTTTTTTTTTTATGGCTGTTGTCTGACTAGAATGTGACAGAGAATATGCGGAGCGCGAGACGTGCAGTGCGACGTCGCCGTTGTGATTCAAACGGAGGGGGGAGGGGGGCACGCGGTGCTCGGGAATCACAGCGCGCGGTTACTCACCGGTCCGCAGTGCATCGGACTCCCGGCTGCTGAAGCCAGACCGTTTTTCTGCTATTGTTTGGGTCTGCGGGTAGGTGGAAGCAGCCATTTTGCCCCCATATGCACCGCCAAGCTAAGGCGTGACCAATCGAGCGGTGGAGGCGGAGGTGGGGATAAATGCACCGGAGTGTCACATCAACCGTAGGCATCAAGGGACGCTCTTTTTCTCTCTTTACTCTCTTTAACACGCACATACATACAAAACCATCTCTTGTTGAGGATAATTTTCTGTGAACACTTCACATCTTATTCATGTTTTTACATAAATTTCTTCCTGTTTTTAACATTTCTAATGATCTTCAAGACTCTTATCATTGTAGAGTGCTAAGTTAAACTCCAAACACTGACAGGCTCACCAGATAAGACAAACACACAACCAGTCACTTTGCAAATAAGGAAAACTTACCTTCATCCTCATCTTCTTCCTTCTTCCAGCCTTGATGCGATACCGAAGCCAATTTATCAGATTCCGAAGCAGACACAGGCCTTTCACTTGTCTCCCCCTCCAGCTTTACCTCTATAATTCCTTCCTCCTCTGAATCTTTCTCCTCTTCATCCTCACCCTCCTCCTCCTCATCATCCTCCTCTTCCTCCAGAGAACTGCCAGGACTCTTGGGAGGAGCTGTGGGAATTACCAGGTCCGGCCTGCTGGAGAAGAGTTCCCTCAAAATGTGGATCGGCGAGATTGTGACATCCCAGTTCGTGATGCCGAAGTCACGGAGGTGGGCTCGAGCATGGCTGGACAGGCCGGCCCGGGTGTCAAAGCCGGCGCTGCAGAACTCGCAGTGCATCACGCTGAAGGTGTCTGGGTCAAAGTTGGCAACTAGGGAGAGAAGAGGCAACGCAGGTGGAAGTTTAGCAAAGTGATGCCGCTGTAAAAACGTACCAGTCGTGGGCAATTTAATTTAGCTGGAGATGCAGACAAAGATCCACTGGTCTGTCCCAGGTACTGTAAGACTGATTGCCAAGAAACTTGGTGCACTTATTGGTCCCAGAGGATGAGTTATCCCTAAATTCAAAGCAGATTTAGATCCCCATCCCCCAGAATTCCCCCAATAAAACAGAGCTGTGTGAGAGATGGTTTCTATGCTTAATTAACAGGTAATACAATAAAAATAAATAAAAGTTTAAACATCAAAACACTACATGGGCAATAGTTGGCATTTCTAATAATCCCCTTCAGACCTGGAATTTGCATAGATTTCAGTGTTCCAAGCACTACTGAACAGCTCAAGCATAATTTCTGACTAATAATCCCTTTTCATCTGTTTCAGTCTGCATGGGTACTAGAACCAAATACGCTTCGGTCCAAGTTATTCTGCATGTAAGATTTCAGTTAATTAAGCATTCAGCTTTTAGTTTTTCTGTTAGGAGAAACAACACAAGCTGGTTTGTTTGTTGGGAAGGAATCTTTTCATAGATTTTTTCATAAAAGCTTTGTTTTTATGCATTAACTGTTAAAATAGTTACCACTTAAAATTTTAATGAAATATTTAAATGAACTGAACACAGAAAACAACAAAGAAAGTCCTTTTTCCCCACACACTTGTAAGTTAAATCCAGCACTCCTACTCACCTGTACCACTACACTCACTGTCTTCTAAGAGTCTGCACCCCTTTCTTCTCATAATGGTACAGTCTTAGTTTATGACTGGTTGCATAGCGATCTTGCTAATCAAAATAAAGCTCCGCCCCTGAAGAAGAGTCAGTTAAACATAAACAGGAGTTGGCTCTTCTCATTCACTATAAAAAAATCAGCCCCCTTGTTCACAAACAACACACCCCTCTCAGAGACACATAAAGACTCATTTTCAAACTGTTTTCTTTACTGATGAATGCCATGCTGCATTGGATGGTCCTGACAGATGAAGTTCTGGATCGATGGTGGATGGCTGCCATGTCCTAACGGCAGCATTGTAAGGACATTGTGGAGAGGGGTTTTTGGGCTGGAAAGATGGGGAGTTAGATGGTAGGCCTCTTTAAGGAGCCTGAGGGAGTCAAAATTACCCCTCCAACTTCTAATTTAGCGTTGCTGCTGTGGTATAAAAGGAAGAACAGTTCGTTCTTTCTTTTATACCACAGCAGGAACACTAAGTTCCAACTCACCAGCATGGGATGGTGAGTTGGAGTAAAGACAGCTCATCATCCCATGCTGCAAAAAAAGCATTGAACATTTGGCTGCTATGGGTACAAATCAAGAAAAACATGGAATGTGGCCACCATTATCGCCTGACCCATGGAGCATCCTTAAAAGGAAGATCTATGAGGGTGGGGGGCAGCAGACCTCAAACAACAACTTTGTGAGGCAACTCTTCGTCTCTTCAGATGAGATCCAGCTAGAAACTATCCATGGACTAACAAGCTCAATGGATGAGAGTTTTGTAAAGGCCCTCTATGTTTTTCAGTTCTTTAAAACCTATTTAATGTTTTGAAACAGCTATGCAGACGAATTTTAAACACCATATTTAGAGTGTTTGGTAGAAAGAAAAAAAAAGCTGTTTAATCTTTGGCCATTTTGTTCAGTGAAATTAAGATGATTCAAAGAACTTAATGTAATTAGTGATGATACAAAAATCATATTCACTTTCATTTGTATTGATTATTTAGGGAAAATAAATAAAAACAACTGTAATCTCTAAATCAACTCCATCCTGTTAATATAAGACCTTTGGCCCAAAATGTGACCAAACCTCAATTACACAGACTCTTACTTCAAAATGTTGCATCATTTATTGAACAATTAGCCAGCAGCTTTATGCTAAATAAATAATTTATGGTGGAAACAAGTTTCAAACCTGGACTACAACTCCAAACTAGACTTGTTGGACAGCATCCTTAACTGCGCCCCAGGACACATCTGCCCAAAGAATGTGGGCTTATGCAGCCTGCATTGCCCCTAAATAAGGTCTCAGAAGTTTTTATAATCTTGGGTCTTGGTTGTATTTCTAAAGGAACAATGGATTTGCTGGAGCCTCTTTTTTTTTTCATCCCTGATACACCAACTATTGAGCTAATGTTGCTCCTACTCAGTCTTGGTCTGGCTTTTCTCATGTAATCTGAATAATTTATACAGCCCTGAAGATTCATGTCGTGCTAGTCCTGACCCTCACTTTGGCAACGACTGCTTCTCTTTGCTTAAAATCCAAATACATGCAAAAGGTTCAGCAGATTGCAAGAGATCTAAAAATAATTTGTTTTTTAGGGTTGGGAAGTTTGATGTAGCTAAGACAGTTCAGAACACAGCCTCCTGCTTATCAGATTTCTCATTCTAAGCATGTTTTACCCCCAAAACATTGAAAAAAGTAATTTACACAGCCTAAAGAAACACATGCAACAAGCTCTGACCTTTTTTTTTCTTCTTTTGATAGGAGAACTTCTTCTCAATGGCATTGACTTCCTCAGGGGATATGAAGTGGCGCACGTTGTAGCTGACGCCTACTCGGTTTAGGTGGCCTCTCACGTGATTGGCAAGCCCAATTCCATTATGAAATCGATCGGGGCAGTAGGGGCATTTCCTCTCCACGCTCTTCGCTGCCTCCTCGTCCTCATCAATCTCGTCTTTGTCTTCGTCTGACAGGAAACATCGCACACGTTCATCATCAATGTCGTCGTCGTCATTGTCGCTGTCAGTATGTGCTGGAGCAGCGGTAACCCTGCTGCTCCTCCTCAAGAAGAAAACCTTTCTTTCTCTCTCCACCCCCAGCTTGTTTTCTGCCCTTATGGCCTTCTTAGCGGGTGGCGACGATGCAGGGCTCTGCCGTCTTGAAGAGTCATCTATCAAGAAGGGACACTGAATCAAAGCACTCCTGAATGAGACATACAACCATCAAATTCAGCTCAGACTGAAACAGGACCAAAGCAAACCTTAAATTTCCTCTATTGGCACTGATTAAACCTACAGAAACTCTTTTCTGTTCTTCAAAACAAACAAAAATAATCCTTCATGCCTTCAGTGGTTTTGCATTTTTACCTCATTCATTAGGCATGATGCAAAACTGCTCTATGATACAACAAAGTAAGCTGTTCACAAGCATGTTGAAGCCAGAGACTTTTTCTGAGGAATATAAATTTTAGTCAGTCAGAGTGGTGATCTACCGCATAATTACTCCTTACATTGTTAGAAATCTGACAGTAACAGATAGGTTCAGTTGGGCACATAAGCCGGCCACATCAAGGGGTGCTTCATCATGGCCAATTAACCTTTCTCAAGATTTTGGTTATAGATAGTTAAAATGATATTTTTAACAATTAAAACAATGAAACTCCTTTGTCGTTCTTTTTCTACTGTGAAATACCAAGAAGTCGAGTGTAATGATGTCACAATTTTTTAATTTCACAATTACTCGCAGTATTAAACACCACAAATAATTATTTGTAAAGATTCCTCAATATAGTCGCTTTACATTAAAGATCATGTCTGAACCACAACAACAGATCAGCACAGAGCGAAAAAAAAAACCTGATGTGATGAATCAAATGGGTCATCATGCGGCCTCCCTCTAGATGTAAAGCTGGTTTTATACTGGTGCAGCATCTGTGAGGTTAGTTACAGAGTCACCGCCATATGTTCCACATCGGTGGCTTGATGCGCACCTCTTCCAGACCCGACGTGCACCCCTGCTTGTAGCAAGGTTAAGCAGAAGTTTTTCCTTGCGATTGGTTTGTGATTACGTGTTTCCAGATTTCTGGAGCTTCTCACTCAATTTGTGCGGTAATCGCAGAAGAGAAACTGCAACACGACACCATAACTACGCTCAAGTACGAGAGCACATTTCAGCAGCATCAGCTACGCCGGCCCTACCGTACGCAGAGGCTACGCAACTATAAATCCAGCTTTGGGCTTTAAAAGCTGTACTTCCGCTTAAAAAGTGGTTTTAGGTCGTTTCTGTTCACCACTGTGAGACAACTAGTATATGCCCCAAAATTAGCTTCTCTCACTGAGACGGGGCCAAATTCAGACTTATAAAAGCTTCGGTAATAACTTTGTTTCTGGACATCAAATGATAAAATACTAAAGCTTAAATCTATCAGAACCTTCATAAATAAGGAGAATAAAGCAGTGGGCCATAATGAGCAACTGATTGGGCCACATTTGCACCCACAGTGGATTGATCGTCTCTCAGGAGAATGTTTCTGTTGATCCTCACAGTGCAGAAATGCCTACTCATGATCTGTGTTTTAACTCAAGGGTACTACACTCCTATCATGTGTTGCGCTCCACTCTGGTCAGTTTTCATTTGTGTGTGTCAGGAACTAAACAAACAGCTAATGTGTTACAGGTTAACATGACATGAGGCTCTGAATCACTAAGCTAGGTACACACATAAAGATTATCGGGCTGTTTTTGTCCCGCAAACACCCGATTATCTTAAGTCCTATAAGATTTTCCCTATAAAATTATGTTTTCTGAGGTGTGTTCAGAGTGAATTCGTCCCAACAATCTGCTCCGAAACAAGTCGTGGACGACAATCGGAAATCTTTAACGTTCAATATTTACGACCAACAATCTTCACCTGTGTGGAAAGGCAACGACACCTGAGTTGTGACTGTGTGGATGGTGACGTGGAATGGACTGTAGCCAATCAGAGAGCGAGCTAACCATTGATCAAGGAAGGATATAAAGTCCGTGTCTCCAGTCTGTTATTTTTTTCAGTTCTAGATTTTTCTGTTAACAGTAGTATTTTTGTGTTGTTCTATGATGAGATTATCGGAGCACACCACACACAGTATAATCAAAACTCTTAAATGCTAACAGATAAAAAATCTCTTCAGATTTAGAAAGTCCTTATGTGTGTACCAGCCTTAACATTGAAAATCAACCAGGTTTGTCTTATCTGCTCAAAGCAGGGGCAGAGCTAGAAAATCTCTGATGGGGGGGCCATGCAGGGCCAAAAACTGAGAAAAGGGTGGCACATGTAATTGAGAATTTAGAAATATTTTTTTTTAAATAAATGAAAAACCAAGTCTGGATTTTACGAAATAATGAACTGATTTTTACAATACAAGAGGCAATTTAACGTTAACAAAACAGTCAGTGATATACTTTCAGATACAACTATTTTACTGAGAAAGATCCTGCATTGTATGGCTTTAATCAATGCTGTACAAAGACATGTGTTTCATTGATAAGAAAAACTTTGAACCATACCGCAGATTTTATCAGTGTCATTAGATGTGACTTTAGTCATTACATCTGGTAGTTTTATGACTTTAACTTCCTCTTGATGTAAACAGTTTTGGATAGACAAACATTATCCACCCAAGGACATAGTTGGTGAGATGATGCTGAATAGATAGCGCATTTTGATGAACAACATATAAATACAGTGTGTGCAGAATTATTAGGCAACTTCCATTCCTGGCAAAATGGGTCAGAAGAGAGATTTGACGGACTCTGAAAAGTCAAAAACAGTGAGATGTCTTTCAGAGGGATGCAGCACTCTTAAAATTGCCAAGCTTTTGAGGTGTGATCATCGAACAATCAAGCGTTTCATTCAAAATAGTCAACAGGGTCGCAAGAAGCGTGTTGAAAAAACAAGGCGCAAAATAACTGCCCATGAACTGAGGAAAATCAAGCGTGAAGCTGCCAAGATGCCATTGGCCACCAGTTTTGCCATATTTCAGAGCTGCAACATCACTGGAGTGCCAAGAAGCACAAGGTGTGCAATACTCAGGGACATAGCCAAGGTAAGGAAGGCTGAAAAACGACCACCACTGAACAAGACACACAAGATAAAACGTCAAGACTGGGCCAAGAAATATCATAAGACTGATTTTTCTAAGGTTTTATGGACTGATGAAATGAGAGTGAGTCTTGATGGGCCAGATGGATGGGCCCGTGGCTGGATCAGTACAGGGCAGAGAGCTCCACTCCGACTCAGACGCCAGCAAGGTGGAGGTGGGATACTGGTATGGGCTGGTATCATCAAAGATGAGCTTGTGGGACCTTTTCGGGTTGAGGATGGAGTCAAGCTCAATTCCCAGTCCTACTGCCAGTTTCTGGAAGACACCTTCTTCAAGCAGTGGTACAGGAAGAAGTCAGCATCATTCAGGAAAAACATGATTTTCATGCAGGACAATGCTCCATCACACGCATCCAAGTACTCCACTGCGTGGCTGGCCAGAAAAGGTCTAAAAGAAGAAAAAATAATGACATGGCCTCCGTGTTCACCTGATCTTAACCCCATAGAGAACCTGTGGTCCCTCATCAAATGTGAGATCTACAGGGAGGGAAAACAGTACACCTCTCTGAACAGTGTCTGGGAGGCTGTGGTTGCTGCTGCACGCAATGTTGATCGTGAACAGATCAAGACACTGACAGAATCTATGGATGGCAGGCTTTTGAGTGTCCTCGCAAAGAAAGGTGGTTATATTGGTCACTGATTTTTTTTTGTTTTGTTTTTGAATGCCAGAAATGTATATTTGTAAATTTTGAGTTGTTATATTGGTTTCCCTGGTGAAAATAAATAAGTGAAATGGGTATATATTTGGTTTTTGTTAAGTTGCCTAATAATTATGCACAGTAATAGTCACCTGCACACACAGATATCCTCCTAAGATACTAAAACTAAAAAAGCCCCACTCCAACTTCCAAAAATATTCAGCTTTGATATTTATGAGTCTTTTGTGTTCATTGCCAACATAGTTGTTGTTCTATAATAACATTAATCCTCAAAAATACAACTTGCCTAATAATTCTGCACACACTGTACATTACATAATGCATTCACTAGCACTCTGGTACCCAAGGTCTATCCAGGTAAAGGTCAATCACAAAAAATGAAGTACATCAATTAAAAATAAATACGCTCTCCACTTTTTAGATTTTATAACTTATTTAATTATGTCAAATAGCTGGTAAATTGTTGTTACTGTACATACAGATATCATGAGCCTTCAACTTGACTACAATATCAAATAACAAAATTAATGTGCTGCTTAAGCTTTCAACCATCCATCCATCCATCCTTTGTCTGCCGTTTATCCGGAGTCAGGTCGCGGGGGGCAGCTGCCTAAGCAGGGAAACCCAGACTTCCCTCTCCCCGGCCACATTCACCAGCTCTTCCGGGGGATCCCAAGGCGTTCCCAGGCCACCTGAAAGATGTAGTCCATCCAGTGTGTCCTTCCCCAGGGCCTTTTTCCGGTGGGACGTGCCCGGAACACCTCAACAGGAAGACATCCAGGAGACATCCTAACCAGATGCCCGAGCCACCTCACCTGGCTCCTCTCTATGTGGAGGAGCAATAACTCTACTCTGAGCCCCTCCCAGATCACCAAGCTTCTTACCCTATCCCTAAGGGAGAGCCCGGCCACCCTGCGAAGAAAACTCATTTCGGCTGCTTGTATTCGCGATCTTGTTCTTTCAGTCACTACCCACAGCTCGTGACCATAGGTGAGGGTAGGAACGTAGATCGACCGGTAAATTGAGAGCTTTGCTTTTTGGCCCGGCTCCCTCTTCACCACGACAGACCGATGCAGAGTCTGCATCACTGCAGACGCCGCACCGATCCGCCTGTCGATCTCCCGCTCCATCCTTCCCTCACTCGTGAACAAGACCCCGAGATACGTGAACTTCTCCACTTGGGGCAGGACCTCATTGCCGACCCGGAAAAGGCACTCCACCCTTTTTCGGCTGAGGACCATGGTCTCAGATTTGGAGGTGCTGATTCTTATCCCAGCCGCTTCACACTCAGCTGCAAATCGCTCCAGTGAGAGCTGAAGATTACAGCCCAATGAAACCAATAGAACCACATCATCCGCAAAGAGCAGAGACCCAATCCTGAGGCCACCAAACCAGATCCCCTCAACACCACGGCTGCACCTGTAAATTCTGTCCAAAAAGTTATGAACAGAATCGGTGACAAAGGGCAGCCTTGGCGGAGTTCAACCCTCACCGGAAACTTTCAACCAGTAGCTTAAATAATTCCCCTTTTTGCAAGCTAACCCAATTGACTCTTCTGGTTCTGTGAAGATTAATTTAATTGTTTAGATCTGTATATTTGAGTCTGCCTGGGATACATAAAATGCCCGGGATTTAGCCAGAGCTAATTTTCATCCCTAGTTCCTTTGTGGCAGAGTCAGTCACATCACAGGACAAAGCAGCAGTGCAATTAAAAACAATATACATATAAGTGCAAATAAAATACTTCAAAGCGGTGCAATTCATCCTAGAAAAAAAATAAAGGCATTACACTACACATTGCCTCAGACTAGTGGCTTGCTAGTTAACCATTTGGCATCTTGCTTGAATGGTGAAATTTGTAGAACTCAAGCTGCCCATTTAAAGCAGCGCTACCAAAGTTTCTCAGTGTGGTGCCCCCTAATGACAGCTAATTTGGCATCTGTCTTGTCTCTTTTCTGAGCTCCCGACAACTAGTAAAAGTCTGTCTGACGGTGTCAGTTTCTCTCTTTCTTGTTCTCTCTTCCTCAGATAATGTTCTCTTGCTGAATCACCCACAGTGTGCCTCCAAAACGGCGATACCATAAAGCAAAACGCTGTTGTCACCTGAAGCTCCAGGCTTGAAAGTGTAGTTTCTCAGCCCTAGGATGCTACTGGGTAACAACCTCTTCAGGAATGTGCATAATAAATGTTGTCAGTGTGCCATGAAAACAATTTGGAAGTACAGAGTTGTAAAGTCAAAAATTTATGTGGTGTTGCTTTAAATTGTAGAGGAAATTTCAGGAAAAAATTGACAAATTTTGTTCAGAGTGGAGAGTAAATGGGGCACAGCTGCAGACCTGGCAACACATCAGCTCAGAGAAGCAGATCTATGTGTTATTACACACTGTTGTTTTATTTTGCAAGGAGTCAGCAGACCAAAGTCTCACTGCAGTCAATGGAAGGATTTTTGTGCTGAACCACAGCAACAGAGAATAAAGTGCACATGAAGTTGCACAATTTATTAATACTGATATGATGACTGAAACTTTTCATATCTACTGGGTGCATTTCTGGTTTCACATCTCAGCAGTTTGCTTCAGTTAAATTCTTGATCCATTCGTCTTGATTTCAGCTATTCTGAGATATTTTAATCGGGATGTTGTGCCTCATTAAAGAGTCCTGGCTGTGACCCTACAGGAGCTGGAATAAAAGCAAGTGGACATCTTGGTTTCACTTCTCAACTGAAAGGCTTCTTCAAAGAAATGAAACAGTGTCTAATGGCCAATTACTGAACTAGTGGGAGTCTAAAGGATTATAAAAGACAGAAACCAGGGAGCAATTTAGAAATATTACCTGCTTTTTTTTTCTTTGGTTCACAAGTACATTGACTGCGTGCAAGGAAAATTCATGTACTGGAACGAGACTGAGTATTGGTCTATAAGCGGTCTTAAATTACTTGGATTAGTATTGGAGACGAACAAAAACCTTGAGTGGGACACTGCTCCATACGCAGCTTACACTGATTTAAGAATTAAAAAGAAAATGTGCAACCCACAATTCCAAATAGGTTAGAACACTGTTTACAGTATAAATAAACTAATTGCAATAATTTACCAATCTCATAATCTCCATTTTATATCCCCCTGAAACATAAACAACATGTGAGATGTTTAAACAGACATTTTATAATTTCATGGAAAATATTGGTTCATCTTTAATTTGATGGCAGCAGCAAGTCAGGCTGTAAAAGTAATTGGCATAAAGTAAAATACAACTGGAGGAGCATTTGACAACTAATTAGGTTAACTGGTAAGAGGTAAGAAACATGACTGGGTATAAAAGGAGTATTTCAGAGAGGCAGTGCCTCTCAGATAAAAAGATGGACAGAAGTTTAACAATCTGTAACAAAATACATCTAAAAATTGTTCCTTTCTCAATTTAAATTTGTGAAAAAGTTTAAAATCCCACCATCTACAATGTATCATATCATCAAAAGATTCAGAGAATAATGAGGAATCTCTGTGTGCACGGGACAAAGTTAAAGGTCAAAACTGGATACTAAAACAGACATGATTCTCTACTGGAAATTACTGCATGGACTCAGGAACACTTCCAAAACTCACTGATTCACCCTGAAATCGACAAATGCAGGTTGAAGGTCTATCATGCAAAGATAAAGCCATATCTGAAAATCATATAGGAAGTGAAAAACTAATTTTATTAACATACTTTTAGGTGGTAAAGGCTGGATCAAATTACTGTATTGAGTGAAAGGTGTTGCTTCAGTTCATTTTAACCTCTTAAAGCAAACGGACTTCATTTAAAACCCCAACTGTTTTCCCCTCTCACAACTCTTACTTTGTTTTTAACCTCAGCAAGCTGCTTTCTTTTTTCTCTCTCTTCTTTTTTTTTACAAGACTCAGATATGAACCAGTGTATACTTTCTGTCTAGCTCCAAACCACGGAGGCAGCTAGTTATCAGCTGGCAAACACAATGAAATATAAGCCACTGAAGAGTCACATATTTACTTTGGGAGGTGGTTGGAACGAAGAGCAGAAAGTGCTGGGAGTTAGGTTACCATTCATCTAAAAGACTAAACTTTGACTCCAAATGGCTGTTTATGATACTTAATGCCTGTTTGATGTGGAAACAAAACTAGCTGGTAATGTGGTACACACTAAGAGCCTTAGGTCACTAACACATTCCTCTATAATATTAGTCAACAGTTTTGGTTTAAATGTTGAGATCTCCTAAGTTAAACTAAACTAACTAATATTTACTTGTTTTAGGAAGCGTGTTACTGCAAGTTCTACTGCTCTTTAAATAAGTTCTACAGGAGGTCTCATTTGCCCCCTTTCCACCAAAATCTCCGGAGTTAGTGCTTAACTTAGACCTAAGTCTTTATGCTTCAACCACCAAATCCCCATCCAGCAGGGCTGGGCAATTAATAGAATTTTAATCGCAATTACGATCTGGGTTTTCAACGATCATAAAAATGAAATGGTCCGATTATTTTTTGTCCTTCGATTTGTGCTGTTTTCAAATCGAGCAGCTGTCATTGCAGCGCTTTGCTGCAGACTCCTCCCACAGCCCCGACCGCTTTAGTTTTATTCAGAACGAGTTGCAGACACCTGGACACACGGGAGGCGGCGTCGCTCCTTCTCCATCATTTTCTATGTAAACTTGTGCGAGGAAGCGAAAATCCCTGTCCTCCTCCAGCCAAGCGACAGTCGTGCATGTAAAATGTTGCGTTCGTGCACGTAGACATGCACACGGGGGCTTGCGACGCAACACAAAAAAATAGAAAAATGTTCAATTTTTGTGAGTCGCAACTAAATAATCCACCAGTTCCCAGAGTCACAGAGAGACAAACGTTATAAACAAACAGAACTTTTTACTTAATTAACACAGTGAACAATCCGGGATTTAAGAAACTCAACACGTTGGACAAACGGTATCACTGTCATCTCCACCATTTTAGTGGACTGTCTCTTTCTTCCCTGTATGATGAGTGTAGTGAGGGTGTTGTGAAAGACGTGGTGACAGTCCAATGTTTCGCCACCGCTACGGACCTGTGGTAAAGCAGCACCAGAGCCATATAGAAATGTCGTGCTACATGTTATTGACGCGGATTTCAACGTGAAAACGAAGTGTCTCCAGACTATTTTTCCCAGATCACACCAGGAGGAACATAGCTGCTGGTCTGAGACAAACAATAGCTATGGGGACCTGGTGGAAAGAAACTAGTCGGCATTACCACATTAAACACTGCAAATGTCACCCCCCCAAACCTCTTATCTATAATTGTGTTAAATAATCGAGATCTCAATTTCAATCAAAATAATCGTGATTATCCTTTTTCCCCACAATCGAGCAGCCCTACCATCCAGAACCAGAAAACTGGTGGTACAGCTGCAAGCTCTATTACTGGGTCTCCATTGCTGTTTTGACTAACATTTAGAAGATTCAAATAAGGTAAATAGAAATGCTAAAAATAAAAAAAAAACTTCCACTAATGCACCAAAAAAGCAGATTTGCTTCTCTGAATTGGACTATGCCTCTATTTCTCTTAATGTTCAATTTCATTAATATTTTCCTGACAAAGATGAACATGACAAATGGTTACTGGTCTGAAGGGACTAACAGTAAGACAGGAGACTAACTGGAGTCTTCCTAGATACAATATCCAAGATAATATAAAAGTAATTCCAGAGGAAGAGCTCTTTATTTGAGGTTTGTTTCCATTAGGACAGTTACTTTATCTACTGAATTACAACCACTAACAATGTAGCCTACATACCACTGACCTGTAGCACCACCACGCAGCCCATTTTATTCATTTCAAACCAGTCAGTGGTCAAATATGTCTGACTCACATTCCTTTTGTGGCTTTTTTGAGTGATCAAATCCTGTTGGCTTTGCTTTACTAATGGATAGAACCCCAGCTAATGTTGTGTCTAGTCTATTTTATTTAAAACTATGGACGCATGGAGCTTCCACCCAAATAAAGAAAAATTAGGACCATATTACATTATAACTAGTTTTATTGTATAAACATGAAACGTATCATGTTATAACATGATAAGTTTTGTGGTGAAAACGTGGACTATAAACCGTATTCATTTCTGTATGGGGAAAATGTCCATGCTATGGTCAGAGAAATGTCTAATTTACCAAATGGGATGAAGTTGTACTTAATTAGAGAGATTTGGTGAAGCTTGGAGGACACTGATATTGTTGAAATTGCACCCTTAAAGCAGACAGGACTACAACAGGACAACTTAATTCTCCCAGTCCTAGTGGTGCATATAGCCTTTATAATTTTACTTTTTTATTTTCAGAAGACAGCCATAGGTGTCTATGGCAACTCAGACACACACACTGCATGCAGGCAGCTGATGTACGGTGTTGCTCATAACTGTCCCACATTCATGTTTGTACAACAATAAATCAGAAAACAATTATTCCTTGACTGGTTACAATAGGCTACTTTGATTCATGTTCTTAGAATAAAATTTATTACGGCGACAGTTTCATGCTTCTGTAAAGAACATTAAAAATTAAACAGTTTTAAAAAAGCTTTAGCAAGGACATAAAAGCAAAGTGGAAGATTATGAGTTAATTATAAAATTAAATTAAACTAGATGCACTCGGAAAGTGCAGATCTCCACCAAGCCATTTTAACGTTGTTTTTTTGGGGAGTTTTTTTGCCAATGATGGGCATATTTTTAAGTTAGAAGCTCTAACGGCAAATTTTCCCCGTGGCAAAGAATCTGTTAAAAAATTCATGAACCCAGGCACCCCAAAATCTAAATCACTTGTTCATTATTCCATTTCTGAAATATCTTGAAAATTTAATCAAAATCCTTCCATAAAATTTGGAGTTATGTTGCTAACAGACAAATCAATGCCACAGATTGCCTTGGCGGAGGTAACGAAAACTAAAATACTTTGAAATTTCTCTTAAGGGAATTAATAATGTTGAAGTGTTTTTTTTTTTTATTTGTTTTTTTATAAATCATTTTCAGTTGTTCCAGATGGCAATGGCTGTTGGCAGGAATAACATCCTGTGTCTTTCTGTCCTGCAGGTGCATGAAGAAGCCTCTGACTGATGACACTGTTGTTTCCTGACTGTGTGTAGAGAATGTGAAGAATTGTCCATCATGTTCAAGAGCTTGTGCAACATTTTCCTATGAAGAATCAGCTCCAGCTCAGTCCCCAGCAGAGATTTAGCTTTCTTGAACTTCATTCTTGACAAATAATATGGACTTAAACTCACAGCTTGACGTCCCCTGTGCAGATCTTTTCTTTACCTTGCCATGTCCAAGCTGAAAAGTGCTGCAGGACCTCCTTCTTTGAGCTTTCCGCTAACTTTATTGTCTCAAAGTGTGTCCCCAATTCAGGGTCTGCACACTTGGAAGTGCAGATTCATTGGCCACATACGTCATCGTGGTGCGCACAGTACTGTCCCAATTCACAGAATTTGAAGGACCCTCCGAATCCACCCTTCAAATCTGCACTTCGTTTGGCCCCACACCAAGGCTTCTGGTGATGCATCCTTCGCGGCCTCTTTTCTCCCAGAATTGATTGCGCACAAGACAGTGGCGAATCAGCAACCAAGCTCAGAAGAGTACGTTTTAAGTTGTAATAAAGTTTTGTTTTGTCCTTATTAGCGCTTCGAGCTCGCTCATTATGTTAGCAAACTGCATCACATTTCTCATCGGAGTGAGAGGTTAAAAGAAATGTTTTGAATTTCCTCCACTTTTCTCTCTGCCTTTCTCCTGCCCTGCATCCTCTTTGCCTTCTCTTCAGATCATGTGGGATTATTTCACTAATCAATTTGCTTTTAGAGCTTGATTAGTGTATCCCACTGGTAAACAACTTTTCTATTGCCATGGATACTCATAACAGATCTTGAAGTGTCCAATGTACAATATGAGGAGAAACCACTTTAGTAGCACAGCCTTTGAGCAAGCATGAAAATCTCTTTATAAAACGCTGGATTGTCTACAAAAAAAATCAACTGTATTTAAAAAAAATGATCAGACCTATGAGAATTGCTGCCCCCTAGTGAAGCTTTTCATAAAAAAAAAAGTTCTTCAGTTTCTTAAGTATGTAATTTCAACATCAATTTCAACAATGTATTTCTACAGCCCTATAAATCCATTTTAATCTTTTCCAGATTGTCTTTCTCCATGTTTTCTTTTTTTTTTAATGTGATGTAATTTTTCCAGGGAATGTGTCCAGTCATGTGATGGGTGTATAACATTTCAAAAGCTCAGTAGGGAAAAATCCCATTTATTTATTTATTAATTTTAAGATTTTCTTTTTTGTTTTTAGCTCTAGAGGCCTTTATTAGACATTTGTTTGACAGAAAAGGGGTCAGAGAAAGAGGGGAAAACCTGCAGCACAGGACTCTAGTCTGGGAATTCTAACCTGGGCTGGCTGCATTTTTATTTGAGCCATAAATATCCAGCTTTTGTTTTTGTTTTGTTCGTTTATTTTAAAGGAAAAAATTGAGTTTCTCATATTGGTAGTTTTGTTGACTTTGATCTTTTTTTTTTTTTTCTTCTTTCACAGATCTTCTGTCCATCAGCTCGGGTGACATCACACAGATGGGAGGCTGCAGCGGTCAAATTGCATTAAACTTTTATCCAAGTTTTCTTATTCATTTGGCTCAGGCACCATGAACAACTCTTAAATTATTAGGAGCCATAGATTACAAGCACATATGAGCACATTTCATCATATTCCACATTTTACAACTGATTTTAGTGTCATTGTCAAATTCCACAACTCCATCCCTGTTGTCCACATGGCAGAAATCATAGGGCCCTACATTTTATAACTGATGTTTTTAACTTAATTTATTAACAGTTTGTGACTTTTTGTTGCAGAGTCGGAGTTTGCATTTACTTTTATAATATGGACTGGTGATGAGAAAACGTCAGCTTGAAGGGACAATGAGAGAAACACTGATCTGTGTATTAAAGTTGTTTCAGATCATTAGATCCTCAACAGAGGTTCAGAATACACAGGTGAGATATAAAATGAGCATATCTGAATATACGATATGTTCAAATGTGTAGTTCTTCAGCGGCTGTCTGGCTGTGGAAAATCATGCTAATTCTTAGCTGGGTCTAAACTTGAACCAGTTTTGAACTGGAACGATTATTATGGCTCTAAATCATCTTGCTTGATCATGAGGTTTTATTAATAGATTGATATATTACTTAAATGTAACCTGAACATCTGAGAATTTAGACTCACCAGTGTTGTGCAGATTCCCTCCCACAGGTGAGTTTCCCTCTTGCTGGGACAGCTCAGAGTTAAGGTCCCGTCTCTGAACTTCCTCCTCCTCTTCTATCCCAGGCGGCCCGTCATCCTCCATCTCCTGACTGAACTTGGCCGGATCAGTCCAAGCCTTCCCTCGTGTGCTGGATCTACTGGCACATTTGAAGACACCTGGGCTCGAGGACAGAGCCGCAGCACTTTCTGGTGGCGTGTTGTCCTCAGAGGCAGTGATTTCTTGCTGGCTTTTGTCTTGAGCTGCAACAGGCAGCGAGTCAGAAAGTTGCTCAGAAGTTTGGGGGATTTTTGACATTTGTGTATTCAAATTAGATCTTGAAGACTGGCCGGTCTGATCATCCTTCTCCCCGCTGATGGACACCTTTCCTGGGTGAACAAGTGTATGATGCTCCCTAAGTATGGTTTGACTTGAGGCCAGGAAGGCACAGTGACCACAGGCCAGGGAGGTGGACGCCAAACCCGAGGACGTCTCTGGAGACGGAGAGTCCGCCTGGAGAGCGTATTTTTTTCTGTTGTGGATCTTGGAGTGATTAGTCAGTGCCTGTGGTGTTCTTGTGCTGAAGTTACACTTTGAGCAGACAAAGCGGCGGCGGTAGCCAGAGACAGTTCGGGGCTGAGTAGCAGTTCGAGCTGAATTTGGAGGAGCTGTATCTAAATTGAGGACTGCTTTGTCTGTGCTTGGTGTTGAAACTGAAGCTGGGGAAAGAGGAGGAGATCGTCCTATTTCTGGGTCTGACATTTTGCCTTGATTTGAGACCAGGCCGGTATATTGTGTAACATTTGGGTCAAGAGCATGCTTCACCACTGTCTGCATCTCTTTTGCATTTCTATTTTCATTCAGTTTCTCAATCTCCTCCAGGATCTTCAGACGGGACTCTTGGTGCCTTCTGTGATGATCTGCCAGCACCAGACGGTTTGGCAGGTTCCATCCACACTCATTACACCGAAACCGATGGCCCTTTCCCGAACGCCTGCCGCCACCCACACCGCTCTGACGGTGCTCGGCCATGTGCTCCTGCAGGTGAACCTGCTTTTTAAAGTAGATGCTACACTCGACACAGGTGAAAATTTCTTTGCTCGGCTTCGTCGTGCTTTCTTCTTCCTCTTGGTCTCTTTTCCCAACTTTGTCTCTGAATTTTATTGTCTCAACAGCTTTCTCTCCAAAGCCAACTTCCTCAAAATCATAAACACCTTCCCCTCGATTCATCTTGACATCCTCAGCGGTTTTAGCTCTCGCCAACTCAGGTGGCGTGAATGTGCCAAGTCCAGAGAAGGGCCTGAGCAGCACCCTTTTCTTCCTGCACCGCTGAATAAAAGTGCAATGAGCCCATGGAGCAGGAGGGGGACTCTCTGGGTCTGAGTCTCCAGGGAAGGTGTACACATCTCTCTCAGGTTCCTTGGTTTTGCTTCCTTTGGACCTCATCTCCCTCTCACTGTGTGCAACCTCCTCCTCCACTTGACACCCCTCCTTTGGTTTTGCTTTGGACAAAAATGGCTCAGCCCCCTCAGATACATTCCAGACTTTGCTGTCTGCCACTGGAAAAAAACAAGAATTCTGAATGAAGTGAGAGATAAAAAGAAAGATATCAAAAGAGCAGGCAGATTCAGTGTCTTCCTTGTGGTACTTACATTCTGTTTGGCCAAGCTGAGATGTATTTGGCTCCTCAGTCTTTGTGCTCTCAGTGTTGTCACCGGGCCCCCCGACCGGGGCAGATGTGTCAGTCTCGCTATGGAAGGGCTGTAGATTTTCAGGTTCTTGGTCGTCTTCATCACCAAGCCTGTGGGAAGGGAACACGTTGTATGCCATTATAGAGAACTAAATTGTATAACTAAAGTGGTGTCTAGCTGTGGATGCATTTCAGGCACTATATGAATGCAGCAGTACTTCATGATTAAGTACCGGATATTTAAAGTTGTGCGTTTCATAAACATACACCAGCAGGATACGTTCAAATCTGAGGTCATGGACAGCACATGTTTGAGGTTTGTGGTTAAGATTATGCTGGAATTAACATCTATCTTTACAACACTGGCATAAAACATTATGATACATATCTGTGAGAAACCAGTGTTATCCATCTATCCATTTATCTTCTATACCAGCTTATTCCAATGCAGGATCACAGAGGTGCTGGAGCATATCCCAGCGATAGGAGAGAGGCAGGGTACACCCTGGACATTTTTTTTCTCTTCTAAATTGTACCGTATCGACTTTCTGCTCCTGCAACTGTATAGTAGTATTTAGCATTTACAGTATTTTTTTTTTTAATGAGCCACTTCACAGTTAAGATATCCGATTGCCATTTTTGTGATTCAATCCTTAAGTAAGACGTGCAGTACAATTTCTCTTTATTTTATTCAATGTAAAAACAGACAAACACGGAATCCTTTGAACGTCAAACAATGCACAGCCCTCAGAGACGATGCTACGCATTGGTCAAATGCTGACAGGCTGAAAGTTAGCTTTAGCCAGTGGTTCCCAAACTGGGGGGGGGGGCCCTCTACGGGGTCCCAGAGGTATGCCGGGGGGAGTGGAACTAGTTTTTGCACTTCTAGCAAAATATGGGCAAATTTGTTAAAGTACCAATGGGCAAATGATGATGAATTAACAACAGACATTTCAACTACCAAAACAAAGACATGAAATATGATGAGGCATCTTTCCGTGAGCTTGACCAGGTAATGGTCAAGTAATGGTAATTGTCAACAGTGGGTAATGAAGAGAGACCACAGTGTGTTGTATGTTACACCACCACGTCTCATCGTGGACACAAAAATAATCCTGTTGATTACTTTAGAAATAAATGACTTAACCTAAATAGCAGAGTTGTTTTATCATAGCAGCATCCGTCTCATCAAATGCTCAACTCACCTGAAGTAGTTTGCAGTTTCCTGGTTTAAATGCCTCACACTATAGCTGAGGAACTGATCATTCCCTCTGCCACTGGCATGGTTTTTAAAGGTGCCATATAATGCAAAACTCACTTTCTAAAGGTTTTCTAACAGTCAAATGTGTCCTCATAGCCTGTGTATGAGGACCAAAAATTAGAAAATTATGTCACCTCTCTCACTTGAAGACAAATGGGTGAGTCTGAGGTCTTTCCCTTTGTGACCTCGCGAAGGGAAATACCCCCCTCCCATTGGTGGGATGAAGTATGACAGGATAAAAAGGTACAGATAACAGCTGCTTTGGACAATTTTATTATTGTCACTCCATCAAAGAAGCAGATTCTTGTCCACTTTCTGTATAAAGAATGTGAAGGTACCTCATGAAAACTGTGCAAGGGTTGCTCTCACATTAGCCATTTCTACTGAAATTGTTGCCTAGTTACTGTAGTTATGTTTTGTTTTATTTTTGTTTGTTTTGTTTCTTTAGGCAAATCTAATGGAGAAAAGTAAAGGAAGATAAAATCCAACCCCCTTTTCTTGTCCATTTAATAAAGCAAACAAATCACAGTACATGCAAATGCACTCAGCTGTGTGTTTGTTTTATAGTCACATGCATTTGGTTTTATAGGCCATTATTAATAATGAAGGTGTGTTTTTTGGCTTGCAGTGGACATATGTTTAGCATAGTTATGATTATAAATTAACTGGAACATAACTTAAGGGACTGATCCTATTGTTTTAAGTTTAGAAACACTGTCCGGAAGCTGCATAAAAAACGTGATGAGCCCTGAACAAGGAAAAGTACAATATGGCACCTAAGTAAATCAATGCATAGCATCAACTGAATTCTGTTTTGTCTTCCACAATAGAGCAAAGCTAACATTTCAACAAAACTAATAGCTCCGCACAGTTCACTTCATCCCTCATATTTTTCATCACTAGTGTTTGAAAAATACTAGCTCAGTAACCACAAAAGTACCACTGGGACCTCAAGAGTTCACCAGATATTTACAGTGGTTAAGAAAATAATAACAAGCTGCATTAAGCTAGCACTAGCCGTAGCTAGCATTAGCGTGTTTCGTTAGCTTAGCTCAAGGCATCAATGCATTATGGTTCACTTATATGTAGTGCAGAGCTTTTGTACAGTACCTTTGGTGCTCTATATAAGAAATTTGCAGCACACTAACTTTTAGCTGAAATTTAACAAACAGCACAACAAAAAAATGGCTCTTCACTAACTGAAACTGTCCACTTAGTGAATAAGTGCACAATTCGAACCAGTCTTTAAATTTTGCCTACTCTTAAGTAGCTTTTAGGTTAACTACAAATGTTTAAAGGCTTACACCAGAAGACTGAAAAGATTTGCAAAAGACTCTAGAAAACTACCTGCTCACACCTGCTCACATCTAAAGACAAATGTTTAGAGTTTTAAGTATTAGCCTAGTCTCAGACTGAGATTTGACAAAGACTGTGAATCACTATTTACAGGACTACAACTAGCTTCTTTTAGCATTTTGTGTGATACGTTGGACAGTTGATATGGAACATGGCTGATCTGCCCACAGCAAAGCAAACAAGGGGAGAGTATCCCTCCAGGATCAATAAGGAATTACACGTCATTATTAAATGTGCCTTTGCATCTCCACCAGGTGTTACACCGACTCATCAGAAACTGGAGGGATGAATGAGTTTTCTATTCTTTTCTTAGATCATTATACTGTAACACATAAATGATCCACAGCTGACATTTACTTCTTAATAACCATCCACTCCTCTTTCTGGACGGTCCACCAACGACGTTTCATCACCATTTCTTATTCGTCTTTTTCCTTTATTTCCCCCGATTTTTTGTCTGTTTTTGCCGGTGTTCTGACTGTCGGGATTCCCGTTTCTGCTTTTGTATGGCTCATCTATTGGTTCTTGATTGTTTCATCACTGCAACTTGCGATAATATCAAACACGTTTGATACTGTCGCAGACCCAAGACTAAGGAAAGACTGACATGAAGCAGCGCAGATTACCAGCTTCAACCTAACGATCAAGTTGACGGGAGAGCGCTGTGACTCCAGTAAGACTCCTAAGATTTTCTAAAGACTTACGTTTTTAGTCAGCCACTGTTAAAATCATTTGGTGTGAACTCAGCATTAATATAAAACATATAACTAAAATATTTGATAATGTCTTTTGGTGCTGCAACTTCTTCCCGAAACGTGAACTTCTTTGTTATAGCTACTGTGTCTTTAAGGACCCATTCACACCAGGATAGTACGAGGGACTATACTGGTATCCTGTTTTGAAGCAGATCAGTTCAAATGCAGGTTCACACTGCTCCAAACAAACCGTACTATCCAAGGAGGCAGACCAAGGTTTGTTTAAAGCGGACCAGAGCCAGTGTTAATGCGCACTAAGACACAAACTAGACCTGATTGGTTAACTGATGGTAAAACTAGTTGCTTCTTCTCTGGCCTGGGAAAGATTAGCAAAGTTGAATTGAGACTGCCTTCAACAACAACAAAAACAAACAAAAACAAAACTATGTAAAACTCTGATGTTAAAAACAAAACAACACAATAGCGGAGAGGTGCCCAAGTCCAGTCCTCATGATCTACTATCCAGCAAATCTTAGATGCAACCCTTCCCCAACACACCTGAAGCAAATGAATGACTCGTTACCAGGCGTCTGCAGAGCTGAATGACATGTGGAGGAGGGAATTGAACCATTTGATTCAGGTGTATTGGAGAAGGGTTGCATCTAAAAGTTCCAGGATAGTAGATCTCAAGGACTGGAATTGGGCACCTCTGCAATAGCGTAATATGTCCCCCTGCACCTTCTCCTCACCTGAGTCCAGAAGAGGGAGATCCTGGGCTGTGAGCAGCCAGACCGTGAGGGTTAGAAAAGTTCTGCTGCTCCTCCTCTGACACATCACAGCACACAAAACACACAACCACAGAAACATCACTGCACAGCTCAACAGTTAAAATCCACAGTTAAAGCTTCTGTTCAAACTCAGCAAAATGAGACTAAAGCAGACTGAAAAACATAACAAGAGGACAACAACCATAAATACACGCATCCATTTTACAGAGTGGTAGCTTGATTTAAAACTACTTCTAGCTTTGCTGAAGAGGAACTAATTATTGTCCTACCCTGGAGATGTGTATGCAACAAGTTTCAATTGTATATTAAACCATTTGTTACCATCTAGAGTTTCTTTCTCAGAGTCAGAATCCCAGCTTAGGGAGGAAGGAAAGGCTGAGGACTTGAATCTCCTCTGTGCGTTCCTCCCCGGCTCTGTGCTGGACTGAGGGCCCATATTCTGCTCCAAGCCCTCCTCTCCAGCCAGGTCCCATGTGCATTTTGCAGACATCAGACCATCTCTCAGCATTGGAGTACGTGAAGACTGATGGATGGAAAGTAAGAAAATTAATGATCATGGATTATGAAAATGACAGCTTAAGAGATGGTAGTAAAGAAAATTCTACCTCTACGGTGTTGAGCTGTGCTGAGCTGAAGGGTGGGGGCCCATAGCTGGTCCCTGGGGTTATAGGTTGCTCATCCAGCTCCATGATCCCCCCAGAGAACAGTATGGAGTCCCACAGGTAAACAGCTTTCCTACATCGTGTAGCCTCCTCTTCCTCTGGAAAACATTCACACATGAGTATATTGAAGTTTTTCATGATGCAAAACTTTGACACTGCAGCACAACGCATGCATTTATAAAAGTAGCCAGCTGGAAGTATGCAAAACATACTAGGAAATAATCTAGTCTTCAAAACCTATCAAGGTTTGGTCGTCCCCGTTATTTATTTTTTTCCACCTGCAGTTTTCGGACTGTCTGGCCTATTTTCACAATAGTCTGAGCTTAAAGAATAAAATGGGGCGCTCAGATGGTTACATAAATAAGTGGCCTTTATATTCAGGCCCATGTCCTCTCCTGCTGCCCCTCTAGAAAAAGAAGGCAGGAAAATGCCCGAGTAGATCAAGGTGTCCCACGGTTTAGCTTGTGGAGCTTCAGAGGACGTGGCTGACATCGATCCAGCCGCTGTCAGGTGATTAGAAGACCGTCACATTCATGCACACTGTCCTTTAATCCCCCCCAAGCGCCTTTAAAACTGCAGCTTTTTAATGTGTTTTCTCCTTTTTTTAGGACAGTTACTCACTGAAATCGGCCTGGTTCTTGTATCGCAGTGAAAGGCTGTTTGTTTAAACGCCGTCCGTCATAGTTTGAGGCCGGAGCTGAAGCTTTGAGGCCGCGCGTCGATGCTCGCAGGCGGCTTTGGCCGCTGCCATGGAGAGGGTCGCTCTTTTTACCCACTGCTCGGCTTTCTAGCTGGGATCCCTGGGAGATACCAGGCGAAGGACTCCATGTTATTCAGCTTGCAGGCACGCCACGGCAGTCTACGTAAAACGTCGACGGGGAGGGCGAAGGGAAGAGTTTCGAGCAACCCACCGGGACAAGTTAAAGAAGTTACAACTTTTCACGGCTGCTCAGTTTATTTTATTTATTTATTTCATTAAATTGTGTAAATTATAAGTAGAAAGCCCTTTTGTGTTTATAGCGTACAAATCACGACGAGCAATTTGTCCATGAAAGCTACACAGAGGGCGTTGTTTATTTCTTTATACGTTTTCTTTATTAAAATTATTTCAAGTTATTAAATGAACTATTAAATCAGCTAAGTCAGTTTAGATTAAACATCCAACATGTTATCTTGTGTATTACTTTGTTGTAAGTCCATTTTAGCACATTAAAATGCATATTTATCCCTTGCTTTACAATATTAGTTATGTATTGTTTAATAGTTTATTTAATAAATTCCCCCAAATGCTGAAAATCAATAATCGCCTTCATGTTCATTAGATGGATATTTGACGCCCCTGAGTGGTTACTATTGGCACTGCAACTTGACTAAGACTTTGAAGATCATACACTCACTTTATCAGACCCACCTTGCTAGTACCAGGTTGGACCCCCTTTTCCCCCCAGAACTGCCTTAATTCTTGGTTTTATAGATGAAACCAGGTGCTGGAAACAGTCCTCAGAGGTTTTCTCCATATTGACATGACAGCATCACACAGTTGCTGCAGGTTTGTCGGCTGCATCCACAATGAGAATCTCCCTTTCCACCATATCCCAAAGCTGCTCTACTGGATTGAAACCTGGTGACTGTGGAGGCTATTGGAGTCCCGTGCACTCATTGTCATGTTCTAGAAAGCAGCTGGAGATGATCTGAACTTTGTGGCATGGTGCATTATCCTGCTGAATGTAGCCATCAGAAGATGCTACACTGTGGTCATTAAGAGATGGACATGGTCAGCAACAATACTCAGGTAGGCTGTGGTGGTTAAACCATGGGAGTCCAAATTCTGCCAAGAACCTATCCCCAACATCATTACACCACCAGCAGCTTGAACCATAAATACAAGGCAGCATGGATCCATGTTTTCATGTTGTTTCCATCCAATTCTGAGCTGAAATGGAGACTCATCAGACCAGGCAACATTTTTCCATCTTCTATGGTCCAGTTCTGGTGAGTCTGTATGAATTGTAGCCACAGTTTCCTGCCCAGTGGGGTCTTCTGCTTCGAGGCTGGACATGTTGTGTGTTCAGAGATGGTATTCTGCTTCCTTGGAACCAGTGGTTATTTGAATTACTGTTGCCTTTCTATCATCTTCAACCAGCCTGCCCATTCTCCTCTGACCTCTGACAACAACAACTTCTGCTCTCCGGATATTTCTGTATTTCAGACCATTCTCTGTAAACTCTAGATATGATTGTGTGTGAAAATCCCAGTAGATCAGCTGATTCTAAAATATTCAGACCACCAACAATCAATGTCACTTCAATCCACTTTCTTTCATTCAAATAAAAATGTTTCAGATTTGAGCCTTTGCCACACTATTCTGGTCACGCCAGCAGTTTCAGAGCAATGGTTGCCAAACTGCAAAGTTCTCCAATGATCGCACAGCCAGGTCTCATGGAGCAGCATGATCTTTATAGATGAATTAAGTTTCAGCTGTTTAACAGCAAGCATGCTTGCTCAAGACCAAAAGCAGCTTTTCTGGACACCAACCTTAAACTAAACGTAAAGCATGGTGGTGAAAGTGTTATGATTTGGGATTGCTTTGTTGCATTAGGAGATAAACAGCTTGCATTTACTATGTGTGTTAACTATGAATTTAGTATCAGCGCATGTAGAAATAAATTAATCTTTCAAACATTAAAGCTGTCACTTAGGTTAATGTTAGAGACTCATTAAAAATGATGTAGAATCATGTATATACTATAAGAAGTTATTACAGTAAAACAGGGACATACTTCTTTCCTGATCCCCCTTTTCCAGCAAAGTAATACATTGACTGATAACCTGTTGTTTAAAACAAAGAACTGAAAAAGCTCATTTTCCTTTTAGGTGAGTTTAAGCATGTAACCATTCTCTGTTGCCACTGTTTCAAGAAGAGTTCAAATGTTTGGTTGTCTTGTTATGTCTGAAAAGAATTAATATAAGTTAGCTGCACTGAAACTTGATGCAATAACAGAAAGGTGGAAGATGTTAAAGATTAAGTTTATTTCCTACAAATTGTTTTGTAGTTTAATCTTAAATACCCAAAGACTTGCTTATTTATTTATTTATTTATTTTATCTCTTTGGCACTCCCTACAGTTAAATGATGGAACAACATTGTGTAAAACTAAATCGCTGCCCATGCACAGCCATACATCTGAATTTGTTCCCATAAGGACAAAAACTGCTAAAAAAAAATAAATAAATATTGCAATGTTGCATGACCTATCACTGTAGCACATATGTGACATCAGTACATGTGCTATGTAATTGAAACTGTATATATTACAGTAACATGTGCTGTTAATGAGCAGAGAACCTTTGGAAATCCTGCAAACTTCCAAGACTTTAGTGAGAAATTTGCACAAACTGACCAAACCTTTTGACATGAGGTGAACTTTTTTGTACGACTGGGGAGTGGTAGGAACCAGTTCAGTTATGAGCCAGTATTAATTAGTGTCCAAAGAGAGTTATTATTATTCAGTGAAATCATTATTTTGAAAAATTCATCATGGGGCACCACCTAGAATGTTCTCCTTTAGTTATGTTGTATTATTTTAAGTCCTGATACAGTAAACCAAAGTAAATGTCTGGAGTGTATAAACTTGTTTTAGTAGTTTTTATTATAAAAATCGATATAGAAATAATCATGATCGTATTCTTTGTGTGGTTTTAAATCCTCACATCAGCAAATTTAATACGTAAAGTAACTGCTGTTGTCAAATAAATTCAATTGCATGAAAAGTACAAATATTTTTAATAAATGCAGTGAAATTGTAAAGTATCATAAAATAGGTTTGGTTCAATGTACAGAATTCAAGTAAATATAAACACAAGTTTAATAAACTCAGTGTTAAAAGAACGTGTCAACAATAAGCACACGTGAATAAGAAATATTTATTGTTTCATGTTTGGATGTATCCATGACTCCTCCTCTTGTCAAGTAGATCATTTCAATTTCTTCACATCCTAAAAAAACACAAATTAAACAGGAAAAATGGTGAATTGGATCTTTTTATAATACATGCTATGTCTGCAACACTGTGAAAATACTATTAGAAAATCTAAATCATTGCTTAGTTTGTTCTTTTTAGACCAGTGTTTCTCAGTCCTGGTCCTCAAGTCGTCCAGCTGTATTTGACAAGCTGAATATGGGCCTGTTATGATGTCTGGCTGATGTAGCTGAGTCTTATCTCCATTAAAGTTTGCAAACATGAAGGCCCCTGAATATTTAAGCTGTATTTCTTTGACCAGCTGATCTTTTTCAACCATATTTATTGTCAAATAACATCTGCTTGCATGTAAGTACTTCTACATACCTCAAAGTGTTCCCAGCCTTGGATCTCTCCATAGAGGGCGTCTCCAGGGCAGGATGTGCTCACCACCTGCCTGTGCCCCTGCAAAATGAAGGAGCTCACCAGTCGGCCACCACCCACAGCACAGGATGCCAGCTGGTCTCTCACCAGCCCCATGGAGTGCTGAGACGGCAGACTGGTAGTGTAGTCCCCGATGAATGAGACGCCGTAGCCTTTGGAGTTGTGTCCGAAGGTGTGGGCCCCTTGCCAGTGCCACCCTCGACCCTCGTAGATGTACCCATCAGAGCCAGCAACAAAGCTGAGAAACACAGCAGATCTTAGACACTCTAAACTTTGCTCCTTTGAGATGTTCAAAAGACCAAATAGTCTTTCTGTTTTCACCTGTATCCAATGTCATCCCAGCCTCTGTCTTCTTGGTGGAAGCGCTGCATGGAGCGCATGTCTGCAGAGCATTGCTGGAAGGTCAGACAGGGCTTGCTCGGTGAGGAGGTGTGATGGATGTACATAGAGGACAGAGGCAGAGACAGGTTTGTGGGTGTTCCTCTGTACGGCTCTGCACCCCACATACACCGAGAAATGATGGGTGGGCAATCTGAAACACATTTAGAAACTTAATATTCTGCATGTCGCTGCTCTTTTTCTCTCCTTTTTTTTCTTAATTTGATGGATAATCAAGACTATTTTGGTACAGAACATTCTCAGACCAAAAGTGCTTTGTGAAGTCTTTCACTTCCCTTATGGTCTGATCTCATGCTCACCCATGTACATTTGGACAAACTCTTTCATTCCCTCTTTCACCACAGCCATCAGCTGCTTCCTCCTCTTCGCCTCCATCTTTGGGTGTCCTGCCAGTTTCTCCTGCAGCTCTACTGACTTCACCACCTGTCTGGCCAGCACTGGAGGGGAGACCAGCCCTCTGAAGTTCTCTCTGCGACGTCTGCTGATGAGGCGTGGGGCACCATCCAGTCCTTTGCTGTCCAGCTGGTGGCAGTAGTATTCTGTCAGCAGACTGCTGAGCTTGAGAGGACGTATGGATTTGGCAGAAACCTCCCTCCCCAGAACCATACCATCCATTCCTCCGTTGACCTGAGCAGTGGTGAGTCGTGTTGGTTTGTCGGAGAGGGTGAAGACTTGAGGGGAGGTTAAACTATCCCAGCAGCCGTCGGGTCCGAGATGCTGTGTGTTAGGAAAGTTGTGCTTGAGAGAAAGACTGAGATCTTTGGCCAGAGTGAGCTGGTAGAGACCTCGATTCTTGGAGCGAAAACCAGCCTCGATGCCCAGGAGGAGTGGCTTGAGGGCAACGGTGGTGCCATCAGGAGTCAAAACTACTCCTTCTTCCCTGGCATCTTCAAGAACAATGTGCTGCACAACCTTGCGAATGTAACCTGTGAGGCTGGCATCCAGTTCTGGACCACTGGAGTCAGCATCTGTGAGGAAGAACTGAATGAATCCATCATTAAGGCCAGCCACCCTGCGCAGCCTCTTTAACACAGCGACTGGCTCCAATCCAGGGTGCCCATCCTCCACCTGCTTTATAGCCTTAATGAAGTCTTCCATGTGGCAGGAAAATGAAGCTGGAAACAAAAAGACATTAATATTTTAGCCATTAAGATGAAGACCTTTTTATAAGTTTGAGGGTTAGAGTAACTTAGAAATCAGAGCTCTCAGACTGTGACTGAAGGATGTGTGAATTCTTTTTGCTGGTATATCTCCAGTTAGTTCAGTATTGCTATGTAGCATTGCTAACCAGCTAATCCTTCAACAGTTAGCTTATTGACAAAAAAGCAACAAGCATGCCACCTTAACATAAATCCTATTACAATCTGGAAACATTTCTATCTTAAAGGGCTGGTTGTTCAAAAAATTTTATTCAGATAATAGCCATCCAGATTTGGGAATCCCATTTTTCAGGACGGCGGATCACGTAAGGATAACCCTGATCCAGAATCCCTTTTTTCAGGATCGCCAACCGTCTGTTGGGATCAGGATAATCCTGTTGTTTCGGATCAACGTTATCCAGATCCTTCTCAAAAGTACAACTCAAACTGAGGGTTTTATTCGGATAACAACCAGGATTTAATTATGTGATCCGAGCCGGTTTTGGATTTCCCTTTTGAACAACCCATTTTTAAGATTTGATCCTATCTGATAACCGAAATCCAATTAGATTATGTTTGAACAAGCTTATCAGGAAAAATCTTACTCTTTGTATTAAAGGTGCAGTGTGTGAAAATTAGTGACATCTAGTGGTAAAGATGGGCATAGAAAGGATTTCAAATGTCAAGCACACTTGTGAATGGACGGTGGCCGTCAGTGGCCAAAATTCTTCCAGACATAAACATGTTTTTGTTTGTGAGTGGATCCAGTGCCCTCAGGTGCAGCGATACAGGTAATAATTTCAGAACTGTGTACACATACTGTCTTCTTCTTTGTGCTTTTTAAGGTGTTACCTATCCAAACAGTGCTCCAGCACCTATCAAACAAAGCTGGTATTGCGGTTTTGAAGCCCAGAGGGTTCTCACTTAACACACACAGTTTGTCCATTCAGAGACATTGTAGTGAAAATGGTGGCACAAATATGGCAGCTGCCATGTATGTGGTATCAAGGCAAATAGATATAAATGGCTCATTTTAAGAGAATAAAAAACAGCTATTTTTATAAAGTGATTAGATACTAGTAGAAACAGCTTTGGTGATATAATTCATTTTTCTGTCTTTGTCCTGTGATTTTGTTACATGCTGCACCTTTAAGCCTGTTTGCAAGACATATAAATGGTATGTTCTAAAGATATAGGTTTGATCTCTAGGATTATGAAGACCTAAAAACTAATGACAGAAATCATGCTAAAATTTATTTTAAACTGAGAAATGACAGGTGAAATATGGTCACAAGAAAGTAGCTTGCATGCCATATGGCATAAACAGACCAGACAGGATGAGGATTTCAGGCAAAAGGTCCTCTAGTCAAAGCAACAACCTTTTATACCCTTAAATATGCCCCTTTGGGGTGTCCCCTAAAGTGCTAAAAAGTTTCCTGACTGAGTTTAGGCCGTTAAATCACTTTGTTAGATCAATCATGGCAAGACCTTAAAACATTCTTTTTGAAACATCCCAGTAGATACTCATGAAATTGCACATGTGGTTGATTGCTCATGACAATTAGATGTCCAATATCATTTAAAAGGGATTGTACTTTAGGTTGTCGCTGCTTGCCCACTACCTGTGGGTCAATTTGGGGAGCAAGATAGTCTTTTATCAGAGGGGGAGATAGCGAGGGGTTCACCGCTCTGTAGCATACAGTGTGAGAAAATAGTTCCACATTTTAAGAATACCATTTATCAATTAAAGCTACAATAAATATATTTTACTCATAGTACTGCTAAAAAACAGATTAAAAGAAATTAGAAGAATCTTTGCACTAATGACACACTTCTAAAAAAAGAATAATTTTGAACAACCTCTTAGAGACACATTTCTGAAGTGGAAATCATTGCAAGAGCTTGAACACCGATCACACTCCTTTCCATAAATGCTTGGCCTCCATATTTGGGAGAAAATATCAGATTAAAAAAAGATACAATTAAATTATTTAATTTTTTTTTCTTCCAAATAATATATGTGGTGATAATTTATGTAGTGTTAAATACTGTAACATGCATATCTGTGAGGACATGTTAAAGTAATGTGTGGTCATCCAGATTATGTCCAATCAATCAAACTTTATTTCTTAAGCATTTTTCATAAAGACGATTTCTAACCCAAAGTGCTTTTCATCATTAAAAAATAAAAACAGTTGTCAGGGAAGGCAAGACAATGTTAAACCATAGTATTTACTATAGCATGGCTCGGTGGAAAGAGTCTGGGAGCTAAACTGTCATACCAGCAGTCCATACATGCAACCTTCATTAAATATTAGTAGCATAATAAAACAAAAGAAAGAGTCCAAAAGGAATAAAATGAAAAAGACAACATGTACAAAATCACTGTGGTTTCTTGATTTCCCAGGATGTATAACTATAACATTTTTTGCATGGTATTAAACCAATCAGATGAAACAAATGTGATTACCTTCCGCACACGTAATGATCAACAGCACCAGAAAGAGCAGGGATGGTTTCCAGCAGCCTTTATCCATCCTGAGTTGTAAAGAACTTCAGCTCCAAGAGTCAACTGCGTGCACTTTGTCCGCCTCTCATTTATAGAAGTTCACATACAAATTAAGTGGGTGGTTATGCAACACTAGTGCTGTGGATAAAGCTACGCCTGTGTTTAATCAGTTACTGTACTTGCCTGAGCAATGTGGGAAACTGGCAGCTGTAACATGGACACTGTGTTGTTCTTACAGCTGAAGGTCTTCCTAGGTGACAGACTTGGACATTTTTTAGAAATTCACGAGTTCTGTAATAAATCTCAGTCATCTCACTTTTGTCATTAAGGTCATTGCTGCTTGATAAAGAAACTTTCTGGGAATAATGTTGGTCAGCAGCAGACTGTTCACTGTTTTACAAATCACTGGCACTCCTCTGTGAGGCAACTCAGATGCTCTTATCTAATTATTAGAGATGCAAAGCAAAGGGTGCAAACTGAGGAGGTGCTCAGTGATAGACACAACATTTATTCTCTATAGTCATATAGGTACTGCTGTTTCGGTTATATGTACACAATGACAAAAATCCCACATACATTCTTGCAGAATTTACATGACCAGAAGAACAGGAAGTGGATGTACTGGTTGGTGTGGGGAAAATTCCCTGCAGAGGATCTGGTATGCAGACAACAACAGGTCAAAAATGTGATTACTGTCATCTGTAATAACAAGGACCTTTTACATTTTTGAAGGTGAGATGCTCAAAATCTAGGAAAAATTAGGAGTTAAACTAAAAGTAACATGTTCATTTGAACGCAAGTACAGCTAATAACATACAGATGCTGCGTTATTACAATGGTTGCTGGACCAAGAGGCGTAGTTGGTATTTATATTACATTCAGCTGATTCAGATTACTGCTGTGAACATTTACAGTAAATCTGATTTGTATATAAAACATACTCGAAATAAAAATGACATGAAAAGCAAGCAAATATATCAAAAACAACAAAAGCTCGCTACAGGATCCGGTACACTAGGTGGCGAAATAATATCTAACGTCCACTCCAGTCACCAAAAGAGACGAAGAAGACGAAACAGGAGCCAGAGCCGTAGCATAGCTGTTTTAGCTCCAACAAGGTGCGTTTACTCCGAGATTTCATTCATTTAAATGTAATTACCTTTGGAAAAAAGAATTGTTTAATTTGGAAGGTTTTGGGAAGTGTATGCTTCTATTGTTGGATTTTTCGCAGGCACTTATCTTTAGAAGAAGAACCAAGCTAACATTTGTAGCTAGTTGCTAATAGCTAGCTGCTAACGGTTAGCTGCGATCAGCTGTCCGTCAGGTGCGAAAGTGGGCTGGAAAAAAATAGGGTCAGCTAGTACAAATGTCAGAAGATTTGTATGTATGCAGCGTGAAATTATGCGTAAAAAACCACATATATCTTGAGTGTTTTCAGTGGAACACTCCCATGAGAAGTAGCCGCAATTTCATTTTTACTGTTGTTGTATTATGTCATGACCTCTTAATGACTGAAGCTAAATCACCAGTTTGCAGTGTTTAGTACTACTTAACCAAAAAGGCCATTTTCTCTAGCCTTCATGTATGTTTGAAATCCCCACTTGGAGGACGTTTGGTTGTCTTATCTTGTAATAGATGAAGGCCGTCACAAAAATGCCATAAAACTATCATTTTACAGTCAAACATTCACTGTGTAATTTGCATTTGTACACAAATCTAAATATGGAATTTTTAGTTGAAACTAGTGAAATGGTTAAAGTTCCTTGTGGTAGATTATTCAGCACAGTGTGGCTAGATGTGTTGGTTTCCAGTCAGCTGTGTGCAAAATGTGGAGGAAGTACACACATAATGGAAAGTGTGTCAAAGAGAAACAAGCAGGACAATGAAAGCATAAAAGCATCAGAAAAGAAATCTAAAAAACAAAACATTAAAAATACGAAATGCAAAAAAAAGGTTAAGTTTATTTGTGTAACACATTTACAACAACTTCGGCTATCCAAAGTACAGCTGTTGAATGAAATAAAGAATACAGACATAATAGAAACAGAATAAAAGGTTAAAGCATAAGACCAAATGTGTTTAAAAGTCAGCTCAAATAAGCGGGTTTCAATTAAGGACTTAAAACCAGAAAGTGCTTGAGCATTTCTAATGTGAAGAGACTGACTGCTCCACAGTTATGAGCAGGCTACAAAGCGAATTAAAAAAAAAAAAGCAAACAAACCCTCAAGGCAGAAATTCAAGTTAGTTGTTAACAACCAAACAGTAGGAAACCAGATAAAGGAAATAGGGGGTGCTTAAAATGATGGATTTTAAAAATGTATTTATTCATTTAAATATAATTAATTTACTTCAATTGATCATTTATATAGCCAGAATATTTAGATGTGAAATTAAAGAGTTCTGTCATATTTGTAATTTGTAATTAACATCCAGGGGTCATGATATTATACTTTTGTTGTCAAGGACTGTAAATAATGGTCACTATGATTTATTAACTATCCAGACTGTAACTTAAAGTAGCACTATGTAACTTTCTGACCTAAAAGGAAAAAATGTTTTCGACTCATTTTCATGGTGCATTGACATTTATCAGAGATGTTGCTAGGTTTGCATCCTGCATCCCTGACGCATTAAAATCTGAAAGAATGCAGTAAAGTTACTATCAATGCATCCCAGGGATGCACCTCATTTTTCACATGAAAACAATACATGGTGAACAACAACTCATGTTTAAAATCTTAGTAACTAGCAAAAGAAACTTCAGTGTTTCCCCTACATGAAGGTGCCACGCCTTCAAAATGTAGAGAATTAAATAGTTTCTGTTGAACGTGTCTTAATTGAACCTGTATTGCCGCCTCCAGAAACCGAGTTGGCCGCAGCTGCATGCAGAGTGACATTTCTTTCATAGACATTAGTGATGTGCACATCGATGGCTTCTTTAGTTCCAAAAGGGGTGCGTTTGACAACAGTCCATGCACATGAAAACGAACCGCGAGGAGGCATTTCTGCACTGCGAGGGAATAACACAGTATTTGCAAGCAGAGAATCTGCCTCGTAAGAGCCTATCAATCCACTGTGTGGACCAATGTCTTCGCGGCAGTGACCTGTGCGTCAGTTCTGTCACTGCACACTTGGTTAAACAGTCCTTGCTCTCCCAGCTGCTGAGAACTATGCTGAGATTTACCAGATGTGTAAATTCCTGAATTCATGGAAACCCAGATCACATTAGACTAGTCCCTGATTACAAAAAAAGAAACTATATCTTCATATTTGGATGGGCTGTTTGACATGCAGGAGTAGCCCAAGGCTTAGGTGCAGCACAGCATGACACAGGTGAGGTAGAGGAAGCAGGAAAGTCGAGTGGGGGAGCAGGGGAGGCGAGTGGTGTAGGCGACAATGAAATAAAATGCCAACAGCCAGAATGCAAATTGTGTCACTGACAAATTTAACTTGATAGATGTACATATTAGTGAATCATTTATTGTTTATGATGCCTGTTGTTTGGTTTGTGTTTAATAATAAATAAAAACATTGGCATCAGTTACAGAAAGAGTGATATTCAGAATTAGTATATGGTGTGATTGACACAATCAGAGGAGTTTAACACTACAATTTAAGAAATAGAAAAATAAAAAAAATTTGGGACCTATTGAATTTCACAGGGACCCACTTAAATCGCCACCGGTGGGTCTCTGGGACTCACTACATATAAAACCTAATGACTGATTTATTATGCACATTCCTGGTTGTTGTGGTTGCCCTGCAGCGTTCAGAGGCTGAAAAACAGCACTTCTTTCCATCCCAGTGCATCACTTTACAACATAGTTTCACGTCACGGCACCATGTCACACACTAGCAACTAGATATTAACAAACTGGCCGTTTTAAATATGCATCATGGCCAATTCATCAAAGAAATCCAAAAGTACGTTATCAGAGAAAGAGGGAGAGAGAAGACAAAAACCAACTTCAGACTGACTTTTACTGGCTAGAGGGAGCTCAGAGAGGAGACAGGACATGGATGCTGAATTAGCCGTTGTCAGGGGGCGCCTCATGAGAAAAGTTAGTTATACATTTACATGTACCATGCATTATTTATCTGGAAATAATTACCTATCCTATCGTAAAGAGCTGCTTTGATATTGTCACAGGTGTAAATTTATAATCAAGGACAAATTAGGAAAAATCCAGTTTTCTGGACTACGCAGAGTGATTAGGCCTAATTTAAAATCTATCTATATATTATGTAGGCTTTTTATATTATATTTAAATTTCTGTTTGTTACAATAATATTAATTTACTAACTATTCTTCATGGAAAATGCATTAAGTTGATGTAAATGTGTCTGGCGTCACTTTCCACAGAAAATGGACACACGGTTCACTCGAGGGAAGTCCTCCATCCTGGAGCGCCCCCTGACCCGACCCAAGACCGAAGTGAGTCTGAGCGCCTTCGCCCTCCTCTTCTCGGAGATGGTGCAGTACTGTCAGAGCCGCGTGTACTCCGTGTCCGAGCTGCAGACGCGCCTGGCGGACATGGGTCAGAGTGTGGGCGCCAGCATGCTGGACGTGCTGGTGCTGAGGGAGAAGAACGGGAAGAGGGAGACCAAAGTGCTCAACATGCTGCTCTTCATCAAGGTGAGAGGACATAAATACTGAGGAGGATCGGTTCGTTTTGCAGCCGGAGCTAACGGTTATTTCTTCCCATCAAGGTTAACGTGTGGAAGTCCTTGTTTGGGAAGGAGGCGGACAAGCTGGAGCAGGCCAACGACGACGACAAGACGTACTACATCATCGAGAAAGATCCACTCATCAACGTCTACATCTCTGTGCCCAAAGAGAACAGCAGCTTGAACTGCGCCGCCTTCACCGCAGGCATCGTGGAGGCGATCCTCACACACAGCGGCTTCCCCGCCAAGGTCACCGCCCACTGGCACAAAGGAACTACGCTGATGATAAAGTTCAACGAGTCGGTCATAGCCAGGGACAAGGCTTTGGACGGTAGATAAGAAAGGCTGGAGAACGAAAGGATGTGGGATGAGGAGGAATCATCGGATACGGACTGATGTGCTGAAGACTTCACTGAGCCACAAGTAGAGCAGAAATGATGCAGCTAGGCAGTTTTGTGGATCGTCTCAGTTAAAGTATTGTCTGACACTTATTTTACACAGTAAATAAAAGATAATTGCATCAGATGATACAGCAACTGGCCAAAAATAAAAGGCACACACTTGTAATATTTTATTGGACCATATTTGCTTTGATTTGATCGTGTATTGATGTAATAACCTAATGCTAAGTCATAAAACTCATTTCCAACCAGAGATGCTTTACATTTTTCTGAAGCAATCCCAGGTCATAACGATCCCTCCAGGGCCCTGTAGTTGCAGCCAGTCTTCTCCATTTTCGGTCCTCAGGCACTACTGTCCTGCTGTCTTTCACCTCACTCAAATTATTGGTTCAGTTTTTTGGCAGAACTTGAGCAAAATCTGTTTAAAAGATCCACCTTGAACCAGATGTGTGTTATAGCAGAGAAACATCTGAATGCTGCAGGTCAGGGGCCAGAGGACCAGTAGCTGCAGCATAAAATGAGCTGCTCCTCGGGATATATATATATATATATATATATATATATATATATATATATATATATATATATATATATATATATATATATATATATCATCATCATCATCTTTATTTGTCGGACTCAAGGTCCATAAAAAGAAACATCAAACAAACACAACAACAGTTACAACAACAACATATATAATGTATGGGATGTGTTTTTGGGCAGTTTTTGTACAATAATTGTTTTTTTTTTTATTTAGTCACCATGCTGTAAATAAATGTCATATTATTTGGTTGCTAATCTTCTTCAGTTGCTTTATTAACCAATTATTGAAAGTCACTTTTTGCTAAAGAATGCGTTCTATACGGTAAAATAAATACGTCCAACTAAGAACTGGATTTTTCATCTCTAATAGCAGATTTCATAGATTTGGGGAATACGTGACTAGCGTAAACACTGACATCATGTCCTCACTACTTGTGCTGAGACAGTTTAGGGATGATCATTTCTCTTTGTTTTTTTCAATGCAAATATAAAGTATTTGTTTTAGTGTGGAGTTACATTTTTGCTATATTTCTTATAAAATCCTGAATAGTCTCAAAGTTTTGCAGCCAAAGGGAAACACTATATTGAGCAATAATAGCGGCATATATGCTTGAGACAAATTCTATCCAGCATCTACTGTATCTCACTCATATTTACAATAACTTTATTTACAGAATTATCACATTATATGCATTGCATATTTATAACAAATCAAAGAAGCCTGGTCTGCACCCTGTATGCTGCCCCACCCAGCCTCTTACTGGTATAAAGCACATCTCACTGTATAGAGGGCTGCTGTAACTCATCTGGAGGCTTCAGAGATCTAACATGAAGGTGGATGAAATTCAGCAAAATAGGTCGGAACATCACTAAACATCAGTCTGATAAATCATTTGTGACCTTTTGGCCAAAAATCAATGAACTTCCAGGGCTCCAGACTGCGACCAAATGGTTGCATTTTGCGATTAAAATGTGAAACAGTGCGAATGAATTTTTCATCTACTCGTGCAATGGCGACCAACACATTTGCCGGTCTTTTGCTTGTAGTAGTTATAACTGATTTTATTTAGTCGCTAAGAAACTTCTGCTCCCCTCTTCAGCCCAGTAGTTCACAGTAATCCACAAATTAGCGGTTTGCCGACTCAACTGACTATAATAAGAGAAAAGGAGACGAACACCAACGAAGAAGACGTCAGCGGAGGACGAACGACCACTGTGATTGGCTTATGTGTGGAAAGAGGCGGGTCTTGGGGTAATTGCCAACTTAGTGACTTTATCGCTTTATTTAGCGAGTTTTTAGACCCTTCAAGTGGCCTTTTTTAAGCGACTAGTAACAAATCTAGCGACTTTTTCTGGTATTATTGGAAACTTTTGGAGACTGACGTGAATGAACGTAGTTTACTCTTCCCAATGAGGAGCGGGTGCTGTGCAGCTCCCAGCTGCATTCAGAGCAGACGACGTTCACCTGTTTCATGACCAGGCTGAAATGAAACGTACAAAGCTGCTGCTGGAGGATGCGCTAGCTTACCGTCAGAGTAATGCCTATTAATGAAGAGTATGGACAAAGTGTTGTGACATGTCCCAGACAAAAACTGAACTAAAAAAAATTAAGAAAATATTGACAGAATTATTTTTATTTATTTATTATTTATTTATTTATGCTGTTCTAAACATTTTAGGTTGACCTTCCCACTTTACAGGGTGTGCAGAATTATTAGGCATTTTTGAGGATTAATTTTATTATAGAACAACAACTATGTTCGCAATGAACACAAAAGACTCAAAGCTGAATATTTTTGGAAGTTGGAGTGGGGCTTTTTTAGTTTTAGTATCTTAGGAGGATTTCTGTGTCTTTGCAGGTGACTATTACTGTGCATAATTATTAGGCAACTTAACAAAAACCAAATATATACCCATTTCACTTATTTTCACCAGGGAAACCAATATAACAACTCAAAATGTACAAATATACATTTCTGGCATTCAAAAACAAATCAGTGACCAATATAACCACCTTTATTTGCGAGGACACTCAAAAGCCTGCCATCCATAGATTCTGTCAGTGTCTTGATCTGTTCACGATCAACATTGCATGCAGCAGCAACCACAGCCTCCCAGACACTGTTCAGAGAGGTGTACTGTTTTCCCTCCATGTAGATCTCACATTTGATGAGGGACCACAGGTTCTCTATGGGGTTAAGATCAGGTGAACAAGGAGGCCATGTCATTATTTTTTCTTCTTTTAGACCTTTTCTGGCCAGCCACGCAGTGGAGTACTTGGATGCGTGTGATGGAGCATTGTCCTGCATGAAAATCATGTTTTTCTTGAACGATGCTGACTTCTTCCTGTACCACTGCTTGAAGAAGGTGTCTTCCAGAAACTGGCAGTAGGACTGGGAGTTGAGCTTGACTCCATCCTCAACCCGAAAAGGTCCCACAAGCTCATCTTTGATGATACCAGCCCATACCAGTATCCCACCTCCACCTTGCTGGCGTCTGAGTCGGAGTGGAGCTCTCTGCCCTGTACTGATCCAGCCACAGGCCCATCCATCTGGCCCATCAAGACTCACTCTCATTTCATCAGTCCATAAAACCTTAGAAAATCAGTCTTATGATATTTCTTGGCCCAGTCTCGACGTTTTATCTTGTGTGTCTTGTTCAGTGGTGGTCGTTTTTCAGCCTTCCTTACCATGGCCATGTCCCTGAGTATTGCACACCTTGTGCTTCTTGGCACTCCAGGGATGTCGTAGCTCTGAAATACGGCAAAACTGGTGGCCAATGGCATCTTGGCAGCTTCACGCTTGATTTTCCTCAGTTCATGGGCAGTTATTTTGCGCCTTGTTTTTTCAACACGTTTCTTGCGACCCTGTTGACTATTTTGAATGAAACGCTTGATTGTTTGATGATCACGCCTCAAAAGCTTGGCAATTTTAAGAGTGCTGCATCCCTCTGAAAGACATCTCACTGTTTTTAACTTTTCAGAGTCCGTCAAATCTCTCTTCTGACCCATTTTGCCAAAGGAATGGAAGTTGCCTAATAATTATGCACACCTGACGTAGGGTGTTGATGTCATTAGACCACACCCCTTCTCATTACAGAGATGCACATCACTTTATATGCTTAATTGGTAGTAGGCTTTCAAGCCTGTACCAGTAGAACAACATTCATAAAGAGGATGATGTGATCAAAATACTCATTTGCCTAATAATTCTGCACACACTTTATGGCAGCATCCATTACAACTATATGTACTAGGCTGATTATGCTAATTAGTGACTTTTAGGACAGCCAATAGCTACTTTTCTTACTAAGGAGTTGGGAACAGTGGCTGGAGAGGAGTATCAGTCCCTGAAGCTATTTATTGCCAGGCACTACATGGACAAGTCATACCATGCCCTATGGGGGATGATGGTGACAAAGTAAGATTTTTTTTTTTTTTTTATGTCAACTGCAAAAAAAAAAGAAAAGTGAATTGTAAACATTGTAATTTCTGAATTTATTGTTCAAGTATTTATCACTATTTTTCATTCATTCTCTGTATCGCTTGGTCTATTACAGGTCACAGGTAAGCTGGAGCCTATCCCAGCATTAACAGGTGAGAGGCAGGGTACACCCTGGACAGGTCACCAGTTCATCACAGGGCCAACACATAGGGGACAAACAACCATTCACACTCCGCACACACTCCTGGGGAGAATTTAGATTAATCAATTAACCTAACATGCATGTCTTTGGACAGTGGGAGGAAGCTGGAGAGAACCCACACATACACAGGGAGAACATGCAAACTCCACACAGAAAGGCAGAATCGAACCAGCGACCTTCTTGCTGTGAGGCTGCAGCGCTAACCACCACACCACCGTGCAGGTGTTTCAGTGAAAATGAGAGGAAATGTGAATATTTGCTGTGCAAGGAAATTTCAGTGTGCGTCCCTAAATTTCCTGCTTGTGCTCCTAAAAATTTTAAGTTAGGTGCCACTGTGCTCCTCGTAAAAAAAAAGTTAGTCTGGAGCCCTGACTTCATTGCCACAAACGTCTGGAAGCAGCAGAGTAACTACGTCTGTCTGTCAGGATGGATCAAAATAATTTAACAATAATCATTCATGGAAGTTTAATTACTTCCAATACATGTATTAAAGTGTATTAAATACACTTTAATACATGTTTTGACTTTCACAGTTTCTGAGATCTAAATGAAATGGCTGGCACATCTTTAGTCAAAATACACTCTTTCAGTGTCTGTGTCTTAAGTCCGTCCCACAGTGTCAAGCTACCATGCAAACAGTACAGAGTGCAGGAAATAGCCATGAAAAGACACAATTACATATGTAAGCTTTTTTACATGAATGGGACATTAAGTAAACATGAATACTCAAATGCGTGAGTTTAAAGTATTTCAGTTTGGGTGAACGATTCACATGACACTGTTTTGATAACCTCCTAGCAATGAGAGCTTGAGTAAATTTAATCTGTGTAACCAGGGGCGACAATCAATAATGGACATGATGGATCTTTCGTTGTACTTTAACTCAAGCAAACGTCAAACTACTTTGAACCACAAAGACATGATTCCATTTTTGTTATTTCGGGAATGTCGACAGCTGATATAAAGACACAACAGAAATGGTCTCATTTGCGGTTCATGCTGGGAAAAGGACTTAACCCCCCCCTATCCCTTCTCTGCAGAAGGGTAAATATTTGCTTGTTGTTACACAATGCAAAAACGCTGCAGTGGTCCAAATTACACCAGCAAGGCAAATAATAATTTTATATTTGGCAAACATGCACGGTGAGAGCTCAGACTACCACACACCAGACCAACAGTTTTTTTTTTTTTTTTTTTTTTTTAGAAATTATTAACGCTTCCTTCTTCTTGAATCTTAATTATTAAGGCCCCAAACTACCAAGGTCCCCAATAAATATTAATTACTTATTAATTTTACTAGATAACTATGTGTTTGTCAAAAAGTATAGAAACTAAAAGGACATAAAACTTATTAAATGATGAATAGAAGATGACACTGCAGCTTCACCAGTGCAAAGAGGACCAGTCCAAGTCGTCAACAACAATTTATTTTAAAAGCAGATAAATAAAAAATAAATCATAATAAATAAAATAAAAGCAGATAAATAACGAGGGGCTCAGATTTATAGTCAGCAAGGATTATATGCAAGGAAAGTATGGGGAAACAAATAAATAAATTCAGGTAGAGTGGCTATTTTGTGCTTCTGTTACCACTAAGCAGAGAATTAAGACAACATAAAAGTTTGTAGAACACAACAAAAAAGAAAAAGAAACCCTATTCAGAACTTATACATTTAATTTGCTAACTAACCTATTTAAATAAAATCTAACCAAGGATGTGTTATATTATATTATAAAATAAAATAAAAAACTGTACTGTATAAACACTGCAGGCTGTTGGCTGTAAGCTTCATGCACATGCATTAGTTATATCACATTTCTCACATCCTCAGTTCTGTGGTGAAACTCTGGTATCTGGACTGGAAAGAAAAGAAAAGGCTCATGACCTCCGCAGATCTAAAATCCTGCAGCTTCCCTGCTTATAATGCGCTTAATATGTTCATCTTATGATGGGTTTACTCAGCTGTTGTCATCATAAATAAACCTGGAATAAAAACAAAGAAAAGATGGAAGTGCACTTGAAGCAGGGCTTTTGTTTTCCCAGCATCAGCGCGGATCGCATCTATCACGTGGTGGCGTCACGTGGTTAACAGGAAGCTGCGATGTGTTTACCTATGTGTCATCCATCCACTGCGACACTGAACATCTTGTATCTGCAATGAAATCCAAGACGGTTTAATGAGATGAATCGGCCCTGCAAGAGGTCTTTGTGCTGGTTTAGTCCCCCCCTCCATCACCAACATGGCGTCTTCAAGTTACACCTGCAGCCAGGACAACGCTACAGGTTTGTCAACACGTCGTCTCGGCGGAGGAATGAATCCCTGTGATTGATTGTGTCTCTGTTACTAATAAATTTAGAAGAGGAATTTTAAGGCAATTCGCGTGTAAATAATGTAAGATGTACAAAGGACGCTAAATGTAATTCTTCTGAAGCCTTTCATTCACAGATGCAGGTAAATGAAAGCCTAAAAGGTATATCACGCTCTATTGTGTTATCGCGATAAGATCTGGGGCCTTGTGCGCTATAAACCAGTCATTGTAAACTTGATCATCCTGACTCAACTCATCTTTGATAGTGGAAAGTGGGATATGTTTGACATAAATTACCATGGAGATTCATTCTGTGGAGCCAGCCAGCTCCAGACCTGTCTTAAGTTCCAGGATCTATTTAATCTCATCCCTCGGTACAGTCAGCAGTCACCACAAATGGAAAGCCAGTATTTTTTCCACTGTCACTACACCACTTGTTATCACATTCATTTCATGTAGCATTCAGCTAGATCCACTGTAATAGTTTAAACACTATATATATATATATATATATATATATATATATATATATATATATATATATATATGTATGTAAAGAGAGAAAGAGAGTAACATAATGTTCCTTTACTGAATACGAATAAATCAAAGCAATTAAACCATGAGTTCTGGTCAAAACATAAATCACACAGAATTCTACAACAGTGTTTCCCAACCTGGGCTCCAGGATCCCCCATGGGGTCCCCTAAGGAGCACAGGGGGTCCCCGAGGCTTTGACCATTCAGAGTGATTGTAATTAAAAATTAAGACCGCAGTTTTTTTTTTTTTGTTTGTTTGTTGTTGTAATAATTTTCATCTGGACATTTCGTTCACATGTAACTGACATTCTGGGAGTCAAGATACACTGAAAACCTTTTAAACCAGATCCCAAAGTGAATAAATGGGGGTCATCAAAATCTGCTTTACAATACTTTAACACATGTATCCTCAATAATACATGTATCAGTCAATAATAATAATAATAATAATAATAATAATAAAAACCACTTATAAGGCTACAACCTGTGCATCCAATCCATTTTCGTCCATGTACTGTGGTTTAGTGAGTCAGTGACCAGGTGGAGTGACTGTAGTAGAGCACTTAATGTCTATCTTGGTAACCTTGATTTTTCCTGCAACATTTAATTAATAAAACATGTATGAGAAACGCCACAGAGAAGATGATTTGTCCCTGTTTAAAAAAAAAAAGAGTAAGGCTATATGTTGATATTTGCTTCATTGAATGACAGGACTTAACCAGAATACATTGTTTATCAAATCAAATTTTTATTTGTATAGCACTTTTCATAGCAAAAGCAGCACAAAGCACTTCACATAATATCAATAATTAAGTATCAAATTAAAATAATTTCAACTTTAACCCATTTCTGAGACATTTTGCTTCAATTTATGATATAAACGTTGCTCAAAATCCTGTTGAACACAATCTGATGCTCATCTTCTGTCCCCTAATAGATACCCAGAAGCAGAAAATCACATTATAATATTTTTAATGTATCACATGGTAATAAATGGTAGATATCCTCCCCAAAAATGTTAATTTTTTAAAAATTTTGTTAAAGGGCCAAATAAAGACCTCATATTTTAAAAATTGGACATTTCTAACCATTTTTTCAGGGGTCGGGCCTTAACCGGTTAAATTTAAAGTTAAAATAAGCCTTTATATATCCAAATATCTTACCTAACCAAATTAAAAACACACAATCATTCATTATCTCTCACATACGATCCCTACAAGGAAAACGCTGGAAAATGCTGAGGTCTGTGATATGTTGCAAGGGTCTATTAAAGGAATGTGTGAGAGCACACTGATCCAGGATTAGTTTTACCTGGCTTGATGAATTCGTGTCTGCTCATCCTGGCTTGCTCTTTGTGCAACCAGTAAGTCTGGACAATCTTGTTTTGGATTCGATGATCCCAGCTAAGTTATTTATCCTGGATATCTGAATCTTACGTTTGTGGAACAGGCCACGGGTCAGACGTAGCCTGATGAGTTCATTTAGTTATTTGATTTAATTTTATATGTACCACCCCTTCTCCACAGAGGTTGAAAAATAAAATCAAAGAAATAAAGAAAAAACTATTGCCGTAAAAATAACCTAAGTGTTTTGGGATTTCATGTAGGTGTGCATATAGGAAGTGTAGGATTTAGAGACTTTGGAATAGGTTGCTAACATCTCTGACTAAAAAAAGTGCAGGTCAAACAGTTATGGAGTAGGTTTTTAATATCTCAAGTTTAAAAATGCTAACATATTTTTAAAAAAATTAAATTAAATAAAAAAAAATAATAACTTCTGCGTGTTTTTCAGAGAAGGATAGGCTCCTCTACTCCACGTCCAGCTATGGGTCCCATGATCTGCATGGGAGGCCCCGTCCCACTGCTCTGGTGGGCAATGAGCTGCAGCGGCAGCTGGAGGAGGATGAAGAGGAGGAAGAAGCCCTGAGAAGGAAACTCAAGTACTTCTTCATGAGCCCTTGTGACAAATATAATGCGAAGGGACGCAAGCCTTTCAAACTGGGCCTGCAGCTGCTTAAGATCATCACTGTGACTGTGCAGGTAAATATGTAATGACCAGCTGTTCTATATGTGGGCCTGTGTGTATAGTACAGCTTAAGTTATAGCTGAATTGTTTTTGTGTGTGTGGTTCTGCCTTTTAGCTGGTGCTGTTTGGACTGACTAACCAGATGGTCGTGACGTTCAAAGAGGAAAACACAGCAGCATTCAAGCACCTTTTCCTGAAGGGTTACAAGGACAAAGCTGCTCAGGCCGTCCACACGCAAGCAGGGCTCTACAGCCACATCCACTTTGCCATAGAGCAGGTAGCCTAAAGCTTACTAGAAAGAGTAACAACTATGTGTCATTCAAAGAATTTAAAGCTGCAATGTAGTCATGTAGAAAAAGCTGAAGCCACGCCTGTGTTTTTTATATTTAGTTTCCAAGCAGCCAGATTTCCTTCCAACCCTAAAGTATTCTTGAATGATAGTTTTCCGGGTTTTGCAAAGGTCTTCCAGAGTTTTTCTTTGGACATTTGCAGCTTTTTCTCTCATCCTTGGTAAAAACCTTGAACTTGACCGTTTTCTGAGCAATGTGTTTTTTGTTATTTAGTCACTTATAACACCGGCCTATGAATCATTCAAGCATAAAAAAGGCACCTGCCTCACGTGTAGATGAACTAGTTCTGTCTACACGTAACAAAAACCTTTATATTTTATTAGTTGCATCTGTGAAAAATACCACAGATAACACCTTTTTGACTGACATAAAATGTTTTTGTGCCAAGAAAGGGGCTCTATTAACTGGAAATATGGCATATCTCAGCATGGTGTGCAGTGTGTCCTTTAAATAATTGAGGAAATTGGACAAGCAGAGGAGAAAAAAAACTATCTACAGCAAATTATCAGTATCTGAAAACAGGCCCTTAAAAAAGTCCAACAAAGATCTTCAGTTGATCCATCTACTGTTCATTGAAGCCTCATCAGAAATGGTCTCCTTGGACGGGTGGCTGGCAAGAAGCCATTCTTAAGAAAGGGAAACAGGGAGAAATAACTCAGGTTTGTCAATCAGTGGTTGGGGGTTAAACTCTTGGTCACAAGAGAGCCACAACAATGTCCACAGCCTCCTGTTAAACACAGTGGAGGTGGTATCATGATTTATGGTTGCATTTGCAGCAAGGATCTTGTTAAGATTCTTAATTATTATGAAGTATTGATAGTTTGATCCAATATGCAGGACCGTCTGGAAAGCAACCGCATTCTTTTTCCCAACATGACAGAAATCCCAAAGAAGAGCACCTAATGGAGCACTGCCAGGCTTGGTTGAGCCTCTACAGAGCCTCAGCATTATTAAAACAGTGAGGGATCATATTGACAAAGAATAGAACAGAAGGCAGAAAACATCAAAAGAAGAGCTTTGGAAAGTCCTTGAAAAAATCCAGAGAACTACTCCTGAACACTACTAAAAAAAGAGGGCTCAGACTTTGTGTGTTTTATCAGTCTCCATTTTTCCACCTGTCTTTACTTCTTCAGTACCTGGCTCTACCTGAGCTCGCGGTTGGTCGGTACGCATATGTGATGGGCGTTGGCGTGAAAGGGAGCGCGCTCTCTCTCTGTCAGAGGTACTACAGTAAGGGCACCATCGACCCGGTCAATGATACGTTTGACATCGACCCTCGTGTTGTTACAGGTAGGAGGAGCTTATGTATTCATTTTTAACTAAGTGTGAAATAAATGATTTATAGCTTTTAATGGAATGATTGTTTCTCTGCTCCTTGAGTCAAGACATGCTTTCAAACTGTGTCCTACTTTTGAAAGACCTGGAATAATTGCTATCAGTGGAAACACAGTTTACAAGATTTGTTTTTCCATGTACTTTACTAATAGCAACAAACTGGGTGTCATGTTGGGAAAGTAGTTATTTGCATACAGCTGCTGACTTGGCAGATATTGTGTTGGATGTGTTTAGATTTAAAGTTCAGCTCCATTTAGACATCTAGAGGAAGTGTGGAGTTTATGCGATGTGGAAAAAGGCTGTCTACTGTGTGGTTTTTAAACTTTACTTCCTTTTATGATACATTTCAGTTCCTTGAAGGTTATTTTCTGATTGTGTTTTTTTCAGACTGCATCGGCCTGAATCCCATAACAGACAGTTCTGCTCCTGGAAACAGTGACTACAAGAATTTTACACTCGAGTTTTACAAGTTAGACGTTATTTTGTTGTTTTGAATTCAAGAAAAGTATTCTTCCTCAGAAGTTTTATTATTATTGAATTCTCAGCATATGTCTTTGTCTTCTGTTTTGTCTCCAGGCTGATCAATGTAACAATTGACTTCCAGCTCAAGGCCATAAACATCCAGACCATTATAAACAACGAAATCCCCGACTGCTACACCTTCGCTATCACAGTGAGATGGTTCTTCTTTATTTCTGCTAAACTAAAATCCTCTATTATCACCATGCATGAAATGTATCTCACCTACGTCTACTTATTTTATATCAATCATTCATAAGAGAGCCCTGTTAAGTATTAAAACTTAAACCAGGCAAATTCAAATCAATTCAGTCTAATCCAATTCATTTTCCTTTGAGCATAGTTCATTACAAGTCCAAATAAAACACATTCATTATAATTTAATTTAATCCAATTCATTATGTAATTTCACTTAGTTCATTTGAACCAATTTTAATCCATTTAAATTTTTTAATTTCTCAGATTTTCTATATTCTAATTAAAACAAATAATTATTACCCAGTTTAAACAAGTTTATTACGACATGTTTCAATAGAATAAAGTTAATATACAATTTAATCTATTATTTATTTATTTTTTTTTTATTCATCCAGTTTGTTGCCGTCCATTTCTCTTTAATTTAAACTAGTTTATTTCCATTCGATTCAGTGTATTTTGATCCACTTCAGTCCAATTCATTCCAGTTCATTCTAATTTTTCATAACAAACCTTTTAGCTAATGAAAGCAGTGGATGATAATGAGCAGCCCTGAGCTGAAAAGGTGTTCTTGTAATTCGTCTAAATGAGATGAACATAAAATTAATATAGTTTTACATTACATAAAAAAAAGTAAACCATTTTGATAGACATGTTGTATTACATTTCAGTGGATAGTTACTGGTTACACACTGGTTATTATATTGGTAAACTGGGTTTTTAAAAACTGGGATTCACTGGCAGCACTCAAATTACACAGGAGCTTTTGGGAAGCCTTATTTTCGCACATGCACAGCGACTTCACGTCACATGCACGCACATTTATGTTAGTGCATGTAGCGCAGTCAAAAATATGGTTCCTATAAAAAAAATACTGTATACAGCTTGTTTAATCAGAAACAGCGACGGAGAGTTCTTTAACCACAAAAAGAAGCACATCAGGTGGTTGTGTGGACAATCACAGCACACAACACACAAACAATGCTGCTGTCCACAGTGCTGAAGGAAACAGAACAGATCATCCGCGTCGTTTGGAAGATATTTAGGGATCCCCCTATAGTATTGAATCTCTTTAGGGGAGCTCCTCTGCCTTTCAGGGGAGCCAAGCTCCCCTTAGCTGCCCCGTAATTCGAATCCTGTTCACTGGAATTTTCTCCCTTTACAGTGATTAACCACACTTTTCCATCAAGGTCATATGGAGTTCAAACGATCCTAAATAAGAAATCTATGTGCCAACTATTCACGTAAAACCAAGTAACTTCTACATATGATAGAACTTTAATTTCATAAAGTCAATATTAAGGCAAATGATCAATTCACAAACATATTTCATGTGTTGATGCTGCTGATTAAACATTTTCACACCCAGTGGTGGTTTATTTACCTGGTTTTTGTTTGTGGTCTCAGATCGTCATGGACAACCGGGCACACAGCGGTAAAGTTAAGATCAGTTTACAGAACCAGGCCTCCATTAAAGAGTGTAAAGACACCAATGTGTCTGGACATGGTGAGTGACTGGTGGATGGGTGGGTGGGATATCAATTCATTAGTCAACAGATTTTCTAAATTGCCTTTGATCTGTTGTTTCTGTCCTCTTCGGCCAGCGGAAAGCTACGCTCGAGAGTTCTTTGATGTGCTGGTGGCGATCGTCTGCCTGCTGTCTCTGCTGCTGTGTGGCCGCTCCATCCTCAGAGGAATCCTCCTGCAGCATGTAAGAAAGCCGGACAAACGCCTCCCTAATCCTGTCAGACTGTATTGTTTTTCCTGTATGTTTGTGGGTAAGAACAAACAAAACAATGACCCATTCGTAAAAACGTCCACCACAGGAGTACGTGCAGTTTTTCAAGCACAAACTTGGCCGCAGTGTGAGCTGGGGAGACAGAATGGAGTTCATCAACGGCTGGTACATCCTGCTCATCATCAGCGACTTGTTAACTATCATCGGCAGCTTCATTAAAATTGGCATCGAGTCTAAGGTAACAGTTACGCAAGATATTCTTGCTGCTGTTTGAAATAGCAAAAAAATGATGATTTCTGGCCTTAATAACGTGTCCTTTATGGTGTAGACTTTGTCTTCATATGATGTGTGTGGGATCCTGCTGGGAACGTCCACTCTGCTGGTGTGGGTGGGAGTCATCCGCTACCTCAGCTTCTTTCAGAAATACAACGTATGTGAAAACCGATTTATCTTTGCAATGAGGAATCCTTTAATTGCAGCCTATGTTTGGCTGTATCCTGTATCTTATTGAGTTTATTTTATTTTCTTCTCTCACAGATCTTGATTGTAACTCTAAGAGCTGCTTTTCCAAATGTCATCCGCTTCTGCTGCTGTGTAGCTGCTATTTATTTAGGATACTGCTTCTGTGGATGGATTGTACTGGGACCCTATCACACTAAGGTACCAGACACATACCCTGTAGTGGCTTTAACCAAGAGTCACTCGGACACGAAGTATAGTCATGTAAAGACAGAAAGTACACCCTTGAGTCCATCATTCTGCTCTGCAAGATTATTCAGAAACTGAAAACATTCAGGACAGTTGTAAATCTTCCCATGTTCTTTGGTTAGATGAGACCAAAGTAGAGATGTTTGGTCATGATGTTTGGAGAAAAATCAGTTACAGCATATCGTCACAAATACCTCACACTAACTACCAAGCACGGTGGTGGAGGGGTGATGATTTGGGCTCATTTTCCTGCCACAGGACCTGGACACCTTTCAGTCATTGAGTAGACCATGAACTCTTCTGTATAACAAAATATTCTAAAGTCAAATGTGAGGCCATCTGTCTGAAAATTAAAGCTTGACAGAGTGGTGACATCTCAGTTTGGAGGCATTCATTATGTGTGAACATGCTTTTAAAATGGTTACACAATCTTTAAAATCAGAGGGTGTACTTAGCTTTTCACTCAGTGCTTAGTTTTTGGTAGGTAAATAATGTCACGCTTGCTGGTAACTTTGTTAGGTCCACCTTTTCAGTTGCTTGCTAACACAAATGACTCATCAGCCAATCACAGGGCAGCAACTCAGTGTATTTAAGTATGGTAGACATAATAAAAAAAAACTAAATAATTTTTTATAGTGACCTGATCCATGAATCTTTAAAAGTGAGACTGAGCAGACTTTCTTTTTCACATGGCTGAACATGTCAGATCAGCCTAATTATCATAAAAACTCCAGCAGCTTGCCAGTTTGTAGCTATGAATGATTAATGAGTTAACAAAATTAATATTTATTAAATATGAACCATGACAGCAATATGACAATATTTTACTCATTAGTGCAGCTCCATGTAGGCTAAATGTTCTACTTTCTGGTGCAAAGACACCATTAAAAGTTGTGATTTAATAGTTTCTAGCAAAGATTTCCCTTGTGTCTGCAGTTTCGCTCCCTGTCCATGGTGTCAGAGTGTCTGTTTTCTCTGATCAATGGGGACGACATGTTTGTAACCTTTGCTGAGATAGAGCAAAGCAGCACACTGGTGTGGATCTTCAGCCAAGTCTACCTTTACACCTTCATCTCCCTCTTCATCTACATGGTGCTGTCCCTCTTCATCGCGCTCATTACTGGAGCCTATGACACAATTATGGTACAGTCCTGATGTGTTTTTATTTCAGTACATGCTTGCTTGTTTGCTTTTTAAGCTAGCAGCTCAAAGGGTTGTAGTTATGTTCAGTGGGGATGCACCAATACCAGTATCGTAACAAAGATATTACGGGTGCCATTTCAATAATACAAATTTGACATTATCTCGGCGAGAGAAGCTGTGAACATAATCCACCTAAAACCACTTTATTCTCCTTATGTAAGAAGATTTTTTTAAGCCTTACATTTAGAGGATGGCTGCAGGCTGACCCATGTATTATAATATAAAATTAACTCAGTCGTCACAGCTCGCATTCTGGTCCACACTCCTTACCAGTCAACTGTGACTGGATTTATTATCCGGATTTCAGCAAATACTTAAATGTGGTACTGGTGCATCCCTAATGTTCAGCTGGTCCATCACTTCTACTAGATTACATAAGAGCTTGTCAATTTTCTTTGTGTGATTAGTGTATTGAAAATACTTCGTTTTGTTTTCTTTTCTCAGGCCCAAACGCAGGACCAGGTCCGCATCACAGATCTCCATGCTTTCATTGCACAGTGCACAGACACACCCAGTTCTGGCAAATTCCGTGTGCCTGAGGGGTCTTCATGCTCCTTCCTGTGCTGCTGTGAATGGTGAGGAGGAGGAGGGCATAAAAGATGTACAGAAGCTCTAAACAGGATGTGTTTGAGAAGCAAGACACTTTTGATTTTTCCCCTCTCTATCTTTAAAGCACCATATTTCCACTCCAGTGACAGCTGACAGAAATTGCAGCCTTTTTTCCTGACGCTCAGCAGGGATGATAAGCACCTGGAGAGTGAACTGGCTGACCTTGAATTACTTTGTCCACCAGTGCCAGTGTTTGAATTTTGCATTTAAATTTGTGCTGGAATAGTAGATTGCACTGCACAGTCATAAGCCCAATTACCTGCCTAAGCTTTTGTACTGTATGAATAATTTATTGCCACATTCTGAAATGTCAGGTTGTTAGGCCTTACATGACTAGAACCATAATGACAGTAAGTACATTCATCTCTGTAGACTGGACACAGGGTCCATCAAGTAGAATGAAAGCAACTTTTTGCTTGAGCAATCAACTATATACAGGGTTTTTTATTATTTAATTGTCTATATGGTTACCTATTATTTTTTTGTGCCTCATAATTATGTAAATATTCAACTTGTGGATCTTAGTGGTAGAACAAATATGAGAGTCAGCCACGCAAGGTAAGAAAAAAAACATTATCTTGATGAATGCATTAGCTTTAGCAGTGTTTTCACTTAAGGCTGTTTCTGCCTTATTTGATTTTCTCGCTCCTCTATCCCTTTGTTCACATCCTCCAATGGCTGAAAAGAGATGATAGCTGCACGAGGAAGGACAAGCCCTGGAGCTGACCATTTAGCCATCAATATGTATGAACTGCTTCTGCCTGAGGAGCCAGGTGCATAGAGGAAGCTTTTTTACACTGGAAAACTGTAGGAGTAGGACATTGTATTAGACTATAGTACCTTCAAATGACAGAGGGTAGTAACTGAAGAAAAGGATTATATAGTTTTAAGGCTTTTTAGGTTATTTATTTATTAATGTTGCAACTGGTACACTTGAATACTACACTTACAGACAACACAAAACATCAAGCACACATTCCTAATTCTTATTTTAGCTCATATGTCCATTTGAATCTGTGAATTTGTTTTTCATGAATCTAAAATCCAGCTAAATGTGTGATGTATTAATTTTTTCATTTATGGTTGTGCAACTGAACGAAATCCTGTCAATTCTGCTAGAATGCTACTCTGATAAACTAAGCTAATTCAAGCCCAGCTTTTCCACTTTAGCATTTTATTATGAGTTCTACATTATTATTTAATGGTCATTTCTCTATAACTAGCTTAATTCAAAGCTAAACTAGCTTAAAAGCGAGCTTAGCTGCTAGCTTAAATGCATCCTAGACTTTTAGTAAAAGCTTATTTACTATCACCTAGTTTAACAACCCATTTTAAGGTATAATATTGACTGTAGCCTGTCCAAAAATCTGATTATTGTTTAGGTTTTTTTTTTTTTAATATTTTAAAAAAATCTAAACTATCTTTAAAGCAGTGAAAGCTAATCTACTATTTTACCACCTAGCATAATTGCTCATTATTGAAGGTATATTATTTATGACAGAAACAGATGTTCAAAAACCAGATCCCTATTTTAATTGAGTTTCAAACGAATCTGTGTATTGGTTCTATAGGGCTCTATATACTGTGAGAGTTGCCTGTATTTTATATTACATTGTTGTTATGTGTGACACAGCCATTACATTTTATCTGTGTTTGAGTAAGGTTACTTGTGCATACCAGCACTTTGTTTTTTTTTTCCCCTAAGTATAGTTTATGGAAACTTACTGATGCTTTTTAACTACCGTTCAAAAGTTTGGGGTCACTTTGCCATGGGATTCAATAGGGAAGTGACCCCAAACTTTTGAACGGTAGTGTAGACACATAATATTGTTTACAATCATAAAAAGGTAGAATTTTTTTTTTTTTTAATTATTTGCACTTATTTATTTGCACCTAATTACAAACTGTTAAAGCTTCATTTAATTTGAATAAGCTGCATAGAAGTCAAACATCACAACAGAGAAAAGCACTGTAAATTGCATCTGTCCATGTTCCACTGATGCCTAAGAAAAGGCTTCTTCATGCTGTTATGACTTTCATGCCAACGGCTGCTGCTCGTTGTATTTGTTTTCTTGCGCTTTATTTTATTTTATTTACTGTATTTTGAGAATAATAACTAAATGGGAATTTGGTTTGTATGTACAGGTTTTTTACCATATTTTCTGTGCAGATGCAGTCTTATGAATTCACGCTTCATCTAAATAAACTCTAAAAGAAATTAAGTCAGAGCTGGTTTTATTTGTATGTATCAAACAATAACATTGAAATAGTGTTTTCTCTATATGGAGTACTAAATTTCTTCTACACGCATTGTGCAGGACAATACTAAATAACCACAATAACAGTCTCAAATACTGGGATTCATTCAGGTTTTCATGTGTTAGAAATCTAAGGAACCAATCTCATCTAACTGCAATAGTACCTTGTTTCATGCAACATAGAGCTTAGCTGCAAATGACTCCTTAAATTACTGATTTTTTACTGTGCATCTGCTTGGTATCACAATACACCACTAGAGGGGGAAGCATGCTCTCTCTGCTGCTACCAGCCACCCTATCACCGGAAATCAATACAATGAAAAGCTACAGAAATGATAGAAAGGGAAACCACAGGCACTTACGAGGCAGTGGGGTAATACATTTCCCACATTAAAGATAAATAATGCTGAGCAAAGCTCTTGACCTTTAGGTCTGCCATTATCACACACAATCTTACATCTTAACCCAAGGTAAATGGATGCAGGAAAATGCACAGTCATTATGTAGGTAGACCCAAGTAAGCGATTACAAGACCACTCAAAGTTCAAGGCAGGTATGTGCAGACTCACTCAGTAGTACATTTGAGTGGTACAGCTGTCCAATACACTCAGTATATGCATGCATTATTCACTTAAAGATGCAAGGGCTAACAGTCCTAATCCTAAAACATGTCTGAGTTGCTCAAAATAGTAAATTACAAAGTTTTACCATGAAAAAAATGCTGCCATAGCCTTAAAACTGCTTGCATATGTACACATTTTTACTCATTTAGCAAATGGTGAGTGCTAGGGAGTTTTAAATGTGGCCCCACCAACATTTCTGCCTGCCAGCTGCTAGCGGCTAGCATGAGCAGGGTAGGCACCATCTGGTATCAGCCGCTAGCACGCAGTCCCTCAACCAAACCCGGTCCAGTGACCGGCTATAAGCGAACGCTCGTCGATCTAGTCCAAGTCCCTGCTTCCTGTAGGTTGTGCCCACTGGGAATAGGTGATACCAACATTTTTCCTTTCGATATGATATATTATTTTATGGTACTTTTTAATCGATATACTGATGCCCTTATCCATACCTAAACCTAAACTGTTTTTCACCTTAAAGGGAAATCACCTGAATGTACAGTGTGCATTCATATTTCATATTGCAAGGGCAATATGAAATATAAATAAAATTCATGAAGATAAATACTTGAAAAAAATCCTTTAAAAATTACAATATATCTGTGACAATGAAATAAAAATACATTAAAAATAAATGATGAAAATAGTTAGATAACAAATTAACACAAATTGAATTAAATGTATTCCATTTAAAGAACATTGTGCTTAAGAACCAATTTTAAATCAGTAGAATATTAAAACCCATCTAACAATAGCAGCATCAGCATCATCATGACGTCAGGTTACCATTATGTGACCGGAGGACACGGGAGAAATACACCAGGACTGGTTTTTTGAAGTTCATTCATTCATTTATTTATTTATTTATTTATTTATTTAGCCTAAAACAGTGGTAGGGACCTCTGGTCATTTAGGGCTGCAGTTCTGCATGCTTTCCATGTGTCCCTGCTCTAACACACTTGATTCAAATCAAATGGATCCATCAGCCAATCAAGTTCTGCATGGTGACTCATAAATTTGAATCAGGTGTTGGGGCAAGGACACATGGAAAACTTGCAGGACGTGGGCCAAGATTTATCCCACCACTGGTCTAAAACTTTTAGAAGTGAACACAAATGTAGCATACAGCCCTGCCATGCAAATAGTTATGACTGGTTCCCACATAACTGAGCCTTATAGAAAAGCATTTCCTCTAATCATCTGTAGATCTTCCATCTGACCTTTACTTTCTGCGACCTTGGGTAGTACCCTGCAGATCAGATTCAAAGCAGAAATCCCCAATCATGGCATTGATTGCTGATATTCCTCGTTATTCTTTAGAAGAGATGAAATTTATCAGCATTCACAACAATCATCTCTGTCCAATATCATTTACAGGGAATCTAAAGGCTTGGGAGTCCAAAATCAATGTTACATTTTGTGAAGTGCAGATTTGACCCACATACTGCAGAAGAATATGCCTCAGTGTATCCGTAAATATGTTTCATTAATGAGATTCTGGTTGCCTCCCATATTCACAAGTTGCTTGTCAGAGAGTGTAGAAGCATCCTGCCTGCTAATGATATGTTGTGCTGGCACGTTGTGTTCTTCAGGGAATCCATGATGTGCACAGAGCACCAGCTGCATCAACGTGTGCTAACCTGTATCTGCCTGCTATTTATCCATACAAACCCCATTTCTAAGATAAGATTTGAGTCATTAGTGTGAAGTGTTTTGGTGAGGATGTCTCTTGTGTATTTGGAAGCCACTTGTGATAATCTGTAACAGTGTCTGATGACATGGGTGTGTCTCAGTGCCAGTTCTCAAATTTTCAGACCTGCCTGCAATCTGACTCTTCATGTAAATGTAACACAAGGACAGCAAGCCCGTATCTACTGCTGGTTAAATGACTGATGTGTTGTGTAAGAGTTTGGAAAAGGTATCGGACTCTCCACTGGAGGCCGGGTTTTGGAGCTTTGACCAACTCCAGCCCTTTTGTGCTATGACTGGACCCCAGCTGGACTGTGAGCTATGCGGGAAAAAACAATGAAATAAATAACACGGGAACTGTGCACCGGGGTACATGGACCTGCCCCTTCCTGTCTCCACTGCCGCTTACCACTGCCTGTGAAAAAAAAAACAAAAAAACCTCCACCTTCCTCTCTTTGTTGCACTCGGCTGAGCGTGCCAACACGTCCATCAGCCTCAAGTCAGCAGGCACTGACCAGCCCAGTACACAATTCCTCATCCTGGTCTATTCCTTGCCTTTTGTGCAGCACACACACCTGGATGCAAACTCTATACACAACAATGCTGTACATTACAAATACAACTACAGCATGTTTAACCTCAGCTCTGTCTGACTAGACATTCGATTATTCCTGCTAATATGAACAGGTATAAATGAACCTGCAGTTATGAGTCAACAAAACAAATAGAATTGTTTAAGAGCAGACACCACCTAGCAACAAGAAGAAAATGCTAATTTATTCAGGTTGCATCCTTGCAAGCCATGAGATGAGTAGTCTTGAGGTCAGTCTGCTTCAGAGAAGCACAAACAAAGCTTCTTTCAGAGAGATAAAGAGAGACCAAGAGATAAGATGCTGGCTTAGTTTTTACTCCAGTCAGGTTTGTTAAATTTGTGCAATACTTTATCCAAAATGAGCTCCCCAATGTAGCAGTTGGTGGTGGAAAAAAAGGGGAAAAAAAAGACAAGTGCACCACAGGCTTGACATGAAAAGAAGCTCATCCAAAACAGACCAGTACACAAAAGCCTGGCTCATGTAGACAGGGGCAGGCGGCTGCTGGGAGCTGAGCATGCAGCGCAGCAGACAGGCAGACAGGCGACATGCCCACCCAGACTGTCTCCCATGAAAAGCTCTTCTCTGGAGAGGAGCACAGCACACAGAAACAAAGGCTTTTAAGAGCATCAAAACAACGTCTATCTAATTTTGTCATAGAGGAAACACACTACTTAATTAAAAATCATCATACTTAGAGACAAGCATGGCTGCTCATTGCTGTCTTTATTCGTTTCGGTCAGCTCCCTCTTTTTTAGTAAGTAGCTGTTCTCTCTGTGCCAGACTGAAGTTGCTAACAGGTGCACATTTTTAATGTATCTGCTGGAAATAAGGCTTTTTAGACTTAAGTGTTAAAAGTATATGGAATCAAATATACACGTGGTCTGAAAACTAATAAGCTGATTCCAAATAATTTACCAGGTCTGAAGCCCTGATGCAACAGTAACATAAAGGGCAGACACTGCAGGCCACTTGATGCATGTGGTGCAGCGCAAGTCCACCGTTAAAGTGTGTGAGTGTGTTCACTGGAGCATGGAGAATGGAAGAAAACAGTTTGAACATTAGAGAAAAGGGTGAAGGGGCCTGGGGGGAGGGCAACAGACAACTGGGAGAAACTCGGACAAGAGAGTAGGGTGACTTGCAAGAGGTGACATCATCCTTAATTTGAATAATCCCCCAGCCTGGAAGGTGATTGGCTGGTCGCAGAGAAAGAAGAATTCTACTGCAATTCGCTATTCACCCCTTTCAATTTTGGCATGGCGCGCTGTCTGGTAAATGCTCCGTTCAAGGACGCACAGCAAAGCTCAGATTTTTTTTTAGTAGAACACAGAAAAGGCTTGTTGGAAATCCTTTTCTGTCACTTACCCATATATAAATTTTAGAGGAAGTGTACTGTTTAGCGTGTTTATCTTGTTACAAGTTTTTTTTTTAATTATTATTATCTCGGCATATGTGGTGTGAGGATGTACAAGATGTATGACCACATGACAAGACAGAAAGCAACTTGAGTAAGACCTTAATTACCATTATGCAAAATGTTGCAATGCCATTTGAATAACCAAATTTTAGCTGTTCGTCCACCTTTGGGTGTGGCTGGAGGTAATCTGTGATACACTTACAAAAGACTTTATCAAAACCCATCACTGTCATGCTTTTCTTATAGAACCAAATTGGTTCTTACCAACAATGTGCAATATTATTTAGCCAGCCTGGCCTGTTGTGTTTAAATTTACTTTGCCAAATGGGTGCTCTATGGATATTAAGGAAATTAAACTATGTGGATACAAGGCTTCACTTGATATTAAGAATTATTCTTTATTTCTGAATTTGTCTATTGCTTATTAGTGCTGGTCCTGACAAAGGGAAGGTGAACACAAGAGAAAAGAAAAGAATAAAGAGAAGAAAAAGGAGATGCCAATCCCTAACTTTACAATTAAAACCCTGGACAAAAAATAAATAAAAAATAAATAAATAAAAAAATAAAGCAAAGAACCATAAAGAGCACCAACAGGGAAAAAAACTTAGAAAAACATGAATAATGATAATCACAACATTAGCAAGAAGTATATGAAAAAATGGCCGTAACTTTTGCTGATTGTACCTGGGGGACTTCATATTAACTTACGTGTTAGTGAATGAGGGTATATGTGTTTTAAAATATCTTTAAATATTTTCAATATCACCAGTAAATTACACTTTTAACTTAAAAAAACAAGCTAGTTTTGTCATGATAAATGGTTACTTATGTCATTATCTTTATCACTATCTTTAACTATTCTTTTTTAATTTATTTTTTATTTGTTTAATTTAATAGATAACATAATGTAACACATTCGTAAACTTTGGAATTGCATGTGGATTTTCTTATATTTTGAATTGCAAAACATGTTTCTACTCCTCACCATAAGCTAACCAAAACCTGTAAGTAAACAAGGTTTCTCATAGTTACGCGCCTTTTTTTCTCCATGTTAAGTTATTCCTTTTTGTTGTCAGTCAAATGTGGTTTGGTGTTTCATATGCAGGAAATTTCTTGAATGTATATTTTGCATGAACTGTGGTGGTTCTTTCTAAACATGATGGTAATATATGGGGTCACAATTTTTTTTAGTTGATCACGTAAAAATATAAAACATGTAAAATACAGTTTTAAAACTGACACTATCTAGAATATCTAGTCAGCTTTTGGATAAGTTCAAATTTTTGTGTTAAAAGATGTATATGAAGTTTCAGGTTTATCGCGGACATGTACTAATTCCTACATTTCCAATGCCCCTGAAGGCAGCAGCAGCCCTCTCCTCCGCCTGTCCATCCATCCGTTCACCGGTCTACTATCGTGTGTGAGTGTGTATGTGAGTGTGGTGAAGACAAGCGTCATTCTCCTTCTTTCTTCCTTCCAGGGTGCGCGCATCACTTGTGAAAAACGGCGCTCGAGATCCACAAGTTCATCTGTCCTCGCGACTCGAATCCCTCCGCTGACCCAACATTCTTACCTCCCAGTTTCATTTTCACCTTCGTCCTCACTTTCTTGCTCTGCCTCGGAGGATCCAGCCGTGGTGGACTGGCTAACACTGGGCGTAGCTGGAGAGGATTTTGCTAGCTCGCCTCTGCACCGACTGGTAAGGTCGAGATTGTTTTAGCTTTAGCTAGCATGCTAACGTTAGGTACTCACTACAGCTTGGCTAATTAACGTTCTTATAAAAACCACTTTTTTAGAATTAATGTCACGTATGTCGGCAGTTGCAGACGTGATTGTTTCGGTCTCAGTTCCGCTGTCATTAATGGCGTTCTCATATTTTAGGACTAAACAATGCTTTTAAAATGCGTTTTTGTCGTTGTGTGAATTAATTTTTTGTTTAACATGTTTCAGGAAATGTGAAGAATGTTTACTTTTAGTGTCATGTCATCTTTTTGTCGAGGAGCCGCTCCGTTTGAGTGAACGTGACTCCGGTGAAAGGGGGTTGGTGGGGCGGTGGCAGGCTGCATGGTGCTCAACAGACCTGTTAGCCTAAACTCACACCAACAATTTATTTATTTGAATGTGCGCTTGTTTTCCCTTAGGAAACGTGTCCCCCTTCTTAGTGTGGCCATTTTGTCTCGCCTTTTCACCTTAAACTTTCTCTTCTTCTAGTCTCCCCTCCTCCATCCTCCATCGTGGATTCCCATTGTTCTGTGATGGGCAAAGTAGTGTGAGAGCTGAGAAATGTTTCAGTTCTTTCAGGAGGAGAAGATGGGGAGATTTTTTTTTACTGCAGATGAATTTGCTGATGCTCACTTTGCTTTTTTTGCTTTCACTTAATGAAATATGTCTTTGGGGGTGTTTTGCATGTTAAAGCGATCACTTCTTCAGATGCTGAAGGGAGAGTTTTTAAAGCTTGGAGTTGTGCACAGCTGGCATGTAATCAGAGCTGATTAATGTCAACCCCCCCATCCCAAAAGTGATCAGCTATTGTGGTTGAAGGCTGGAGGGGTTCTGTTTAAACTCTTTTTGGTGCATAAGATAAATTAGATTTCTGACAGAAGAACAATGGGGAGGAGAAGACACAATTACGAAAAAAAAAAAGCCTGGCCCAAAAATCCCCCAACAGCTGCAAACACGAAGCATTTAAAATCTTAATCCTTTGCTCACAAGTCCATCCTCTTCCCATGAGGTGGTGCAGGCGGCAACATAAATTGACTTAAGCTTTTTTCAGTCTCAGTGGGAATGGACTGGGCAATAACACACAGTGATCCACCGTGATGTTGATGTCATCCTAAAGTAAATGGCATCCCATGGCAACGAATATGAGCACTTTTAAAGGCTGGCTTGGAGGTACTCCAGCACACTTAAGTCAGAGGTGGGCTAAGCCAACAACAAGTTCCCCTCCAACCCTCCCCTCCTCCCGAGTGCATGGATGAGCGAATGGCTGACTCACTGTGGTGGTGGATGAGGCAGGGAAATGACAGGCAGGCAGCCTAATGCAATCATGTGAAATTAAATTTAGCTGCCATTAAAAGGCACACTCTGGTTTAATGAAGTTATTTGTGTAGGACTTTGAAAGATTATTAGTCAGAAGAAGTGGATTATGACCAGAGGCGTTCTGTGAGAGAAGACTATTTGTCAGAAACTTAACCTGAAAAATGAAGCAGGTCGTTGTAACTGAAAAAGAAAACAAATTTTAAAAAAGGGCAGTATTTTATTATGTTTGGGGGCGAAAAAGAGGCAGAGTATTCTGCTTTTTATGGTGGAATAGGGTACAGTTGGCTCCTGTCCTTATTGTTAGGCATGTCTTTTATATCAAGGTGCATCTCTTTGTCTTTGTCAGAAGAGTCTGAGTCAGTGGGTGTCTAAGGTGTCTGCTTCTCACTAATGCGAGCACACTGCCAGGGTAGAGATGCTCCCCAATTCAGATATTATGTCTCCTGCTTCTGACATACCAGTTTAATCAATCAGTTAATCCCTTAAATTAATTAGTAAACTGATTAAATTGTGTTTGAGTTTCTACCCTCCATTATAACTTGGTTGATATAAATAATATTAGGAAAATAAGATATAACTGTTAGAACTAAATTGTAAACTGTGAACTAAATTTGTAAACTAGACTAGCATGATAATATAACATGTCAAATGTAAGCTAGGGCTGGACGAGTAATCGAATTTTAATCACAGTTACCATCTGGGTTTTCAACAATCATAAAAATGAAATGATCTGATTATTTTTGGTCTTCTCAGTTTCCTCTTGTGCTGTTTTCAGTTGCAAATCTAGCGCAGCTGGCTTTGCAGTGCTCTGCTGCAGACTCCTCCCACTGCTGCAGACTCCTCCCACAGACACACTGCTTTAGTTTTATTTAACGCAAGTTGCAAACACCTGGCCAGTTAAGGGCTGGACGCATGTGAGGCGACGTCGCTCCTTCTACATCATTTTCTATGGAACTTGCACGATGAGGTGAAATCGCTGCCCTCCTCCAGCCAAGCAGCAGGCGACATTCGTGCATGTGAAATGTTGTGCTCATTGACACAGATTTGCACACCTGGGCTTGCGATGTGACACAAGAAAATAGAAAAATGTTCAGTTTTTGTGAGTCACAACTAAATAATCCACAGAGACACAGAGAGACAACAAACGTTATAAACAAACAGAACTTTTTTCTCAGCTAACACAGTGAACAACCCGGGATTTAAGAAACTCATCAACACGTTGGACAAACAGCATCACTTCCATCTCGTCTCCATGTTAGTGGTGTCTCTCCCTGCCCTGGGTGATGAGTGTTGTGAGGGTGTTGTGAAGGACGTGGCTACAGTCCAATGTTTCGCCACCGCTGCGGACCTGTGGTCAAGCCGCACCATAGAGCCGTATATAAATGTTGCGCTACATTTAATTGATGCGGATTTCAACGTGAAAACAAAATGTCTTCAGACTCATTTTTTCCACATCACACCGGGCAGAACGTAGCTGCTGGTCTGAGACAAACAATCGCTGCTGGGACCTGGTGGAAAGAAACTAGTCTGGATTACCACAGACAAGCTTTAAATGTCACACTGATTTTGATTATATTCAGGAGCCAGCTATCAATATGAGACGAATCAACACATGTTGATTTAAAAACACTTCCATTCATACCAAATCACAAAAAACACTGAAAATATATAAAATCTAATTTTCTTCCTGAGCTCAATCACACATTTAAATGTACCACATTCTTAATATTAAGATTTAAAATTTTCACATCATGTAAAGTCTATTAATATATTAATATATATTAATAGACATCTAAGTCTATTTTAGTTATGCACATCTTACAAATGTCTAATGTCTTTATCAATATTTTTTGTTTTAAATTGATGATATTGGCTTGTTAATCATTGAATCGATGTATTGTTACATCCTTTATCTATACTGTTTATCTTCATATTGCTATAACCATGCATTTTTTAATATTGTACTTCCTAATTATAACTCGCAAATATGTTTTATTTATTCCGGTTGCTCACTTCAAGTGATATTTTGGTCATGTTGGGGTTGCAACAGTTTTCTCTTATTTTAGCATTTATCTTTGTCGGTGTTTAATGTAGTTAATTTAATTAGAAGCTATTACTCTTTAAATGCAGTAATCGATCTGCGCCTATTTTAAACGGACTCATCAGTCATTTACACAACCTAGATATCTGCTCATTTGGGCTAGTAAAATTTTACCTATTTTGCTTTGAGTCGGCCTCCTGACCTGTGTTTTAGCCCTGGAAAGCGAGATTGTTGCATTAATAGACCTGTGTGTCAGCTCGCCCTTAGCCTAAGGACTGGTGTTGGTGGGTGTGTGACTCAGACTGAACCCCCCCCCCCCCCTTCATCTCTGAACTTCTCAGTAGTGACAAGGGCAAGCTTGTGCCTCTGGTCATCAAGCTTTTTTCAGCCTGCACCAGCGGCCCTTGGCGTCATTCAAAATTACCACCGTCCTCTGCAGCTCTTTTAAATCCTCTGGAAACAACTGCACAATAGTTTCTTGTCTTGAGATTATCAAAACACTCACAGAAACGGTACGTTTGGCTGAATTTCCTTCTGTTTCCCGGGTGATTGGGGCTTAAAGGAAATGGCCGCGGGCACCACAGTGAGTTTGCACAAAGAAGATAAAGCAGAGATAAACTTTGCTGTTGTCTGTGCTCCCAGCCTCGATAGCCGCCACGGTCGGTGGTATCACAGTTGTCGGTGCACGCGGTTGGCAACTGGTGGTGCAGTTTTGAGGCAGTATTTGCCAGCAGCTGCAGTAATTTGCTGTGTTTGGACACTCTGAATTCCTCTGGGAGGAGGATGGATAATGGATGTGGTTCAGAGCCCTGTTGCTAGGCTTCTACACCACTTCTTTTTTGTAAAATGGCACAATGGTAGGAGGTGTTTACTCATTTGATGTAACTCCATTGAGCTCAGTATTATAGTTGCTTTGTCACAGTTGGCTCACAGATGAGATATTCTTCTTTACAATGACATTCTCTATATTTGCCCGCTGGTTCTTGTGGCCAGAGTTGTATGAGAAGCTGCACCATATGTAGCCACATATGGAATGATAGGAATCTGTGCCAGACATTAGTGCTGGCACAGTTACTTGTGTTGGTTTGCTGCTGTGAAGGAATAAATAAATTCCTTTGTGGTTGCTGTAAAAGTGGCAAAAAAGGGGCTTATTGGATTATTATTTTTTTTTTTTAATTCAGATTTTTTATTCTTTTTTTTTTTTTTTTTGGCCAGATGTGTGTTCCGCTCTGTCATTCTTAAAAAGCTGTATTTCACCAGCCTCTGATCTCGTCTGCAACCCAACCTGTCCACCGTCCTGCGAGAGATCAGATTCTATCTGGAACGTGCCGTGTTCCTCTTCAAACAGGAGCACATAATCCTCTTATGGACTCAGTCGTTCCCCTTGTACTCTGTGTGCGGGCGTCTGTGTGCAATCTCCCAAAGAACGGCAGAGCCATTTGGGTTCGTTTTTGCCGTCCTGTCCAGATGCTCGGGTTTGGTCCCCCCCCCCACATTTCTGTATCTGCTCTATTTGGTGTCATTGATCCAAGCAACCAGCTGGTCTTGGCCTGGCCTGATCTCATTTACCCCCAGAGAGGAGCTTGTTTGTGGGCAGACAGCCCATTATGGAGATGATCCAGCAACTCTTCAAGTTACAAATTAGCCTTAGTTTCTCTGCTGGGTCTTCTGTCTCACTTCTTGTTTTGCTGTTTTTTCTTGTCTCTCCTCGTCCTCTTCCCTGTTTCTTTTTTTTTTTCCTGCCGTCACTGTCTGCCTTATCTCCCAGGGGAGAGAGCTAACAGCATCAGAGGAACCTGGCTTGCTAATGCACTTCCTCTGTCTGTCTCTAGCCATGGCGTGGCCATCTGTGGAGCTGCCTGCCTGACTCTCCACTTTCTCCTGTGTGATCAATATCCAGAGAGTTGAGCTTTGCGCTGCCCTGCTGGTCATCGCTGCAGGCGGTGGAGCTCAGCCAGACTGTTGTAGGGGCCATCACGGTTGCATTGGGGCCTTGTTTGTAGTTTGTTGTATCTCTATACTTACTGCTTTGGGGCTGATAGACCCTATAGCCCTACCTCCCCACGGTATTGTCTAGTTATGGGACACACTGAGGCCTCTGTTACTGCTATATATACCTCCCCTTGTTTTCCTGTTGTCTTTCCTCTATGTCGCTCTCTCTCCCTCTCAGCGTGTCTCTGTACCATTTGAGGACAGTCGAGGCCGACTGTACAAGATTAGCATCTCTCTTTGTCCAGGGTTAACGAGCTCTGTCATGTGTTAATCTGCGCGTCCCTAGGGGGCCTGCTTTCCCTCAGCCCGGGCGGACCATGGGAAGCACAGGGTTCAAGTGTTTGTATGTTTGTTGTATGAATCAGCTTTCACATTTGTCAGAAGGAAGGGGGGTTATGAGCTTCATAATTAAACCATAACAGCTACTGGCATTAATTACCCTCTGTGACACTCATAATAACATGTTTTGCTCATGAAAAACTAAACTAAACAGAAAACTGTTTTTCAGATGAATTACCAATTGGGGACATTGTAAAATCTTAGTGTTGGACTCCAGAGTCCGTAGGATTAGTGCCAGCCTTTCTGATCACATGGTTCAGTGATCCAGGTGACTGACACACAATCTGCTGCTCTCCCTCACACATGCCAGCAGCCAAGTAAACCAGGAGGCAGATAAAGACTTGTTCCTTCCTCTCAGCGAAGCCTTTGTTCTGCTGTACGTTTGTCTTACTGCACATCGCGGCGGTCCACAGAGCTGCTAGAAATCAATGGGTAGAATTGACTATATTGTGCACCATTAAGGAGTTAATTTCCCAGCTAGCAAAGGAGGAGGCGGGTGTCAATGTTTTTGTTCTTGGTCGAGGTAGGTTCTGAACATTGTTTATTCAGTGCTTTATATGTATTTCATACATAGTGTCTGATTGGAAATAATCTTTTAATGGTCAGTAATTGAATATTTAGAGGAACAGGAGGTTGATGGATGCTGTTTAATGCTAATGTCATGCTTGTTTGTTTTGCATCTTCTAAAATGCAACAATTTCACCATGTAACAAGTCAGACGCCAAATTGCTGGAACCTTGTTAGGAAGGAAGGAAAAATAAAGATTTAGGGCTCTTTCTCGAAATTTGCAATCTTACATAAAGTACAGTAGTATTTTTCCACAGCAGCCACAATTAGAGGTTGTTTACTTTTGGTTCACTGGCCTCTTAAATGAGTAAAAATGTTGATTATCTCAAAATAACATTTATTTGGTCTGATAAGTGATTACTTGTTTTATTGTTATGTAACAAAGTGATCATTTAGCATATCTTCTGTGGAAACCCCAAACATTTGTTGATCTGTATTTATTTTTTTCTCTGTTTGACTCCTTGATGGCATAAACAAAAGGTCTATTTCTATTGTCTTAGTTTAAGCTGAGCTAAAGATGCTAACGTCTGGCATGGAGGGAGTTTGGACTGAGGAAAGGTGTTCTGCTTTTATTTCCGTCTTTTTCCAAGTTTTGAAGTCAAAATAGTAAAAAAAAAAAAAAAAGTATTTAACTGCACAGCCCTAATTTAGTTTAAATACAGCACTATGTAGTATAAATAATTAAACATAAGAAATTAATGTTTTATTTGATTAGGAAAGAAATGTTTCACCTATGATGCTGTGGCATTATTTGCCAGTTCTGTTATTTTTCTCAGTGTTGTGCAACAGCTTGATGGAACTTTTCTTCCCATCTCCTTGCATACTTTCTGGCTGCTTCTTTTCCTTCGCAGCCCCTCGCTCCCTGTTTGCTCATCCCTCCCCTGGTCTGCAGGGAATGCCACACAGAGCAACAAGCTTTGTTTGCAGTTTGTGTGCTGGACTGAGGCAGATTCTGACCTCAGCTTGGGGGTGTTTGGAAAATGTGCAAGCAACGATTAGCATTGAGTCGATGGAGGCAGCAGCTCACAACCGCGACTGTCGGTTTCTTGGAACGCCTGAACATGCACCCATTGTTTGTGCTACTCCATAGCTGTGCTCATCCTCATCAAGCATCTGTTTGATGAGAATCTCGTGTTTGGCTCGCCAGGGTTCTAATGGGCTTAGCAACAAGCCATACTGTTGTTTACTGAGTCTGAGAAGGAGCTGGTGGCATGTTATGATCTAATGGGCTGCTGATTACAAGCTGTATTTGTTTTCAAGAGTTTGTTGTTGTCCTGAGAGTGTCATTACATAACTTCCTAATAGTGAGACTCAATGAGAAAGATGTACAAGATGTATAAAATCACTGGAGCTATGTTCTTTTTTTTTTTTATCTATCTCTTCATTTAACTGCAACTAATGCAGCTGTTGAATTGTTGCTTTGCATAGATTTGTCTGATAATCTCTGCTTCCTTATATCTTGTGACTGCAGTTATCCAAGTCTAAACCTCACCAGCTGTGTCTAAACATCATTTACAAATATGCCTCCACAGTTAAAGTTCCAAATTTTGTTCTGATTCCCACAACAAAATGACGACAGCGTGCAGAAGAAGTGCGGCGTGGACTCTTTTTGCACTCCAGAAAAAAATTAATGAGTGTGAGATGAAGAGAAGAAGAAAATCCTCTCAATCACTACTTTAACACTAATAGCTCAGTTGAGTGACTGTTTCTAAGCCGTTTAACTAGGCTACTCTGAGGAGTGGGTCTATTAGCTGAAGAATGTCCGACTTTACTGCTAAAGGGTGATTTTTCTGGTAGTTATGGACTTTTCTCCGTGGATTTATGTCACAGGTCTGAACAGCTAGCATGTGGCATGAGTAGACTCCACAGCTCTGTAGATTAGAGCGGCATGATTTTGTGAAAACGTGTGATATAGCTAAGTATTGCAATGACGATATATGTTGCAATATATATATATATATATGTATATACACGAGTAATTCCATATATGGTTTTAACCTCATGCATTGCCAAAGGTCCATTCCACCTCTGCAGCTGTGCATGCACAAAACTAGGATTTTCCTCCAAGTGGAATGCAGATGTTGATATGAAGATACAAGCTAGTTATATCCCGTAGGCTGATAATAACCTTTGTTTTAACTAATGCTATGCATGCTATCACTGCTGTTAGCAGTTTTGTGCACTAAAAAAGAAGAGGACATGCTGGGCTCAATTGAATGTAAGCAGTATTCATGTGAATTCCAACCAGTTTGAACCAAAGATCTTTGCTTTGAATAATAAATAAATAAAAAATAAATAAAATAATGAATACAGAAATGAAAAATAAAAAGTAATAATGTTGGGAAGTGAAAGCAAAACCCTGAAAAATGCTACATAAATAAACTTCCTTTTACTTTCACTTGGGAAAAATAATCCTGAAATAAAGAGATAACTTTACATAAAAAAATATATTTTCTGTTTTTTCTGATTTGAGAAGAAGCAAGAAAATTAATTTTTCTATAAAACATCTTTGATTGTCATTTTGTTCCCAAATGGAAACAAAATGCTTCCATAATTTAGGTGTTAAAAGTTAATTAGGTTTTGTTTACACTTTTTAAATGCGTGACATTCAAATAAAATACCTGACATAAAGATTGTTTCATAAAATGAGAATCATGAGTCCAAGTAGCTGCAAATGGGATGGAGACTAAAAACAACTGTTTAATACAGAGTGGGCTGATCGGACAATCTGAGGCTCTGTTCCAGCAAGCGGCATCATGAATATGACATTTTCCTTCTTTCAGAGAAGAGGAGTGATGCATGGATTCATTTCACCTTATTTGATCTTTTGTGGTTGCATCGGCCCAGCCCAGTGTTAGTGTTGAGTGGTGTGTAAACAAGGCAGCAGTAAATTATTGAGCCAACAGTGCAGAGTTGTGCTACTTGAAAAGACAAGTCTGTCCATTGTGTTCATTTTTATTGGCTAAGAAAAGCCACTAAAATGCTTTAAAAAAGCCAAAATGTATTAGTACTTAACAAGAACATTCAATATTCTACATTGTCAGTCTGTTTGTGTTTAAATTTTAATTAGTTTACTTGATCAAGCCTAAAATATGCTGCATCTCACTGACTCAGCAAAGGAAGACACATTTCAGGATTCGCCAGCAGGCAGAGGAGAGACAGTTTGTTAGATCTGTGTCTTGTGTTTGGTGCTTAAAAGTGTGCCAATTACAGGATCAGAGGCCACCACATGCTGGTAAAAAAAAGCCTTTTAAAAAGCACCCCCCCCCCCCCCCCCCCCAAACAATAAGAAAAACTAAGTGAAAGAAAAATCACACCATAAGTCATTTCAGTGAGCCCTGGTCCTGATCAGGTCAATATAAATAGAGGCCAGCATCGTCCTAAACAAGCTCACTTTCTTTTTGCATCTTTTTCTGGTGTCTTAAGCTGCCCCACCCCCCACCACCATCAGCACCGCTTCCTTCCCCCACAATCCCTCCCTTATTTAGAGCAGGCCCCGGGGATAGAAGAAGGCTCTCAGAGCATGTGTGCACACAGTTGTGTATTGTGAAAGCAGAGTTGTCTTTCTCCAACAGCAGTCCATACATGCTCTAGGATACTTGTTTGATTCAAGTAAGCGAGCGAGGAGGACGGTGGGGGGTGGGGGTGCTTTGATTTCAGTCTTTGTATGGGACAAGGCAAAGAGTTGCGTGTTTTAACTGATAGTGGATGCAGTTTGATGTGAACAGCAGATCAGACATTAAGTTAAAACTTAGCATAGTACAGCAGCTGCTTCATTAAAATCTGCATTATCAGTCACAGCTACCCTGCATCATTTAAATTAAATTTGCAGTCACAAATAAAAATGTTCCTGTTGCCCTTTGAGCAGTTCTGTCAATTCAACCTTTTGCTGTATTTAAAACTATATACATGCATACTCTCCTCCACACACTATAGAAGACTGTACTAATGCAGAAATGGGGTGAAAGCTGCTAAAATATGCTAATGACCTGATTATTCGAGAGATGCATGTTTGTGTCTAGACAGTCAGAAAAGCTTAGATCCCCTCAAAAGAACTGGATGCCTTCCAGTTACTGACACCACTGGACTGTAGTGTTACAGGAATACTCATGTGTGAGCATAAACATGTTATGTTTGTATCCCACTGTGGGTATTAGGGAGGGATGATTCCTTAGAGGATGATCTCACCTTGCAGAGTTAGCTTGCCATCATTAACTTACTACTTGAGGCAAAAACCCTTACAATAAGAGCAACAAAAGTAAACAGTACAGCATTTACTGAAAAGAAGTGTTAGAGAAAACATAGACAAAGGCAAAATATTCTGGATATAAGATAGCAAAGATCTGTATATGTTCAAAACAAATATTGTCTAAATAATATACATAAATATTGACATAAAAATGTTCATGTTTGCTAAAACACAATCTGAAAACTATCCACCGTCGCCTAGCAATGATTCAGCCTCTTGGACTGATTTATCCTTTATTTGGATATCCTCAGGTTTCCACTGGAAAACCAGGAGTATTGCTTGTTGAGTGTTGGCATCGGTTTCTCAAGCTGACACACATGCAGTGTATAAACCAGCCATTTGTAATTCATGGTGAAATAAAGTCCCTGTTCTTTCCTGTGCTTTAGCTTCTGCCATTTTCTTTACAGTGTTTTGTGTTTGTGTGGGTTTACTTTGCTTTCAGTCACTGTTTAGCTCATCGTTGAGGCTTGTAGAGAATTTGGAGTGGGATGCTGTTTGGAAGCTGTAAGCACATGACATGGACACATTGTGAAGGCTGACCGACACGTTATTGCAAAGTTGATTACGATCAGAACACAAGGAAGAAATTCAGCTTGACCTACATGGCTGAAAAAAGACACTTTTCGCAGCTTTTTTTCTGGTGCTACTATAACCTTCAGGTTTCTTAGCAATCAATAAATTGCTGTGTCAAGTGCCACCCTTCAGGGTTGGATCAGTAAGGCTGGGACCCCAACGGGTGTTTCCCAAAAAACTAGGACATATATTCTGGCACCCTTCCCAGGGGCCGTCCCCACGACGCCGGATTGCAGCAAAACTCCAAAAAGTATTTCAGCAAACCACCTTTCATTCCCACGAAGCCAGGGATTAGCCTCCATGAAACCGACCATGTCTGAAGCCAGGTACCAAAGGGGATAGGTTTGAGTCGTCTAACGTCGGTGGTACTGTGCGGACAGTGAAGCCGCACAACTTATATATGACGTCAATACACCCTTCCTCAAGTTTTTTATGCTTTGTAGTCAAGCATTTTGTGAAGAAGAAGCTCAACTTCATTTGTCAAAAGAAATGTTTCTCTTTTGCCTCGCAGTGAATCCTCAGCTATCCTCTTTTCTCTGTACTTCCTGCAACACGGAGTGAGCCTTTATCTGCGCATGCAGGGCTCCAGACTAACTTTTTTTACAAGGAGCACAGTGGCCCCTAACTTAAATTTTTAGGAGAAAATTTAGGGGCGCACACTGAAATCGCTTTGCATAGCAAACATTCACATTTCCTCTCATTTTAACTTTATTAATGGTAAATATTTGAAAAGTAAATTCAGAAATTACAATGTTTACAATTCACATTTTTTTGTGTAGCAGTTTTTACCTGTGGAAACAGGGCTTTAGATTACTGTGAATGAACAGTGTTACCTTTTGAACCAGACTTGGTTTTTGATTTAGATGTACTAAAATGCACTCGGTCCAGTTTTAAGAGTCCTTGCTGTTTTTTGTCAACATTTGGACCACAGCCCACAGCAACTCACCAAGAAACTTCCATCTTGTAAATCCTAGGTGAAGGGAAAATGAGGGGCAGATTGAAATCACTACCCTAATTACCCTATTTTGTGTTATTGTGAATATTTGGGAAAATTACTAAGACTGACAATTACTTAACTCCTGTTTGATCTCATAGAGAGCTGTTTGGAAACGTGATGCTCCTCCACACTACACAGTGTAACTGAGAGCCATATGCAGATCAATTACTGAGACATTTGTCAACCTGACAGAACATGGCCGCTCACTCACTGTCAGCAGGCATCGTCATCGAAGTCTGTCTTCTTCACTGAAGTACTGCTTCAGTGAAGAAGACAAAATGTCAACACTAAGGATCCACAGTGTGATCTGCTACTGCTTCCAGTTTAATTCTCATCATTATATTAATGTCCTTCCAATGAAGGGCAGATAGATTACTGACACGCGTAATGGTCGCAATGGGACGTAGTTTAACCAGCAACTGTTTTTATAATCCTTTTAGTATTTTTAACATTTGGCAGAGTGCCTAAAATTAAACATCTTTTTGGCTAACAAACCCATCTGTCTCGGATCATAAGACATTATGTCTCAGGCTTACTCATCTCTGTCGAGGATACCCCAGACTGAATCTGGGGTTTTAACTTGGTTCTTACAGATTTCTCTCATGTTAAAGACCGCTTGTAGCCACACTTTATTCTCCTAATAAAGAAAAGGTTTATTCTCACATTGGTAGATTCCAGATTAAAGGAAATACAAAAGTGTTATGTAATGGGACAAAGAAAAATGAACGCTTTGTAACTCCTTAAATATTAAACCACCTTCAGCAGCTGGAACTTAATAATCACTGAACCAGACAACATGAAATAATATTTGGTTGGTTTCAAACAGAAATTGTGCCTCTGGGCTCAGGATTGGTAGAGAGAATTTCTCTGCTTAATAATCTACAGATAAGTGAAATAAACACAGATTAATGGTCACTGAATTTCAGTGAACGCCTAAACTTTTATAACAGTTCTTAGAAACTCACTTTAGCTTTACAGTTTACAGCTGTTAGTTATTCACTTTGCGAGCTATAAATAGGTGCAAAATGCTACAATTTCAAATATTTTAGACAGAAGTACTGCTTCAAACTTGAAATAAAATCATTCAAAGTGGGAATTAGCTAATTGAACGCTTTCATTTAAAGGAAACAGCTGAAAGAAGACACTGCTTCAGAAATGTCATCTTACTCCATGATGGTTTCACTGTCCATCCAGACAAGCGTTTCACAGTCCTGGTGCGCAAGTACTCCTGTTTTAGAAGGTTCCACACGTGGCTGAAATGAATGGCTAATTAACAGGTCTGCAAAGATCTTGATGAGCAGGTTCATTAGTCAGAATCAGGTGAGCTGGAATAGAAAAACATCTGAAACATGCAGGGTTGTGGTTTACACATAATTAAACACTGTATTTGATATTATCCAAAACTGTCATTCCAGTTTACTGATGAAGACTATTTACTTTGGCTTTTAAATAATTTAATTTATTTTAAAGAAAAAAATTCCAACTGTTTTAACAAACTTGAACTCTGCAAGTTCTTGAAGGAAATTGTTAACAGGGTAAAAATGAAACTCCACTGTAGGAAAATGACTTGCCAACAAGCCATATGTGGCTTCTTCACATCAGTTCTGCTCATCTGGACTCAAAAACACTCCATTAATGTTGGATGGACTCCACTCTTCTGCAGTTTCTGCAGAGAATAAATGATGGAAGAGAATCCTCTTTGTGGTTCTGATCGTCCTGATGACGCAGCTCCGGGTGTCCGAGCCACAACGAAGTGGAATCTAACATCTGTCTGGAGACTTGCAGAAGAAATAGAAATGTTCCTTTGGCTGTGTATATGCAGTCAGGATTTATTACTCTGTTTAACACTCATACACACAAACACACGCTGCAGTATTGGGTACTTAGCAGTGGAGAAATGAAGAGGCAGGCCAGTCTGCTGTGGAAGATCAGGACCCAGACGGAGAAAGGAGGGATTGGTGCTCGGACACAGATATATTTGGTGGTTGATTTTGTGGTTAAACTAGGTCAGTGTTGCTAGCTGTAACTGAATCTGTGTCTGGAATCATATATTCTCAAACTACAGCAAAATACAAATGTTTCACTTCATGTAAGTGAAAGAAAAGTGCAGAAAACTAGCTATTCTTTTTTTTAAGTCCTACGCCCTGTTTATTTATCACCCTGCCCTTCTCATCAGAGCTGTGACTAGTAGTAACATGATTATAGCAACTGTCCACAAATTGAAGCCTTACTGGTATTTAAAAGCTCCATGTTACTGATGGGTGCAGCTATCGTGGGGGTTGTTTGGGGTAGCAGCCTGTTGCGATAGCTTGCTGTGTATCTGCTCTTATGTGGCGTTTGGGATACATGGATCTTCTTTTTTTTTTTTCTTTTTTTTTTTAAGTCTTGTTCATTCTCCCTCTGGCCCCGCTCAGCTGCTCCAGCCATCTGTGCAATGGTAAACAGAGAACAGAGGGATGGACGGAAAGTGGGAGCAGTGGGGGGGGAGGAAGGAAATCAAGGAGGAGAAAATGGTAAAGAGAAAGGAAGGATCAGTTGAGAATGAAAGAAGGCCTTTGGATGGATAAGATTTAGTCTAGAGGATGGCCAAAAGAGGGATAGAAAGATGACGGAAGTGTGTGTAGGAATTGTTTCCAAGAAGCCGGCAGCATAAAGATGATGTCTGTCCTCTTTTAGAAATAGCTCGTAAGTTTAGGGCAGTGGAAACTAGGATGACTAGTGATGTCTGGATTTTAAAGTCGGACCAGTAAACAGCAGCCAACAGTGAGCTCGTTTTACGTCTTGCGTTTTTCTTCTTCTTCTCCTCCCTCTCCCTCTCTCTCTTTAAGCTTGCTCTTCTGTTCCCATGCTCCACAGGCCAAGCGTCTTCCTCTGGGCTGGCCTCTGCATTGCCTGAGTGTTTGTCTCACCATTTGGCCTCCTTCACTGCCGGCTCCTCACTCTGTTTGTAAACTGCGACAAACCAGTTTCCTGCCACCCACCCACTTCCCCTATGTCCTTTACTCAAACTTCAATCTTTAAGTAGCTGGAAAACAAAATATAAACGAGTATAAATCATTTTTATTTTAACTTTATGACTCATATGCTTCCTATCCTAATTCTTATTTCTGTTTTCACTCTGTTAATGACAAGCTGTCTTCCTGTCTTTGGGGTTATTCGGTATACAGTACACGTCTTGACCCAGTTAGTCAATGCATCCCAGTCATTTCCCCACCTAGTGCTACTTTTCTGTTTATAACCACTTCAGCCTCATGGCAGAAAACAGGCCTTATTGACTTTTCTCATCCATTAAACAGTTGAGTGTTTTAACATTATTACAGGTGGCAGTTACATTTATGTGTGAAATCTCTTTGGACAGCCTTACACACTAAAAAACTAGTCTTCCACACCAGTGACTGATTCAATTTTCATCAAGGGGGAAAAAAAATCCACAAACACAACCCAGAGCAGCTACTTGGGCCAAGTGTGTCACTGAGCTTTAAAGTGTCACAGAAGGGAGGGGAGCGTTTGCAATTTCAGTGCAGTTGGCATCGAGATTAATGTCGGCTATTTGTAGAATAAATTGTTTCTGCAGAGGAGATGTTGCCCCTCTCCAGCCTCTGAGGCTTCATTCATGGCTCACACACTGATCAGAAAATGACTTGGTATTATTGATCCTAATATTGGATTCGTGAAGCTGTGAAATAACTCGATCAGCTGTCACACCGCCATGTTTACATGGACAGAAATATTCGGATTAATGTTCATTTTACTTAATGAAGTCTATTGAAGTCTTCATATTTTTTATTATGAATTAATTTTATTCTTCAAACAATCAAAGCTATTAACAAACACAAATCTCCCAACGCTTGAATAAAAAGGAGCAGAAAGAAGACAAATCTTATATGATCTGAGAAGATTAACTCGTACAAAAACAGTAGTATTCAAATTAAAATCTAATCATCTAACTTGATGATTGGAAGGTCTCAGCATCAGTCAGGTTGTCTTTTTGCTTTGCAAATTGTTTTATGGGACATCTTTATTCCTGCTTACACTCAGTTTTCCTCCTGTCTCTTAAATCTATGTATCTGTAGTTGGAAGTTAATGTTTTATCTGATTCCTAAGGCTACCAACATTCCTGGGCTGTCTGCTGACAGTAGAGACTGAGAACAACTTTTCATGTCTGGTCTTGCTGTTGACTGACTGTTTCATTCTCTATATTTTCTGTCTGCCCCCCAGACTTACCCTCACTGCATCCGAGAAGCCTCCACAACTGTTGTCAACCTGTAAGATTTAAGACAGCCAGCCCTGTCCTGCAGAGACGGAACACCGCCATTCAAGGGGAGATGAAGCCGGATGGGGTTGCCACGGCAGCGCTGGAGCCGATGGAAACATTGGAATCCAATCCAGTAAATGAGGCAGCACCACCCGTGGAGCAGGAGCCCAACCAGCCCAACCAGGAGGAGATGCAGCAGCAACCTGTGGGAGAGGCGGGTCAAGGAGAGCCACAGCCAAACCAGGCCAAGGAAACCCCGGCTGCCAAGACCAGCAACAAGACTTCAGGAGACTCCAAAGCCAAGACTACCAACAAGGCCGCGGCCAAGACAAAACCCGCCACCACTAGCTCACCCAGGACCCCATCCGGTCCGCGGTCAAATACATCGCAGACCCGCGTCTCAAATGGTAAGCCTCAGACTAACGGCGTGGCTAAAAAGACTACCCCTGCTGCAGAAAAGAAGAGCACCCCGACCACAGCTCCCGCCAAAAAAACCAGCGGGGACAGTTGGGGCCTCAGCCTCCAAGAGCACCAATAAAGTGGGCGAGAAGAAAGCCACGGGTATGAGCCCTGCCACCAACGGGGCGAAGGCAGCACCAGCAGCCAAAAAGACACCATCCATGACAGCTAATGGTGTCAAATCCAGCACGTCTGCAGCTGCTGCTAAAAAGCCCACAGGTTGGTTTATTCCCACTTACACTAACTTTTAGGTTTTTGTCCACAATAAATATCATTCAGAAATCCAGCTGTTTGTAAGCTGTGTTCATTGTATTGTGAAAACATGCAGATAGCGGCTCACTGCATCAATTTAGCATGCGAGTTAGTCATGCCAGAGAGGCTGCTGCGAACTAGAACTGCCCCAGATCCTTGTAACACAATGAAAGAACTGCCTGACCTATATCTGTAAAATGTGTATTTCTACACTCCAGAAACAGAGAATAATGTTCTATATATATAATTTATTAACTGTTTCCCGCACCCTTCTTTCACCTCCCCCTTCTTCTCTAGCCTCCAAGACTCCTTCTACAACTTCCACCAAGCCTAGCTCTGTTTCCTCACCCAAACTCGAGAAGCCACCTGTTTCCAAGACAACCAGGTAGGGCTGACATTTACTTACAACTAAAGCCTCACCCTGTAGCGACAATAACCTGCCAATAACTTAACAATTTTTGCTATTTTAAGTGCAATAAAGGTAATTTTGTAATAACAATCATGTAATAGTTTATTACTTGATTAGCTGGTTATTACATTACTGGCTTAGCGTCTAAAAAGTCCTTTAAAATTTCAAACTGAAGCCGATGATGTAACAGTGCATAAATAGGACTGCGTTTCTTGGAAACTTAAGATTTTTTTGCAGTTTTTATGCAGTTAGCTCATCAAAATAATACAGTAATGTCATAGTTGTCATATTCGTTCATCAGGGAGGCTTTCAATGCTTCATTATCTCTCCTTAATTATGCTCTTAAGAGCCAGTCTGAATTATTTGTTGTACAAAATCATTATTTAGAATATTGTTCATTTGCTTAGATATGTAAATATATTATTTCATGTTGGTGTTTGTTGGGTGTTGCGTTGTCATTTAAGTACATTTTTAAATTAGTCATTTAATTAACATTTTATTAAAACTTCTTTTAAACATGTTTTAAGGAAACTGTTAAAGCAGTTAGTTCTTTTATTTAAAACAGTATTTTTCTAACTACACTGGCAGTACAGTGGAATTTAACTCCGATATACAACATAAAGCAACACAAATTTAGAAATGTTAAAAAAAGAAACTAACTTACTGCATCAAAACAACAGAAAATCTTTTATTTTCAAGAAGTACAGTCCTATTTATGTATTATTGTATTATCGGCTGCACTTATTACATTTTCAAAGGATTTTATTAATGCATATTAACTTTGATAATAAGATTATTATGTTAATAATGTTAAATTATTACCAGAGAAAAATGTTGGGTCAGAAACGTTATTACATTATATATCATTTTATTTATTATATAAATGTGATAAAAATAAATGTATGAAATGGTCAAAATGATTACATTATTGTTTGTTATAACATTATCGGTTGCTACACACAACCTTGCTGTACATGTGCATGTGTGTGTTTGCAGATGGCACAGGCTGTTTATATCTGGGTTTTGTTCTCATACGTTCTCCTGCAAAGTCAACACAATTTTATGATAAATTCCAATTATTTGTTTGCAAATTTTCCCCGTAACGGTTGTGAATCCAAATAGATGACCTGATAAATGAGACACTGAGCGATTGCAGCATAAAACTTCCTCAGTTGGTTTCGAAAGGCTTCACTTGGCTACAGGTTCAAAGAGACCGACGCCGTTAAAGAAAGAACACCCTGGAGGGAGTGAAGGACAATGATCCCCCACATAGAGGCTTGGCGAAGCCGGGCATAAATAGGCCAGCAAGCAGCCTTAGAGGAATGCCTCGCAGAGTTTCATCAGAACAAGCATTATTCAGCTTTATTAATAAAACAAGCATTGGGAGGGTTTTCGAGAGGGATGGAGGTGCAGCAGGAACAAAACAACGCTCTCAGCAGTTTTGCTTCTTTAGTGCCAAAGCTTGTTTTTGTTTCTGTGCAGCAGTAAGAGTTGTATTTTGTGTGTGTGAGAGATCAGATCAGCATGTGTCCCTCACCTGAGTCACACTGTGTAGATGATGCTGGATCCTGAGGTGACTTGGCTGCACTCCAGCAGAGTCAGCTGAAGGAGGCCTTTGTCTGAAAGGATGGTGATTGTGATCAGACAGAGCCTTTGGGAGTCCTTTCCTGTAGCTTATTTGTTTGGGAAAGAAATGGGTTCTTTCTTCCTTACTGTTATGTCACCTTGCTGGTATGTGTGTACACATGTTAGAAAACAGATTGGATCACTTGGAGAGAAATTGTAAAACAACACTGGTTATATACGCTCACAGTGAAAGAATTCCTGAGAAGATGCTCAAAGTTTGATATTTGGAAATAATAAATTTGAAACCACCTCCAGCTCTTCATCTTGTCTTTAGTTGAGAACTCTGTCCAACTTCTTGAGAAGATTTAGCTTATTATATAGTTGGTTCAACAATCTCCAAGCCACTCGTTTCCATGTCATCCCAACTGTATGTTTTGGCTTTGTACAAAGTATGCAAACATGGCAGTAGCTTGATAAGTTATGAGCACAGATTGATCTGATATGTGGGCTCCTGATCACTGAGATACACAGATTAGTGCCCTTTTAGCCATCCCCAGATTATAGCTTGTAACAACAGGAGATGTGGATTTTTCCATCAAAGATCCCACCTCATCGAGCTCCTTGCCCGCTGATCTCAGACACACAAATCTTGATACGTTTAAATTCTTCCTTAAAGGGAAAATTAGTAGCATTGACACCCAGTGTTTCAAATCAGAACTGCGGTCGAAAGAGAAAAACACAGAGAGTGATCCTCATTGTCATGTCTCACTTTTTTACTTTATTTTAATTCTCTGCTGCCACATTAAGAACTTAGGAAAAAAGTACTATATAAATAGATGATGATGATTATTATTTTTATTTATTTATTTTTTCTATTAAGCTTTCAATACAGACATAAAAACAACAAATCTGTTTTAACATGGTGCTTTTTTATTATTATTGTAAAGATCTAGGTCAGAATATGTTTGTCACAAAAAAACGCAATCGGTATAAAAAATGATGCAAATAATGATCAGGGACAATTTACAGTTTACATTTTAAAACAAGATCAGAGGTGCAGCCCAGCTGAGGAAAAGCGTAAAGCATCATCTTTCCAGAATGATTTAGTCATTGTAACTCCTCCTGTCACACAGTGGCCTGCCAGCACGAGTGAGGTGTTGCAGATCCCCTCCCCCCTCCACTCTCCTTGCACCACATGTAGCAGCTGGATTGTGGAGATTATGCTCAGATTACAGCTTTATACAATGGTTAATGTGCAAACATCTCATTAAAAAGAATTATACAAGGTCACGTTGGTAATCACCAGCAGAACACGTATTATACAACCTTTCTAAACTGTCCAGGTGGGTTCATTTCTAACTACAACTGGTCCCTTTTCTGTCTACCATCTGTACCCTCTACCCTCTGTTTTTGGAAATAAAATGACCCGAAAAACTAATAAACAAGTACATGTCAGTGAACGGTGATTCAGTGTAGCTGAAATAAACCCAACTATTTAAATGTAAAGTATCAGTTCAGTGTAAGAATATTTTCAGGTGTACAGATTCCGTTATTACTTCAAATGGTTACTGACGTGACTGTTTCGTATTAATATTAAACAGTTGTAAATAATTTGAGTTACATCACTGCATGTAACTTTAACCCATTGTTGGTGAGCACTTTGCTTCGTTAACCTGACACTGTAGATGGTTTGCAACACAAAACCATCTGAGAAACCTTGCCAAAACATGTTTTAAAAGAAAAAAAATGTTGGGCACTTCCAAAAATAACAACCAGTTTGAATGAATGATGTGCCACCATTTTATCATGAGCAATCTACAGCATAACTGATCAGATCATCAGAACGACTCATCCTTTGGACTCTTTCCAAAGCCAGGTGGCAGCTGAAGAGGGAAAAGCCTTTCAGTGTTTGTTCTTTTCTTTTCACTGTTGAAGTAACCAATGCTTGAAGCTTTTAAACAGACCGCCCGTCATTCATGGTTGCACCTAAAACCTGCCTTAGCTACCATTACACATAGCTTGACCCAACTAAATGGATTGCCTGTGATTCAGCCAAAATTCCAACTGCATTGCAGAGTAAATGCACCGTGCAACATGCATCTTCAATAGACTGCATGGCTCAGTGGGTAGAGTGGTTGTCCTGTAGCCCAAGGGTTGCCGGTTCAATCCCGTCATGTCGAGGTGTGCCTGAGCAAGACATCGAACCCCAAATTGGTCCTGATGGGTTGTGGTTGAGTGCCTTGCATGGCAGCTTCCGCCATCAGTGTGTGAATTTGTGTGTGAATATGATGTATATGTAAAGCGCTTTGGATAAAAGAGCTATATAAGTTTACCATTTAGGCTGGATATAAAAGTCGAACTTTAAACCTTCTGTCTTTGCAAAAGGTAAAAGTAGAAAGAGAAGTCTAATTTTTAGAAATTTAACTCATTTCTGAGTCAGATTCAAAATTGTTAAGTCATGGTGGTTATATCTGTATTACCGTTAAAGTTGATTATATTTTAGAACATTTTGTCTGCTTTTTTCCACCAAAAAGTCACCATAACAGTAACCAAGTAGGGATTAGTTTATATTTGTAAATATAAGTTTAAATTTTTCAGAGGTTGTAATTGCCTCAAGATCAGAGAGCTGCTAAGATTCACGACTTCTTGTTGTTAACGTTGCTTCATTTAGTAGATGCGTGACAGAGGGAGGATTTAGCTGCAGTATATCAACATATGAGAAAGCTACTACTACTAACGATAGGCTCTGACAGCACTATATACCCTTGAAGGCAGACTGTGTAACATGTGTACATGCATGTTAGTGTTTGTATGTGTCATGTGCTTCTACAGGGACATAAATTTCAGCTTTAATCAGATTTTGCCCTTTTCTTCCCTCAGTCAGTCGTTAATTTAGGTCCGTTATCAGCTCAGTGAGATAGAGATGTGTGTCCCTTAGTCCTACTCTGAAGAGTTGGTTGATTTAATTCCAGCTAGAACAGGCTCCAGTTATCGGGCCAATAAAAGTACCGAGCAAATGCAGGTTCACTGAGTGGCATCAATCTAATTTAAACTGACACAAATGTTTATCCTCTTTATCCAGAGGTTATAGCTAAATGAAATTAGGTTCTATAGTTGTAACTAAAAGTGACTGTTTATCGCAAGTTTGTTTTCTGTCTTCTTCTTAAATTACACACATTTTAGTGACACTGCATCGTTAACACGCTTAATGGGAGAAATTGTTATAATTTAAGACAACATGATTATAGCAATGGTCTTTGTTTTGCGTTTTTGTGCCCCGCTCACACTTTTTATTGGACATTTTTGGCTCTCTTCAGCTCAGCAGTTGTTTTGTTCTTCTTCTGTTGTTTTTGGGGGGAAATTTGATTTTTTTTTTTTTTTTTTTTTTTGTGTGTGATCTAGTAAACTGGATCCAGCCAATCATCTGTAGTGAGCCAATGAAGGTCAAGGTTCAAGATCTTCTGGTCAATAGGGGCCCCTTACACATGTGGGGCCCCTAGGCTGCAGCCTATGTTAGCCTGTTCATTAATCTGCGCCAGAGTATATCCCCTTCATCTGCTTGATGCACTAGATTATAATTCCTAAACCTCTTTCTCTTCTTTGTTCATCTTAAAATGTAAAAGGGCACTTTTTAAAAAAAGGATCAAAAATATGTGATTAGCTTTAGCACTGGTTAAGCCAATTCAAAATAGTCAGTTACTCCACAGGATATCTGTCACCTATGATGTCTGTGTTTTCAGTACTAAGGCCCAGATTTACTAAACCAGCCAAACTAGCTTGTGATCTCAAATTAAAATAGTGCACGTGGGTGTGTTCAGTTCTGCAGATGAGATCCTGAATCTGCACAGACTTCTCCCTTTAAATAAATTCAAGTCTGTTTTTTCTTTCTTAAATTGCTCAGGAACCAACACACACATTTATGAGGAAAATATCAAACATGTAGCTAAATCAAAATAACAAGGCCAGTCTTTCAGACTCACCTAGATGTCAGCTGTCAGTGCAGACTGCTGCCCACCTCTGGGACATCAACTACAGCTGTTCTAGGAAATGCAAATAGTAGCATTATATTCCTTCACAATCTTGGAAGAAAAGGTGAATAATCATTTTCCAGCTGAGGGTATTATCTATTGTAAATGAAAACAAAAGAATACAATAAAAGTATAAAAAGTGTTTTGGTGCTCTATGACTCCTAGTTAGAGTTTCCAGGTCACTGATGCCCTCCAGTCAATTTAAAATGAGGTAGCTTGTCCGTCATTCTTACTACACCTGGCATTTCTAATCATTTTATACGAATATCTCTTTCTTCTTCCAGCAGCCACAGCCAAGTAAAGAAGAATTATTCTGGAAATCTGTTTTTCTTATAAGTTATTAATAAGACACAAAGATGCCTCTTAGCAGTCCAGTCTATACAACTGTGATCTGTGCAATAACAAAGTTTCTCTTATTCTTAGTTTCAAATAAGACAAGTGACTGCCACGTTTTATGAAATCTGTCATAGAACCCTCTGAGTTCATCTAATTTTCTCCAGATGTAAACTGCATCAGATCCCTAACCCAGTGACCGTGGATGGGTGGTCTGTCATCTCTTCACTACCGGAGGATTCGCCGCCTTTCAATCTGAGACAAGAAGACAACTGCATTTAATTTGTATTTTGGGAGATTTGCTTGAAGAAGAGTCCCTCCAAGTTTTGATGAAAGCTGCATGTCTTCTCTTGGGGCAGTAAATAACGGTGCAGTTGGCAATGAACGGAGCCCAAAGTGGAGTAAATAAGTCTGCTCCCTATAAGTAGATATCTACAGTAATAAGTGTGTATTCTGTGTATAGAGACGGTTCGTTGTGAATGTGATGCCCGCTGTGGAGAAACACTGGCCAATTAGAATGCAGAGCGTGAGTTTAGTCTCTAGTATGATACTAGATATTACCTGGAGGTAAAAAGGGGAAGGGTGGCATACATGCTGGCTTGCTGGACATGTGGTATGTGTGCACGTGACGCTTTGCTGCTTTTTTTCTTCCTTCCCTTCCGTCTGTGGATGCAGGAAAAAGGGTTGTGTTGGAATATGGAAGCTGCACAGTTGAATAAGTCATGCCGTCCCTGCTGAGCTCCCATCACAGCTGCCAAAGAGGCAGCACGCGAAAGACACAAAGAGGTTGCAAACGGGAGCTGAGCATCAGAGAGCACCTCAGTGTGACACAAAAGGACTCATTTCCTTGTTTCAGAGGACAGGGGAAGGGTATTTGATCCTTAATGTGCAAACATAGCCGCCCATGTTCCCACATTAGTCATGCTGTTTTCCTCTGATGGTCCCTTAGGGATGATAAATTTTTATTGAAGTGAATTGAATGCAGCTTTCTTGACCTAACAAATTACAGTTAGAAGTAATGGCCTCATCACTGCTGAGTGCAGTAGGTAGGTAGGGCCCTCATTGTAATCCTGCATCAAGCAGACGACATGTTGCGCAGGCTGTAAATCTTCCTGTTTTACTTTGGGTGCGGCCGCTGACTCTGCTATGCAGTTTTCTACCAGCATAATTTTATTTGGCTGCAGCCGTAGAGCCAATTAACAAATGGATTTGGTAGGAGTGAGTTGGAGAGAGGGACAAATGTGTGTCTGTTTGTGGGCGTTTGGCTCATTCTGCAGACACAGCAAACATGATGTAGGTGTTTAGCAGACTTGTATTTTATGTTCTTTTTTCATTTATAATCCAAATTTAATCTTGAATGGCTTAAAGATGACTGTTACCAGCCATTTTACATGGAAGTACTTAGTCAAAGAAAACAAAAATCAGAATCCATTTAGTGATGAAAACTCGGATCAGCCTCATTTAACTGGATCATAATTCTGCCTCCATATTTGTGCTGCGTAATTAATACAGCATCGTTTTTAATATTCTGCTCATCATAAAGAGGCGAACTCCTCCGTAATTGGTCGCCTCTGCTGCAGGGAAGATGTCTGCCTTCATGCTTGCTTTTGTCTTACTTACTCATTGGCTCTTTTTCATGGGTCTCATTATTCAAATTACAGCCTGCCTCTTCTTGTACTGCAACAAAGAAGCACCAGCAGGCGGCCATGTTTAAATGGTGATTGAAGACATCTGCAGCGAAGCTAAAGTGTTGTTGACGACCTTCGGGCGACCAAGGCAAACTCCGAGTATGCCGCCGGTCGCCTGTAGCTAACAAACATCACTCTGTTGAGTTTTCAGCTCCAATGACTTTTCTATTCAAACATTAGCTTTAACCTCAATTTGTAGTGTTTCCCTCCACAAGGCCTGTGGTGAAATGTAGACGATGGAAACCGTTTGTTTTTTAACACAAGCAGCCCTTTGAGTTAAATGTCGAGCCATTGTTTGGTTCTCTGTCATTCACCTGCCAGTGAGCTTAATTACAGCTTGAAGCATGGCTGCGTTCAGGCCTGGACACTTGAGCAAAGCTGAGTTAAACTTCATAAACTCAGTTCTGGTCTCATTTTGGTTATCAGGAAGCAAACAAGTAGATGATTGTATGATCCCCACCTGTATAATCTCTTTCTTTCAGATCTGTTTAGTGGAATGAATATTAGTATTACTTAATGCAGTCAGATTCCTTTTTTGTATGATATTCTTGCAAATATTGTTTCAATAAAGAAAGAAAATATCATTGAATAAATTGTGTTTTCTACAGATATAAAGGATGGAGTCTTGAATATGGATTTCAATTCCCTTCTCTACATCTCCCTCTTGCCTTTTTCTTAGTCAGTGACCTGGTTAATTTCCAGCACTCGTTAAACTCCTCCTGCCTCCTTGGATTATCTGTATTTCTTTTATCACAGATTACTGGGACTGCTCTTGTCGAATATCCCATTAGCATACTTCCTCTCTAATGCCGGCCTTTATCTTTCAATTCTTCGCATTCTCTTCTTGCTGTAATTCTTATCTTTTACTCTCTAATACAGACGGCACTAATTCAGAACTTGTTTTAACTCAAAGCAGCATAACACGGTACTGTGGCTACATGACTCTGTAGCTGAGAGGGAAAAAAAGTCCAAAATTCTTTAGTTAAAATGTCTAATTTCTTTTCAGGCACTGACAGGCAAACTGGGATGTTGTCTTTATGATGGAAGGAACAGGAAATATGAGTTTACAGATGTCTTGCATGGCCAGGTTTATGTTATTAGAAACACACTGACGTGATCCAACAGTCTCCTTATCAGATCAGTTATGCAACTTAAAACATCTCAAATCTGATACTGAATGATGTGGATCAGCTCTAAAACCTTTTTTGAACCTCTAAAATGACCCCGCCCCTGTTTTGCCACCCGTTGCTCTTTGACTTTAATCTCATTTCATCTTACTGACTGTATTCCATTACACTTGCCAGGTTGTGAACAGCACCCGCCTCTTCATCACCCTGATGCAATGTGCTTTTAACAAAGCCTGTGTCTCCAACTGAGGGGGGGGGGGGGGGGTATTTGGAGAAGTTTTCTGTTCTGTCAGTATTAAAAATTAACACAGCCTCAGCCATCTTTGCACTCCTTCTACCTTCTTCCAGCTGCTTGTTCTCTTTCTGCCAGCACTAACTCAATTCTTTATTTAGAAACAGGCAGTTAGTACAGCGTGGACCCTGGAGATTGCACACCATAGCCTTGTCAGGACTGCTAGATGTAGGTTACTTCGCTCAGATGTGACATCCAAGGCAGCTTCTAGGCCAGGACCGCTGGAGCAGGCAGGCTAACGTGGAGTGGGGGGTGTGCTGACAGAGATGAGGGGACAGGGGAAGACTTTGGGGGTTGGGATGCCTCTCCGGGCTCCGTGACTCACCTTCCATACTGCTTTGCCTCATCTCTGTGGGGAGTGTGTCATGGGGCTGAGGGCATTAGCTGGGCCTCGGCTTGTCATTTAAATGGCTTCAGATGCTGATGAGCTGAAGATTGAATTGCTTATGACAGTTTTATCTTTCATACGAGAGCCGTACCAATACAATAAAATGAGATCAAGTGAATGAATGCAAGAAAAGGGAACAGCAAAATACCTAATAAAGTAGGTCAGTAGTAATAAAGTTTTCCCTCATAGTTTCAGAGCAAATATGCAATGCACGGTCTCAAGTTTCATTCCAACTATCTATGCCTGTTTGGGGTACCTTTGTTTTGGGGCGTCCTCTGGCAATAGAAGTGACTCATGTTGACATCCCGGAGGCTGAGGCCCTCACAACTTTGGGTTGATCTTCACACAGCCGGGACGAGATGTGAGATGTTTATGTTTTGGAAACTGAAATGCTTAGTCAACTTGAATTAATCATCATGTGTTGTATTTACAAAACAAATGACTGTCCCTTCAATGAAATATGTATGTCATACTGAATGATTGTAAAGCAGCCTTGGTCTTCAGCAGACCTAAGAGAGATTTTGGATTTGTTCTTAACCACCTTCTCTGTCTTTCTAAAGGCCTTCATCCAGCACTCCTCGTCCTGCTACTGGTTCATCTCAGTCAGCCGGCTTAACCAAGAGCTCCACGGCCACATCCAAACCTGCCACTCCTAAAACTGCCTCCACTGCTGCCAAGCCTGCTACTCCCAAATCAACCTCCACTACTCCCTCTGGTGGCAAACCTCCAGTATCGCAGACATCGAGAACTACAACCCCTGTGAAAAAAGGTACAAGAACGATACATGTAGGATGTGATGGATAGCGAAAGGTCAATAAAAGCATAGAGTGGGGAAAAAGCTTGTTCACATTCGGCTAGACTACAAAATTGGTACAGAGCAGAAGACGCCATTGTTTAGTTTTGGAGAGCTAATAGTAAAACTCTGCTTAATTGCTCCTTTTGCTGTTTTTTCCTAGATGTCTCCAAACCAGCCACTCCAGCAGCCAAAAAGCTTACGGACTCTCCCCTGACACGGCCTTCCTCTACAACAAAGTCTGCAGCAAAACCTGAGACCCCCAAGTCAGCTTCAAAATCTGATGTCGCTACCAAAAAGCCTTCTGCAAGTAAAACTGCAGAAACAAAGACTCCAAACCGCTCCAAAACACAAGAGAGTAAGCCCACACCCCATAAGACCCCTAACACCAAAACAGCTCCAACCAAGACATCCAGCCCCAAGAAGACTGTGGGAAGTAGCACCCCAACTCCAGTGAAGCGCGGCCCCAAAGCTGCAGCAGTGGCTGAGCCTGCAAAGGAAATTGCTGCAGCTGTAGCTGCTGCGGCAGCCATTGCTACCGCAGCCACTGTCATTGCAGGACCAGAAGAGTCACAACCTCCAGCAGAAGTTGCCGTGGAGCCGTCTGCTGCAGACAAAACACCCAAGCCCACACCAGAACTGGTCCCTGTAGCAGTGTTGGAGCCTGTGCAGGAGTCGACACTCGAACCGGTTCAGGAGCCCAAACTGGAACCAGTGCGGGAGCAAACGCCTGAACCAATCCGGGAGCCGACACCAGAACCAGTGTGGGAGCCAACGCCTGAACCAATCCGGGAGCCGACACCAGAACCAGTGTGGAAGTCAACTCCTGAACCAATTCGGGAACCGACACCGGAAACAGTTTGGGAACCCACACCAGAACCTGTACGGGAACCATCTCCTGAGTTCCCAGCAGAACGCTCTCATCCATCAGCAGGTGTAGAACTAGGAGCTGCATTTGTCCATGAACCAGCTTCTAGTGTACAAATATCAGCCCAGATGGACCCTTTTAAATTCCAAGTGTCTGACCAGTCGGTTCCGTGTCTGGGAACCACTGTCATGTCTCCTCCCTCCTCCCCGCCGGGTCCTGCTTCTCCCATCAGAGAACCACAGAACACCTCCTCTCTGCTAGACATGGACGTCCAGTCTGATGCCTGGGACCAGAACCAGGCCCCCGCTACCCACAGCCCAGTTAATATGAACTTCCAGACAGAGGAGGAAAAGGAAAATAACAAAGGGTATGAACCGCAGGAGATGCCTGAGGAAGAAGAGGAGGAGCAAGAGGATGAAGATAAGGAGAACTTGTTGATGCCTACCTCCACAGTTCCAGAGGCCTTTTCTGCTCCTGCACAACCTCACTTTTTGGGTGCCTCACCTCTGGGTGACTTCACCTCCGGAGAGCTGATATCCCCTCATGAAAAGGAGGTGGCAGTGGAGAAGGCTGATGAGGAGATCAATGAGGATATCGACGAAGAGGATGATGATGATGATGAAGAACAGAGGAGACTAGGCCAGCAGCTTTCATCCATGGCGACTGACATTAGCACTTCTCAGCCCTCTGACGAGTTCCAAGTCCGGTCTTCAGCGTTTGGCGGTTCAGCGGGTTGGCACGGTGACGACCTGCTGTCTGGGATGGACTCGGAGGACGTGAGCAGCTGCACGAGCAGCCGGCAGCCGGGGGTGTCAGACCTCAGCAGCACCCTCCACACCGCCATACTGGAGGGCACCCAGAGCTCAGACGCCTTGGTGGACTCCAGCCTTCGAGGCTCAGAGGGAGACTGTAATCTCATGGGCTCTCCCAATGTGGAAACCCTCGCCAATGAGGAAGAGGAGGATGAGAACGAAGAGGACGAGAGGGTGGATGATATCGACATGAGCTCAGAGAAAGCAGAGGAGCATCAAAGAGGGTTTCAGGAGGAGGAGGATGAAGATGTAGAGATGCACAGTGAAGGAGTGATGGAGGGCTTTGGGAACGATGAAGATGACTTGAACAAAGAGGAGTGTTTAGATAACTTCAGTCACTCTGGTCCTCCTCCTTGTGCCCCCACTGCTCCCTTCTGGGGTCAGACCAACCCCTTCGCCGACACCTGGGCTCAGCCATCCTCGCTGCTCTCCGTCTCTTCCCCTAGCCCCCTCTCTGACCACGGTGCCGCCGAATCTGAGACACCCACCCAGTCTCCTGCCCAGGCATATTTAGACAACAGCGCCCCTTCATTTGCTCCTTTGGAGCCCCAACACCATCATTCATCAGAGATGAAGGATTCGGCTCCTGAAGAGGTTCATGACCTGCTCAACGCCCCTGCTGTGGCCATGTCCCA